>NW_027438953.1:0-603291 GCF_040939455.1 Microcebus murinus
ACCCCCTTCCCCTTCCTGCTCCTCTACTCCTGGTGCCCCTCCATCCAGGGGCCAGACCTTAAAGAGTCACCCGCAAGAGAATCCTGGTCCCAAAGGGGCCTTCTGGGGGACCCGTGCTGAGAGAGGTTGTGGGCATGGCCCGCTGGGGCTCTGCCCGACCCAGGGCTGAGAGATGCAACCTCCCAGCTCTGGGTCCCTGCAGGGGAAGCGTTGGCAAGCACAGGGCCAGTCCTCCAAAGGCCCAGGTGCAGGGAGCCCAGGCCAAGCAGCCTGTGGAAGAAGCCACCCCGGGAAGACGACTGCAGGCCACGGCCCTTCCCACCTCCTCCTCCTCCTCCTCCTGCTCCTCCACCCCCCCGACCTCCCACCCCCCACCCCCGACATGGCGCAGGGCTCAGAGACACCTCAGACACTTGCTACCCAAAGTGCAAAGGGCATCAGTTGCTCCTCCAAACCCCCCCCTGCCCAACAGACCGCGTTGTCCAGCCAGCCCCCGGGCCTCCCTGGGGTGCCCAGCACAAAAGTGCAGACAACCACCGGACCCTCAATCTCAGTTTTCGGATGTTTTTGCCACTCTAAGGACCCGCAGGCCAGCTGGGCCTTCTGGCAGGACAGAGAGCCCCGGAATCCGACGTGGAGAGCTGGGTGTACGTCCCCACGAGGAGGCGGTCCCCACCTCCGCGGCTCTCCCCTTGCGGGGGGGGGGGAAAGCAGCCACGGGGCCTCAGAGAAGACACCAGGCTGGGCGCCCGCCCCACAGTGGGGGCACGTCCCCCGCAGGCCACTTAGCGACGGCCGCCGGCCGGCGGACGGTTGGGTGGCGCGAGACGCTGCGGCCGCCCTGCTACCGGGTTCTTGGGAGGGCGTCCTGGAACCAGCGTCCACACCAAGCCCTTGGAAGGCCCAGGCGACGGAGGAGCCCCGTCAGGCAGGGGCCGAGGACGGTGACGGCCCGGGCGGGGAGGAGCGTGTCAGGCAGGGGCAGAGGACGGTGACAGGTGACAGGCCGGGCGGGAAGGAGTCAGTCAGGCAGGGGCCGAGGAGGAGACGGGCTGGGTAAGGGTTAGGGTTAGAGTCAGGGCACAAGTCACAATCGCAAAGACCTGGAAGCGACCCGAGTGCCCATCGACCCACGAGTGCGTAAATGAAATGTGGCGCGTGGACACCACGGAGTGCTATTCAGCTAGGAGGAGCAGCGGTGAGAGGGCACCTCTCGTGGTTCTCCTGGCCAGAGCTGGAACCCGTTCCAGTAAGCCAGGTAGCCCAAGAATGGACACACGAGCACCACGTGCTCGCGCTCACCAGCAAATGGGTACGAACCGATGGACACCTAAGTGGACACAGAGGAATCACCTTCATCGGGTGGGTGTCGGGCGGGTGGGGGGAGGGGATGGGCATACACCTCCATTAGGAATGGGGTGGGTGCGCACCGACTGGGGCATGGGCGCACTTGAGGCTCTGACCCGAGGGGGGAGGCTGGGAGAGGGCAACGTACCCGACCTTAACATTGGTACCCCCACAATACGCTGGAACGACATCAGAGGTAAATGAATAAGAACACAGGGGGGAGGGGGGCACGGGCAACACATGTCACCTTAATACTTGGACTCCCATCATCTGCTTGAAAAGAGAGAGAAAAGAAAATGCAATCATAGAGATAAGAGACACTTTTTAAAAATAATGAATCCGAAGAGAAAAGTAAAAGGAGGCCTGTGGAGCAGGTCTGGGTGTGACTCCGGATCCCCCAACATCAGGTGCCACCACCAAAGATTCCTACGTGTAGCCCATAGAACCCCAAAAGCAACGGGACGAGTTCTGGTCACATACTCCCTCAAAATGACATCCTGGCCTTCTTCTGGAACTCCCTCCCCTCTCAGACTCTCAAGGTTTCCTCCAGCGTGTCGGTTCCCACAGAGCAGACCTTTGGTCTGAGACCTGACAGTCCAGAAGCCACGCATGCTGCCGCGTGACGGCGGTGTCGCGGCTTGGGACAAGAGGAGGCCCCACGGTGCGGGCTGGGGCGCCAGGCACCGCGGCGGGCGCTGAGGGTGGGGGTGACCCCCACCCCGGGCCGCCGCCTCGCTCCCAGAGAGGGGACAGAACAAGAGGCAAAACAAAAAAAAAAAAAAAAGAAGAAGCCTAAGGCACCCGGTATTCCCAGGCGGTCTCCCATCCAAGTACTAACCAGGCCCGACCCTGCTTAGCTTCCGAGACCAGACGAGGTCGGGCGCGTTCAGGGTGGTGTGGCCCTAGACGGCGGAGGGCGCCCCTGCCCCGCTCATGAAGCCGAGCCTCTCTGCGCTTCCCCGCCGCCTCCTCCCGCCCCAGGCCCCGCGCCGGCGCTGACCCGCGCCGGGCCGGGCCTGTTGAGTTCACCGGCCGGGTCCGGCGGGCTCCGAGGGACGGGGGTGACAGGCGGGGCGGGGCGGGCAGGGAGCGGTGGGCCGGGGTGGGGGGCTGTCTCTCTATACACACACACACACACACACACACACACACACACTCACACTCACACAAGATGCGCCTCCACGGCTGGACTCGCCAAGGTGGAGACCTTCCAGCCCCCTTCCTCTCCTCGCCTGGCCTCCTTCACCTACCCGCCCCCCACCCCCAGCTCGTGCCGCCGCCGCCGCCGCCGCCGCCGATTGCGCACGCGCGGATCGCCCGCCCTTTGACCCCAGGCAGGGGCCGCCCTCCCTGACAACCCCTTTCAGCTGGGCCCCCCACCCTGTGGGTGGGCTGCCGCCTATTCCCCCGGGCCCGGGCTGGGGCACAGCGCATGGGGGAGGGGAGCGAGTGTAGGGGCGTCTCTCTCTCTCTCTAGGGATGTGTCCCATGGGTGGGGTGGCGTGGTTTGTGGGGCGCTGAAGAAATCAGTCCCCTCCATCTCCTACCTCTGGAAAACGCCCAAGCCCTTGGAGAACTGCCGGCAACGCGACCGGGGGGGCCGGGACCCTCCTCTGTGTCCTCCTGTGGCCCAGTCCAAGGGGCCTGGGCCTGGCCGGGGCTGCATTGGACCCCGACCACCCTGGCGTGTGGACTCGCTAAAAATCGGCGATTAGATATTGGATTCCAGCTTCATTGAGGTCATTTCACTAATGAGTGCACCGGAAAGAGTTTCCTAATCCATCTGTGAGGGTGGCAACTGAAAGAGAATTTTAAAGCTGACAGAATAGGCGAGGAAAGGCATAGGAGATTTCCACACCCAGTAAGGAAGCCTTTCCCGAAATGGAAGAAAGAAACGAGCAAACAGAAACACCGGTAGCCCGCCAGGATCAGAGTCTGCCCCCGAGAGAAAGTACCCTGACCAGGTTCACCCGTGGGTGGGTGGCGAGCTAGCGGCATTCAGAAGAGCGAGGCCCGCAGTCTGTGCAGAAGACACCTGCACTCGGGTGTGTGTGGCGGCACGATTCACAAGCAGCTCCAGATGTTAAGCCAAGGAGAAGCCAGGGAGTTCCCAACGCCCCAGGTGTCCTCAGCCCACGACTGGCTGCTGGGGGAATGCGAAGCCCGGCTCCTTGTCTCAGAGCGGGACAACCAGGAGGTGTGACGTACACCCCGGGGTTCCCAGGAGGATCAGGCTGAAGCTGGGACTTGGCCTGAAAGTGTCCCCTCGCATGGCCACCCCCTTCCCCTTCCTGCTCCTCTACTCCTGGTGCCCCTCCATCCAGGGGCCAGACCTTAAAGAGTCACCCGCAAGAGAATCCTGGTCCCAAAGGGGCCTTCTGGGGGACCCGTGCTGAGAGAGGTTGTGGGCATGGCCCGCTGGGGCTCTGCCCGACCCAGGGCTGAGAGATGCAACCTCCCAGCTCTGGGTCCCTGCAGGGGAAGCGTTGGCAAGCACAGGGCCAGTCCTCCAAAGGCCCAGGTGCAGGGAGCCCAGGCCAAGCAGCCTGTGGAAGAAGCCACCCCGGGAAGACGACTGCAGGCCACGGCCCTTCCCACCTCCTCCTCCTCCTCCTCCTGCTCCTCCACCCCCCCGACCTCCCACCCCCCACCCCCGACATGGCGCAGGGCTCAGAGACACCTCAGACACTTGCTACCCAAAGTGCAAAGGGCATCAGTTGCTCCTCCAAACCCCCCCCTGCCCAACAGACCGCGTTGTCCAGCCAGCCCCCGGGCCTCCCTGGGGTGCCCAGCACAAAAGTGCAGACAACCACCGGACCCTCAATCTCAGTTTTCGGATGTTTTTGCCACTCTAAGGACCCGCAGGCCAGCTGGGCCTTCTGGCAGGACAGAGAGCCCCGGAATCCGACGTGGAGAGCTGGGTGTACGTCCCCACGAGGAGGCGGTCCCCACCTCCGCGGCTCTCCCCTTGCGGGGGGGGGGGAAAGCAGCCACGGGGCCTCAGAGAAGACACCAGGCTGGGCGCCCGCCCCACAGTGGGGGCACGTCCCCCGCAGGCCACTTAGCGACGGCCGCCGGCCGGCGGACGGTTGGGTGGCGCGAGACGCTGCGGCCGCCCTGCTACCGGGTTCTTGGGAGGGCGTCCTGGAACCAGCGTCCACACCAAGCCCTTGGAAGGCCCAGGCGACGGAGGAGCCCCGTCAGGCAGGGGCCGAGGACGGTGACGGCCCGGGCGGGGAGGAGCGTGTCAGGCAGGGGCAGAGGACGGTGACAGGTGACAGGCCGGGCGGGAAGGAGTCAGTCAGGCAGGGGCCGAGGAGGAGACGGGCTGGGTAAGGGTTAGGGTTAGAGTCAGGGCACAAGTCACAATCGCAAAGACCTGGAAGCGACCCGAGTGCCCATCGACCCACGAGTGCGTAAATGAAATGTGGCGCGTGGACACCACGGAGTGCTATTCAGCTAGGAGGAGCAGCGGTGAGAGGGCACCTCTCGTGGTTCTCCTGGCCAGAGCTGGAACCCGTTCCAGTAAGCCAGGTAGCCCAAGAATGGACACACGAGCACCACGTGCTCGCGCTCACCAGCAAATGGGTACGAACCGATGGACACCTAAGTGGACACAGAGGAATCACCTTCATCGGGTGGGTGTCGGGCGGGTGGGGGGAGGGGATGGGCATACACCTCCATTAGGAATGGGGTGGGTGCGCACCGACTGGGGCATGGGCGCACTTGAGGCTCTGACCCGAGGGGGGAGGCTGGGAGAGGGCAACGTACCCGACCTTAACATTGGTACCCCCACAATACGCTGGAACGACATCAGAGGTAAATGAATAAGAACACAGGGGGGAGGGGGGCACGGGCAACACATGTCACCTTAATACTTGGACTCCCATCATCTGCTTGAAAAGAGAGAGAAAAGAAAATGCAATCATAGAGATAAGAGACACTTTTTAAAAATAATGAATCCGAAGAGAAAAGTAAAAGGAGGCCTGTGGAGCAGGTCTGGGTGTGACTCCGGATCCCCCAACATCAGGTGCCACCACCAAAGATTCCTACGTGTAGCCCATAGAACCCCAAAAGCAACGGGACGAGTTCTGGTCACATACTCCCTCAAAATGACATCCTGGCCTTCTTCTGGAACTCCCTCCCCTCTCAGACTCTCAAGGTTTCCTCCAGCGTGTCGGTTCCCACAGAGCAGACCTTTGGTCTGAGACCTGACAGTCCAGAAGCCACGCATGCTGCCGCGTGACGGCGGTGTCGCGGCTTGGGACAAGAGGAGGCCCCACGGTGCGGGCTGGGGCGCCAGGCACCGCGGCGGGCGCTGAGGGTGGGGGTGACCCCCACCCCGGGCCGCCGCCTCGCTCCCAGAGAGGGGACAGAACAAGAGGCAAAACAAAAAAAAAAAAAAAAGAAGAAGCCTAAGGCACCCGGTATTCCCAGGCGGTCTCCCATCCAAGTACTAACCAGGCCCGACCCTGCTTAGCTTCCGAGACCAGACGAGGTCGGGCGCGTTCAGGGTGGTGTGGCCCTAGACGGCGGAGGGCGCCCCTGCCCCGCTCATGAAGCCGAGCCTCTCTGCGCTTCCCCGCCGCCTCCTCCCGCCCCAGGCCCCGCGCCGGCGCTGACCCGCGCCGGGCCGGGCCTGTTGAGTTCACCGGCCGGGTCCGGCGGGCTCCGAGGGACGGGGGTGACAGGCGGGGCGGGGCGGGGCGGGCAGGGAGCGGTGGGCCGGGGTGGGGGGCTGTCTCTCTATACACACACACACACACACACACACACACACTCACACTCACACAAGATGCGCCTCCACGGCTGGACTCGCCAAGGTGGAGACCTTCCAGCCCCCTTCCTCTCCTCGCCTGGCCTCCTTCACCTACCCGCCCCCCACCCCCAGCTCGTGGCCGCCCCCGCCGCCGCCGATTGCGCACGCGCGGATCGCCCGCCCTTTGACCCCAGGCAGGGGCCGCCCTCCCTGACAACCCCTTTCAGCTGGGCCCCCCACCCTGTGGGTGGGCTGCCGCCTATTCCCCCGGGCCCGGGCTGGGGCACAGCGCATGGGGGAGGGGAGCGAGTGTAGGGGCGTCTCTCTCTCTCTCTAGGGATGTGTCCCATGGGTGGGGTGGCGTGGTTTGTGGGGCGCTGAAGAAATCAGTCCCCTCCATCTCCTACCTCTGGAAAACGCCCAAGCCCTTGGAGAACTGCCGGCAACGCGACCGGGGGGGCCGGGACCCTCCTCTGTGTCCTCCTGTGGCCCAGTCCAAGGGGCCTGGGCCTGGCCGGGGCTGCATTGGACCCCGACCACCCTGGCGTGTGGACTCGCTAAAAATCGGCGATTAGATATTGGATTCCAGCTTCATTGAGGTCATTTCACTAATGAGTGCACCGGAAAGAGTTTCCTAATCCATCTGTGAGGGTGGCAACTGAAAGAGAATTTTAAAGCTGACAGAATAGGCGAGGAAAGGCATAGGAGATTTCCACACCCAGTAAGGAAGCCTTTCCCGAAATGGAAGAAAGAAACGAGCAAACAGAAACACCGGTAGCCCGCCAGGATCAGAGTCTGCCCCCGAGAGAAAGTACCCTGACCAGGTTCACCCGTGGGTGGGTGGCGAGCTAGCGGCATTCAGAAGAGCGAGGCCCGCAGTCTGTGCAGAAGACACCTGCACTCGGGTGTGTGTGGCGGCACGATTCACAAGCAGCTCCAGATGTTAAGCCAAGGAGAAGCCAGGGAGTTCCCAACGCCCCAGGTGTCCTCAGCCCACGACTGGCTGCTGGGGGAATGCGAAGCCCGGCTCCTTGTCTCAGAGCGGGACAACCAGGAGGTGTGACGTACACCCCGGGGTTCCCAGGAGGATCAGGCTGAAGCTGGGACTTGGCCTGAAAGTGTCCCCTCGCATGGCCACCCCCTTCCCCTTCCTGCTCCTCTACTCCTGGTGCCCCTCCATCCAGGGGCCAGACCTTAAAGAGTCACCCGCAAGAGAATCCTGGTCCCAAAGGGGCCTTCTGGGGGACCCGTGCTGAGAGAGGTTGTGGGCATGGCCCGCTGGGGCTCTGCCCGACCCAGGGCTGAGAGATGCAACCTCCCAGCTCTGGGTCCCTGCAGGGGAAGCGTTGGCAAGCACAGGGCCAGTCCTCCAAAGGCCCAGGTGCAGGGAGCCCAGGCCAAGCAGCCTGTGGAAGAAGCCACCCCGGGAAGACGACTGCAGGCCACGGCCCTTCCCACCTCCTCCTCCTCCTCCTCCTGCTCCTCCACCCCCCCGACCTCCCACCCCCCACCCCCGACATGGCGCAGGGCTCAGAGACACCTCAGACACTTGCTACCCAAAGTGCAAAGGGCATCAGTTGCTCCTCCAAACCCCCCCCTGCCCAACAGACCGCGTTGTCCAGCCAGCCCCCGGGCCTCCCTGGGGTGCCCAGCACAAAAGTGCAGACAACCACCGGACCCTCAATCTCAGTTTTCGGATGTTTTTGCCACTCTAAGGACCCGCAGGCCAGCTGGGCCTTCTGGCAGGACAGAGAGCCCCGGAATCCGACGTGGAGAGCTGGGTGTACGTCCCCACGAGGAGGCGGTCCCCACCTCCGCGGCTCTCCCCTTGCGGGGGGGGGGAAAGCAGCCACGGGGCCTCAGAGAAGACACCAGGCTGGGCGCCCGCCCCACAGTGGGGGCACGTCCCCCGCAGGCCACTTAGCGACGGCCGCCGGCCGGCGGACGGTTGGGTGGCGCGAGACGCTGCGGCCGCCCTGCTACCGGGTTCTTGGGAGGGCGTCCTGGAACCAGCGTCCACACCAAGCCCTTGGAAGGCCCAGGCGACGGAGGAGCCCCGTCAGGCAGGGGCCGAGGACGGTGACGGCCCGGGCGGGGAGGAGCGTGTCAGGCAGGGGCAGAGGACGGTGACAGGTGACAGGCCGGGCGGGAAGGAGTCAGTCAGGCAGGGGCCGAGGAGGAGACGGGCTGGGTAAGGGTTAGGGTTAGAGTCAGGGCACAAGTCACAATCGCAAAGACCTGGAAGCGACCCGAGTGCCCATCGACCCACGAGTGCGTAAATGAAATGTGGCGCGTGGACACCACGGAGTGCTATTCAGCTAGGAGGAGCAGCGGTGAGAGGGCACCTCTCGTGGTTCTCCTGGCCAGAGCTGGAACCCGTTCCAGTAAGCCAGGTAGCCCAAGAATGGACACACGAGCACCACGTGCTCGCGCTCACCAGCAAATGGGTACGAACCGATGGACACCTAAGTGGACACAGAGGAATCACCTTCATCGGGTGGGTGTCGGGCGGGTGGGGGGAGGGGATGGGCATACACCTCCATTAGGAATGGGGTGGGTGCGCACCGACTGGGGCATGGGCGCACTTGAGGCTCTGACCCGAGGGGGGAGGCTGGGAGAGGGCAACGTACCCGACCTTAACATTGGTACCCCCACAATACGCTGGAACGACATCAGAGGTAAATGAATAAGAACACAGGGGGGAGGGGGGCACGGGCAACACATGTCACCTTAATACTTGGACTCCCATCATCTGCTTGAAAAGAGAGAGAAAAGAAAATGCAATCATAGAGATAAGAGACACTTTTTAAAAATAATGAATCCGAAGAGAAAAGTAAAAGGAGGCCTGTGGAGCAGGTCTGGGTGTGACTCCGGATCCCCCAACATCAGGTGCCACCACCAAAGATTCCTACGTGTAGCCCATAGAACCCCAAAAGCAACGGGACGAGTTCTGGTCACATACTCCCTCAAAATGACATCCTGGCCTTCTTCTGGAACTCCCTCCCCTCTCAGACTCTCAAGGTTTCCTCCAGCGTGTCGGTTCCCACAGAGCAGACCTTTGGTCTGAGACCTGACAGTCCAGAAGCCACGCATGCTGCCGCGTGACGGCGGTGTCGCGGCTTGGGACAAGAGGAGGCCCCACGGTGCGGGCTGGGGCGCCAGGCACCGCGGCGGGCGCTGAGGGTGGGGGTGACCCCCACCCCGGGCCGCCGCCTCGCTCCCAGAGAGGGGACAGAACAAGAGGCAAAACAAAAAAAAAAAAAAAAGAAGAAGCCTAAGGCACCCGGTATTCCCAGGCGGTCTCCCATCCAAGTACTAACCAGGCCCGACCCTGCTTAGCTTCCGAGACCAGACGAGGTCGGGCGCGTTCAGGGTGGTGTGGCCCTAGACGGCGGAGGGCGCCCCTGCCCCGCTCATGAAGCCGAGCCTCTCTGCGCTTCCCCGCCGCCTCCTCCCGCCCCAGGCCCCGCGCCGGCGCTGACCCGCGCCGGGCCGGGCCTGTTGAGTTCACCGGCCGGGTCCGGCGGGCTCCGAGGGACGGGGGTGACAGGCGGGGCGGGGCGGGGCGGGCAGGGAGCGGTGGGCCGGGGTGGGGGGCTGTCTCTCTATACACACACACACACACACACACACACACACTCACACTCACACAAGATGCGCCTCCACGGCTGGACTCGCCAAGGTGGAGACCTTCCAGCCCCCTTCCTCTCCTCGCCTGGCCTCCTTCACCTACCCGCCCCCCACCCCCAGCTCGTGGCCGCCCCCGCCGCCGCCGATTGCGCACGCGCGGATCGCCCGCCCTTTGACCCCAGGCAGGGGCCGCCCTCCCTGACAACCCCTTTCAGCTGGGCCCCCCACCCTGTGGGTGGGCTGCCGCCTATTCCCCCGGGCCCGGGCTGGGGCACAGCGCATGGGGGAGGGGAGCGAGTGTAGGGGCGTCTCTCTCTCTCTCTAGGGATGTGTCCCATGGGTGGGGTGGCGTGGTTTGTGGGGCGCTGAAGAAATCAGTCCCCTCCATCTCCTACCTCTGGAAAACGCCCAAGCCCTTGGAGAACTGCCGGCAACGCGACCGGGGGGGCCGGGACCCTCCTCTGTGTCCTCCTGTGGCCCAGTCCAAGGGGCCTGGGCCTGGCCGGGGCTGCATTGGACCCCGACCACCCTGGCGTGTGGACTCGCTAAAAATCGGCGATTAGATATTGGATTCCAGCTTCATTGAGGTCATTTCACTAATGAGTGCACCGGAAAGAGTTTCCTAATCCATCTGTGAGGGTGGCAACTGAAAGAGAATTTTAAAGCTGACAGAATAGGCGAGGAAAGGCATAGGAGATTTCCACACCCAGTAAGGAAGCCTTTCCCGAAATGGAAGAAAGAAACGAGCAAACAGAAACACCGGTAGCCCGCCAGGATCAGAGTCTGCCCCCGAGAGAAAGTACCCTGACCAGGTTCACCCGTGGGTGGGTGGCGAGCTAGCGGCATTCAGAAGAGCGAGGCCCGCAGTCTGTGCAGAAGACACCTGCACTCGGGTGTGTGTGGCGGCACGATTCACAAGCAGCTCCAGATGTTAAGCCAAGGAGAAGCCAGGGAGTTCCCAACGCCCCAGGTGTCCTCAGCCCACGACTGGCTGCTGGGGGAATGCGAAGCCCGGCTCCTTGTCTCAGAGCGGGACAACCAGGAGGTGTGACGTACACCCCGGGGTTCCCAGGAGGATCAGGCTGAAGCTGGGACTTGGCCTGAAAGTGTCCCCTCGCATGGCCACCCCCTTCCCCTTCCTGCTCCTCTACTCCTGGTGCCCCTCCATCCAGGGGCCAGACCTTAAAGAGTCACCCGCAAGAGAATCCTGGTCCCAAAGGGGCCTTCTGGGGGACCCGTGCTGAGAGAGGTTGTGGGCATGGCCCGCTGGGGCTCTGCCCGACCCAGGGCTGAGAGATGCAACCTCCCAGCTCTGGGTCCCTGCAGGGGAAGCGTTGGCAAGCACAGGGCCAGTCCTCCAAAGGCCCAGGTGCAGGGAGCCCAGGCCAAGCAGCCTGTGGAAGAAGCCACCCCGGGAAGACGACTGCAGGCCACGGCCCTTCCCACCTCCTCCTCCTCCTCCTCCTGCTCCTCCACCCCCCCGACCTCCCACCCCCCACCCCCGACATGGCGCAGGGCTCAGAGACACCTCAGACACTTGCTACCCAAAGTGCAAAGGGCATCAGTTGCTCCTCCAAACCCCCCCCTGCCCAACAGACCGCGTTGTCCAGCCAGCCCCCGGGCCTCCCTGGGGTGCCCAGCACAAAAGTGCAGACAACCACCGGACCCTCAATCTCAGTTTTCGGATGTTTTTGCCACTCTAAGGACCCGCAGGCCAGCTGGGCCTTCTGGCAGGACAGAGAGCCCCGGAATCCGACGTGGAGAGCTGGGTGTACGTCCCCACGAGGAGGCGGTCCCCACCTCCGCGGCTCTCCCCTTGCGGGGGGGGGGAAAGCAGCCACGGGGCCTCAGAGAAGACACCAGGCTGGGCGCCCGCCCCACAGTGGGGGCACGTCCCCCGCAGGCCACTTAGCGACGGCCGCCGGCCGGCGGACGGTTGGGTGGCGCGAGACGCTGCGGCCGCCCTGCTACCGGGTTCTTGGGAGGGCGTCCTGGAACCAGCGTCCACACCAAGCCCTTGGAAGGCCCAGGCGACGGAGGAGCCCCGTCAGGCAGGGGCCGAGGACGGTGACGGCCCGGGCGGGGAGGAGCGTGTCAGGCAGGGGCAGAGGACGGTGACAGGTGACAGGCCGGGCGGGAAGGAGTCAGTCAGGCAGGGGCCGAGGAGGAGACGGGCTGGGTAAGGGTTAGGGTTAGAGTCAGGGCACAAGTCACAATCGCAAAGACCTGGAAGCGACCCGAGTGCCCATCGACCCACGAGTGCGTAAATGAAATGTGGCGCGTGGACACCACGGAGTGCTATTCAGCTAGGAGGAGCAGCGGTGAGAGGGCACCTCTCGTGGTTCTCCTGGCCAGAGCTGGAACCCGTTCCAGTAAGCCAGGTAGCCCAAGAATGGACACACGAGCACCACGTGCTCGCGCTCACCAGCAAATGGGTACGAACCGATGGACACCTAAGTGGACACAGAGGAATCACCTTCATCGGGTGGGTGTCGGGCGGGTGGGGGGAGGGGATGGGCATACACCTCCATTAGGAATGGGGTGGGTGCGCACCGACTGGGGCATGGGCGCACTTGAGGCTCTGACCCGAGGGGGGAGGCTGGGAGAGGGCAACGTACCCGACCTTAACATTGGTACCCCCACAATACGCTGGAACGACATCAGAGGTAAATGAATAAGAACACAGGGGGGAGGGGGGCACGGGCAACACATGTCACCTTAATACTTGGACTCCCATCATCTGCTTGAAAAGAGAGAGAAAAGAAAATGCAATCATAGAGATAAGAGACACTTTTTAAAAATAATGAATCCGAAGAGAAAAGTAAAAGGAGGCCTGTGGAGCAGGTCTGGGTGTGACTCCGGATCCCCCAACATCAGGTGCCACCACCAAAGATTCCTACGTGTAGCCCATAGAACCCCAAAAGCAACGGGACGAGTTCTGGTCACATACTCCCTCAAAATGACATCCTGGCCTTCTTCTGGAACTCCCTCCCCTCTCAGACTCTCAAGGTTTCCTCCAGCGTGTCGGTTCCCACAGAGCAGACCTTTGGTCTGAGACCTGACAGTCCAGAAGCCACGCATGCTGCCGCGTGACGGCGGTGTCGCGGCTTGGGACAAGAGGAGGCCCCACGGTGCGGGCTGGGGCGCCAGGCACCGCGGCGGGCGCTGAGGGTGGGGGTGACCCCCACCCCGGGCCGCCGCCTCGCTCCCAGAGAGGGGACAGAACAAGAGGCAAAACAAAAAAAAAAAAAAAAGAAGAAGCCTAAGGCACCCGGTATTCCCAGGCGGTCTCCCATCCAAGTACTAACCAGGCCCGACCCTGCTTAGCTTCCGAGACCAGACGAGGTCGGGCGCGTTCAGGGTGGTGTGGCCCTAGACGGCGGAGGGCGCCCCTGCCCCGCTCATGAAGCCGAGCCTCTCTGCGCTTCCCCGCCGCCTCCTCCCGCCCCAGGCCCCGCGCCGGCGCTGACCCGCGCCGGGCCGGGCCTGTTGAGTTCACCGGCCGGGTCCGGCGGGCTCCGAGGGACGGGGGTGACAGGCGGGGCGGGGCGGGGCGGGCAGGGAGCGGTGGGCCGGGGTGGGGGGCTGTCTCTCTATACACACACACACACACACACACACACACACTCACACTCACACAAGATGCGCCTCCACGGCTGGACTCGCCAAGGTGGAGACCTTCCAGCCCCCTTCCTCTCCTCGCCTGGCCTCCTTCACCTACCCGCCCCCCACCCCCAGCTCGTGGCCGCCCCCGCCGCCGCCGATTGCGCACGCGCGGATCGCCCGCCCTTTGACCCCAGGCAGGGGCCGCCCTCCCTGACAACCCCTTTCAGCTGGGCCCCCCACCCTGTGGGTGGGCTGCCGCCTATTCCCCCGGGCCCGGGCTGGGGCACAGCGCATGGGGGAGGGGAGCGAGTGTAGGGGCGTCTCTCTCTCTCTCTAGGGATGTGTCCCATGGGTGGGGTGGCGTGGTTTGTGGGGCGCTGAAGAAATCAGTCCCCTCCATCTCCTACCTCTGGAAAACGCCCAAGCCCTTGGAGAACTGCCGGCAACGCGACCGGGGGGGCCGGGACCCTCCTCTGTGTCCTCCTGTGGCCCAGTCCAAGGGGCCTGGGCCTGGCCGGGGCTGCATTGGACCCCGACCACCCTGGCGTGTGGACTCGCTAAAAATCGGCGATTAGATATTGGATTCCAGCTTCATTGAGGTCATTTCACTAATGAGTGCACCGGAAAGAGTTTCCTAATCCATCTGTGAGGGTGGCAACTGAAAGAGAATTTTAAAGCTGACAGAATAGGCGAGGAAAGGCATAGGAGATTTCCACACCCAGTAAGGAAGCCTTTCCCGAAATGGAAGAAAGAAACGAGCAAACAGAAACACCGGTAGCCCGCCAGGATCAGAGTCTGCCCCCGAGAGAAAGTACCCTGACCAGGTTCACCCGTGGGTGGGTGGCGAGCTAGCGGCATTCAGAAGAGCGAGGCCCGCAGTCTGTGCAGAAGACACCTGCACTCGGGTGTGTGTGGCGGCACGATTCACAAGCAGCTCCAGATGTTAAGCCAAGGAGAAGCCAGGGAGTTCCCAACGCCCCAGGTGTCCTCAGCCCACGACTGGCTGCTGGGGGAATGCGAAGCCCGGCTCCTTGTCTCAGAGCGGGACAACCAGGAGGTGTGACGTACACCCCGGGGTTCCCAGGAGGATCAGGCTGAAGCTGGGACTTGGCCTGAAAGTGTCCCCTCGCATGGCCACCCCCTTCCCCTTCCTGCTCCTCTACTCCTGGTGCCCCTCCATCCAGGGGCCAGACCTTAAAGAGTCACCCGCAAGAGAATCCTGGTCCCAAAGGGGCCTTCTGGGGGACCCGTGCTGAGAGAGGTTGTGGGCATGGCCCGCTGGGGCTCTGCCCGACCCAGGGCTGAGAGATGCAACCTCCCAGCTCTGGGTCCCTGCAGGGGAAGCGTTGGCAAGCACAGGGCCAGTCCTCCAAAGGCCCAGGTGCAGGGAGCCCAGGCCAAGCAGCCTGTGGAAGAAGCCACCCCGGGAAGACGACTGCAGGCCACGGCCCTTCCCACCTCCTCCTCCTCCTCCTCCTGCTCCTCCACCCCCCCGACCTCCCACCCCCCACCCCCGACATGGCGCAGGGCTCAGAGACACCTCAGACACTTGCTACCCAAAGTGCAAAGGGCATCAGTTGCTCCTCCAAACCCCCCCCTGCCCAACAGACCGCGTTGTCCAGCCAGCCCCCGGGCCTCCCTGGGGTGCCCAGCACAAAAGTGCAGACAACCACCGGACCCTCAATCTCAGTTTTCGGATGTTTTTGCCACTCTAAGGACCCGCAGGCCAGCTGGGCCTTCTGGCAGGACAGAGAGCCCCGGAATCCGACGTGGAGAGCTGGGTGTACGTCCCCACGAGGAGGCGGTCCCCACCTCCGCGGCTCTCCCCTTGCGGGGGGGGGGGAAAGCAGCCACGGGGCCTCAGAGAAGACACCAGGCTGGGCGCCCGCCCCACAGTGGGGGCACGTCCCCCGCAGGCCACTTAGCGACGGCCGCCGGCCGGCGGACGGTTGGGTGGCGCGAGACGCTGCGGCCGCCCTGCTACCGGGTTCTTGGGAGGGCGTCCTGGAACCAGCGTCCACACCAAGCCCTTGGAAGGCCCAGGCGACGGAGGAGCCCCGTCAGGCAGGGGCCGAGGACGGTGACGGCCCGGGCGGGGAGGAGCGTGTCAGGCAGGGGCAGAGGACGGTGACAGGTGACAGGCCGGGCGGGAAGGAGTCAGTCAGGCAGGGGCCGAGGAGGAGACGGGCTGGGTAAGGGTTAGGGTTAGAGTCAGGGCACAAGTCACAATCGCAAAGACCTGGAAGCGACCCGAGTGCCCATCGACCCACGAGTGCGTAAATGAAATGTGGCGCGTGGACACCACGGAGTGCTATTCAGCTAGGAGGAGCAGCGGTGAGAGGGCACCTCTCGTGGTTCTCCTGGCCAGAGCTGGAACCCGTTCCAGTAAGCCAGGTAGCCCAAGAATGGACACACGAGCACCACGTGCTCGCGCTCACCAGCAAATGGGTACGAACCGATGGACACCTAAGTGGACACAGAGGAATCACCTTCATCGGGTGGGTGTCGGGCGGGTGGGGGGAGGGGATGGGCATACACCTCCATTAGGAATGGGGTGGGTGCGCACCGACTGGGGCATGGGCGCACTTGAGGCTCTGACCCGAGGGGGGAGGCTGGGAGAGGGCAACGTACCCGACCTTAACATTGGTACCCCCACAATACGCTGGAACGACATCAGAGGTAAATGAATAAGAACACAGGGGGGAGGGGGGCATGGGCAACACATGTCACCTTAATACTTGGACTCCCATCATCTGCTTGAAAAGAGAGAGAAAAGAAAATGCAATCATAGAGATAAGAGACACTTTTTAAAAATAATGAATCCGAAGAGAAAAGTAAAAGGAGGCCTGTGGAGCAGGTCTGGGTGTGACTCCGGATCCCCCAACATCAGGTGCCACCACCAAAGATTCCTACGTGTAGCCCATAGAACCCCAAAAGCAACGGGACGAGTTCTGGTCACATACTCCCTCAAAATGACATCCTGGCCTTCTTCTGGAACTCCCTCCCCTCTCAGACTCTCAAGGTTTCCTCCAGCGTGTCGGTTCCCACAGAGCAGACCTTTGGTCTGAGACCTGACAGTCCAGAAGCCACGCATGCTGCCGCGTGACGGCGGTGTCGCGGCTTGGGACAAGAGGAGGCCCCACGGTGCGGGCTGGGGCGCCAGGCACCGCGGCGGGCGCTGAGGGTGGGGGTGACCCCCACCCCGGGCCGCCGCCTCGCTCCCAGAGAGGGGACAGAACAAGAGGCAAAACAAAAAAAAAAAAAAAAGAAGAAGCCTAAGGCACCCGGTATTCCCAGGCGGTCTCCCATCCAAGTACTAACCAGGCCCGACCCTGCTTAGCTTCCGAGACCAGACGAGGTCGGGCGCGTTCAGGGTGGTGTGGCCCTAGACGGCGGAGGGCGCCCCTGCCCCGCTCATGAAGCCGAGCCTCTCTGCGCTTCCCCGCCGCCTCCTCCCGCCCCAGGCCCCGCGCCGGCGCTGACCCGCGCCGGGCCGGGCCTGTTGAGTTCACCGGCCGGGTCCGGCGGGCTCCGAGGGACGGGGGTGACAGGCGGGGCGGGGCGGGGCGGGCAGGGAGCGGTGGGCCGGGGTGGGGGGCTGTCTCTCTATACACACACACACACACACACACACACACACTCACACTCACACAAGATGCGCCTCCACGGCTGGACTCGCCAAGGTGGAGACCTTCCAGCCCCCTTCCTCTCCTCGCCTGGCCTCCTTCACCTACCCGCCCCCCACCCCCAGCTCGTGGCCGCCCCCGCCGCCGCCGATTGCGCACGCGCGGATCGCCCGCCCTTTGACCCCAGGCAGGGGCCGCCCTCCCTGACAACCCCTTTCAGCTGGGCCCCCCACCCTGTGGGTGGGCTGCCGCCTATTCCCCCGGGCCCGGGCTGGGGCACAGCGCATGGGGGAGGGGAGCGAGTGTAGGGGCGTCTCTCTCTCTCTCTAGGGATGTGTCCCATGGGTGGGGTGGCGTGGTTTGTGGGGCGCTGAAGAAATCAGTCCCCTCCATCTCCTACCTCTGGAAAACGCCCAAGCCCTTGGAGAACTGCCGGCAACGCGACCGGGGGGGCCGGGACCCTCCTCTGTGTCCTCCTGTGGCCCAGTCCAAGGGGCCTGGGCCTGGCCGGGGCTGCATTGGACCCCGACCACCCTGGCGTGTGGACTCGCTAAAAATCGGCGATTAGATATTGGATTCCAGCTTCATTGAGGTCATTTCACTAATGAGTGCACCGGAAAGAGTTTCCTAATCCATCTGTGAGGGTGGCAACTGAAAGAGAATTTTAAAGCTGACAGAATAGGCGAGGAAAGGCATAGGAGATTTCCACACCCAGTAAGGAAGCCTTTCCCGAAATGGAAGAAAGAAACGAGCAAACAGAAACACCGGTAGCCCGCCAGGATCAGAGTCTGCCCCCGAGAGAAAGTACCCTGACCAGGTTCACCCGTGGGTGGGTGGCGAGCTAGCGGCATTCAGAAGAGCGAGGCCCGCAGTCTGTGCAGAAGACACCTGCACTCGGGTGTGTGTGGCGGCACGATTCACAAGCAGCTCCAGATGTTAAGCCAAGGAGAAGCCAGGGAGTTCCCAACGCCCCAGGTGTCCTCAGCCCACGACTGGCTGCTGGGGGAATGCGAAGCCCGGCTCCTTGTCTCAGAGCGGGACAACCAGGAGGTGTGACGTACACCCCGGGGTTCCCAGGAGGATCAGGCTGAAGCTGGGACTTGGCCTGAAAGTGTCCCCTCGCATGGCCACCCCCTTCCCCTTCCTGCTCCTCTACTCCTGGTGCCCCTCCATCCAGGGGCCAGACCTTAAAGAGTCACCCGCAAGAGAATCCTGGTCCCAAAGGGGCCTTCTGGGGGACCCGTGCTGAGAGAGGTTGTGGGCATGGCCCGCTGGGGCTCTGCCCGACCCAGGGCTGAGAGATGCAACCTCCCAGCTCTGGGTCCCTGCAGGGGAAGCGTTGGCAAGCACAGGGCCAGTCCTCCAAAGGCCCAGGTGCAGGGAGCCCAGGCCAAGCAGCCTGTGGAAGAAGCCACCCCGGGAAGACGACTGCAGGCCACGGCCCTTCCCACCTCCTCCTCCTCCTCCTCCTGCTCCTCCACCCCCCCGACCTCCCACCCCCCACCCCCGACATGGCGCAGGGCTCAGAGACACCTCAGACACTTGCTACCCAAAGTGCAAAGGGCATCAGTTGCTCCTCCAAACCCCCCCCTGCCCAACAGACCGCGTTGTCCAGCCAGCCCCCGGGCCTCCCTGGGGTGCCCAGCACAAAAGTGCAGACAACCACCGGACCCTCAATCTCAGTTTTCGGATGTTTTTGCCACTCTAAGGACCCGCAGGCCAGCTGGGCCTTCTGGCAGGACAGAGAGCCCCGGAATCCGACGTGGAGAGCTGGGTGTACGTCCCCACGAGGAGGCGGTCCCCACCTCCGCGGCTCTCCCCTTGCGGGGGGGGGGAAAGCAGCCACGGGGCCTCAGAGAAGACACCAGGCTGGGCGCCCGCCCCACAGTGGGGGCACGTCCCCCGCAGGCCACTTAGCGACGGCCGCCGGCCGGCGGACGGTTGGGTGGCGCGAGACGCTGCGGCCGCCCTGCTACCGGGTTCTTGGGAGGGCGTCCTGGAACCAGCGTCCACACCAAGCCCTTGGAAGGCCCAGGCGACGGAGGAGCCCCGTCAGGCAGGGGCCGAGGACGGTGACGGCCCGGGCGGGGAGGAGCGTGTCAGGCAGGGGCAGAGGACGGTGACAGGTGACAGGCCGGGCGGGAAGGAGTCAGTCAGGCAGGGGCCGAGGAGGAGACGGGCTGGGTAAGGGTTAGGGTTAGAGTCAGGGCACAAGTCACAATCGCAAAGACCTGGAAGCGACCCGAGTGCCCATCGACCCACGAGTGCGTAAATGAAATGTGGCGCGTGGACACCACGGAGTGCTATTCAGCTAGGAGGAGCAGCGGTGAGAGGGCACCTCTCGTGGTTCTCCTGGCCAGAGCTGGAACCCGTTCCAGTAAGCCAGGTAGCCCAAGAATGGACACACGAGCACCACGTGCTCGCGCTCACCAGCAAATGGGTACGAACCGATGGACACCTAAGTGGACACAGAGGAATCACCTTCATCGGGTGGGTGTCGGGCGGGTGGGGGGAGGGGATGGGCATACACCTCCATTAGGAATGGGGTGGGTGCGCACCGACTGGGGCATGGGCGCACTTGAGGCTCTGACCCGAGGGGGGAGGCTGGGAGAGGGCAACGTACCCGACCTTAACATTGGTACCCCCACAATACGCTGGAACGACATCAGAGGTAAATGAATAAGAACACAGGGGGGAGGGGGGCACGGGCAACACATGTCACCTTAATACTTGGACTCCCATCATCTGCTTGAAAAGAGAGAGAAAAGAAAATGCAATCATAGAGATAAGAGACACTTTTTAAAAATAATGAATCCGAAGAGAAAAGTAAAAGGAGGCCTGTGGAGCAGGTCTGGGTGTGACTCCGGATCCCCCAACATCAGGTGCCACCACCAAAGATTCCTACGTGTAGCCCATAGAACCCCAAAAGCAACGGGACGAGTTCTGGTCACATACTCCCTCAAAATGACATCCTGGCCTTCTTCTGGAACTCCCTCCCCTCTCAGACTCTCAAGGTTTCCTCCAGCGTGTCGGTTCCCACAGAGCAGACCTTTGGTCTGAGACCTGACAGTCCAGAAGCCACGCATGCTGCCGCGTGACGGCGGTGTCGCGGCTTGGGACAAGAGGAGGCCCCACGGTGCGGGCTGGGGCGCCAGGCACCGCGGCGGGCGCTGAGGGTGGGGGTGACCCCCACCCCGGGCCGCCGCCTCGCTCCCAGAGAGGGGACAGAACAAGAGGCAAAACAAAAAAAAAAAAAAAAGAAGAAGCCTAAGGCACCCGGTATTCCCAGGCGGTCTCCCATCCAAGTACTAACCAGGCCCGACCCTGCTTAGCTTCCGAGACCAGACGAGGTCGGGCGCGTTCAGGGTGGTGTGGCCCTAGACGGCGGAGGGCGCCCCTGCCCCGCTCATGAAGCCGAGCCTCTCTGCGCTTCCCCGCCGCCTCCTCCCGCCCCAGGCCCCGCGCCGGCGCTGACCCGCGCCGGGCCGGGCCTGTTGAGTTCACCGGCCGGGTCCGGCGGGCTCCGAGGGACGGGGGTGACAGGCGGGGCGGGGCGGGCAGGGAGCGGTGGGCCGGGGTGGGGGGCTGTCTCTCTATACACACACACACACACACACACACACACACTCACACTCACACAAGATGCGCCTCCACGGCTGGACTCGCCAAGGTGGAGACCTTCCAGCCCCCTTCCTCTCCTCGCCTGGCCTCCTTCACCTACCCGCCCCCCACCCCCAGCTCGTGGCCGCCCCCGCCGCCGCCGATTGCGCACGCGCGGATCGCCCGCCCTTTGACCCCAGGCAGGGGCCGCCCTCCCTGACAACCCCTTTCAGCTGGGCCCCCCACCCTGTGGGTGGGCTGCCGCCTATTCCCCCGGGCCCGGGCTGGGGCACAGCGCATGGGGGAGGGGAGCGAGTGTAGGGGCGTCTCTCTCTCTCTCTAGGGATGTGTCCCATGGGTGGGGTGGCGTGGTTTGTGGGGCGCTGAAGAAATCAGTCCCCTCCATCTCCTACCTCTGGAAAACGCCCAAGCCCTTGGAGAACTGCCGGCAACGCGACCGGGGGGGCCGGGACCCTCCTCTGTGTCCTCCTGTGGCCCAGTCCAAGGGGCCTGGGCCTGGCCGGGGCTGCATTGGACCCCGACCACCCTGGCGTGTGGACTCGCTAAAAATCGGCGATTAGATATTGGATTCCAGCTTCATTGAGGTCATTTCACTAATGAGTGCACCGGAAAGAGTTTCCTAATCCATCTGTGAGGGTGGCAACTGAAAGAGAATTTTAAAGCTGACAGAATAGGCGAGGAAAGGCATAGGAGATTTCCACACCCAGTAAGGAAGCCTTTCCCGAAATGGAAGAAAGAAACGAGCAAACAGAAACACCGGTAGCCCGCCAGGATCAGAGTCTGCCCCCGAGAGAAAGTACCCTGACCAGGTTCACCCGTGGGTGGGTGGCGAGCTAGCGGCATTCAGAAGAGCGAGGCCCGCAGTCTGTGCAGAAGACACCTGCACTCGGGTGTGTGTGGCGGCACGATTCACAAGCAGCTCCAGATGTTAAGCCAAGGAGAAGCCAGGGAGTTCCCAACGCCCCAGGTGTCCTCAGCCCACGACTGGCTGCTGGGGGAATGCGAAGCCCGGCTCCTTGTCTCAGAGCGGGACAACCAGGAGGTGTGACGTACACCCCGGGGTTCCCAGGAGGATCAGGCTGAAGCTGGGACTTGGCCTGAAAGTGTCCCCTCGCATGGCCACCCCCTTCCCCTTCCTGCTCCTCTACTCCTGGTGCCCCTCCATCCAGGGGCCAGACCTTAAAGAGTCACCCGCAAGAGAATCCTGGTCCCAAAGGGGCCTTCTGGGGGACCCGTGCTGAGAGAGGTTGTGGGCATGGCCCGCTGGGGCTCTGCCCGACCCAGGGCTGAGAGATGCAACCTCCCAGCTCTGGGTCCCTGCAGGGGAAGCGTTGGCAAGCACAGGGCCAGTCCTCCAAAGGCCCAGGTGCAGGGAGCCCAGGCCAAGCAGCCTGTGGAAGAAGCCACCCCGGGAAGACGACTGCAGGCCACGGCCCTTCCCACCTCCTCCTCCTCCTCCTCCTGCTCCTCCACCCCCCCGACCTCCCACCCCCCACCCCCGACATGGCGCAGGGCTCAGAGACACCTCAGACACTTGCTACCCAAAGTGCAAAGGGCATCAGTTGCTCCTCCAAACCCCCCCCTGCCCAACAGACCGCGTTGTCCAGCCAGCCCCCGGGCCTCCCTGGGGTGCCCAGCACAAAAGTGCAGACAACCACCGGACCCTCAATCTCAGTTTTCGGATGTTTTTGCCACTCTAAGGACCCGCAGGCCAGCTGGGCCTTCTGGCAGGACAGAGAGCCCCGGAATCCGACGTGGAGAGCTGGGTGTACGTCCCCACGAGGAGGCGGTCCCCACCTCCGCGGCTCTCCCCTTGCGGGGGGGGGGAAAGCAGCCACGGGGCCTCAGAGAAGACACCAGGCTGGGCGCCCGCCCCACAGTGGGGGCACGTCCCCCGCAGGCCACTTAGCGACGGCCGCCGGCCGGCGGACGGTTGGGTGGCGCGAGACGCTGCGGCCGCCCTGCTACCGGGTTCTTGGGAGGGCGTCCTGGAACCAGCGTCCACACCAAGCCCTTGGAAGGCCCAGGCGACGGAGGAGCCCCGTCAGGCAGGGGCCGAGGACGGTGACGGCCCGGGCGGGGAGGAGCGTGTCAGGCAGGGGCAGAGGACGGTGACAGGTGACAGGCCGGGCGGGAAGGAGTCAGTCAGGCAGGGGCCGAGGAGGAGACGGGCTGGGTAAGGGTTAGGGTTAGAGTCAGGGCACAAGTCACAATCGCAAAGACCTGGAAGCGACCCGAGTGCCCATCGACCCACGAGTGCGTAAATGAAATGTGGCGCGTGGACACCACGGAGTGCTATTCAGCTAGGAGGAGCAGCGGTGAGAGGGCACCTCTCGTGGTTCTCCTGGCCAGAGCTGGAACCCGTTCCAGTAAGCCAGGTAGCCCAAGAATGGACACACGAGCACCACGTGCTCGCGCTCACCAGCAAATGGGTACGAACCGATGGACACCTAAGTGGACACAGAGGAATCACCTTCATCGGGTGGGTGTCGGGCGGGTGGGGGGAGGGGATGGGCATACACCTCCATTAGGAATGGGGTGGGTGCGCACCGACTGGGGCATGGGCGCACTTGAGGCTCTGACCCGAGGGGGGAGGCTGGGAGAGGGCAACGTACCCGACCTTAACATTGGTACCCCCACAATACGCTGGAACGACATCAGAGGTAAATGAATAAGAACACAGGGGGGAGGGGGGCACGGGCAACACATGTCACCTTAATACTTGGACTCCCATCATCTGCTTGAAAAGAGAGAGAAAAGAAAATGCAATCATAGAGATAAGAGACACTTTTTAAAAATAATGAATCCGAAGAGAAAAGTAAAAGGAGGCCTGTGGAGCAGGTCTGGGTGTGACTCCGGATCCCCCAACATCAGGTGCCACCACCAAAGATTCCTACGTGTAGCCCATAGAACCCCAAAAGCAACGGGACGAGTTCTGGTCACATACTCCCTCAAAATGACATCCTGGCCTTCTTCTGGAACTCCCTCCCCTCTCAGACTCTCAAGGTTTCCTCCAGCGTGTCGGTTCCCACAGAGCAGACCTTTGGTCTGAGACCTGACAGTCCAGAAGCCACGCATGCTGCCGCGTGACGGCGGTGTCGCGGCTTGGGACAAGAGGAGGCCCCACGGTGCGGGCTGGGGCGCCAGGCACCGCGGCGGGCGCTGAGGGTGGGGGTGACCCCCACCCCGGGCCGCCGCCTCGCTCCCAGAGAGGGGACAGAACAAGAGGCAAAACAAAAAAAAAAAAAAAAGAAGAAGCCTAAGGCACCCGGTATTCCCAGGCGGTCTCCCATCCAAGTACTAACCAGGCCCGACCCTGCTTAGCTTCCGAGACCAGACGAGGTCGGGCGCGTTCAGGGTGGTGTGGCCCTAGACGGCGGAGGGCGCCCCTGCCCCGCTCATGAAGCCGAGCCTCTCTGCGCTTCCCCGCCGCCTCCTCCCGCCCCAGGCCCCGCGCCGGCGCTGACCCGCGCCGGGCCGGGCCTGTTGAGTTCACCGGCCGGGTCCGGCGGGCTCCGAGGGACGGGGGTGACAGGCGGGGCGGGGCGGGCAGGGAGCGGTGGGCCGGGGTGGGGGGCTGTCTCTCTATACACACACACACACACACACACACACACACTCACACTCACACAAGATGCGCCTCCACGGCTGGACTCGCCAAGGTGGAGACCTTCCAGCCCCCTTCCTCTCCTCGCCTGGCCTCCTTCACCTACCCGCCCCCCACCCCCAGCTCGTGGCCGCCCCCGCCGCCGCCGATTGCGCACGCGCGGATCGCCCGCCCTTTGACCCCAGGCAGGGGCCGCCCTCCCTGACAACCCCTTTCAGCTGGGCCCCCCACCCTGTGGGTGGGCTGCCGCCTATTCCCCCGGGCCCGGGCTGGGGCACAGCGCATGGGGGAGGGGAGCGAGTGTAGGGGCGTCTCTCTCTCTCTCTAGGGATGTGTCCCATGGGTGGGGTGGCGTGGTTTGTGGGGCGCTGAAGAAATCAGTCCCCTCCATCTCCTACCTCTGGAAAACGCCCAAGCCCTTGGAGAACTGCCGGCAACGCGACCGGGGGGGCCGGGACCCTCCTCTGTGTCCTCCTGTGGCCCAGTCCAAGGGGCCTGGGCCTGGCCGGGGCTGCATTGGACCCCGACCACCCTGGCGTGTGGACTCGCTAAAAATCGGCGATTAGATATTGGATTCCAGCTTCATTGAGGTCATTTCACTAATGAGTGCACCGGAAAGAGTTTCCTAATCCATCTGTGAGGGTGGCAACTGAAAGAGAATTTTAAAGCTGACAGAATAGGCGAGGAAAGGCATAGGAGATTTCCACACCCAGTAAGGAAGCCTTTCCCGAAATGGAAGAAAGAAACGAGCAAACAGAAACACCGGTAGCCCGCCAGGATCAGAGTCTGCCCCCGAGAGAAAGTACCCTGACCAGGTTCACCCGTGGGTGGGTGGCGAGCTAGCGGCATTCAGAAGAGCGAGGCCCGCAGTCTGTGCAGAAGACACCTGCACTCGGGTGTGTGTGGCGGCACGATTCACAAGCAGCTCCAGATGTTAAGCCAAGGAGAAGCCAGGGAGTTCCCAACGCCCCAGGTGTCCTCAGCCCACGACTGGCTGCTGGGGGAATGCGAAGCCCGGCTCCTTGTCTCAGAGCGGGACAACCAGGAGGTGTGACGTACACCCCGGGGTTCCCAGGAGGATCAGGCTGAAGCTGGGACTTGGCCTGAAAGTGTCCCCTCGCATGGCCACCCCCTTCCCCTTCCTGCTCCTCTACTCCTGGTGCCCCTCCATCCAGGGGCCAGACCTTAAAGAGTCACCCGCAAGAGAATCCTGGTCCCAAAGGGGCCTTCTGGGGGACCCGTGCTGAGAGAGGTTGTGGGCATGGCCCGCTGGGGCTCTGCCCGACCCAGGGCTGAGAGATGCAACCTCCCAGCTCTGGGTCCCTGCAGGGGAAGCGTTGGCAAGCACAGGGCCAGTCCTCCAAAGGCCCAGGTGCAGGGAGCCCAGGCCAAGCAGCCTGTGGAAGAAGCCACCCCGGGAAGACGACTGCAGGCCACGGCCCTTCCCACCTCCTCCTCCTCCTCCTCCTGCTCCTCCACCCCCCCGACCTCCCACCCCCCACCCCCGACATGGCGCAGGGCTCAGAGACACCTCAGACACTTGCTACCCAAAGTGCAAAGGGCATCAGTTGCTCCTCCAAACCCCCCCCTGCCCAACAGACCGCGTTGTCCAGCCAGCCCCCGGGCCTCCCTGGGGTGCCCAGCACAAAAGTGCAGACAACCACCGGACCCTCAATCTCAGTTTTCGGATGTTTTTGCCACTCTAAGGACCCGCAGGCCAGCTGGGCCTTCTGGCAGGACAGAGAGCCCCGGAATCCGACGTGGAGAGCTGGGTGTACGTCCCCACGAGGAGGCGGTCCCCACCTCCGCGGCTCTCCCCTTGCGGGGGGGGGGGGAAAGCAGCCACGGGGCCTCAGAGAAGACACCAGGCTGGGCGCCCGCCCCACAGTGGGGGCACGTCCCCCGCAGGCCACTTAGCGACGGCCGCCGGCCGGCGGACGGTTGGGTGGCGCGAGACGCTGCGGCCGCCCTGCTACCGGGTTCCTGGGAGGGCGTCCTGGAACCAGCGTCCACACCAAGCCCTTGGAAGGCCCAGGCGACGGAGGAGCCCCGTCAGGCAGGGGCCGAGGACGGTGACGGCCCGGGCGGGGAGGAGCGTGTCAGGCAGGGGCAGAGGACGGTGACAGGTGACAGGCCGGGCGGGAAGGAGTCAGTCAGGCAGGGGCCGAGGAGGAGACGGGCTGGGTAAGGGTTAGGGTTAGAGTCAGGGCACAAGTCACAATCGCAAAGACCTGGAAGCGACCCGAGTGCCCATCGACCCACGAGTGCGTAAATGAAATGTGGCGCGTGGACACCACGGAGTGCTATTCAGCTAGGAGGAGCAGCGGTGAGAGGGCACCTCTCGTGGTTCTCCTGGCCAGAGCTGGAACCCGTTCCAGTAAGCCAGGTAGCCCAAGAATGGACACACGAGCACCACGTGCTCGCGCTCACCAGCAAATGGGTACGAACCGATGGACACCTAAGTGGACACAGAGGAATCACCTTCATCGGGTGGGTGTCGGGCGGGTGGGGGGAGGGGATGGGCATACACCTCCATTAGGAATGGGGTGGGTGCGCACCGACTGGGGCATGGGCGCACTTGAGGCTCTGACCCGAGGGGGGAGGCTGGGAGAGGGCAACGTACCCGACCTTAACATTGGTACCCCCACAATACGCTGGAACGACATCAGAGGTAAATGAATAAGAACACAGGGGGGAGGGGGGCACGGGCAACACATGTCACCTTAATACTTGGACTCCCATCATCTGCTTGAAAAGAGAGAGAAAAGAAAATGCAATCATAGAGATAAGAGACACTTTTTAAAAATAATGAATCCGAAGAGAAAAGTAAAAGGAGGCCTGTGGAGCAGGTCTGGGTGTGACTCCGGATCCCCCAACATCAGGTGCCACCACCAAAGATTCCTACGTGTAGCCCATAGAACCCCAAAAGCAACGGGACGAGTTCTGGTCACATACTCCCTCAAAATGACATCCTGGCCTTCTTCTGGAACTCCCTCCCCTCTCAGACTCTCAAGGTTTCCTCCAGCGTGTCGGTTCCCACAGAGCAGACCTTTGGTCTGAGACCTGACAGTCCAGAAGCCACGCATGCTGCCGCGTGACGGCGGTGTCGCGGCTTGGGACAAGAGGAGGCCCCACGGTGCGGGCTGGGGCGCCAGGCACCGCGGCGGGCGCTGAGGGTGGGGGTGACCCCCACCCCGGGCCGCCGCCTCGCTCCCAGAGAGGGGACAGAACAAGAGGCAAAACAAAAAAAAAAAAAAAAGAAGAAGCCTAAGGCACCCGGTATTCCCAGGCGGTCTCCCATCCAAGTACTAACCAGGCCCGACCCTGCTTAGCTTCCGAGACCAGACGAGGTCGGGCGCGTTCAGGGTGGTGTGGCCCTAGACGGCGGAGGGCGCCCCTGCCCCGCTCATGAAGCCGAGCCTCTCTGCGCTTCCCCGCCGCCTCCTCCCGCCCCAGGCCCCGCGCCGGCGCTGACCCGCGCCGGGCCGGGCCTGTTGAGTTCACCGGCCGGGTCCGGCGGGCTCCGAGGGACGGGGGTGACAGGCGGGGCGGGGCGGGCAGGGAGCGGTGGGCCGGGGTGGGGGGCTGTCTCTCTATACACACACACACACACACACACACACACACTCACACTCACACAAGATGCGCCTCCACGGCTGGACTCGCCAAGGTGGAGACCTTCCAGCCCCCTTCCTCTCCTCGCCTGGCCTCCTTCACCTACCCGCCCCCCACCCCCAGCTCGTGGCCGCCCCCGCCGCCGCCGATTGCGCACGCGCGGATCGCCCGCCCTTTGACCCCAGGCAGGGGCCGCCCTCCCTGACAACCCCTTTCAGCTGGGCCCCCCACCCTGTGGGTGGGCTGCCGCCTATTCCCCCGGGCCCGGGCTGGGGCACAGCGCATGGGGGAGGGGAGCGAGTGTAGGGGCGTCTCTCTCTCTCTCTAGGGATGTGTCCCATGGGTGGGGTGGCGTGGTTTGTGGGGCGCTGAAGAAATCAGTCCCCTCCATCTCCTACCTCTGGAAAACGCCCAAGCCCTTGGAGAACTGCCGGCAACGCGACCGGGGGGGCCGGGACCCTCCTCTGTGTCCTCCTGTGGCCCAGTCCAAGGGGCCTGGGCCTGGCCGGGGCTGCATTGGACCCCGACCACCCTGGCGTGTGGACTCGCTAAAAATCGGCGATTAGATATTGGATTCCAGCTTCATTGAGGTCATTTCACTAATGAGTGCACCGGAAAGAGTTTCCTAATCCATCTGTGAGGGTGGCAACTGAAAGAGAATTTTAAAGCTGACAGAATAGGCGAGGAAAGGCATAGGAGATTTCCACACCCAGTAAGGAAGCCTTTCCCGAAATGGAAGAAAGAAACGAGCAAACAGAAACACCGGTAGCCCGCCAGGATCAGAGTCTGCCCCCGAGAGAAAGTACCCTGACCAGGTTCACCCGTGGGTGGGTGGCGAGCTAGCGGCATTCAGAAGAGCGAGGCCCG
Source organism: Microcebus murinus (assembly GCF_040939455.1). Taxonomy (NCBI): domain Eukaryota; kingdom Metazoa; phylum Chordata; class Mammalia; order Primates; family Cheirogaleidae; genus Microcebus; species Microcebus murinus. The sequence continues at coordinate 28,679 of NW_027438953.1, forward strand.
CAGTCTGTGCAGAAGACACCTGCACTCGGGTGTGTGTGGCGGCACGATTCACAAGCAGCTCCAGATGTTAAGCCAAGGAGAAGCCAGGGAGTTCCCAACGCCCCAGGTGTCCTCAGCCCACGACTGGCTGCTGGGGGAATGCGAAGCCCGGCTCCTTGTCTCAGAGCGGGACAACCAGGAGGTGTGACGTACACCCCGGGGTTCCCAGGAGGATCAGGCTGAAGCTGGGACTTGGCCTGAAAGTGTCCCCTCGCATGGCCACCCCCTTCCCCTTCCTGCTCCTCTACTCCTGGTGCCCCTCCATCCAGGGGCCAGACCTTAAAGAGTCACCCGCAAGAGAATCCTGGTCCCAAAGGGGCCTTCTGGGGGACCCGTGCTGAGAGAGGTTGTGGGCATGGCCCGCTGGGGCTCTGCCCGACCCAGGGCTGAGAGATGCAACCTCCCAGCTCTGGGTCCCTGCAGGGGAAGCGTTGGCAAGCACAGGGCCAGTCCTCCAAAGGCCCAGGTGCAGGGAGCCCAGGCCAAGCAGCCTGTGGAAGAAGCCACCCCGGGAAGACGACTGCAGGCCACGGCCCTTCCCACCTCCTCCTCCTCCTCCTCCTGCTCCTCCACCCCCCCGACCTCCCACCCCCCACCCCCGACATGGCGCAGGGCTCAGAGACACCTCAGACACTTGCTACCCAAAGTGCAAAGGGCATCAGTTGCTCCTCCAAACCCCCCCCTGCCCAACAGACCGCGTTGTCCAGCCAGCCCCCGGGCCTCCCTGGGGTGCCCAGCACAAAAGTGCAGACAACCACCGGACCCTCAATCTCAGTTTTCGGATGTTTTTGCCACTCTAAGGACCCGCAGGCCAGCTGGGCCTTCTGGCAGGACAGAGAGCCCCGGAATCCGACGTGGAGAGCTGGGTGTACGTCCCCACGAGGAGGCGGTCCCCACCTCCGCGGCTCTCCCCTTGCGGGGGGGGGGGAAAGCAGCCACGGGGCCTCAGAGAAGACACCAGGCTGGGCGCCCGCCCCACAGTGGGGGCACGTCCCCCGCAGGCCACTTAGCGACGGCCGCCGGCCGGCGGACGGTTGGGTGGCGCGAGACGCTGCGGCCGCCCTGCTACCGGGTTCCTGGGAGGGCGTCCTGGAACCAGCGTCCACACCAAGCCCTTGGAAGGCCCAGGCGACGGAGGAGCCCCGTCAGGCAGGGGCCGAGGACGGTGACGGCCCGGGCGGGGAGGAGCGTGTCAGGCAGGGGCAGAGGACGGTGACAGGTGACAGGCCGGGCGGGAAGGAGTCAGTCAGGCAGGGGCCGAGGAGGAGACGGGCTGGGTAAGGGTTAGGGTTAGAGTCAGGGCACAAGTCACAATCGCAAAGACCTGGAAGCGACCCGAGTGCCCATCGACCCACGAGTGCGTAAATGAAATGTGGCGCGTGGACACCACGGAGTGCTATTCAGCTAGGAGGAGCAGCGGTGAGAGGGCACCTCTCGTGGTTCTCCTGGCCAGAGCTGGAACCCGTTCCAGTAAGCCAGGTAGCCCAAGAATGGACACACGAGCACCACGTGCTCGCGCTCACCAGCAAATGGGTACGAACCGATGGACACCTAAGTGGACACAGAGGAATCACCTTCATCGGGTGGGTGTCGGGCGGGTGGGGGGAGGGGATGGGCATACACCTCCATTAGGAATGGGGTGGGTGCGCACCGACTGGGGCATGGGCGCACTTGAGGCTCTGACCCGAGGGGGGAGGCTGGGAGAGGGCAACGTACCCGACCTTAACATTGGTACCCCCACAATACGCTGGAACGACATCAGAGGTAAATGAATAAGAACACAGGGGGGAGGGGGGCACGGGCAACACATGTCACCTTAATACTTGGACTCCCATCATCTGCTTGAAAAGAGAGAGAAAAGAAAATGCAATCATAGAGATAAGAGACACTTTTTAAAAATAATGAATCCGAAGAGAAAAGTAAAAGGAGGCCTGTGGAGCAGGTCTGGGTGTGACTCCGGATCCCCCAACATCAGGTGCCACCACCAAAGATTCCTACGTGTAGCCCATAGAACCCCAAAAGCAACGGGACGAGTTCTGGTCACATACTCCCTCAAAATGACATCCTGGCCTTCTTCTGGAACTCCCTCCCCTCTCAGACTCTCAAGGTTTCCTCCAGCGTGTCGGTTCCCACAGAGCAGACCTTTGGTCTGAGACCTGACAGTCCAGAAGCCACGCATGCTGCCGCGTGACGGCGGTGTCGCGGCTTGGGACAAGAGGAGGCCCCACGGTGCGGGCTGGGGCGCCAGGCACCGCGGCGGGCGCTGAGGGTGGGGGTGACCCCCACCCCGGGCCGCCGCCTCGCTCCCAGAGAGGGGACAGAACAAGAGGCAAAACAAAAAAAAAAAAAAAAGAAGAAGCCTAAGGCACCCGGTATTCCCAGGCGGTCTCCCATCCAAGTACTAACCAGGCCCGACCCTGCTTAGCTTCCGAGACCAGACGAGGTCGGGCGCGTTCAGGGTGGTGTGGCCCTAGACGGCGGAGGGCGCCCCTGCCCCGCTCATGAAGCCGAGCCTCTCTGCGCTTCCCCGCCGCCTCCTCCCGCCCCAGGCCCCGCGCCGGCGCTGACCCGCGCCGGGCCGGGCCTGTTGAGTTCACCGGCCGGGTCCGGCGGGCTCCGAGGGACGGGGGTGACAGGCGGGGCGGGGCGGGCAGGGAGCGGTGGGCCGGGGTGGGGGGCTGTCTCTCTATACACACACACACACACACACACACACACACTCACACTCACACAAGATGCGCCTCCACGGCTGGACTCGCCAAGGTGGAGACCTTCCAGCCCCCTTCCTCTCCTCGCCTGGCCTCCTTCACCTACCCGCCCCCCACCCCCAGCTCGTGGCCGCCCCCGCCGCCGCCGATTGCGCACGCGCGGATCGCCCGCCCTTTGACCCCAGGCAGGGGCCGCCCTCCCTGACAACCCCTTTCAGCTGGGCCCCCCACCCTGTGGGTGGGCTGCCGCCTATTCCCCCGGGCCCGGGCTGGGGCACAGCGCATGGGGGAGGGGAGCGAGTGTAGGGGCGTCTCTCTCTCTCTCTAGGGATGTGTCCCATGGGTGGGGTGGCGTGGTTTGTGGGGCGCTGAAGAAATCAGTCCCCTCCATCTCCTACCTCTGGAAAACGCCCAAGCCCTTGGAGAACTGCCGGCAACGCGACCGGGGGGGCCGGGACCCTCCTCTGTGTCCTCCTGTGGCCCAGTCCAAGGGGCCTGGGCCTGGCCGGGGCTGCATTGGACCCCGACCACCCTGGCGTGTGGACTCGCTAAAAATCGGCGATTAGATATTGGATTCCAGCTTCATTGAGGTCATTTCACTAATGAGTGCACCGGAAAGAGTTTCCTAATCCATCTGTGAGGGTGGCAACTGAAAGAGAATTTTAAAGCTGACAGAATAGGCGAGGAAAGGCATAGGAGATTTCCACACCCAGTAAGGAAGCCTTTCCCGAAATGGAAGAAAGAAACGAGCAAACAGAAACACCGGTAGCCCGCCAGGATCAGAGTCTGCCCCCGAGAGAAAGTACCCTGACCAGGTTCACCCGTGGGTGGGTGGCGAGCTAGCGGCATTCAGAAGAGCGAGGCCCGCAGTCTGTGCAGAAGACACCTGCACTCGGGTGTGTGTGGCGGCACGATTCACAAGCAGCTCCAGATGTTAAGCCAAGGAGAAGCCAGGGAGTTCCCAACGCCCCAGGTGTCCTCAGCCCACGACTGGCTGCTGGGGGAATGCGAAGCCCGGCTCCTTGTCTCAGAGCGGGACAACCAGGAGGTGTGACGTACACCCCGGGGTTCCCAGGAGGATCAGGCTGAAGCTGGGACTTGGCCTGAAAGTGTCCCCTCGCATGGCCACCCCCTTCCCCTTCCTGCTCCTCTACTCCTGGTGCCCCTCCATCCAGGGGCCAGACCTTAAAGAGTCACCCGCAAGAGAATCCTGGTCCCAAAGGGGCCTTCTGGGGGACCCGTGCTGAGAGAGGTTGTGGGCATGGCCCGCTGGGGCTCTGCCCGACCCAGGGCTGAGAGATGCAACCTCCCAGCTCTGGGTCCCTGCAGGGGAAGCGTTGGCAAGCACAGGGCCAGTCCTCCAAAGGCCCAGGTGCAGGGAGCCCAGGCCAAGCAGCCTGTGGAAGAAGCCACCCCGGGAAGACGACTGCAGGCCACGGCCCTTCCCACCTCCTCCTCCTCCTCCTCCTGCTCCTCCACCCCCCCGACCTCCCACCCCCCACCCCCGACATGGCGCAGGGCTCAGAGACACCTCAGACACTTGCTACCCAAAGTGCAAAGGGCATCAGTTGCTCCTCCAAACCCCCCCCTGCCCAACAGACCGCGTTGTCCAGCCAGCCCCCGGGCCTCCCTGGGGTGCCCAGCACAAAAGTGCAGACAACCACCGGACCCTCAATCTCAGTTTTCGGATGTTTTTGCCACTCTAAGGACCCGCAGGCCAGCTGGGCCTTCTGGCAGGACAGAGAGCCCCGGAATCCGACGTGGAGAGCTGGGTGTACGTCCCCACGAGGAGGCGGTCCCCACCTCCGCGGCTCTCCCCTTGCGGGGGGGGGGGAAGCAGCCACGGGGCCTCAGAGAAGACACCAGGCTGGGCGCCCGCCCCACAGTGGGGGCACGTCCCCCGCAGGCCACTTAGCGACGGCCGCCGGCCGGCGGACGGTTGGGTGGCGCGAGACGCTGCGGCCGCCCTGCTACCGGGTTCCTGGGAGGGCGTCCTGGAACCAGCGTCCACACCAAGCCCTTGGAAGGCCCAGGCGACGGAGGAGCCCCGTCAGGCAGGGGCCGAGGACGGTGACGGCCCGGGCGGGGAGGAGCGTGTCAGGCAGGGGCAGAGGACGGTGACAGGTGACAGGCCGGGCGGGAAGGAGTCAGTCAGGCAGGGGCCGAGGAGGAGACGGGCTGGGTAAGGGTTAGGGTTAGAGTCAGGGCACAAGTCACAATCGCAAAGACCTGGAAGCGACCCGAGTGCCCATCGACCCACGAGTGCGTAAATGAAATGTGGCGCGTGGACACCACGGAGTGCTATTCAGCTAGGAGGAGCAGCGGTGAGAGGGCACCTCTCGTGGTTCTCCTGGCCAGAGCTGGAACCCGTTCCAGTAAGCCAGGTAGCCCAAGAATGGACACACGAGCACCACGTGCTCGCGCTCACCAGCAAATGGGTACGAACCGATGGACACCTAAGTGGACACAGAGGAATCACCTTCATCGGGTGGGTGTCGGGCGGGTGGGGGGAGGGGATGGGCATACACCTCCATTAGGAATGGGGTGGGTGCGCACCGACTGGGGCATGGGCGCACTTGAGGCTCTGACCCGAGGGGGGAGGCTGGGAGAGGGCAACGTACCCGACCTTAACATTGGTACCCCCACAATACGCTGGAACGACATCAGAGGTAAATGAATAAGAACACAGGGGGGAGGGGGGCACGGGCAACACATGTCACCTTAATACTTGGACTCCCATCATCTGCTTGAAAAGAGAGAGAAAAGAAAATGCAATCATAGAGATAAGAGACACTTTTTAAAAATAATGAATCCGAAGAGAAAAGTAAAAGGAGGCCTGTGGAGCAGGTCTGGGTGTGACTCCGGATCCCCCAACATCAGGTGCCACCACCAAAGATTCCTACGTGTAGCCCATAGAACCCCAAAAGCAACGGGACGAGTTCTGGTCACATACTCCCTCAAAATGACATCCTGGCCTTCTTCTGGAACTCCCTCCCCTCTCAGACTCTCAAGGTTTCCTCCAGCGTGTCGGTTCCCACAGAGCAGACCTTTGGTCTGAGACCTGACAGTCCAGAAGCCACGCATGCTGCCGCGTGACGGCGGTGTCGCGGCTTGGGACAAGAGGAGGCCCCACGGTGCGGGCTGGGGCGCCAGGCACCGCGGCGGGCGCTGAGGGTGGGGGTGACCCCCACCCCGGGCCGCCGCCTCGCTCCCAGAGAGGGGACAGAACAAGAGGCAAAACAAAAAAAAAAAAAAAAGAAGAAGCCTAAGGCACCCGGTATTCCCAGGCGGTCTCCCATCCAAGTACTAACCAGGCCCGACCCTGCTTAGCTTCCGAGACCAGACGAGGTCGGGCGCGTTCAGGGTGGTGTGGCCCTAGACGGCGGAGGGCGCCCCTGCCCCGCTCATGAAGCCGAGCCTCTCTGCGCTTCCCCGCCGCCTCCTCCCGCCCCAGGCCCCGCGCCGGCGCTGACCCGCGCCGGGCCGGGCCTGTTGAGTTCACCGGCCGGGTCCGGCGGGCTCCGAGGGACGGGGGTGACAGGCGGGGCGGGGCGGGGCGGGCAGGGAGCGGTGGGCCGGGGTGGGGGGCTGTCTCTCTATACACACACACACACACACACACACACACACTCACACTCACACAAGATGCGCCTCCACGGCTGGACTCGCCAAGGTGGAGACCTTCCAGCCCCCTTCCTCTCCTCGCCTGGCCTCCTTCACCTACCCGCCCCCCACCCCCAGCTCGTGGCCGCCCCCGCCGCCGCCGATTGCGCACGCGCGGATCGCCCGCCCTTTGACCCCAGGCAGGGGCCGCCCTCCCTGACAACCCCTTTCAGCTGGGCCCCCCACCCTGTGGGTGGGCTGCCGCCTATTCCCCCGGGCCCGGGCTGGGGCACAGCGCATGGGGGAGGGGAGCGAGTGTAGGGGCGTCTCTCTCTCTCTCTAGGGATGTGTCCCATGGGTGGGGTGGCGTGGTTTGTGGGGCGCTGAAGAAATCAGTCCCCTCCATCTCCTACCTCTGGAAAACGCCCAAGCCCTTGGAGAACTGCCGGCAACGCGACCGGGGGGGCCGGGACCCTCCTCTGTGTCCTCCTGTGGCCCAGTCCAAGGGGCCTGGGCCTGGCCGGGGCTGCATTGGACCCCGACCACCCTGGCGTGTGGACTCGCTAAAAATCGGCGATTAGATATTGGATTCCAGCTTCATTGAGGTCATTTCACTAATGAGTGCACCGGAAAGAGTTTCCTAATCCATCTGTGAGGGTGGCAACTGAAAGAGAATTTTAAAGCTGACAGAATAGGCGAGGAAAGGCATAGGAGATTTCCACACCCAGTAAGGAAGCCTTTCCCGAAATGGAAGAAAGAAACGAGCAAACAGAAACACCGGTAGCCCGCCAGGATCAGAGTCTGCCCCCGAGAGAAAGTACCCTGACCAGGTTCACCCGTGGGTGGGTGGCGAGCTAGCGGCATTCAGAAGAGCGAGGCCCGCAGTCTGTGCAGAAGACACCTGCACTCGGGTGTGTGTGGCGGCACGATTCACAAGCAGCTCCAGATGTTAAGCCAAGGAGAAGCCAGGGAGTTCCCAACGCCCCAGGTGTCCTCAGCCCACGACTGGCTGCTGGGGGAATGCGAAGCCCGGCTCCTTGTCTCAGAGCGGGACAACCAGGAGGTGTGACGTACACCCCGGGGTTCCCAGGAGGATCAGGCTGAAGCTGGGACTTGGCCTGAAAGTGTCCCCTCGCATGGCCACCCCCTTCCCCTTCCTGCTCCTCTACTCCTGGTGCCCCTCCATCCAGGGGCCAGACCTTAAAGAGTCACCCGCAAGAGAATCCTGGTCCCAAAGGGGCCTTCTGGGGGACCCGTGCTGAGAGAGGTTGTGGGCATGGCCCGCTGGGGCTCTGCCCGACCCAGGGCTGAGAGATGCAACCTCCCAGCTCTGGGTCCCTGCAGGGGAAGCGTTGGCAAGCACAGGGCCAGTCCTCCAAAGGCCCAGGTGCAGGGAGCCCAGGCCAAGCAGCCTGTGGAAGAAGCCACCCCGGGAAGACGACTGCAGGCCACGGCCCTTCCCACCTCCTCCTCCTCCTCCTCCTGCTCCTCCACCCCCCCGACCTCCCACCCCCCACCCCCGACATGGCGCAGGGCTCAGAGACACCTCAGACACTTGCTACCCAAAGTGCAAAGGGCATCAGTTGCTCCTCCAAACCCCCCCCTGCCCAACAGACCGCGTTGTCCAGCCAGCCCCCGGGCCTCCCTGGGGTGCCCAGCACAAAAGTGCAGACAACCACCGGACCCTCAATCTCAGTTTTCGGATGTTTTTGCCACTCTAAGGACCCGCAGGCCAGCTGGGCCTTCTGGCAGGACAGAGAGCCCCGGAATCCGACGTGGAGAGCTGGGTGTACGTCCCCACGAGGAGGCGGTCCCCACCTCCGCGGCTCTCCCCTTGCGGGGGGGGGGAAAGCAGCCACGGGGCCTCAGAGAAGACACCAGGCTGGGCGCCCGCCCCACAGTGGGGGCACGTCCCCCGCAGGCCACTTAGCGACGGCCGCCGGCCGGCGGACGGTTGGGTGGCGCGAGACGCTGCGGCCGCCCTGCTACCGGGTTCTTGGGAGGGCGTCCTGGAACCAGCGTCCACACCAAGCCCTTGGAAGGCCCAGGCGACGGAGGAGCCCCGTCAGGCAGGGGCCGAGGACGGTGACGGCCCGGGCGGGGAGGAGCGTGTCAGGCAGGGGCAGAGGACGGTGACAGGTGACAGGCCGGGCGGGAAGGAGTCAGTCAGGCAGGGGCCGAGGAGGAGACGGGCTGGGTAAGGGTTAGGGTTAGAGTCAGGGCACAAGTCACAATCGCAAAGACCTGGAAGCGACCCGAGTGCCCATCGACCCACGAGTGCGTAAATGAAATGTGGCGCGTGGACACCACGGAGTGCTATTCAGCTAGGAGGAGCAGCGGTGAGAGGGCACCTCTCGTGGTTCTCCTGGCCAGAGCTGGAACCCGTTCCAGTAAGCCAGGTAGCCCAAGAATGGACACACGAGCACCACGTGCTCGCGCTCACCAGCAAATGGGTACGAACCGATGGACACCTAAGTGGACACAGAGGAATCACCTTCATCGGGTGGGTGTCGGGCGGGTGGGGGGAGGGGATGGGCATACACCTCCATTAGGAATGGGGTGGGTGCGCACCGACTGGGGCATGGGCGCACTTGAGGCTCTGACCCGAGGGGGGAGGCTGGGAGAGGGCAACGTACCCGACCTTAACATTGGTACCCCCACAATACGCTGGAACGACATCAGAGGTAAATGAATAAGAACACAGGGGGGAGGGGGGCACGGGCAACACATGTCACCTTAATACTTGGACTCCCATCATCTGCTTGAAAAGAGAGAGAAAAGAAAATGCAATCATAGAGATAAGAGACACTTTTTAAAAATAATGAATCCGAAGAGAAAAGTAAAAGGAGGCCTGTGGAGCAGGTCTGGGTGTGACTCCGGATCCCCCAACATCAGGTGCCACCACCAAAGATTCCTACGTGTAGCCCATAGAACCCCAAAAGCAACGGGACGAGTTCTGGTCACATACTCCCTCAAAATGACATCCTGGCCTTCTTCTGGAACTCCCTCCCCTCTCAGACTCTCAAGGTTTCCTCCAGCGTGTCGGTTCCCACAGAGCAGACCTTTGGTCTGAGACCTGACAGTCCAGAAGCCACGCATGCTGCCGCGTGACGGCGGTGTCGCGGCTTGGGACAAGAGGAGGCCCCACGGTGCGGGCTGGGGCGCCAGGCACCGCGGCGGGCGCTGAGGGTGGGGGTGACCCCCACCCCGGGCCGCCGCCTCGCTCCCAGAGAGGGGACAGAACAAGAGGCAAAACAAAAAAAAAAAAAAAAGAAGAAGCCTAAGGCACCCGGTATTCCCAGGCGGTCTCCCATCCAAGTACTAACCAGGCCCGACCCTGCTTAGCTTCCGAGACCAGACGAGGTCGGGCGCGTTCAGGGTGGTGTGGCCCTAGACGGCGGAGGGCGCCCCTGCCCCGCTCATGAAGCCGAGCCTCTCTGCGCTTCCCCGCCGCCTCCTCCCGCCCCAGGCCCCGCGCCGGCGCTGACCCGCGCCGGGCCGGGCCTGTTGAGTTCACCGGCCGGGTCCGGCGGGCTCCGAGGGACGGGGGTGACAGGCGGGGCGGGGCGGGGCGGGCAGGGAGCGGTGGGCCGGGGTGGGGGGCTGTCTCTCTATACACACACACACACACACACACACACACACTCACACTCACACAAGATGCGCCTCCACGGCTGGACTCGCCAAGGTGGAGACCTTCCAGCCCCCTTCCTCTCCTCGCCTGGCCTCCTTCACCTACCCGCCCCCCACCCCCAGCTCGTGGCCGCCCCCGCCGCCGCCGATTGCGCACGCGCGGATCGCCCGCCCTTTGACCCCAGGCAGGGGCCGCCCTCCCTGACAACCCCTTTCAGCTGGGCCCCCCACCCTGTGGGTGGGCTGCCGCCTATTCCCCCGGGCCCGGGCTGGGGCACAGCGCATGGGGGAGGGGAGCGAGTGTAGGGGCGTCTCTCTCTCTCTCTAGGGATGTGTCCCATGGGTGGGGTGGCGTGGTTTGTGGGGCGCTGAAGAAATCAGTCCCCTCCATCTCCTACCTCTGGAAAACGCCCAAGCCCTTGGAGAACTGCCGGCAACGCGACCGGGGGGGCCGGGACCCTCCTCTGTGTCCTCCTGTGGCCCAGTCCAAGGGGCCTGGGCCTGGCCGGGGCTGCATTGGACCCCGACCACCCTGGCGTGTGGACTCGCTAAAAATCGGCGATTAGATATTGGATTCCAGCTTCATTGAGGTCATTTCACTAATGAGTGCACCGGAAAGAGTTTCCTAATCCATCTGTGAGGGTGGCAACTGAAAGAGAATTTTAAAGCTGACAGAATAGGCGAGGAAAGGCATAGGAGATTTCCACACCCAGTAAGGAAGCCTTTCCCGAAATGGAAGAAAGAAACGAGCAAACAGAAACACCGGTAGCCCGCCAGGATCAGAGTCTGCCCCCGAGAGAAAGTACCCTGACCAGGTTCACCCGTGGGTGGGTGGCGAGCTAGCGGCATTCAGAAGAGCGAGGCCCGCAGTCTGTGCAGAAGACACCTGCACTCGGGTGTGTGTGGCGGCACGATTCACAAGCAGCTCCAGATGTTAAGCCAAGGAGAAGCCAGGGAGTTCCCAACGCCCCAGGTGTCCTCAGCCCACGACTGGCTGCTGGGGGAATGCGAAGCCCGGCTCCTTGTCTCAGAGCGGGACAACCAGGAGGTGTGACGTACACCCCGGGGTTCCCAGGAGGATCAGGCTGAAGCTGGGACTTGGCCTGAAAGTGTCCCCTCGCATGGCCACCCCCTTCCCCTTCCTGCTCCTCTACTCCTGGTGCCCCTCCATCCAGGGGCCAGACCTTAAAGAGTCACCCGCAAGAGAATCCTGGTCCCAAAGGGGCCTTCTGGGGGACCCGTGCTGAGAGAGGTTGTGGGCATGGCCCGCTGGGGCTCTGCCCGACCCAGGGCTGAGAGATGCAACCTCCCAGCTCTGGGTCCCTGCAGGGGAAGCGTTGGCAAGCACAGGGCCAGTCCTCCAAAGGCCCAGGTGCAGGGAGCCCAGGCCAAGCAGCCTGTGGAAGAAGCCACCCCGGGAAGACGACTGCAGGCCACGGCCCTTCCCACCTCCTCCTCCTCCTCCTCCTGCTCCTCCACCCCCCCGACCTCCCACCCCCCACCCCCGACATGGCGCAGGGCTCAGAGACACCTCAGACACTTGCTACCCAAAGTGCAAAGGGCATCAGTTGCTCCTCCAAACCCCCCCCTGCCCAACAGACCGCGTTGTCCAGCCAGCCCCCGGGCCTCCCTGGGGTGCCCAGCACAAAAGTGCAGACAACCACCGGACCCTCAATCTCAGTTTTCGGATGTTTTTGCCACTCTAAGGACCCGCAGGCCAGCTGGGCCTTCTGGCAGGACAGAGAGCCCCGGAATCCGACGTGGAGAGCTGGGTGTACGTCCCCACGAGGAGGCGGTCCCCACCTCCGCGGCTCTCCCCTTGCGGGGGGGGGGGAAAGCAGCCACGGGGCCTCAGAGAAGACACCAGGCTGGGCGCCCGCCCCACAGTGGGGGCACGTCCCCCGCAGGCCACTTAGCGACGGCCGCCGGCCGGCGGACGGTTGGGTGGCGCGAGACGCTGCGGCCGCCCTGCTACCGGGTTCCTGGGAGGGCGTCCTGGAACCAGCGTCCACACCAAGCCCTTGGAAGGCCCAGGCGACGGAGGAGCCCCGTCAGGCAGGGGCCGAGGACGGTGACGGCCCGGGCGGGGAGGAGCGTGTCAGGCAGGGGCAGAGGACGGTGACAGGTGACAGGCCGGGCGGGAAGGAGTCAGTCAGGCAGGGGCCGAGGAGGAGACGGGCTGGGTAAGGGTTAGGGTTAGAGTCAGGGCACAAGTCACAATCGCAAAGACCTGGAAGCGACCCGAGTGCCCATCGACCCACGAGTGCGTAAATGAAATGTGGCGCGTGGACACCACGGAGTGCTATTCAGCTAGGAGGAGCAGCGGTGAGAGGGCACCTCTCGTGGTTCTCCTGGCCAGAGCTGGAACCCGTTCCAGTAAGCCAGGTAGCCCAAGAATGGACACACGAGCACCACGTGCTCGCGCTCACCAGCAAATGGGTACGAACCGATGGACACCTAAGTGGACACAGAGGAATCACCTTCATCGGGTGGGTGTCGGGCGGGTGGGGGGAGGGGATGGGCATACACCTCCATTAGGAATGGGGTGGGTGCGCACCGACTGGGGCATGGGCGCACTTGAGGCTCTGACCCGAGGGGGGAGGCTGGGAGAGGGCAACGTACCCGACCTTAACATTGGTACCCCCACAATACGCTGGAACGACATCAGAGGTAAATGAATAAGAACACAGGGGGGAGGGGGGCACGGGCAACACATGTCACCTTAATACTTGGACTCCCATCATCTGCTTGAAAAGAGAGAGAAAAGAAAATGCAATCATAGAGATAAGAGACACTTTTTAAAAATAATGAATCCGAAGAGAAAAGTAAAAGGAGGCCTGTGGAGCAGGTCTGGGTGTGACTCCGGATCCCCCAACATCAGGTGCCACCACCAAAGATTCCTACGTGTAGCCCATAGAACCCCAAAAGCAACGGGACGAGTTCTGGTCACATACTCCCTCAAAATGACATCCTGGCCTTCTTCTGGAACTCCCTCCCCTCTCAGACTCTCAAGGTTTCCTCCAGCGTGTCGGTTCCCACAGAGCAGACCTTTGGTCTGAGACCTGACAGTCCAGAAGCCACGCATGCTGCCGCGTGACGGCGGTGTCGCGGCTTGGGACAAGAGGAGGCCCCACGGTGCGGGCTGGGGCGCCAGGCACCGCGGCGGGCGCTGAGGGTGGGGGTGACCCCCACCCCGGGCCGCCGCCTCGCTCCCAGAGAGGGGACAGAACAAGAGGCAAAACAAAAAAAAAAAAAAAAGAAGAAGCCTAAGGCACCCGGTATTCCCAGGCGGTCTCCCATCCAAGTACTAACCAGGCCCGACCCTGCTTAGCTTCCGAGACCAGACGAGGTCGGGCGCGTTCAGGGTGGTGTGGCCCTAGACGGCGGAGGGCGCCCCTGCCCCGCTCATGAAGCCGAGCCTCTCTGCGCTTCCCCGCCGCCTCCTCCCGCCCCAGGCCCCGCGCCGGCGCTGACCCGCGCCGGGCCGGGCCTGTTGAGTTCACCGGCCGGGTCCGGCGGGCTCCGAGGGACGGGGGTGACAGGCGGGGCGGGGCGGGCAGGGAGCGGTGGGCCGGGGTGGGGGGCTGTCTCTCTATACACACACACACACACACACACACACACACTCACACTCACACAAGATGCGCCTCCACGGCTGGACTCGCCAAGGTGGAGACCTTCCAGCCCCCTTCCTCTCCTCGCCTGGCCTCCTTCACCTACCCGCCCCCCACCCCCAGCTCGTGGCCGCCCCCGCCGCCGCCGATTGCGCACGCGCGGATCGCCCGCCCTTTGACCCCAGGCAGGGGCCGCCCTCCCTGACAACCCCTTTCAGCTGGGCCCCCCACCCTGTGGGTGGGCTGCCGCCTATTCCCCCGGGCCCGGGCTGGGGCACAGCGCATGGGGGAGGGGAGCGAGTGTAGGGGCGTCTCTCTCTCTCTCTAGGGATGTGTCCCATGGGTGGGGTGGCGTGGTTTGTGGGGCGCTGAAGAAATCAGTCCCCTCCATCTCCTACCTCTGGAAAACGCCCAAGCCCTTGGAGAACTGCCGGCAACGCGACCGGGGGGGCCGGGACCCTCCTCTGTGTCCTCCTGTGGCCCAGTCCAAGGGGCCTGGGCCTGGCCGGGGCTGCATTGGACCCCGACCACCCTGGCGTGTGGACTCGCTAAAAATCGGCGATTAGATATTGGATTCCAGCTTCATTGAGGTCATTTCACTAATGAGTGCACCGGAAAGAGTTTCCTAATCCATCTGTGAGGGTGGCAACTGAAAGAGAATTTTAAAGCTGACAGAATAGGCGAGGAAAGGCATAGGAGATTTCCACACCCAGTAAGGAAGCCTTTCCCGAAATGGAAGAAAGAAACGAGCAAACAGAAACACCGGTAGCCCGCCAGGATCAGAGTCTGCCCCCGAGAGAAAGTACCCTGACCAGGTTCACCCGTGGGTGGGTGGCGAGCTAGCGGCATTCAGAAGAGCGAGGCCCGCAGTCTGTGCAGAAGACACCTGCACTCGGGTGTGTGTGGCGGCACGATTCACAAGCAGCTCCAGATGTTAAGCCAAGGAGAAGCCAGGGAGTTCCCAACGCCCCAGGTGTCCTCAGCCCACGACTGGCTGCTGGGGGAATGCGAAGCCCGGCTCCTTGTCTCAGAGCGGGACAACCAGGAGGTGTGACGTACACCCCGGGGTTCCCAGGAGGATCAGGCTGAAGCTGGGACTTGGCCTGAAAGTGTCCCCTCGCATGGCCACCCCCTTCCCCTTCCTGCTCCTCTACTCCTGGTGCCCCTCCATCCAGGGGCCAGACCTTAAAGAGTCACCCGCAAGAGAATCCTGGTCCCAAAGGGGCCTTCTGGGGGACCCGTGCTGAGAGAGGTTGTGGGCATGGCCCGCTGGGGCTCTGCCCGACCCAGGGCTGAGAGATGCAACCTCCCAGCTCTGGGTCCCTGCAGGGGAAGCGTTGGCAAGCACAGGGCCAGTCCTCCAAAGGCCCAGGTGCAGGGAGCCCAGGCCAAGCAGCCTGTGGAAGAAGCCACCCCGGGAAGACGACTGCAGGCCACGGCCCTTCCCACCTCCTCCTCCTCCTCCTCCTGCTCCTCCACCCCCCCGACCTCCCACCCCCCACCCCCGACATGGCGCAGGGCTCAGAGACACCTCAGACACTTGCTACCCAAAGTGCAAAGGGCATCAGTTGCTCCTCCAAACCCCCCCCTGCCCAACAGACCGCGTTGTCCAGCCAGCCCCCGGGCCTCCCTGGGGTGCCCAGCACAAAAGTGCAGACAACCACCGGACCCTCAATCTCAGTTTTCGGATGTTTTTGCCACTCTAAGGACCCGCAGGCCAGCTGGGCCTTCTGGCAGGACAGAGAGCCCCGGAATCCGACGTGGAGAGCTGGGTGTACGTCCCCACGAGGAGGCGGTCCCCACCTCCGCGGCTCTCCCCTTGCGGGGGGGGGGAAAGCAGCCACGGGGCCTCAGAGAAGACACCAGGCTGGGCGCCCGCCCCACAGTGGGGGCACGTCCCCCGCAGGCCACTTAGCGACGGCCGCCGGCCGGCGGACGGTTGGGTGGCGCGAGACGCTGCGGCCGCCCTGCTACCGGGTTCCTGGGAGGGCGTCCTGGAACCAGCGTCCACACCAAGCCCTTGGAAGGCCCAGGCGACGGAGGAGCCCCGTCAGGCAGGGGCCGAGGACGGTGACGGCCCGGGCGGGGAGGAGCGTGTCAGGCAGGGGCAGAGGACGGTGACAGGTGACAGGCCGGGCGGGAAGGAGTCAGTCAGGCAGGGGCCGAGGAGGAGACGGGCTGGGTAAGGGTTAGGGTTAGAGTCAGGGCACAAGTCACAATCGCAAAGACCTGGAAGCGACCCGAGTGCCCATCGACCCACGAGTGCGTAAATGAAATGTGGCGCGTGGACACCACGGAGTGCTATTCAGCTAGGAGGAGCAGCGGTGAGAGGGCACCTCTCGTGGTTCTCCTGGCCAGAGCTGGAACCCGTTCCAGTAAGCCAGGTAGCCCAAGAATGGACACACGAGCACCACGTGCTCGCGCTCACCAGCAAATGGGTACGAACCGATGGACACCTAAGTGGACACAGAGGAATCACCTTCATCGGGTGGGTGTCGGGCGGGTGGGGGGAGGGGATGGGCATACACCTCCATTAGGAATGGGGTGGGTGCGCACCGACTGGGGCATGGGCGCACTTGAGGCTCTGACCCGAGGGGGGAGGCTGGGAGAGGGCAACGTACCCGACCTTAACATTGGTACCCCCACAATACGCTGGAACGACATCAGAGGTAAATGAATAAGAACACAGGGGGGAGGGGGGCACGGGCAACACATGTCACCTTAATACTTGGACTCCCATCATCTGCTTGAAAAGAGAGAGAAAAGAAAATGCAATCATAGAGATAAGAGACACTTTTTAAAAATAATGAATCCGAAGAGAAAAGTAAAAGGAGGCCTGTGGAGCAGGTCTGGGTGTGACTCCGGATCCCCCAACATCAGGTGCCACCACCAAAGATTCCTACGTGTAGCCCATAGAACCCCAAAAGCAACGGGACGAGTTCTGGTCACATACTCCCTCAAAATGACATCCTGGCCTTCTTCTGGAACTCCCTCCCCTCTCAGACTCTCAAGGTTTCCTCCAGCGTGTCGGTTCCCACAGAGCAGACCTTTGGTCTGAGACCTGACAGTCCAGAAGCCACGCATGCTGCCGCGTGACGGCGGTGTCGCGGCTTGGGACAAGAGGAGGCCCCACGGTGCGGGCTGGGGCGCCAGGCACCGCGGCGGGCGCTGAGGGTGGGGGTGACCCCCACCCCGGGCCGCCGCCTCGCTCCCAGAGAGGGGACAGAACAAGAGGCAAAACAAAAAAAAAAAAAAAAGAAGAAGCCTAAGGCACCCGGTATTCCCAGGCGGTCTCCCATCCAAGTACTAACCAGGCCCGACCCTGCTTAGCTTCCGAGACCAGACGAGGTCGGGCGCGTTCAGGGTGGTGTGGCCCTAGACGGCGGAGGGCGCCCCTGCCCCGCTCATGAAGCCGAGCCTCTCTGCGCTTCCCCGCCGCCTCCTCCCGCCCCAGGCCCCGCGCCGGCGCTGACCCGCGCCGGGCCGGGCCTGTTGAGTTCACCGGCCGGGTCCGGCGGGCTCCGAGGGACGGGGGTGACAGGCGGGGCGGGGCGGGCAGGGAGCGGTGGGCCGGGGTGGGGGGCTGTCTCTCTATACACACACACACACACACACACACACACACTCACACTCACACAAGATGCGCCTCCACGGCTGGACTCGCCAAGGTGGAGACCTTCCAGCCCCCTTCCTCTCCTCGCCTGGCCTCCTTCACCTACCCGCCCCCCACCCCCAGCTCGTGGCCGCCCCCGCCGCCGCCGATTGCGCACGCGCGGATCGCCCGCCCTTTGACCCCAGGCAGGGGCCGCCCTCCCTGACAACCCCTTTCAGCTGGGCCCCCCACCCTGTGGGTGGGCTGCCGCCTATTCCCCCGGGCCCGGGCTGGGGCACAGCGCATGGGGGAGGGGAGCGAGTGTAGGGGCGTCTCTCTCTCTCTCTAGGGATGTGTCCCATGGGTGGGGTGGCGTGGTTTGTGGGGCGCTGAAGAAATCAGTCCCCTCCATCTCCTACCTCTGGAAAACGCCCAAGCCCTTGGAGAACTGCCGGCAACGCGACCGGGGGGGCCGGGACCCTCCTCTGTGTCCTCCTGTGGCCCAGTCCAAGGGGCCTGGGCCTGGCCGGGGCTGCATTGGACCCCGACCACCCTGGCGTGTGGACTCGCTAAAAATCGGCGATTAGATATTGGATTCCAGCTTCATTGAGGTCATTTCACTAATGAGTGCACCGGAAAGAGTTTCCTAATCCATCTGTGAGGGTGGCAACTGAAAGAGAATTTTAAAGCTGACAGAATAGGCGAGGAAAGGCATAGGAGATTTCCACACCCAGTAAGGAAGCCTTTCCCGAAATGGAAGAAAGAAACGAGCAAACAGAAACACCGGTAGCCCGCCAGGATCAGAGTCTGCCCCCGAGAGAAAGTACCCTGACCAGGTTCACCCGTGGGTGGGTGGCGAGCTAGCGGCATTCAGAAGAGCGAGGCCCGCAGTCTGTGCAGAAGACACCTGCACTCGGGTGTGTGTGGCGGCACGATTCACAAGCAGCTCCAGATGTTAAGCCAAGGAGAAGCCAGGGAGTTCCCAACGCCCCAGGTGTCCTCAGCCCACGACTGGCTGCTGGGGGAATGCGAAGCCCGGCTCCTTGTCTCAGAGCGGGACAACCAGGAGGTGTGACGTACACCCCGGGGTTCCCAGGAGGATCAGGCTGAAGCTGGGACTTGGCCTGAAAGTGTCCCCTCGCATGGCCACCCCCTTCCCCTTCCTGCTCCTCTACTCCTGGTGCCCCTCCATCCAGGGGCCAGACCTTAAAGAGTCACCCGCAAGAGAATCCTGGTCCCAAAGGGGCCTTCTGGGGGACCCGTGCTGAGAGAGGTTGTGGGCATGGCCCGCTGGGGCTCTGCCCGACCCAGGGCTGAGAGATGCAACCTCCCAGCTCTGGGTCCCTGCAGGGGAAGCGTTGGCAAGCACAGGGCCAGTCCTCCAAAGGCCCAGGTGCAGGGAGCCCAGGCCAAGCAGCCTGTGGAAGAAGCCACCCCGGGAAGACGACTGCAGGCCACGGCCCTTCCCACCTCCTCCTCCTCCTCCTCCTGCTCCTCCACCCCCCCGACCTCCCACCCCCCACCCCCGACATGGCGCAGGGCTCAGAGACACCTCAGACACTTGCTACCCAAAGTGCAAAGGGCATCAGTTGCTCCTCCAAACCCCCCCCTGCCCAACAGACCGCGTTGTCCAGCCAGCCCCCGGGCCTCCCTGGGGTGCCCAGCACAAAAGTGCAGACAACCACCGGACCCTCAATCTCAGTTTTCGGATGTTTTTGCCACTCTAAGGACCCGCAGGCCAGCTGGGCCTTCTGGCAGGACAGAGAGCCCCGGAATCCGACGTGGAGAGCTGGGTGTACGTCCCCACGAGGAGGCGGTCCCCACCTCCGCGGCTCTCCCCTTGCGGGGGGGGGGAAAGCAGCCACGGGGCCTCAGAGAAGACACCAGGCTGGGCGCCCGCCCCACAGTGGGGGCACGTCCCCCGCAGGCCACTTAGCGACGGCCGCCGGCCGGCGGACGGTTGGGTGGCGCGAGACGCTGCGGCCGCCCTGCTACCGGGTTCTTGGGAGGGCGTCCTGGAACCAGCGTCCACACCAAGCCCTTGGAAGGCCCAGGCGACGGAGGAGCCCCGTCAGGCAGGGGCCGAGGACGGTGACGGCCCGGGCGGGGAGGAGCGTGTCAGGCAGGGGCAGAGGACGGTGACAGGTGACAGGCCGGGCGGGAAGGAGTCAGTCAGGCAGGGGCCGAGGAGGAGACGGGCTGGGTAAGGGTTAGGGTTAGAGTCAGGGCACAAGTCACAATCGCAAAGACCTGGAAGCGACCCGAGTGCCCATCGACCCACGAGTGCGTAAATGAAATGTGGCGCGTGGACACCACGGAGTGCTATTCAGCTAGGAGGAGCAGCGGTGAGAGGGCACCTCTCGTGGTTCTCCTGGCCAGAGCTGGAACCCGTTCCAGTAAGCCAGGTAGCCCAAGAATGGACACACGAGCACCACGTGCTCGCGCTCACCAGCAAATGGGTACGAACCGATGGACACCTAAGTGGACACAGAGGAATCACCTTCATCGGGTGGGTGTCGGGCGGGTGGGGGGAGGGGATGGGCATACACCTCCATTAGGAATGGGGTGGGTGCGCACCGACTGGGGCATGGGCGCACTTGAGGCTCTGACCCGAGGGGGGAGGCTGGGAGAGGGCAACGTACCCGACCTTAACATTGGTACCCCCACAATACGCTGGAACGACATCAGAGGTAAATGAATAAGAACACAGGGGGGAGGGGGGCACGGGCAACACATGTCACCTTAATACTTGGACTCCCATCATCTGCTTGAAAAGAGAGAGAAAAGAAAATGCAATCATAGAGATAAGAGACACTTTTTAAAAATAATGAATCCGAAGAGAAAAGTAAAAGGAGGCCTGTGGAGCAGGTCTGGGTGTGACTCCGGATCCCCCAACATCAGGTGCCACCACCAAAGATTCCTACGTGTAGCCCATAGAACCCCAAAAGCAACGGGACGAGTTCTGGTCACATACTCCCTCAAAATGACATCCTGGCCTTCTTCTGGAACTCCCTCCCCTCTCAGACTCTCAAGGTTTCCTCCAGCGTGTCGGTTCCCACAGAGCAGACCTTTGGTCTGAGACCTGACAGTCCAGAAGCCACGCATGCTGCCGCGTGACGGCGGTGTCGCGGCTTGGGACAAGAGGAGGCCCCACGGTGCGGGCTGGGGCGCCAGGCACCGCGGCGGGCGCTGAGGGTGGGGGTGACCCCCACCCCGGGCCGCCGCCTCGCTCCCAGAGAGGGGACAGAACAAGAGGCAAAACAAAAAAAAAAAAAAAAGAAGAAGCCTAAGGCACCCGGTATTCCCAGGCGGTCTCCCATCCAAGTACTAACCAGGCCCGACCCTGCTTAGCTTCCGAGACCAGACGAGGTCGGGCGCGTTCAGGGTGGTGTGGCCCTAGACGGCGGAGGGCGCCCCTGCCCCGCTCATGAAGCCGAGCCTCTCTGCGCTTCCCCGCCGCCTCCTCCCGCCCCAGGCCCCGCGCCGGCGCTGACCCGCGCCGGGCCGGGCCTGTTGAGTTCACCGGCCGGGTCCGGCGGGCTCCGAGGGACGGGGGTGACAGGCGGGGCGGGGCGGGCAGGGAGCGGTGGGCCGGGGTGGGGGGCTGTCTCTCTATACACACACACACACACACACACACACACACTCACACTCACACAAGATGCGCCTCCACGGCTGGACTCGCCAAGGTGGAGACCTTCCAGCCCCCTTCCTCTCCTCGCCTGGCCTCCTTCACCTACCCGCCCCCCACCCCCAGCTCGTGGCCGCCCCCGCCGCCGCCGATTGCGCACGCGCGGATCGCCCGCCCTTTGACCCCAGGCAGGGGCCGCCCTCCCTGACAACCCCTTTCAGCTGGGCCCCCCACCCTGTGGGTGGGCTGCCGCCTATTCCCCCGGGCCCGGGCTGGGGCACAGCGCATGGGGGAGGGGAGCGAGTGTAGGGGCGTCTCTCTCTCTCTCTAGGGATGTGTCCCATGGGTGGGGTGGCGTGGTTTGTGGGGCGCTGAAGAAATCAGTC
Organism: Microcebus murinus; assembly: GCF_040939455.1. Classification (NCBI taxonomy): domain Eukaryota; kingdom Metazoa; phylum Chordata; class Mammalia; order Primates; family Cheirogaleidae; genus Microcebus; species Microcebus murinus. The sequence continues at coordinate 49,885 of NW_027438953.1, forward strand.
CCCTCCATCTCCTACCTCTGGAAAACGCCCAAGCCCTTGGAGAACTGCCGGCAACGCGACCGGGGGGGCCGGGACCCTCCTCTGTGTCCTCCTGTGGCCCAGTCCAAGGGGCCTGGGCCTGGCCGGGGCTGCATTGGACCCCGACCACCCTGGCGTGTGGACTCGCTAAAAATCGGCGATTAGATATTGGATTCCAGCTTCATTGAGGTCATTTCACTAATGAGTGCACCGGAAAGAGTTTCCTAATCCATCTGTGAGGGTGGCAACTGAAAGAGAATTTTAAAGCTGACAGAATAGGCGAGGAAAGGCATAGGAGATTTCCACACCCAGTAAGGAAGCCTTTCCCGAAATGGAAGAAAGAAACGAGCAAACAGAAACACCGGTAGCCCGCCAGGATCAGAGTCTGCCCCCGAGAGAAAGTACCCTGACCAGGTTCACCCGTGGGTGGGTGGCGAGCTAGCGGCATTCAGAAGAGCGAGGCCCGCAGTCTGTGCAGAAGACACCTGCACTCGGGTGTGTGTGGCGGCACGATTCACAAGCAGCTCCAGATGTTAAGCCAAGGAGAAGCCAGGGAGTTCCCAACGCCCCAGGTGTCCTCAGCCCACGACTGGCTGCTGGGGGAATGCGAAGCCCGGCTCCTTGTCTCAGAGCGGGACAACCAGGAGGTGTGACGTACACCCCGGGGTTCCCAGGAGGATCAGGCTGAAGCTGGGACTTGGCCTGAAAGTGTCCCCTCGCATGGCCACCCCCTTCCCCTTCCTGCTCCTCTACTCCTGGTGCCCCTCCATCCAGGGGCCAGACCTTAAAGAGTCACCCGCAAGAGAATCCTGGTCCCAAAGGGGCCTTCTGGGGGACCCGTGCTGAGAGAGGTTGTGGGCATGGCCCGCTGGGGCTCTGCCCGACCCAGGGCTGAGAGATGCAACCTCCCAGCTCTGGGTCCCTGCAGGGGAAGCGTTGGCAAGCACAGGGCCAGTCCTCCAAAGGCCCAGGTGCAGGGAGCCCAGGCCAAGCAGCCTGTGGAAGAAGCCACCCCGGGAAGACGACTGCAGGCCACGGCCCTTCCCACCTCCTCCTCCTCCTCCTCCTGCTCCTCCACCCCCCCGACCTCCCACCCCCCACCCCCGACATGGCGCAGGGCTCAGAGACACCTCAGACACTTGCTACCCAAAGTGCAAAGGGCATCAGTTGCTCCTCCAAACCCCCCCCTGCCCAACAGACCGCGTTGTCCAGCCAGCCCCCGGGCCTCCCTGGGGTGCCCAGCACAAAAGTGCAGACAACCACCGGACCCTCAATCTCAGTTTTCGGATGTTTTTGCCACTCTAAGGACCCGCAGGCCAGCTGGGCCTTCTGGCAGGACAGAGAGCCCCGGAATCCGACGTGGAGAGCTGGGTGTACGTCCCCACGAGGAGGCGGTCCCCACCTCCGCGGCTCTCCCCTTGCGGGGGGGGGGAAAGCAGCCACGGGGCCTCAGAGAAGACACCAGGCTGGGCGCCCGCCCCACAGTGGGGGCACGTCCCCCGCAGGCCACTTAGCGACGGCCGCCGGCCGGCGGACGGTTGGGTGGCGCGAGACGCTGCGGCCGCCCTGCTACCGGGTTCCTGGGAGGGCGTCCTGGAACCAGCGTCCACACCAAGCCCTTGGAAGGCCCAGGCGACGGAGGAGCCCCGTCAGGCAGGGGCCGAGGACGGTGACGGCCCGGGCGGGGAGGAGCGTGTCAGGCAGGGGCAGAGGACGGTGACAGGTGACAGGCCGGGCGGGAAGGAGTCAGTCAGGCAGGGGCCGAGGAGGAGACGGGCTGGGTAAGGGTTAGGGTTAGAGTCAGGGCACAAGTCACAATCGCAAAGACCTGGAAGCGACCCGAGTGCCCATCGACCCACGAGTGCGTAAATGAAATGTGGCGCGTGGACACCACGGAGTGCTATTCAGCTAGGAGGAGCAGCGGTGAGAGGGCACCTCTCGTGGTTCTCCTGGCCAGAGCTGGAACCCGTTCCAGTAAGCCAGGTAGCCCAAGAATGGACACACGAGCACCACGTGCTCGCGCTCACCAGCAAATGGGTACGAACCGATGGACACCTAAGTGGACACAGAGGAATCACCTTCATCGGGTGGGTGTCGGGCGGGTGGGGGGAGGGGATGGGCATACACCTCCATTAGGAATGGGGTGGGTGCGCACCGACTGGGGCATGGGCGCACTTGAGGCTCTGACCCGAGGGGGGAGGCTGGGAGAGGGCAACGTACCCGACCTTAACATTGGTACCCCCACAATACGCTGGAACGACATCAGAGGTAAATGAATAAGAACACAGGGGGGAGGGGGGCACGGGCAACACATGTCACCTTAATACTTGGACTCCCATCATCTGCTTGAAAAGAGAGAGAAAAGAAAATGCAATCATAGAGATAAGAGACACTTTTTAAAAATAATGAATCCGAAGAGAAAAGTAAAAGGAGGCCTGTGGAGCAGGTCTGGGTGTGACTCCGGATCCCCCAACATCAGGTGCCACCACCAAAGATTCCTACGTGTAGCCCATAGAACCCCAAAAGCAACGGGACGAGTTCTGGTCACATACTCCCTCAAAATGACATCCTGGCCTTCTTCTGGAACTCCCTCCCCTCTCAGACTCTCAAGGTTTCCTCCAGCGTGTCGGTTCCCACAGAGCAGACCTTTGGTCTGAGACCTGACAGTCCAGAAGCCACGCATGCTGCCGCGTGACGGCGGTGTCGCGGCTTGGGACAAGAGGAGGCCCCACGGTGCGGGCTGGGGCGCCAGGCACCGCGGCGGGCGCTGAGGGTGGGGGTGACCCCCACCCCGGGCCGCCGCCTCGCTCCCAGAGAGGGGACAGAACAAGAGGCAAAACAAAAAAAAAAAAAAAAGAAGAAGCCTAAGGCACCCGGTATTCCCAGGCGGTCTCCCATCCAAGTACTAACCAGGCCCGACCCTGCTTAGCTTCCGAGACCAGACGAGGTCGGGCGCGTTCAGGGTGGTGTGGCCCTAGACGGCGGAGGGCGCCCCTGCCCCGCTCATGAAGCCGAGCCTCTCTGCGCTTCCCCGCCGCCTCCTCCCGCCCCAGGCCCCGCGCCGGCGCTGACCCGCGCCGGGCCGGGCCTGTTGAGTTCACCGGCCGGGTCCGGCGGGCTCCGAGGGACGGGGGTGACAGGCGGGGCGGGGCGGGCAGGGAGCGGTGGGCCGGGGTGGGGGGCTGTCTCTCTATACACACACACACACACACACACACACACACACACTCACACTCACACAAGATGCGCCTCCACGGCTGGACTCGCCAAGGTGGAGACCTTCCAGCCCCCTTCCTCTCCTCGCCTGGCCTCCTTCACCTACCCGCCCCCCACCCCCAGCTCGTGGCCGCCCCCGCCGCCGCCGCCGCCGCCGCCGCCGATTGCGCACGCGCGGATCGCCCGCCCTTTGACCCCAGGCAGGGGCCGCCCTCCCTGACAACCCCTTTCAGCTGGGCCCCCCACCCTGTGGGTGGGCTGCCGCCTATTCCCCCGGGCCCGGGCTGGGGCACAGCGCATGGGGGAGGGGAGCGAGTGTATGGGGCGTCTCTCTCTCTCTCTAGGGATGTGTCCCATGGGTGGGGTGGCGTGGTTTGTGGGGCGCTGAAGAAATCAGTCCCCTCCATCTCCTACCTCTGGAAAACGCCCAAGCCCTTGGAGAACTGCCGGCAACGCGACCGGGGGGGCCGGGACCCTCCTCTGTGTCCTCCTGTGGCCCAGTCCAAGGGGCCTGGGCCTGGCCGGGGCTGCATTGGACCCCGACCACCCTGGCGTGTGGACTCGCTAAAAATCGGCGATTAGATATTGGATTCCAGCTTCATTGAGGTCATTTCACTAATGAGTGCACCGGAAAGAGTTTCCTAATCCATCTGTGAGGGTGGCAACTGAAAGAGAATTTTAAAGCTGACAGAATAGGCGAGGAAAGGCATAGGAGATTTCCACACCCAGTAAGGAAGCCTTTCCCGAAATGGAAGAAAGAAACGAGCAAACAGAAACACCGGTAGCCCGCCAGGATCAGAGTCTGCCCCCGAGAGAAAGTACCCTGACCAGGTTCACCCGTGGGTGGGTGGCGAGCTAGCGGCATTCAGAAGAGCGAGGCCCGCAGTCTGTGCAGAAGACACCTGCACTCGGGTGTGTGTGGCGGCACGATTCACAAGCAGCTCCAGATGTTAAGCCAAGGAGAAGCCAGGGAGTTCCCAACGCCCCAGGTGTCCTCAGCCCACGACTGGCTGCTGGGGGAATGCGAAGCCCGGCTCCTTGTCTCAGAGCGGGACAACCAGGAGGTGTGACGTACACCCCGGGGTTCCCAGGAGGATCAGGCTGAAGCTGGGACTTGGCCTGAAAGTGTCCCCTCGCATGGCCACCCCCTTCCCCTTCCTGCTCCTCTACTCCTGGTGCCCCTCCATCCAGGGGCCAGACCTTAAAGAGTCACCCGCAAGAGAATCCTGGTCCCAAAGGGGCCTTCTGGGGGACCCGTGCTGAGAGAGGTTGTGGGCATGGCCCGCTGGGGCTCTGCCCGACCCAGGGCTGAGAGATGCAACCTCCCAGCTCTGGGTCCCTGCAGGGGAAGCGTTGGCAAGCACAGGGCCAGTCCTCCAAAGGCCCAGGTGCAGGGAGCCCAGGCCAAGCAGCCTGTGGAAGAAGCCACCCCGGGAAGACGACTGCAGGCCACGGCCCTTCCCACCTCCTCCTCCTCCTCCTCCTGCTCCTCCACCCCCCCGACCTCCCACCCCCCACCCCCGACATGGCGCAGGGCTCAGAGACACCTCAGACACTTGCTACCCAAAGTGCAAAGGGCATCAGTTGCTCCTCCAAACCCCCCCCTGCCCAACAGACCGCGTTTTCCAGCCAGCCCCCGGGCCTCCCTGGGGTGCCCAGCACAAAAGTGCAGACAACCACCGGACCCTCAATCTCAGTTTTCGGATGTTTTTGCCACTCTAAGGACCCGCAGGCCAGCTGGGCCTTCTGGCAGGACAGAGAGCCCCGGAATCCGACGTGGAGAGCTGGGTGTACGTCCCCACGAGGAGGCGGTCCCCACCTCCGCGGCTCTCCCCTTGCGGGGGGGGGGAAAGCAGCCACGGGGCCTCAGAGAAGACACCAGGCTGGGCGCCCGCCCCACAGTGGGGGCACGTCCCCCGCAGGCCACTTAGCGACGGCCGCCGGCCGGCGGACGGTTGGGTGGCGCGAGACGCTGCGGCCGCCCTGCTACCGGGTTCTTGGGAGGGCGTCCTGGAACCAGCGTCCACACCAAGCCCTTGGAAGGCCCAGGCGACGGAGGAGCCCCGTCAGGCAGGGGCCGAGGACGGTGACGGCCCGGGCGGGGAGGAGCGTGTCAGGCAGGGGCAGAGGACGGTGACAGGTGACAGGCCGGGCGGGAAGGAGTCAGTCAGGCAGGGGCCGAGGAGGAGACGGGCTGGGTAAGGGTTAGGGTTAGAGTCAGGGCACAAGTCACAATCGCAAAGACCTGGAAGCGACCCGAGTGCCCATCGACCCACGAGTGCGTAAATGAAATGTGGCGCGTGGACACCACGGAGTGCTATTCAGCTAGGAGGAGCAGCGGTGAGAGGGCACCTCTCGTGGTTCTCCTGGCCAGAGCTGGAACCCGTTCCAGTAAGCCAGGTAGCCCAAGAATGGACACACGAGCACCACGTGCTCGCGCTCACCAGCAAATGGGTACGAACCGATGGACACCTAAGTGGACACAGAGGAATCACCTTCATCGGGTGGGTGTCGGGCGGGTGGGGGGAGGGGATGGGCATACACCTCCATTAGGAATGGGGTGGGTGCGCACCGACTGGGGCATGGGCGCACTTGAGGCTCTGACCCGAGGGGGGAGGCTGGGAGAGGGCAACGTACCCGACCTTAACATTGGTACCCCCACAATACGCTGGAACGACATCAGAGGTAAATGAATAAGAACACAGGGGGGAGGGGGGCACGGGCAACACATGTCACCTTAATACTTGGACTCCCATCATCTGCTTGAAAAGAGAGAGAAAAGAAAATGCAATCATAGAGATAAGAGACACTTTTTAAAAATAATGAATCCGAAGAGAAAAGTAAAAGGAGGCCTGTGGAGCAGGTCTGGGTGTGACTCCGGATCCCCCAACATCAGGTGCCACCACCAAAGATTCCTACGTGTAGCCCATAGAACCCCAAAAGCAACGGGACGAGTTCTGGTCACATACTCCCTCAAAATGACATCCTGGCCTTCTTCTGGAACTCCCTCCCCTCTCAGACTCTCAAGGTTTCCTCCAGCGTGTCGGTTCCCACAGAGCAGACCTTTGGTCTGAGACCTGACAGTCCAGAAGCCACGCATGCTGCCGCGTGACGGCGGTGTCGCGGCTTGGGACAAGAGGAGGCCCCACGGTGCGGGCTGGGGCGCCAGGCACCGCGGCGGGCGCTGAGGGTGGGGGTGACCCCCACCCCGGGCCGCCGCCTCGCTCCCAGAGAGGGGACAGAACAAGAGGCAAAACAAAAAAAAAAAAAAAAGAAGAAGCCTAAGGCACCCGGTATTCCCAGGCGGTCTCCCATCCAAGTACTAACCAGGCCCGACCCTGCTTAGCTTCCGAGACCAGACGAGGTCGGGCGCGTTCAGGGTGGTGTGGCCCTAGACGGCGGAGGGCGCCCCTGCCCCGCTCATGAAGCCGAGCCTCTCTGCGCTTCCCCGCCGCCTCCTCCCGCCCCAGGCCCCGCGCCGGCGCTGACCCGCGCCGGGCCGGGCCTGTTGAGTTCACCGGCCGGGTCCGGCGGGCTCCGAGGGACGGGGGTGACAGGCGGGGCGGGGCGGGCAGGGAGCGGTGGGCCGGGGTGGGGGGCTGTCTCTCTATACACACACACACACACACACACACACACACTCACACTCACACAAGATGCGCCTCCACGGCTGGACTCGCCAAGGTGGAGACCTTCCAGCCCCCTTCCTCTCCTCGCCTGGCCTCCTTCACCTACCCGCCCCCCACCCCCAGCTCGTGGCCGCCCCCGCCGCCGCCGATTGCGCACGCGCGGATCGCCCGCCCTTTGACCCCAGGCAGGGGCCGCCCTCCCTGACAACCCCTTTCAGCTGGGCCCCCCACCCTGTGGGTGGGCTGCCGCCTATTCCCCCGGGCCCGGGCTGGGGCACAGCGCATGGGGGAGGGGAGCGAGTGTAGGGGCGTCTCTCTCTCTCTCTAGGGATGTGTCCCATGGGTGGGGTGGCGTGGTTTGTGGGGCGCTGAAGAAATCAGTCCCCTCCATCTCCTACCTCTGGAAAACGCCCAAGCCCTTGGAGAACTGCCGGCAACGCGACCGGGGGGGCCGGGACCCTCCTCTGTGTCCTCCTGTGGCCCAGTCCAAGGGGCCTGGGCCTGGCCGGGGCTGCATTGGACCCCGACCACCCTGGCGTGTGGACTCGCTAAAAATCGGCGATTAGATATTGGATTCCAGCTTCATTGAGGTCATTTCACTAATGAGTGCACCGGAAAGAGTTTCCTAATCCATCTGTGAGGGTGGCAACTGAAAGAGAATTTTAAAGCTGACAGAATAGGCGAGGAAAGGCATAGGAGATTTCCACACCCAGTAAGGAAGCCTTTCCCGAAATGGAAGAAAGAAACGAGCAAACAGAAACACCGGTAGCCCGCCAGGATCAGAGTCTGCCCCCGAGAGAAAGTACCCTGACCAGGTTCACCCGTGGGTGGGTGGCGAGCTAGCGGCATTCAGAAGAGCGAGGCCCGCAGTCTGTGCAGAAGACACCTGCACTCGGGTGTGTGTGGCGGCACGATTCACAAGCAGCTCCAGATGTTAAGCCAAGGAGAAGCCAGGGAGTTCCCAACGCCCCAGGTGTCCTCAGCCCACGACTGGCTGCTGGGGGAATGCGAAGCCCGGCTCCTTGTCTCAGAGCGGGACAACCAGGAGGTGTGACGTACACCCCGGGGTTCCCAGGAGGATCAGGCTGAAGCTGGGACTTGGCCTGAAAGTGTCCCCTCGCATGGCCACCCCCTTCCCCTTCCTGCTCCTCTACTCCTGGTGCCCCTCCATCCAGGGGCCAGACCTTAAAGAGTCACCCGCAAGAGAATCCTGGTCCCAAAGGGGCCTTCTGGGGGACCCGTGCTGAGAGAGGTTGTGGGCATGGCCCGCTGGGGCTCTGCCCGACCCAGGGCTGAGAGATGCAACCTCCCAGCTCTGGGTCCCTGCAGGGGAAGCGTTGGCAAGCACAGGGCCAGTCCTCCAAAGGCCCAGGTGCAGGGAGCCCAGGCCAAGCAGCCTGTGGAAGAAGCCACCCCGGGAAGACGACTGCAGGCCACGGCCCTTCCCACCTCCTCCTCCTCCTCCTCCTGCTCCTCCACCCCCCCGACCTCCCACCCCCCACCCCCGACATGGCGCAGGGCTCAGAGACACCTCAGACACTTGCTACCCAAAGTGCAAAGGGCATCAGTTGCTCCTCCAAACCCCCCCCTGCCCAACAGACCGCGTTGTCCAGCCAGCCCCCGGGCCTCCCTGGGGTGCCCAGCACAAAAGTGCAGACAACCACCGGACCCTCAATCTCAGTTTTCGGATGTTTTTGCCACTCTAAGGACCCGCAGGCCAGCTGGGCCTTCTGGCAGGACAGAGAGCCCCGGAATCCGACGTGGAGAGCTGGGTGTACGTCCCCACGAGGAGGCGGTCCCCACCTCCGCGGCTCTCCCCTTGCGGGGGGGGGGAAAGCAGCCACGGGGCCTCAGAGAAGACACCAGGCTGGGCGCCCGCCCCACAGTGGGGGCACGTCCCCCGCAGGCCACTTAGCGACGGCCGCCGGCCGGCGGACGGTTGGGTGGCGCGAGACGCTGCGGCCGCCCTGCTACCGGGTTCTTGGGAGGGCGTCCTGGAACCAGCGTCCACACCAAGCCCTTGGAAGGCCCAGGCGACGGAGGAGCCCCGTCAGGCAGGGGCCGAGGACGGTGACGGCCCGGGCGGGGAGGAGCGTGTCAGGCAGGGGCAGAGGACGGTGACAGGTGACAGGCCGGGCGGGAAGGAGTCAGTCAGGCAGGGGCCGAGGAGGAGACGGGCTGGGTAAGGGTTAGGGTTAGAGTCAGGGCACAAGTCACAATCGCAAAGACCTGGAAGCGACCCGAGTGCCCATCGACCCACGAGTGCGTAAATGAAATGTGGCGCGTGGACACCACGGAGTGCTATTCAGCTAGGAGGAGCAGCGGTGAGAGGGCACCTCTCGTGGTTCTCCTGGCCAGAGCTGGAACCCGTTCCAGTAAGCCAGGTAGCCCAAGAATGGACACACGAGCACCACGTGCTCGCGCTCACCAGCAAATGGGTACGAACCGATGGACACCTAAGTGGACACAGAGGAATCACCTTCATCGGGTGGGTGTCGGGCGGGTGGGGGGAGGGGATGGGCATACACCTCCATTAGGAATGGGGTGGGTGCGCACCGACTGGGGCATGGGCGCACTTGAGGCTCTGACCCGAGGGGGGAGGCTGGGAGAGGGCAACGTACCCGACCTTAACATTGGTACCCCCACAATACGCTGGAACGACATCAGAGGTAAATGAATAAGAACACAGGGGGGAGGGGGGCACGGGCAACACATGTCACCTTAATACTTGGACTCCCATCATCTGCTTGAAAAGAGAGAGAAAAGAAAATGCAATCATAGAGATAAGAGACACTTTTTAAAAATAATGAATCCGAAGAGAAAAGTAAAAGGAGGCCTGTGGAGCAGGTCTGGGTGTGACTCCGGATCCCCCAACATCAGGTGCCACCACCAAAGATTCCTACGTGTAGCCCATAGAACCCCAAAAGCAACGGGACGAGTTCTGGTCACATACTCCCTCAAAATGACATCCTGGCCTTCTTCTGGAACTCCCTCCCCTCTCAGACTCTCAAGGTTTCCTCCAGCGTGTCGGTTCCCACAGAGCAGACCTTTGGTCTGAGACCTGACAGTCCAGAAGCCACGCATGCTGCCGCGTGACGGCGGTGTCGCGGCTTGGGACAAGAGGAGGCCCCACGGTGCGGGCTGGGGCGCCAGGCACCGCGGCGGGCGCTGAGGGTGGGGGTGACCCCCACCCCGGGCCGCCGCCTCGCTCCCAGAGAGGGGACAGAACAAGAGGCAAAACAAAAAAAAAAAAAAAAGAAGAAGCCTAAGGCACCCGGTATTCCCAGGCGGTCTCCCATCCAAGTACTAACCAGGCCCGACCCTGCTTAGCTTCCGAGACCAGACGAGGTCGGGCGCGTTCAGGGTGGTGTGGCCCTAGACGGCGGAGGGCGCCCCTGCCCCGCTCATGAAGCCGAGCCTCTCTGCGCTTCCCCGCCGCCTCCTCCCGCCCCAGGCCCCGCGCCGGCGCTGACCCGCGCCGGGCCGGGCCTGTTGAGTTCACCGGCCGGGTCCGGCGGGCTCCGAGGGACGGGGGTGACAGGCGGGGCGGGGCGGGGCGGGCAGGGAGCGGTGGGCCGGGGTGGGGGGCTGTCTCTCTATACACACACACACACACACACACACTCACACTCACACAAGATGCGCCTCCACGGCTGGACTCGCCAAGGTGGAGACCTTCCAGCCCCCTTCCTCTCCTCGCCTGGCCTCCTTCACCTACCCGCCCCCCACCCCCAGCTCGTGGCCGCCCCCGCCGCCGCCGCCGCCGCCGATTGCGCACGCGCGGATCGCCCGCCCTTTGACCCCAGGCAGGGGCCGCCCTCCCTGACAACCCCTTTCAGCTGGGCCCCCCACCCTGTGGGTGGGCTGCCGCCTATTCCCCCGGGCCCGGGCTGGGGCACAGCGCATGGGGGAGGGGAGCGAGTGTAGGGGCGTCTCTCTCTCTCTCTAGGGATGTGTCCCATGGGTGGGGTGGCGTGGTTTGTGGGGCGCTGAAGAAATCAGTCCCCTCCATCTCCTACCTCTGGAAAACGCCCAAGCCCTTGGAGAACTGCCGGCAACGCGACCGGGGGGGCCGGGACCCTCCTCTGTGTCCTCCTGTGGCCCAGTCCAAGGGGCCTGGGCCTGGCCGGGGCTGCATTGGACCCCGACCACCCTGGCGTGTGGACTCGCTAAAAATCGGCGATTAGATATTGGATTCCAGCTTCATTGAGGTCATTTCACTAATGAGTGCACCGGAAAGAGTTTCCTAATCCATCTGTGAGGGTGGCAACTGAAAGAGAATTTTAAAGCTGACAGAATAGGCGAGGAAAGGCATAGGAGATTTCCACACCCAGTAAGGAAGCCTTTCCCGAAATGGAAGAAAGAAACGAGCAAACAGAAACACCGGTAGCCCGCCAGGATCAGAGTCTGCCCCCGAGAGAAAGTACCCTGACCAGGTTCACCCGTGGGTGGGTGGCGAGCTAGCGGCATTCAGAAGAGCGAGGCCCGCAGTCTGTGCAGAAGACACCTGCACTCGGGTGTGTGTGGCGGCACGATTCACAAGCAGCTCCAGATGTTAAGCCAAGGAGAAGCCAGGGAGTTCCCAACGCCCCAGGTGTCCTCAGCCCACGACTGGCTGCTGGGGGAATGCGAAGCCCGGCTCCTTGTCTCAGAGCGGGACAACCAGGAGGTGTGACGTACACCCCGGGGTTCCCAGGAGGATCAGGCTGAAGCTGGGACTTGGCCTGAAAGTGTCCCCTCGCATGGCCACCCCCTTCCCCTTCCTGCTCCTCTACTCCTGGTGCCCCTCCATCCAGGGGCCAGACCTTAAAGAGTCACCCGCAAGAGAATCCTGGTCCCAAAGGGGCCTTCTGGGGGACCCGTGCTGAGAGAGGTTGTGGGCATGGCCCGCTGGGGCTCTGCCCGACCCAGGGCTGAGAGATGCAACCTCCCAGCTCTGGGTCCCTGCAGGGGAAGCGTTGGCAAGCACAGGGCCAGTCCTCCAAAGGCCCAGGTGCAGGGAGCCCAGGCCAAGCAGCCTGTGGAAGAAGCCACCCCGGGAAGACGACTGCAGGCCACGGCCCTTCCCACCTCCTCCTCCTCCTCCTCCTGCTCCTCCACCCCCCCGACCTCCCACCCCCCACCCCCGACATGGCGCAGGGCTCAGAGACACCTCAGACACTTGCTACCCAAAGTGCAAAGGGCATCAGTTGCTCCTCCAAACCCCCCCCTGCCCAACAGACCGCGTTTTCCAGCCAGCCCCCGGGCCTCCCTGGGGTGCCCAGCACAAAAGTGCAGACAACCACCGGACCCTCAATCTCAGTTTTCGGATGTTTTTGCCACTCTAAGGACCCGCAGGCCAGCTGGGCCTTCTGGCAGGACAGAGAGCCCCGGAATCCGACGTGGAGAGCTGGGTGTACGTCCCCACGAGGAGGCGGTCCCCACCTCCGCGGCTCTCCCCTTGCGGGGGGGGGGAAAGCAGCCACGGGGCCTCAGAGAAGACACCAGGCTGGGCGCCCGCCCCACAGTGGGGGCACGTCCCCCGCAGGCCACTTAGCGACGGCCGCCGGCCGGCGGACGGTTGGGTGGCGCGAGACGCTGCGGCCGCCCTGCTACCGGGTTCTTGGGAGGGCGTCCTGGAACCAGCGTCCACACCAAGCCCTTGGAAGGCCCAGGCGACGGAGGAGCCCCGTCAGGCAGGGGCCGAGGACGGTGACGGCCCGGGCGGGGAGGAGCGTGTCAGGCAGGGGCAGAGGACGGTGACAGGTGACAGGCCGGGCGGGAAGGAGTCAGTCAGGCAGGGGCCGAGGAGGAGACGGGCTGGGTAAGGGTTAGGGTTAGAGTCAGGGCACAAGTCACAATCGCAAAGACCTGGAAGCGACCCGAGTGCCCATCGACCCACGAGTGCGTAAATGAAATGTGGCGCGTGGACACCACGGAGTGCTATTCAGCTAGGAGGAGCAGCGGTGAGAGGGCACCTCTCGTGGTTCTCCTGGCCAGAGCTGGAACCCGTTCCAGTAAGCCAGGTAGCCCAAGAATGGACACACGAGCACCACGTGCTCGCGCTCACCAGCAAATGGGTACGAACCGATGGACACCTAAGTGGACACAGAGGAATCACCTTCATCGGGTGGGTGTCGGGCGGGTGGGGGGAGGGGATGGGCATACACCTCCATTAGGAATGGGGTGGGTGCGCACCGACTGGGGCATGGGCGCACTTGAGGCTCTGACCCGAGGGGGGAGGCTGGGAGAGGGCAACGTACCCGACCTTAACATTGGTACCCCCACAATACGCTGGAACGACATCAGAGGTAAATGAATAAGAACACAGGGGGGAGGGGGGCACGGGCAACACATGTCACCTTAATACTTGGACTCCCATCATCTGCTTGAAAAGAGAGAGAAAAGAAAATGCAATCATAGAGATAAGAGACACTTTTTAAAAATAATGAATCCGAAGAGAAAAGTAAAAGGAGGCCTGTGGAGCAGGTCTGGGTGTGACTCCGGATCCCCCAACATCAGGTGCCACCACCAAAGATTCCTACGTGTAGCCCATAGAACCCCAAAAGCAACGGGACGAGTTCTGGTCACATACTCCCTCAAAATGACATCCTGGCCTTCTTCTGGAACTCCCTCCCCTCTCAGACTCTCAAGGTTTCCTCCAGCGTGTCGGTTCCCACAGAGCAGACCTTTGGTCTGAGACCTGACAGTCCAGAAGCCACGCATGCTGCCGCGTGACGGCGGTGTCGCGGCTTGGGACAAGAGGAGGCCCCACGGTGCGGGCTGGGGCGCCAGGCACCGCGGCGGGCGCTGAGGGTGGGGGTGACCCCCACCCCGGGCCGCCGCCTCGCTCCCAGAGAGGGGACAGAACAAGAGGCAAAACAAAAAAAAAAAAAAAAGAAGAAGCCTAAGGCACCCGGTATTCCCAGGCGGTCTCCCATCCAAGTACTAACCAGGCCCGACCCTGCTTAGCTTCCGAGACCAGACGAGGTCGGGCGCGTTCAGGGTGGTGTGGCCCTAGACGGCGGAGGGCGCCCCTGCCCCGCTCATGAAGCCGAGCCTCTCTGCGCTTCCCCGCCGCCTCCTCCCGCCCCAGGCCCCGCGCCGGCGCTGACCCGCGCCGGGCCGGGCCTGTTGAGTTCACCGGCCGGGTCCGGCGGGCTCCGAGGGACGGGGGTGACAGGCGGGGCGGGGCGGGGCGGGCAGGGAGCGGTGGGCCGGGGTGGGGGGCTGTCTCTCTATACACACACACACACACACACACACTCACACTCACACAAGATGCGCCTCCACGGCTGGACTCGCCAAGGTGGAGACCTTCCAGCCCCCTTCCTCTCCTCGCCTGGCCTCCTTCACCTACCCGCCCCCCACCCCCAGCTCGTGGCCGCCCCCGCCGCCGCCGCCGCCGCCGATTGCGCACGCGCGGATCGCCCGCCCTTTGACCCCAGGCAGGGGCCGCCCTCCCTGACAACCCCTTTCAGCTGGGCCCCCCACCCTGTGGGTGGGCTGCCGCCTATTCCCCCGGGCCCGGGCTGGGGCACAGCGCATGGGGGAGGGGAGCGAGTGTAGGGGCGTCTCTCTCTCTCTCTAGGGATGTGTCCCATGGGTGGGGTGGCGTGGTTTGTGGGGCGCTGAAGAAATCAGTCCCCTCCATCTCCTACCTCTGGAAAACGCCCAAGCCCTTGGAGAACTGCCGGCAACGCGACCGGGGGGGCCGGGACCCTCCTCTGTGTCCTCCTGTGGCCCAGTCCAAGGGGCCTGGGCCTGGCCGGGGCTGCATTGGACCCCGACCACCCTGGCGTGTGGACTCGCTAAAAATCGGCGATTAGATATTGGATTCCAGCTTCATTGAGGTCATTTCACTAATGAGTGCACCGGAAAGAGTTTCCTAATCCATCTGTGAGGGTGGCAACTGAAAGAGAATTTTAAAGCTGACAGAATAGGCGAGGAAAGGCATAGGAGATTTCCACACCCAGTAAGGAAGCCTTTCCCGAAATGGAAGAAAGAAACGAGCAAACAGAAACACCGGTAGCCCGCCAGGATCAGAGTCTGCCCCCGAGAGAAAGTACCCTGACCAGGTTCACCCGTGGGTGGGTGGCGAGCTAGCGGCATTCAGAAGAGCGAGGCCCGCAGTCTGTGCAGAAGACACCTGCACTCGGGTGTGTGTGGCGGCACGATTCACAAGCAGCTCCAGATGTTAAGCCAAGGAGAAGCCAGGGAGTTCCCAACGCCCCAGGTGTCCTCAGCCCACGACTGGCTGCTGGGGGAATGCGAAGCCCGGCTCCTTGTCTCAGAGCGGGACAACCAGGAGGTGTGACGTACACCCCGGGGTTCCCAGGAGGATCAGGCTGAAGCTGGGACTTGGCCTGAAAGTGTCCCCTCGCATGGCCACCCCCTTCCCCTTCCTGCTCCTCTACTCCTGGTGCCCCTCCATCCAGGGGCCAGACCTTAAAGAGTCACCCGCAAGAGAATCCTGGTCCCAAAGGGGCCTTCTGGGGGACCCGTGCTGAGAGAGGTTGTGGGCATGGCCCGCTGGGGCTCTGCCCGACCCAGGGCTGAGAGATGCAACCTCCCAGCTCTGGGTCCCTGCAGGGGAAGCGTTGGCAAGCACAGGGCCAGTCCTCCAAAGGCCCAGGTGCAGGGAGCCCAGGCCAAGCAGCCTGTGGAAGAAGCCACCCCGGGAAGACGACTGCAGGCCACGGCCCTTCCCACCTCCTCCTCCTCCTCCTCCTGCTCCTCCACCCCCCCGACCTCCCACCCCCCACCCCCGACATGGCGCAGGGCTCAGAGACACCTCAGACACTTGCTACCCAAAGTGCAAAGGGCATCAGTTGCTCCTCCAAACCCCCCCCTGCCCAACAGACCGCGTTTTCCAGCCAGCCCCCGGGCCTCCCTGGGGTGCCCAGCACAAAAGTGCAGACAACCACCGGACCCTCAATCTCAGTTTTCGGATGTTTTTGCCACTCTAAGGACCCGCAGGCCAGCTGGGCCTTCTGGCAGGACAGAGAGCCCCGGAATCCGACGTGGAGAGCTGGGTGTACGTCCCCACGAGGAGGCGGTCCCCACCTCCGCGGCTCTCCCCTTGCGGGGGGGGGGAAAGCAGCCACGGGGCCTCAGAGAAGACACCAGGCTGGGCGCCCGCCCCACAGTGGGGGCACGTCCCCCGCAGGCCACTTAGCGACGGCCGCCGGCCGGCGGACGGTTGGGTGGCGCGAGACGCTGCGGCCGCCCTGCTACCGGGTTCTTGGGAGGGCGTCCTGGAACCAGCGTCCACACCAAGCCCTTGGAAGGCCCAGGCGACGGAGGAGCCCCGTCAGGCAGGGGCCGAGGACGGTGACGGCCCGGGCGGGGAGGAGCGTGTCAGGCAGGGGCAGAGGACGGTGACAGGTGACAGGCCGGGCGGGAAGGAGTCAGTCAGGCAGGGGCCGAGGAGGAGACGGGCTGGGTAAGGGTTAGGGTTAGAGTCAGGGCACAAGTCACAATCGCAAAGACCTGGAAGCGACCCGAGTGCCCATCGACCCACGAGTGCGTAAATGAAATGTGGCGCGTGGACACCACGGAGTGCTATTCAGCTAGGAGGAGCAGCGGTGAGAGGGCACCTCTCGTGGTTCTCCTGGCCAGAGCTGGAACCCGTTCCAGTAAGCCAGGTAGCCCAAGAATGGACACACGAGCACCACGTGCTCGCGCTCACCAGCAAATGGGTACGAACCGATGGACACCTAAGTGGACACAGAGGAATCACCTTCATCGGGTGGGTGTCGGGCGGGTGGGGGGAGGGGATGGGCATACACCTCCATTAGGAATGGGGTGGGTGCGCACCGACTGGGGCATGGGCGCACTTGAGGCTCTGACCCGAGGGGGGAGGCTGGGAGAGGGCAACGTACCCGACCTTAACATTGGTACCCCCACAATACGCTGGAACGACATCAGAGGTAAATGAATAAGAACACAGGGGGGAGGGGGGCACGGGCAACACATGTCACCTTAATACTTGGACTCCCATCATCTGCTTGAAAAGAGAGAGAAAAGAAAATGCAATCATAGAGATAAGAGACACTTTTTAAAAATAATGAATCCGAAGAGAAAAGTAAAAGGAGGCCTGTGGAGCAGGTCTGGGTGTGACTCCGGATCCCCCAACATCAGGTGCCACCACCAAAGATTCCTACGTGTAGCCCATAGAACCCCAAAAGCAACGGGACGAGTTCTGGTCACATACTCCCTCAAAATGACATCCTGGCCTTCTTCTGGAACTCCCTCCCCTCTCAGACTCTCAAGGTTTCCTCCAGCGTGTCGGTTCCCACAGAGCAGACCTTTGGTCTGAGACCTGACAGTCCAGAAGCCACGCATGCTGCCGCGTGACGGCGGTGTCGCGGCTTGGGACAAGAGGAGGCCCCACGGTGCGGGCTGGGGCGCCAGGCACCGCGGCGGGCGCTGAGGGTGGGGGTGACCCCCACCCCGGGCCGCCGCCTCGCTCCCAGAGAGGGGACAGAACAAGAGGCAAAACAAAAAAAAAAAAAAAAGAAGAAGCCTAAGGCACCCGGTATTCCCAGGCGGTCTCCCATCCAAGTACTAACCAGGCCCGACCCTGCTTAGCTTCCGAGACCAGACGAGGTCGGGCGCGTTCAGGGTGGTGTGGCCCTAGACGGCGGAGGGCGCCCCTGCCCCGCTCATGAAGCCGAGCCTCTCTGCGCTTCCCCGCCGCCTCCTCCCGCCCCAGGCCCCGCGCCGGCGCTGACCCGCGCCGGGCCGGGCCTGTTGAGTTCACCGGCCGGGTCCGGCGGGCTCCGAGGGACGGGGGTGACAGGCGGGGCGGGGCGGGCAGGGAGCGGTGGGCCGGGGTGGGGGGCTGTCTCTCTATACACACACACACACACACACACACACACACACACACTCACACTCACACAAGATGCGCCTCCACGGCTGGACTCGCCAAGGTGGAGACCTTCCAGCCCCCTTCCTCTCCTCGCCTGGCCTCCTTCACCTACCCGCCCCCCACCCCCAGCTCGTGGCCGCCCCCGCCGCCGCCGCCGCCGCCGATTGCGCACGCGCGGATCGCCCGCCCTTTGACCCCAGGCAGGGGCCGCCCTCCCTGACAACCCCTTTCAGCTGGGCCCCCCACCCTGTGGGTGGGCTGCCGCCTATTCCCCCGGGCCCGGGCTGGGGCACAGCGCATGGGGGAGGGGAGCGAGTGTAGGGGCGTCTCTCTCTCTCTCTAGGGATGTGTCCCATGGGTGGGGTGGCGTGGTTTGTGGGGCGCTGAAGAAATCAGTCCCCTCCATCTCCTACCTCTGGAAAACGCCCAAGCCCTTGGAGAACTGCCGGCAACGCGACCGGGGGGGCCGGGACCCTCCTCTGTGTCCTCCTGTGGCCCAGTCCAAGGGGCCTGGGCCTGGCCGGGGCTGCATTGGACCCCGACCACCCTGGCGTGTGGACTCGCTAAAAATCGGCGATTAGATATTGGATTCCAGCTTCATTGAGGTCATTTCACTAATGAGTGCACCGGAAAGAGTTTCCTAATCCATCTGTGAGGGTGGCAACTGAAAGAGAATTTTAAAGCTGACAGAATAGGCGAGGAAAGGCATAGGAGATTTCCACACCCAGTAAGGAAGCCTTTCCCGAAATGGAAGAAAGAAACGAGCAAACAGAAACACCGGTAGCCCGCCAGGATCAGAGTCTGCCCCCGAGAGAAAGTACCCTGACCAGGTTCACCCGTGGGTGGGTGGCGAGCTAGCGGCATTCAGAAGAGCGAGGCCCGCAGTCTGTGCAGAAGACACCTGCACTCGGGTGTGTGTGGCGGCACGATTCACAAGCAGCTCCAGATGTTAAGCCAAGGAGAAGCCAGGGAGTTCCCAACGCCCCAGGTGTCCTCAGCCCACGACTGGCTGCTGGGGGAATGCGAAGCCCGGCTCCTTGTCTCAGAGCGGGACAACCAGGAGGTGTGACGTACACCCCGGGGTTCCCAGGAGGATCAGGCTGAAGCTGGGACTTGGCCTGAAAGTGTCCCCTCGCATGGCCACCCCCTTCCCCTTCCTGCTCCTCTACTCCTGGTGCCCCTCCATCCAGGGGCCAGACCTTAAAGAGTCACCCGCAAGAGAATCCTGGTCCCAAAGGGGCCTTCTGGGGGACCCGTGCTGAGAGAGGTTGTGGGCATGGCCCGCTGGGGCTCTGCCCGACCCAGGGCTGAGAGATGCAACCTCCCAGCTCTGGGTCCCTGCAGGGGAAGCGTTGGCAAGCACAGGGCCAGTCCTCCAAAGGCCCAGGTGCAGGGAGCCCAGGCCAAGCAGCCTGTGGAAGAAGCCACCCCGGGAAGACGACTGCAGGCCACGGCCCTTCCCACCTCCTCCTCCTCCTCCTCCTGCTCCTCCACCCCCCCGACCTCCCACCCCCCACCCCCGACATGGCGCAGGGCTCAGAGACACCTCAGACACTTGCTACCCAAAGTGCAAAGGGCATCAGTTGCTCCTCCAAACCCCCCCCTGCCCAACAGACCGCGTTTTCCAGCCAGCCCCCGGGCCTCCCTGGGGTGCCCAGCACAAAAGTGCAGACAACCACCGGACCCTCAATCTCAGTTTTCGGATGTTTTTGCCACTCTAAGGACCCGCAGGCCAGCTGGGCCTTCTGGCAGGACAGAGAGCCCCGGAATCCGACGTGGAGAGCTGGGTGTACGTCCCCACGAGGAGGCGGTCCCCACCTCCGCGGCTCTCCCCTTGCGGGGGGGGGGAAAGCAGCCACGGGGCCTCAGAGAAGACACCAGGCTGGGCGCCCGCCCCACAGTGGGGGCACGTCCCCCGCAGGCCACTTAGCGACGGCCGCCGGCCGGCGGACGGTTGGGTGGCGCGAGACGCTGCGGCCGCCCTGCTACCGGGTTCTTGGGAGGGCGTCCTGGAACCAGCGTCCACACCAAGCCCTTGGAAGGCCCAGGCGACGGAGGAGCCCCGTCAGGCAGGGGCCGAGGACGGTGACGGCCCGGGCGGGGAGGAGCGTGTCAGGCAGGGGCAGAGGACGGTGACAGGTGACAGGCCGGGCGGGAAGGAGTCAGTCAGGCAGGGGCCGAGGAGGAGACGGGCTGGGTAAGGGTTAGGGTTAGAGTCAGGGCACAAGTCACAATCGCAAAGACCTGGAAGCGACCCGAGTGCCCATCGACCCACGAGTGCGTAAATGAAATGTGGCGCGTGGACACCACGGAGTGCTATTCAGCTAGGAGGAGCAGCGGTGAGAGGGCACCTCTCGTGGTTCTCCTGGCCAGAGCTGGAACCCGTTCCAGTAAGCCAGGTAGCCCAAGAATGGACACACGAGCACCACGTGCTCGCGCTCACCAGCAAATGGGTACGAACCGATGGACACCTAAGTGGACACAGAGGAATCACCTTCATCGGGTGGGTGTCGGGCGGGTGGGGGGAGGGGATGGGCATACACCTCCATTAGGAATGGGGTGGGTGCGCACCGACTGGGGCATGGGCGCACTTGAGGCTCTGACCCGAGGGGGGAGGCTGGGAGAGGGCAACGTACCCGACCTTAACATTGGTACCCCCACAATACGCTGGAACGACATCAGAGGTAAATGAATAAGAACACAGGGGGGAGGGGGGCACGGGCAACACATGTCACCTTAATACTTGGACTCCCATCATCTGCTTGAAAAGAGAGAGAAAAGAAAATGCAATCATAGAGATAAGAGACACTTTTTAAAAATAATGAATCCGAAGAGAAAAGTAAAAGGAGGCCTGTGGAGCAGGTCTGGGTGTGACTCCGGATCCCCCAACATCAGGTGCCACCACCAAAGATTCCTACGTGTAGCCCATAGAACCCCAAAAGCAACGGGACGAGTTCTGGTCACATACTCCCTCAAAATGACATCCTGGCCTTCTTCTGGAACTCCCTCCCCTCTCAGACTCTCAAGGTTTCCTCCAGCGTGTCGGTTCCCACAGAGCAGACCTTTGGTCTGAGACCTGACAGTCCAGAAGCCACGCATGCTGCCGCGTGACGGCGGTGTCGCGGCTTGGGACAAGAGGAGGCCCCACGGTGCGGGCTGGGGCGCCAGGCACCGCGGCGGGCGCTGAGGGTGGGGGTGACCCCCACCCCGGGCCGCCGCCTCGCTCCCAGAGAGGGGACAGAACAAGAGGCAAAACAAAAAAAAAAAAAAAAGAAGAAGCCTAAGGCACCCGGTATTCCCAGGCGGTCTCCCATCCAAGTACTAACCAGGCCCGACCCTGCTTAGCTTCCGAGACCAGACGAGGTCGGGCGCGTTCAGGGTGGTGTGGCCCTAGACGGCGGAGGGCGCCCCTGCCCCGCTCATGAAGCCGAGCCTCTCTGCGCTTCCCCGCCGCCTCCTCCCGCCCCAGGCCCCGCGCCGGCGCTGACCCGCGCCGGGCCGGGCCTGTTGAGTTCACCGGCCGGGTCCGGCGGGCTCCGAGGGACGGGGGTGACAGGCGGGGCGGGGCGGGCAGGGAGCGGTGGGCCGGGGTGGGGGGCTGTCTCTCTATACACACACACACACACACACACACACACACTCACACTCACACAAGATGCGCCTCCACGGCTGGACTCGCCAAGGTGGAGACCTTCCAGCCCCCTTCCTCTCCTCGCCTGGCCTCCTTCACCTACCCGCCCCCCACCCCCAGCTCGTGGCCGCCCCCGCCGCCGCCGATTGCGCACGCGCGGATCGCCCGCCCTTTGACCCCAGGCAGGGGCCGCCCTCCCTGACAACCCCTTTCAGCTGGGCCCCCCACCCTGTGGGTGGGCTGCCGCCTATTCCCCCGGGCCCGGGCTGGGGCACAGCGCATGGGGGAGGGGAGCGAGTGTAGGGGCGTCTCTCTCTCTCTCTAGGGATGTGTCCCATGGGTGGGGTGGCGTGGTTTGTGGGGCGCTGAAGAAATCAGTCCCCTCCATCTCCTACCTCTGGAAAACGCCCAAGCCCTTGGAGAACTGCCGGCAACGCGACCGGGGGGGGCCGGGACCCTCCTCTGTGTCCTCCTGTGGCCCAGTCCAAGGGGCCTGGGCCTGGCCGGGGCTGCATTGGACCCCGACCACCCTGGCGTGTGGACTCGCTAAAAATCGGCGATTAGATATTGGATTCCAGCTTCATTGAGGTCATTTCACTAATGAGTGCACCGGAAAGAGTTTCCTAATCCATCTGTGAGGGTGGCAACTGAAAGAGAATTTTAAAGCTGACAGAATAGGCGAGGAAAGGCATAGGAGATTTCCACACCCAGTAAGGAAGCCTTTCCCGAAATGGAAGAAAGAAACGAGCAAACAGAAACACCGGTAGCCCGCCAGGATCAGAGTCTGCCCCCGAGAGAAAGTACCCTGACCAGGTTCACCCGTGGGTGGGTGGCGAGCTAGCAGCATTCAGAAGAGCGAGGCCCGCAGTCTGTGCAGAAGACACCTGCACTCGGGTGTGTGTGGCGGCACGATTCACAAGCAGCTCCAGATGTTAAGCCAAGGAGAAGCCAGGGAGTTCCCAACGCCCCAGGTGTCCTCAGCCCACGACTGGCTGCTGGGGGAATGCGAAGCCCGGCTCCTTGTCTCAGAGCGGGACAACCAGGAGGTGTGACGTACACCCCGGGGTTCCCAGGAGGATCAGGCTGAAGCTGGGACTTGGCCTGAAAGTGTCCCCTCGCATGGCCACCCCCTTCCCCTTCCTGCTCCTCTACTCCTGGTGCCCCTCCATCCAGGGGCCAGACCTTAAAGAGTCACCCGCAAGAGAATCCTGGTCCCAAAGGGGCCTTCTGGGGGACCCGTGCTGAGAGAGGTTGTGGGCATGGCCCGCTGGGGCTCTGCCCGACCCAGGGCTGAGAGATGCAACCTCCCAGCTCTGGGTCCCTGCAGGGGAAGCGTTGGCAAGCACAGGGCCAGTCCTCCAAAGGCCCAGGTGCAGGGAGCCCAGGCCAAGCAGCCTGTGGAAGAAGCCACCCCGGGAAGACGACTGCAGGCCACGGCCCTTCCCACCTCCTCCTCCTCCTCCTCCTGCTCCTCCACCCCCCCGACCTCCCACCCCCCACCCCCGACATGGCGCAGGGCTCAGAGACACCTCAGACACTTGCTACCCAAAGTGCAAAGGGCATCAGTTGCTCCTCCAAACCCCCCCCTGCCCAACAGACCGCGTTTTCCAGCCAGCCCCCGGGCCTCCCTGGGGTGCCCAGCACAAAAGTGCAGACAACCACCGGACCCTCAATCTCAGTTTTCGGATGTTTTTGCCACTCTAAGGACCCGCAGGCCAGCTGGGCCTTCTGGCAGGACAGAGAGCCCCGGAATCCGACGTGGAGAGCTGGGTGTACGTCCCCACGAGGAGGCGGTCCCCACCTCCGCGGCTCTCCCCTTGCGGGGGGGGGGAAAGCAGCCACGGGGCCTCAGAGAAGACACCAGGCTGGGCGCCCGCCCCACAGTGGGGGCACGTCCCCCGCAGGCCACTTAGCGACGGCCGCCGGCCGGCGGACGGTTGGGTGGCGCGAGACGCTGCGGCCGCCCTGCTACCGGGTTCTTGGGAGGGCGTCCTGGAACCAGCGTCCACACCAAGCCCTTGGAAGGCCCAGGCGACGGAGGAGCCCCGTCAGGCAGGGGCCGAGGACGGTGACGGCCCGGGCGGGGAGGAGCGTGTCAGGCAGGGGCAGAGGACGGTGACAGGTGACAGGCCGGGCGGGAAGGAGTCAGTCAGGCAGGGGCCGAGGAGGAGACGGGCTGGGTAAGGGTTAGGGTTAGAGTCAGGGCACAAGTCACAATCGCAAAGACCTGGAAGCGACCCGAGTGCCCATCGACCCACGAGTGCGTAAATGAAATGTGGCGCGTGGACACCACGGAGTGCTATTCAGCTAGGAGGAGCAGCGGTGAGAGGGCACCTCTCGTGGTTCTCCTGGCCAGAGCTGGAACCCGTTCCAGTAAGCCAGGTAGCCCAAGAATGGACACACGAGCACCACGTGCTCGCGCTCACCAGCAAATGGGTACGAACCGATGGACACCTAAGTGGACACAGAGGAATCACCTTCATCGGGTGGGTGTCGGGCGGGTGGGGGGAGGGGATGGGCATACACCTCCATTAGGAATGGGGTGGGTGCGCACCGACTGGGGCATGGGCGCACTTGAGGCTCTGACCCGAGGGGGGAGGCTGGGAGAGGGCAACGTACCCGACCTTAACATTGGTACCCCCACAATACGCTGGAACGACATCAGAGGTAAATGAATAAGAACACAGGGGGGAGGGGGGCACGGGCAACACATGTCACCTTAATACTTGGACTCCCATCATCTGCTTGAAAAGAGAGAGAAAAGAAAATGCAATCATAGAGATAAGAGACACTTTTTAAAAATAATGAATCCGAAGAGAAAAGTAAAAGGAGGCCTGTGGAGCAGGTCTGGGTGTGACTCCGGATCCCCCAACATCAGGTGCCACCACCAAAGATTCCTACGTGTAGCCCATAGAACCCCAAAAGCAACGGGACGAGTTCTGGTCACATACTCCCTCAAAATGACATCCTGGCCTTCTTCTGGAACTCCCTCCCCTCTCAGACTCTCAAGGTTTCCTCCAGCGTGTCGGTTCCCACAGAGCAGACCTTTGGTCTGAGACCTGACAGTCCAGAAGCCACGCATGCTGCCGCGTGACGGCGGTGTCGCGGCTTGGGACAAGAGGAGGCCCCACGGTGCGGGCTGGGGCGCCAGGCACCGCGGCGGGCGCTGAGGGTGGGGGTGACCCCCACCCCGGGCCGCCGCCTCGCTCCCAGAGAGGGGACAGAACAAGAGGCAAAACAAAAAAAAAAAAAAAAGAAGAAGCCTAAGGCACCCGGTATTCCCAGGCGGTCTCCCATCCAAGTACTAA
This sequence comes from Microcebus murinus, assembly GCF_040939455.1. Lineage (NCBI taxonomy): Eukaryota > Metazoa > Chordata > Mammalia > Primates > Cheirogaleidae > Microcebus > Microcebus murinus. The sequence continues at coordinate 74,542 of NW_027438953.1, forward strand.
CCAGGCCCGACCCTGCTTAGCTTCCGAGACCAGACGAGGTCGGGCGCGTTCAGGGTGGTGTGGCCCTAGACGGCGGAGGGCGCCCCTGCCCCGCTCATGAAGCCGAGCCTCTCTGCGCTTCCCCGCCGCCTCCTCCCGCCCCAGGCCCCGCGCCGGCGCTGACCCGCGCCGGGCCGGGCCTGTTGAGTTCACCGGCCGGGTCCGGCGGGCTCCGAGGGACGGGGGTGACAGGCGGGGCGGGGCGGGCAGGGAGCGGTGGGCCGGGGTGGGGGGCTGTCTCTCTATACACACACACACACACACACACACACACACACACACTCACACTCACACAAGATGCGCCTCCACGGCTGGACTCGCCAAGGTGGAGACCTTCCAGCCCCCTTCCTCTCCTCGCCTGGCCTCCTTCACCTACCCGCCCCCCACCCCCAGCTCGTGGCCGCCCCCGCCGCCGCCGCCGCCGCCGCCGCCGCCGATTGCGCACGCGCGGATCGCCCGCCCTTTGACCCCAGGCAGGGGCCGCCCTCCCTGACAACCCCTTTCAGCTGGGCCCCCCACCCTGTGGGTGGGCTGCCGCCTATTCCCCCGGGCCCGGGCTGGGGCACAGCGCATGGGGGAGGGGAGCGAGTGTATGGGGCGTCTCTCTCTCTCTCTAGGGATGTGTCCCATGGGTGGGGTGGCGTGGTTTGTGGGGCGCTGAAGAAATCAGTCCCCTCCATCTCCTACCTCTGGAAAACGCCCAAGCCCTTGGAGAACTGCCGGCAACGCGACCGGGGGGGCCGGGACCCTCCTCTGTGTCCTCCTGTGGCCCAGTCCAAGGGGCCTGGGCCTGGCCGGGGCTGCATTGGACCCCGACCACCCTGGCGTGTGGACTCGCTAAAAATCGGCGATTAGATATTGGATTCCAGCTTCATTGAGGTCATTTCACTAATGAGTGCACCGGAAAGAGTTTCCTAATCCATCTGTGAGGGTGGCAACTGAAAGAGAATTTTAAAGCTGACAGAATAGGCGAGGAAAGGCATAGGAGATTTCCACACCCAGTAAGGAAGCCTTTCCCGAAATGGAAGAAAGAAACGAGCAAACAGAAACACCGGTAGCCCGCCAGGATCAGAGTCTGCCCCCGAGAGAAAGTACCCTGACCAGGTTCACCCGTGGGTGGGTGGCGAGCTAGCGGCATTCAGAAGAGCGAGGCCCGCAGTCTGTGCAGAAGACACCTGCACTCGGGTGTGTGTGGCGGCACGATTCACAAGCAGCTCCAGATGTTAAGCCAAGGAGAAGCCAGGGAGTTCCCAACGCCCCAGGTGTCCTCAGCCCACGACTGGCTGCTGGGGGAATGCGAAGCCCGGCTCCTTGTCTCAGAGCGGGACAACCAGGAGGTGTGACGTACACCCCGGGGTTCCCAGGAGGATCAGGCTGAAGCTGGGACTTGGCCTGAAAGTGTCCCCTCGCATGGCCACCCCCTTCCCCTTCCTGCTCCTCTACTCCTGGTGCCCCTCCATCCAGGGGCCAGACCTTAAAGAGTCACCCGCAAGAGAATCCTGGTCCCAAAGGGGCCTTCTGGGGGACCCGTGCTGAGAGAGGTTGTGGGCATGGCCCGCTGGGGCTCTGCCCGACCCAGGGCTGAGAGATGCAACCTCCCAGCTCTGGGTCCCTGCAGGGGAAGCGTTGGCAAGCACAGGGCCAGTCCTCCAAAGGCCCAGGTGCAGGGAGCCCAGGCCAAGCAGCCTGTGGAAGAAGCCACCCCGGGAAGACGACTGCAGGCCACGGCCCTTCCCACCTCCTCCTCCTCCTCCTCCTGCTCCTCCACCCCCCCGACCTCCCACCCCCCACCCCCGACATGGCGCAGGGCTCAGAGACACCTCAGACACTTGCTACCCAAAGTGCAAAGGGCATCAGTTGCTCCTCCAAACCCCCCCCTGCCCAACAGACCGCGTTGTCCAGCCAGCCCCCGGGCCTCCCTGGGGTGCCCAGCACAAAAGTGCAGACAACCACCGGACCCTCAATCTCAGTTTTCGGATGTTTTTGCCACTCTAAGGACCCGCAGGCCAGCTGGGCCTTCTGGCAGGACAGAGAGCCCCGGAATCCGACGTGGAGAGCTGGGTGTACGTCCCCACGAGGAGGCGGTCCCCACCTCCGCGGCTCTCCCCTTGCGGGGGGGGGGGAAAGCAGCCACGGGGCCTCAGAGAAGACACCAGGCTGGGCGCCCGCCCCACAGTGGGGGCACGTCCCCCGCAGGCCACTTAGCGACGGCCGCCGGCCGGCGGACGGTTGGGTGGCGCGAGACGCTGCGGCCGCCCTGCTACCGGGTTCTTGGGAGGGCGTCCTGGAACCAGCGTCCACACCAAGCCCTTGGAAGGCCCAGGCGACGGAGGAGCCCCGTCAGGCAGGGGCCGAGGACGGTGACGGCCCGGGCGGGGAGGAGCGTGTCAGGCAGGGGCAGAGGACGGTGACAGGTGACAGGCCGGGCGGGAAGGAGTCAGTCAGGCAGGGGCCGAGGAGGAGACGGGCTGGGTAAGGGTTAGGGTTAGAGTCAGGGCACAAGTCACAATCGCAAAGACCTGGAAGCGACCCGAGTGCCCATCGACCCACGAGTGCGTAAATGAAATGTGGCGCGTGGACACCACGGAGTGCTATTCAGCTAGGAGGAGCAGCGGTGAGAGGGCACCTCTCGTGGTTCTCCTGGCCAGAGCTGGAACCCGTTCCAGTAAGCCAGGTAGCCCAAGAATGGACACACGAGCACCACGTGCTCGCGCTCACCAGCAAATGGGTACGAACCGATGGACACCTAAGTGGACACAGAGGAATCACCTTCATCGGGTGGGTGTCGGGCGGGTGGGGGGAGGGGATGGGCATACACCTCCATTAGGAATGGGGTGGGTGCGCACCGACTGGGGCATGGGCGCACTTGAGGCTCTGACCCGAGGGGGGAGGCTGGGAGAGGGCAACGTACCCGACCTTAACATTGGTACCCCCACAATACGCTGGAACGACATCAGAGGTAAATGAATAAGAACACAGGGGGGAGGGGGGCACGGGCAACACATGTCACCTTAATACTTGGACTCCCATCATCTGCTTGAAAAGAGAGAGAAAAGAAAATGCAATCATAGAGATAAGAGACACTTTTTAAAAATAATGAATCCGAAGAGAAAAGTAAAAGGAGGCCTGTGGAGCAGGTCTGGGTGTGACTCCGGATCCCCCAACATCAGGTGCCACCACCAAAGATTCCTACGTGTAGCCCATAGAACCCCAAAAGCAACGGGACGAGTTCTGGTCACATACTCCCTCAAAATGACATCCTGGCCTTCTTCTGGAACTCCCTCCCCTCTCAGACTCTCAAGGTTTCCTCCAGCGTGTCGGTTCCCACAGAGCAGACCTTTGGTCTGAGACCTGACAGTCCAGAAGCCACGCATGCTGCCGCGTGACGGCGGTGTCGCGGCTTGGGACAAGAGGAGGCCCCACGGTGCGGGCTGGGGCGCCAGGCACCGCGGCGGGCGCTGAGGGTGGGGGTGACCCCCACCCCGGGCCGCCGCCTCGCTCCCAGAGAGGGGACAGAACAAGAGGCAAAACAAAAAAAAAAAAAAAAGAAGAAGCCTAAGGCACCCGGTATTCCCAGGCGGTCTCCCATCCAAGTACTAACCAGGCCCGACCCTGCTTAGCTTCCGAGACCAGACGAGGTCGGGCGCGTTCAGGGTGGTGTGGCCCTAGACGGCGGAGGGCGCCCCTGCCCCGCTCATGAAGCCGAGCCTCTCTGCGCTTCCCCGGCGCCTCCTCCCGCCCCAGGCCCCGCGCCGGCGCTGACCCGCGCCGGGCCGGGCCTGTTGAGTTCACCGGCCGGGTCCGGCGGGCTCCGAGGGACGGGGGTGACAGGCGGGGCGGGGCGGGCAGGGAGCGGTGGGCCGGGGTGGGGGGCTGTCTCTCTATACACACACACACACACACACACACACACACTCACACTCACACAAGATGCGCCTCCACGGCTGGACTCGCCAAGGTGGAGACCTTCCAGCCCCCTTCCTCTCCTCGCCTGGCCTCCTTCACCTACCCGCCCCCCACCCCCAGCTCGTGGCCGCCCCCGCCGCCGCCGCCGCCGCCGCCGATTGCGCACGCGCGGATCGCCCGCCCTTTGACCCCAGGCAGGGGCCGCCCTCCCTGACAACCCCTTTCAGCTGGGCCCCCCACCCTGTGGGTGGGCTGCCGCCTATTCCCCCGGGCCCGGGCTGGGGCACAGCGCATGGGGGAGGGGAGCGAGTGTAGGGGCGTCTCTCTCTCTCTCTAGGGATGTGTCCCATGGGTGGGGTGGCGTGGTTTGTGGGGCGCTGAAGAAATCAGTCCCCTCCATCTCCTACCTCTGGAAAACGCCCAAGCCCTTGGAGAACTGCCGGCAACGCGACCGGGGGGGCCGGGACCCTCCTCTGTGTCCTCCTGTGGCCCAGTCCAAGGGGCCTGGGCCTGGCCGGGGCTGCATTGGACCCCGACCACCCTGGCGTGTGGACTCGCTAAAAATCGGCGATTAGATATTGGATTCCAGCTTCATTGAGGTCATTTCACTAATGAGTGCACCGGAAAGAGTTTCCTAATCCATCTGTGAGGGTGGCAACTGAAAGAGAATTTTAAAGCTGACAGAATAGGCGAGGAAAGGCATAGGAGATTTCCACACCCAGTAAGGAAGCCTTTCCCGAAATGGAAGAAAGAAACGAGCAAACAGAAACACCGGTAGCCCGCCAGGATCAGAGTCTGCCCCCGAGAGAAAGTACCCTGACCAGGTTCACCCGTGGGTGGGTGGCGAGCTAGCGGCATTCAGAAGAGCGAGGCCCGCAGTCTGTGCAGAAGACACCTGCACTCGGGTGTGTGTGGCGGCACGATTCACAAGCAGCTCCAGATGTTAAGCCAAGGAGAAGCCAGGGAGTTCCCAACGCCCCAGGTGTCCTCAGCCCACGACTGGCTGCTGGGGGAATGCGAAGCCCGGCTCCTTGTCTCAGAGCGGGACAACCAGGAGGTGTGACGTACACCCCGGGGTTCCCAGGAGGATCAGGCTGAAGCTGGGACTTGGCCTGAAAGTGTCCCCTCGCATGGCCACCCCCTTCCCCTTCCTGCTCCTCTACTCCTGGTGCCCCTCCATCCAGGGGCCAGACCTTAAAGAGTCACCCGCAAGAGAATCCTGGTCCCAAAGGGGCCTTCTGGGGGACCCGTGCTGAGAGAGGTTGTGGGCATGGCCCGCTGGGGCTCTGCCCGACCCAGGGCTGAGAGATGCAACCTCCCAGCTCTGGGTCCCTGCAGGGGAAGCGTTGGCAAGCACAGGGCCAGTCCTCCAAAGGCCCAGGTGCAGGGAGCCCAGGCCAAGCAGCCTGTGGAAGAAGCCACCCCGGGAAGACGACTGCAGGCCACGGCCCTTCCCACCTCCTCCTCCTCCTCCTCCTGCTCCTCCACCCCCCCGACCTCCCACCCCCCACCCCCGACATGGCGCAGGGCTCAGAGACACCTCAGACACTTGCTACCCAAAGTGCAAAGGGCATCAGTTGCTCCTCCAAACCCCCCCCTGCCCAACAGACCGCGTTGTCCAGCCAGCCCCCGGGCCTCCCTGGGGTGCCCAGCACAAAAGTGCAGACAACCACCGGACCCTCAATCTCAGTTTTCGGATGTTTTTGCCACTCTAAGGACCCGCAGGCCAGCTGGGCCTTCTGGCAGGACAGAGAGCCCCGGAATCCGACGTGGAGAGCTGGGTGTACGTCCCCACGAGGAGGCGGTCCCCACCTCCGCGGCTCTCCCCTTGCGGGGGGGGGGGGAAAGCAGCCACGGGGCCTCAGAGAAGACACCAGGCTGGGCGCCCGCCCCACAGTGGGGGCACGTCCCCCGCAGGCCACTTAGCGACGGCCGCCGGCCGGCGGACGGTTGGGTGGCGCGAGACGCTGCGGCCGCCCTGCTACCGGGTTCTTGGGAGGGCGTCCTGGAACCAGCGTCCACACCAAGCCCTTGGAAGGCCCAGGCGACGGAGGAGCCCCGTCAGGCAGGGGCCGAGGACGGTGACGGCCCGGGCGGGGAGGAGCGTGTCAGGCAGGGGCAGAGGACGGTGACAGGTGACAGGCCGGGCGGGAAGGAGTCAGTCAGGCAGGGGCCGAGGAGGAGACGGGCTGGGTAAGGGTTAGGGTTAGAGTCAGGGCACAAGTCACAATCGCAAAGACCTGGAAGCGACCCGAGTGCCCATCGACCCACGAGTGCGTAAATGAAATGTGGCGCGTGGACACCACGGAGTGCTATTCAGCTAGGAGGAGCAGCGGTGAGAGGGCACCTCTCGTGGTTCTCCTGGCCAGAGCTGGAACCCGTTCCAGTAAGCCAGGTAGCCCAAGAATGGACACACGAGCACCACGTGCTCGCGCTCACCAGCAAATGGGTACGAACCGATGGACACCTAAGTGGACACAGAGGAATCACCTTCATCGGGTGGGTGTCGGGCGGGTGGGGGGAGGGGATGGGCATACACCTCCATTAGGAATGGGGTGGGTGCGCACCGACTGGGGCATGGGCGCACTTGAGGCTCTGACCCGAGGGGGGAGGCTGGGAGAGGGCAACGTACCCGACCTTAACATTGGTACCCCCACAATACGCTGGAACGACATCAGAGGTAAATGAATAAGAACACAGGGGGGAGGGGGGCACGGGCAACACATGTCACCTTAATACTTGGACTCCCATCATCTGCTTGAAAAGAGAGAGAAAAGAAAATGCAATCATAGAGATAAGAGACACTTTTTAAAAATAATGAATCCGAAGAGAAAAGTAAAAGGAGGCCTGTGGAGCAGGTCTGGGTGTGACTCCGGATCCCCCAACATCAGGTGCCACCACCAAAGATTCCTACGTGTAGCCCATAGAACCCCAAAAGCAACGGGACGAGTTCTGGTCACATACTCCCTCAAAATGACATCCTGGCCTTCTTCTGGAACTCCCTCCCCTCTCAGACTCTCAAGGTTTCCTCCAGCGTGTCGGTTCCCACAGAGCAGACCTTTGGTCTGAGACCTGACAGTCCAGAAGCCACGCATGCTGCCGCGTGACGGCGGTGTCGCGGCTTGGGACAAGTGGAGGCCCCACGGTGCGGGCTGGGGCGCCAGGCACCGCGGCGGGCGCTGAGGGTGGGGGTGACCCCCACCCCGGGCCGCCGCCTCGCTCCCAGAGAGGGGACAGAACAAGAGGCAAAACAAAAAAAAAAAAAGAAGAAGAAGCCTAAGGCACCCGGTATTCCCAGGCGGTCTCCCATCCAAGTACTAACCAGGCCCGACCCTGCTTAGCTTCCGAGACCAGACGAGGTCGGGCGCGTTCAGGGTGGTGTGGCCCTAGACGGCGGAGGGCGCCCCTGCCCCGCTCAAGAAGCCGAGCCTCTCTGCGCTTCCCCGCCGCCTCCTCCCGCCCCAGGCCCCGCGCCGGCGCTGACCCGCGCCGGGCCGGGCCTGTTGAGTTCACCGGCCGGGTCCGGCGGGCTCCGAGGGACGGGGGTGACAGGCGGGGCGGGGCGGGGCGGGCAGGGAGCGGTGGGCCGGGGTGGGGGGCTGTCTCTCTATACACACACACACACACACACACACTCACACTCACACAAGATGCGCCTCCACGGCTGGACTCGCCAAGGTGGAGACCTTCCAGCCCCCTTCCTCTCCTCGCCTGGCCTCCTTCACCTACCCGCCCCCCACCCCCAGCTCGTGGCCGCCCCCGCCGCCGCCGCCGCCGCCGCCGCCGCCGCCGATTGCGCACGCGCGGATCGCCCGCCCTTTGACCCCAGGCAGGGGCCGCCCTCCCTGACAACCCCTTTCAGCTGGGCCCCCCACCCTGTGGGTGGGCTGCCGCCTATTCCCCCGGGCCCGGGCTGGGGCACAGCGCATGGGGGAGGGGAGCGAGTGTATGGGGCGTCTCTCTCTCTCTCTAGGGATGTGTCCCATGGGTGGGGTGGCGTGGTTTGTGGGGCGCTGAAGAAATCAGTCCCCTCCATCTCCTACCTCTGGAAAACGCCCAAGCCCTTGGAGAACTGCCGGCAACGCGACCGGGGGGGGCCGGGACCCTCCTCTGTGTCCTCCTGTGGCCCAGTCCAAGGGGCCTGGGCCTGGCCGGGGCTGCATTGGACCCCGACCACCCTGGCGTGTGGACTCGCTAAAAATCGGCGATTAGATATTGGATTCCAGCTTCATTGAGGTCATTTCACTAATGAGTGCACCGGAAAGAGTTTCCTAATCCATCTGTGAGGGTGGCAACTGAAAGAGAATTTTAAAGCTGACAGAATAGGCGAGGAAAGGCATAGGAGATTTCCACACCCAGTAAGGAAGCCTTTCCCGAAATGGAAGAAAGAAACGAGCAAACAGAAACACCGGTAGCCCGCCAGGATCAGAGTCTGCCCCCGAGAGAAAGTACCCTGACCAGGTTCACCCGTGGGTGGGTGGCGAGCTAGCGGCATTCAGAAGAGCGAGGCCCGCAGTCTGTGCAGAAGACACCTGCACTCGGGTGTGTGTGGCGGCACGATTCACAAGCAGCTCCAGATGTTAAGCCAAGGAGAAGCCAGGGAGTTCCCAACGCCCCAGGTGTCCTCAGCCCACGACTGGCTGCTGGGGGAATGCGAAGCCCGGCTCCTTGTCTCAGAGCGGGACAACCAGGAGGTGTGACGTACACCCCGGGGTTCCCAGGAGGATCAGGCTGAAGCTGGGACTTGGCCTGAAAGTGTCCCCTCGCATGGCCACCCCCTTCCCCTTCCTGCTCCTCTACTCCTGGTGCCCCTCCATCCAGGGGCCAGACCTTAAAGAGTCACCCGCAAGAGAATCCTGGTCCCAAAGGGGCCTTCTGGGGGACCCGTGCTGAGAGAGGTTGTGGGCATGGCCCGCTGGGGCTCTGCCCGACCCAGGGCTGAGAGATGCAACCTCCCAGCTCTGGGTCCCTGCAGGGGAAGCGTTGGCAAGCACAGGGCCAGTCCTCCAAAGGCCCAGGTGCAGGGAGCCCAGGCCAAGCAGCCTGTGGAAGAAGCCACCCCGGGAAGACGACTGCAGGCCACGGCCCTTCCCACCTCCTCCTCCTCCTCCTCCTGCTCCTCCACCCCCCCGACCTCCCACCCCCCACCCCCGACATGGCGCAGGGCTCAGAGACACCTCAGACACTTGCTACCCAAAGTGCAAAGGGCATCAGTTGCTCCTCCAAACCCCCCCCTGCCCAACAGACCGCGTTGTCCAGCCAGCCCCCGGGCCTCCCTGGGGTGCCCAGCACAAAAGTGCAGACAACCACCGGACCCTCAATCTCAGTTTTCGGATGTTTTTGCCACTCTAAGGACCCGCAGGCCAGCTGGGCCTTCTGGCAGGACAGAGAGCCCCGGAATCCGACGTGGAGAGCTGGGTGTACGTCCCCACGAGGAGGCGGTCCCCACCTCCGCGGCTCTCCCCTTGCGGGGGGGGGGGAAAGCAGCCACGGGGCCTCAGAGAAGACACCAGGCTGGGCGCCCGCCCCACAGTGGGGGCACGTCCCCCGCAGGCCACTTAGCGACGGCCGCCGGCCGGCGGACGGTTGGGTGGCGCGAGACGCTGCGGCCGCCCTGCTACCGGGTTCTTGGGAGGGCGTCCTGGAACCAGCGTCCACACCAAGCCCTTGGAAGGCCCAGGCGACGGAGGAGCCCCGTCAGGCAGGGGCCGAGGACGGTGACGGCCCGGGCGGGGAGGAGCGTGTCAGGCAGGGGCAGAGGACGGTGACAGGTGACAGGCCGGGCGGGAAGGAGTCAGTCAGGCAGGGGCCGAGGAGGAGACGGGCTGGGTAAGGGTTAGGGTTAGAGTCAGGGCACAAGTCACAATCGCAAAGACCTGGAAGCGACCCGAGTGCCCATCGACCCACGAGTGCGTAAATGAAATGTGGCGCGTGGACACCACGGAGTGCTATTCAGCTAGGAGGAGCAGCGGTGAGAGGGCACCTCTCGTGGTTCTCCTGGCCAGAGCTGGAACCCGTTCCAGTAAGCCAGGTAGCCCAAGAATGGACACACGAGCACCACGTGCTCGCGCTCACCAGCAAATGGGTACGAACCGATGGACACCTAAGTGGACACAGAGGAATCACCTTCATCGGGTGGGTGTCGGGCGGGTGGGGGGAGGGGATGGGCATACACCTCCATTAGGAATGGGGTGGGTGCGCACCGACTGGGGCATGGGCGCACTTGAGGCTCTGACCCGAGGGGGGAGGCTGGGAGAGGGCAACGTACCCGACCTTAACATTGGTACCCCCACAATACGCTGGAACGACATCAGAGGTAAATGAATAAGAACACAGGGGGGAGGGGGGCACGGGCAACACATGTCACCTTAATACTTGGACTCCCATCATCTGCTTGAAAAGAGAGAGAAAAGAAAATGCAATCATAGAGATAAGAGACACTTTTTAAAAATAATGAATCCGAAGAGAAAAGTAAAAGGAGGCCTGTGGAGCAGGTCTGGGTGTGACTCCGGATCCCCCAACATCAGGTGCCACCACCAAAGATTCCTACGTGTAGCCCATAGAACCCCAAAAGCAACGGGACGAGTTCTGGTCACATACTCCCTCAAAATGACATCCTGGCCTTCTTCTGGAACTCCCTCCCCTCTCAGACTCTCAAGGTTTCCTCCAGCGTGTCGGTTCCCACAGAGCAGACCTTTGGTCTGAGACCTGACAGTCCAGAAGCCACGCATGCTGCCGCGTGACGGCGGTGTCGCGGCTTGGGACAAGTGGAGGCCCCACGGTGCGGGCTGGGGCGCCAGGCACCGCGGCGGGCGCTGAGGGTGGGGGTGACCCCCACCCCGGGCCGCCGCCTCGCTCCCAGAGAGGGGACAGAACAAGAGGCAAAACAAAAAAAAAAAAAGAAGAAGAAGCCTAAGGCACCCGGTATTCCCAGGCGGTCTCCCATCCAAGTACTAACCAGGCCCGACCCTGCTTAGCTTCCGAGACCAGACGAGGTCGGGCGCGTTCAGGGTGGTGTGGCCCTAGACGGCGGAGGGCGCCCCTGCCCCGCTCAAGAAGCCGAGCCTCTCTGCGCTTCCCCGCCGCCTCCTCCCGCCCCAGGCCCCGCGCCGGCGCTGACCCGCGCCGGGCCGGGCCTGTTGAGTTCACCGGCCGGGTCCGGCGGGCTCCGAGGGACGGGGGTGACAGGCGGGGCGGGGCGGGGCGGGCAGGGAGCGGTGGGCCGGGGTGGGGGGCTGTCTCTCTATACACACACACACACACACACACACTCACACTCACACAAGATGCGCCTCCACGGCTGGACTCGCCAAGGTGGAGACCTTCCAGCCCCCTTCCTCTCCTCGCCTGGCCTCCTTCACCTACCCGCCCCCCACCCCCAGCTCGTGGCCGCCCCCGCCGCCGCCGCCGCCGCCGATTGCGCACGCGCGGATCGCCCGCCCTTTGACCCCAGGCAGGGGCCGCCCTCCCCGACAACCCCTTTCAGCTGGGCCCCCCACCCTGTGGGTGGGCTGCCGCCTATTCCCCCGGGCCCGGGCTGGGGCACAGCGCATGGGGGAGGGGAGCGAGTGTAGGGGCGTCTCTCTCTCTCTCTAGGGATGTGTCCCATGGGTGGGGTGGCGTGGTTTGTGGGGCGCTGAAGAAATCAGTCCCCTCCATCTCCTACCTCTGGAAAACGCCCAAGCCCTTGGAGAACTGCCGGCAACGCGACCGGGGGGGGGGGCCGGGACCCTCCTCTGTGTCCTCCTGTGGCCCAGTCCAAGGGGCCTGGGCCTGGCCGGGGCTGCATTGGACCCCGACCACCCTGGCGTGTGGACTCGCTAAAAATCGGCGATTAGATATTGGATTCCAGCTTCATTGAGGTCATTTCACTAATGAGTGCACCGGAAAGAGTTTCCTAATCCATCTGTGAGGGTGGCAACTGAAAGAGAATTTTAAAGCTGACAGAATAGGCGAGGAAAGGCATAGGAGATTTCCACACCCAGTAAGGAAGCCTTTCCCGAAATGGAAGAAAGAAACGAGCAAACAGAAACACCGGTAGCCCGCCAGGATCAGAGTCTGCCCCCGAGAGAAAGTACCCTGACCAGGTTCACCCGTGGGTGGGTGGCGAGCTAGCGGCATTCAGAAGAGCGAGGCCCGCAGTCTGTGCAGAAGACACCTGCACTCGGGTGTGTGTGGCGGCACGATTCACAAGCAGCTCCAGATGTTAAGCCAAGGAGAAGCCAGGGAGTTCCCAACGCCCCAGGTGTCCTCAGCCCACGACTGGCTGCTGGGGGAATGCGAAGCCCGGCTCCTTGTCTCAGAGCGGGACAACCAGGAGGTGTGACGTACACCCCGGGGTTCCCAGGAGGATCAGGCTGAAGCTGGGACTTGGCCTGAAAGTGTCCCCTCGCATGGCCACCCCCTTCCCCTTCCTGCTCCTCTACTCCTGGTGCCCCTCCATCCAGGGGCCAGACCTTAAAGAGTCACCCGCAAGAGAATCCTGGTCCCAAAGGGGCCTTCTGGGGGACCCGTGCTGAGAGAGGTTGTGGGCATGGCCCGCTGGGGCTCTGCCCGACCCAGGGCTGAGAGATGCAACCTCCCAGCTCTGGGTCCCTGCAGGGGAAGCGTTGGCAAGCACAGGGCCAGTCCTCCAAAGGCCCAGGTGCAGGGAGCCCAGGCCAAGCAGCCTGTGGAAGAAGCCACCCCGGGAAGACGACTGCAGGCCACGGCCCTTCCCACCTCCTCCTCCTCCTCCTCCTGCTCCTCCACCCCCCCGACCTCCCACCCCCCACCCCCGACATGGCGCAGGGCTCAGAGACACCTCAGACACTTGCTACCCAAAGTGCAAAGGGCATCAGTTGCTCCTCCAAACCCCCCCCTGCCCAACAGACCGCGTTGTCCAGCCAGCCCCCGGGCCTCCCTGGGGTGCCCAGCACAAAAGTGCAGACAACCACCGGACCCTCAATCTCAGTTTTCGGATGTTTTTGCCACTCTAAGGACCCGCAGGCCAGCTGGGCCTTCTGGCAGGACAGAGAGCCCCGGAATCCGACGTGGAGAGCTGGGTGTACGTCCCCACGAGGAGGCGGTCCCCACCTCCGCGGCTCTCCCCTTGCGGGGGGGGGGGGAAAGCAGCGACGGGGCCTCAGAGAAGACACCAGGCTGGGCGCCCGCCCCACAGTGGGGGCACGTCCCCCGCAGGCCACTTAGCGACGGCCGCCGGCCGGCGGACGGTTGGGTGGCGCGAGACGCTGCGGCCGCCCTGCTACCGGGTTCTTGGGAGGGCGTCCTGGAACCAGCGTCCACACCAAGCCCTTGGAAGGCCCAGGCGACGGAGGAGCCCCGTCAGGCAGGGGCCGAGGACGGTGACGGCCCGGGCGGGGAGGAGCGTGTCAGGCAGGGGCAGAGGACGGTGACAGGTGACAGGCCGGGCGGGAAGGAGTCAGTCAGGCAGGGGCCGAGGAGGAGACGGGCTGGGTAAGGGTTAGGGTTAGAGTCAGGGCACAAGTCACAATCGCAAAGACCTGGAAGCGACCCGAGTGCCCATCGACCCACGAGTGCGTAAATGAAATGTGGCGCGTGGACACCACGGAGTGCTATTCAGCTAGGAGGAGCAGCGGTGAGAGGGCACCTCTCGTGGTTCTCCTGGCCAGAGCTGGAACCCGTTCCAGTAAGCCAGGTAGCCCAAGAATGGACACACGAGCACCACGTGCTCGCGCTCACCAGCAAATGGGTACGAACCGATGGACACCTAAGTGGACACAGAGGAATCACCTTCATCGGGTGGGTGTCGGGCGGGTGGGGGGAGGGGATGGGCATACACCTCCATTAGGAATGGGGTGGGTGCGCACCGACTGGGGCATGGGCGCACTTGAGGCTCTGACCCGAGGGGGGAGGCTGGGAGAGGGCAACGTACCCGACCTTAACATTGGTACCCCCACAATACGCTGGAACGACATCAGAGGTAAATGAATAAGAACACAGGGGGGAGGGGGGCACGGGCAACACATGTCACCTTAATACTTGGACTCCCATCATCTGCTTGAAAAGAGAGAGAAAAGAAAATGCAATCATAGAGATAAGAGACACTTTTTAAAAATAATGAATCCGAAGAGAAAAGTAAAAGGAGGCCTGTGGAGCAGGTCTGGGTGTGACTCCGGATCCCCCAACATCAGGTGCCACCACCAAAGATTCCTACGTGTAGCCCATAGAACCCCAAAAGCAACGGGACGAGTTCTGGTCACATACTCCCTCAAAATGACATCCTGGCCTTCTTCTGGAACTCCCTCCCCTCTCAGACTCTCAAGGTTTCCTCCAGCGTGTCGGTTCCCACAGAGCAGACCTTTGGTCTGAGACCTGACAGTCCAGAAGCCACGCATGCTGCCGCGTGACGGCGGTGTCGCGGCTTGGGACAAGAGGAGGCCCCACGGTGCGGGCTGGGGCGCCAGGCACCGCGGCGGGCGCTGAGGGTGGGGGTGACCCCCACCCCGGGCCGCCGCCTCGCTCCCAGAGAGGGGACAGAACAAGAGGCAAAACAAAAAAAAAAAAAAAAGAAGAAGCCTAAGGCACCCGGTATTCCCAGGCGGTCTCCCATCCAAGTACTAACCAGGCCCGACCCTGCTTAGCTTCCGAGACCAGACGAGGTCGGGCGCGTTCAGGGTGGTGTGGCCCTAGACGGCGGAGGGCGCCCCTGCCCCGCTCATGAAGCCGAGCCTCTCTGCGCTTCCCCGCCGCCTCCTCCCGCCCCAGGCCCCGCGCCGGCGCTGACCCGCGCCGGGCCGGGCCTGTTGAGTTCACCGGCCGGGTCCGGCGGGCTCCGAGGGACGGGGGTGACAGGCGGGGCGGGGCGGGCAGGGAGCGGTGGGCCGGGGTGGGGGGCTGTCTCTCTATACACACACACACACACACACACACACACACTCACACTCACACAAGATGCGCCTCCACGGCTGGACTCGCCAAGGTGGAGACCTTCCAGCCCCCTTCCTCTCCTCGCCTGGCCTCCTTCACCTACCCGCCCCCCACCCCCAGCTCGTGGCCGCCCCCGCCGCCGCCGCCGCCGCCGCCGCCGCCGATTGCGCACGCGCGGATCGCCCGCCCTTTGACCCCAGGCAGGGGCCGCCCTCCCTGACAACCCCTTTCAGCTGGGCCCCCCACCCTGTGGGTGGGCTGCCGCCTATTCCCCCGGGCCCGGGCTGGGGCACAGCGCATGGGGGAGGGGAGCGAGTGTAGGGGCGTCTCTCTCTCTCTCTAGGGATGTGTCCCATGGGTGGGGTGGCGTGGTTTGTGGGGCGCTGAAGAAATCAGTCCCCTCCATCTCCTACCTCTGGAAAACGCCCAAGCCCTTGGAGAACTGCCGGCAACGCGACCGGGGGGGCCGGGACCCTCCTCTGTGTCCTCCTGTGGCCCAGTCCAAGGGGCCTGGGCCTGGCCGGGGCTGCATTGGACCCCGACCACCCTGGCGTGTGGACTCGCTAAAAATCGGCGATTAGATATTGGATTCCAGCTTCATTGAGGTCATTTCACTAATGAGTGCACCGGAAAGAGTTTCCTAATCCATCTGTGAGGGTGGCAACTGAAAGAGAATTTTAAAGCTGACAGAATAGGCGAGGAAAGGCATAGGAGATTTCCACACCCAGTAAGGAAGCCTTTCCCGAAATGGAAGAAAGAAACGAGCAAACAGAAACACCGGTAGCCCGCCAGGATCAGAGTCTGCCCCCGAGAGAAAGTACCCTGACCAGGTTCACCCGTGGGTGGGTGGCGAGCTAGCGGCATTCAGAAGAGCGAGGCCCGCAGTCTGTGCAGAAGACACCTGCACTCGGGTGTGTGTGGCGGCACGATTCACAAGCAGCTCCAGATGTTAAGCCAAGGAGAAGCCAGGGAGTTCCCAACGCCCCAGGTGTCCTCAGCCCACGACTGGCTGCTGGGGGAATGCGAAGCCCGGCTCCTTGTCTCAGAGCGGGACAACCAGGAGGTGTGACGTACACCCCGGGGTTCCCAGGAGGATCAGGCTGAAGCTGGGACTTGGCCTGAAAGTGTCCCCTCGCATGGCCACCCCCTTCCCCTTCCTGCTCCTCTACTCCTGGTGCCCCTCCATCCAGGGGCCAGACCTTAAAGAGTCACCCGCAAGAGAATCCTGGTCCCAAAGGGGCCTTCTGGGGGACCCGTGCTGAGAGAGGTTGTGGGCATGGCCCGCTGGGGCTCTGCCCGACCCAGGGCTGAGAGATGCAACCTCCCAGCTCTGGGTCCCTGCAGGGGAAGCGTTGGCAAGCACAGGGCCAGTCCTCCAAAGGCCCAGGTGCAGGGAGCCCAGGCCAAGCAGCCTGTGGAAGAAGCCACCCCGGGAAGACGACTGCAGGCCACGGCCCTTCCCACCTCCTCCTCCTCCTCCTCCTGCTCCTCCACCCCCCCGACCTCCCACCCCCCACCCCCGACATGGCGCAGGGCTCAGAGACACCTCAGACACTTGCTACCCAAAGTGCAAAGGGCATCAGTTGCTCCTCCAAACCCCCCCCTGCCCAACAGACCGCGTTGTCCAGCCAGCCCCCGGGCCTCCCTGGGGTGCCCAGCACAAAAGTGCAGACAACCACCGGACCCTCAATCTCAGTTTTCGGATGTTTTTGCCACTCTAAGGACCCGCAGGCCAGCTGGGCCTTCTGGCAGGACAGAGAGCCCCGGAATCCGACGTGGAGAGCTGGGTGTACGTCCCCACGAGGAGGCGGTCCCCACCTCCGCGGCTCTCCCCTTGCGGGGGGGGGGAAAGCAGCCACGGGGCCTCAGAGAAGACACCAGGCTGGGCGCCCGCCCCACAGTGGGGGCACGTCCCCCGCAGGCCACTTAGCGACGGCCGCCGGCCGGCGGACGGTTGGGTGGCGCGAGACGCTGCGGCCGCCCTGCTACCGGGTTCTTGGGAGGGCGTCCTGGAACCAGCGTCCACACCAAGCCCTTGGAAGGCCCAGGCGACGGAGGAGCCCCGTCAGGCAGGGGCCGAGGACGGTGACGGCCCGGGCGGGGAGGAGCGTGTCAGGCAGGGGCAGAGGACGGTGACAGGTGACAGGCCGGGCGGGAAGGAGTCAGTCAGGCAGGGGCCGAGGAGGAGATGGGCTGGGTAAGGGTTAGGGTTAGAGTCAGGGCACAAGTCACAATCGCAAAGACCTGGAAGCGACCCGAGTGCCCATCGACCCACGAGTGCGTAAATGAAATGTGGCGCGTGGACACCACGGAGTGCTATTCAGCTAGGAGGAGCAGCGGTGAGAGGGCACCTCTCGTGGTTCTCCTGGCCAGAGCTGGAACCCGTTCCAGTAAGCCAGGTAGCCCAAGAATGGACACACGAGCACCACGTGCTCGCGCTCACCAGCAAATGGGTACGAACCGATGGACACCTAAGTGGACACAGAGGAATCACCTTCATCGGGTGGGTGTCGGGCGGGTGGGGGGAGGGGATGGGCATACACCTCCATTAGGAATGGGGTGGGTGCGCACCGACTGGGGCATGGGCGCACTTGAGGCTCTGACCCGAGGGGGGAGGCTGGGAGAGGGCAACGTACCCGACCTTAACATTGGTACCCCCACAATACGCTGGAACGACATCAGAGGTAAATGAATAAGAACACAGGGGGGAGGGGGGCACGGGCAACACATGTCACCTTAATACTTGGACTCCCATCATCTGCTTGAAAAGAGAGAGAAAAGAAAATGCAATCATAGAGATAAGAGACACTTTTTAAAAATAATGAATCCGAAGAGAAAAGTAAAAGGAGGCCTGTGGAGCAGGTCTGGGTGTGACTCCGGATCCCCCAACATCAGGTGCCACCACCAAAGATTCCTACGTGTAGCCCATAGAACCCCAAAAGCAACGGGACGAGTTCTGGTCACATACTCCCTCAAAATGACATCCTGGCCTTCTTCTGGAACTCCCTCCCCTCTCAGACTCTCAAGGTTTCCTCCAGCGTGTCGGTTCCCACAGAGCAGACCTTTGGTCTGAGACCTGACAGTCCAGAAGCCACGCATGCTGCCGCGTGACGGCGGTGTCGCGGCTTGGGACAAGAGGAGGCCCCACGGTGCGGGCTGGGGCGCCAGGCACCGCGGCGGGCGCTGAGGGTGGGGGTGACCCCCACCCCGGGCCGCCGCCTCGCTCCCAGAGAGGGGACAGAACAAGAGGCAAAACAAAAAAAAAAAAAGAAGAAGAAGCCTAAGGCACCCGGTATTCCCAGGCGGTCTCCCATCCAAGTACTAACCAGGCCCGACCCTGCTTAGCTTCCGAGACCAGACGAGGTCGGGCGCGTTCAGGGTGGTGTGGCCCTAGACGGCGGAGGGCGCCCCTGCCCCGCTCAAGAAGCCGAGCCTCTCTGCGCTTCCCCGCCGCCTCCTCCCGCCCCAGGCCCCGCGCCGGCGCTGACCCGCGCCGGGCCGGGCCTGTTGAGTTCACCGGCCGGGTCCGGCGGGCTCCGAGGGACGGGGGTGACAGGCGGGGCGGGGCGGGGCGGGCAGGGAGAGGTGGGCCGGGGTGGGGGGCTGTCTCTCTATACACACACACACACACACACACACACTCACACTCACACAAGATGCGCCTCCACGGCTGGACTCGCCAAGGTGGAGACCTTCCAGCCCCCTTCCTCTCCTCGCCTGGCCTCCTTCACCTACCCGCCCCCCACCCCCAGCTCGTGGCCGCCCCCGCCGCCGCCGCCGCCGCCGATTGCGCACGCGCGGATCGCCCGCCCTTTGACCCCAGGCAGGGGCCGCCCTCCCTGACAACCCCTTTCAGCTGGGCCCCCCACCCTGTGGGTGGGCTGCCGCCTATTCCCCCGGGCCCGGGCTGGGGCACAGCGCATGGGGGAGGGGAGCGAGTGTAGGGGCGTCTCTCTCTCTCTCTAGGGATGTGTCCCATGGGTGGGGTGGCGTGGTTTGTGGGGCGCTGAAGAAATCAGTCCCCTCCATCTCCTACCTCTGGAAAACGCCCAAGCCCTTGGAGAACTGCCGGCAACGCGACCGGGGGGGCCGGGACCCTCCTCTGTGTCCTCCTGTGGCCCAGTCCAAGGGGCCTGGGCCTGGCCGGGGCTGCATTGGACCCCGACCACCCTGGCGTGTGGACTCGCTAAAAATCGGCGATTAGATATTGGATTCCAGCTTCATTGAGGTCATTTCACTAATGAGTGCACCGGAAAGAGTTTCCTAATCCATCTGTGAGGGTGGCAACTGAAAGAGAATTTTAAAGCTGACAGAATAGGCGAGGAAAGGCATAGGAGATTTCCACACCCAGTAAGGAAGCCTTTCCCGAAATGGAAGAAAGAAACGAGCAAACAGAAACACCGGTAGCCCGCCAGGATCAGAGTCTGCCCCCGAGAGAAAGTACCCTGACCAGGTTCACCCGTGGGTGGGTGGCGAGCTAGCGGCATTCAGAAGAGCGAGGCCCGCAGTCTGTGCAGAAGACACCTGCACTCGGGTGTGTGTGGCGGCACGATTCACAAGCAGCTCCAGATGTTAAGCCAAGGAGAAGCCAGGGAGTTCCCAACGCCCCAGGTGTCCTCAGCCCACGACTGGCTGCTGGGGGAATGCGAAGCCCGGCTCCTTGTCTCAGAGCGGGACAACCAGGAGGTGTGACGTACACCCCGGGGTTCCCAGGAGGATCAGGCTGAAGCTGGGACTTGGCCTGAAAGTGTCCCCTCGCATGGCCACCCCCTTCCCCTTCCTGCTCCTCTACTCCTGGTGCCCCTCCATCCAGGGGCCAGACCTTAAAGAGTCACCCGCAAGAGAATCCTGGTCCCAAAGGGGCCTTCTGGGGGACCCGTGCTGAGAGAGGTTGTGGGCATGGCCCGCTGGGGCTCTGCCCGACCCAGGGCTGAGAGATGCAACCTCCCAGCTCTGGGTCCCTGCAGGGGAAGCGTTGGCAAGCACAGGGCCAGTCCTCCAAAGGCCCAGGTGCAGGGAGCCCAGGCCAAGCAGCCTGTGGAAGAAGCCACCCCGGGAAGACGACTGCAGGCCACGGCCCTTCCCACCTCCTCCTCCTCCTCCTCCTGCTCCTCCACCCACCCCGACCTCCCACCCCCCACCCCCGACATGGCGCAGGGCTCAGAGACACCTCAGACACTTGCTACCCAAAGTGCAAAGGGCATCAGTTGCTCCTCCAAACCCCCCCTTCTGCCCAGCAGACCGCGTTGTCCAGCCAGCCCCCGGGCCCCCCTGGGGTGCCCAGCACAAAAGTGCAGACAACCACCGGACCCTCAATCTCAGTTTTCGGATGTTTTTGCCACTCTAAGGACCCGCAGGCCAGCTGGGCCTTCTGGCAGGACAGAGAGCCCCGGAATCCGACGTGGAGAGCTGGGTGTACGTCCCCACGAGGAGGCGGTCCCCACCTCCGCGGCTCTCCCCTTGCGGGGGGGGGGGAAAGCAGCCACGGGGCCTCAGAGAAGACACCAGGCTGGGCGCCCGCCCCACAGTGGGGGCACGTCCCCCGCAGGCCACTTAGCGACGGCCGCCGGCCGGCGGACGGTTGGGTGGCGCGAGACGCTGCGGCCGCCCTGCTACCGGGTTCCTGGGAGGGCGTCCTGGAACCAGCGTCCACACCAAGCCCTTGGAAGGCCCAGGCGACGGAGGAGCCCCGTCAGGCAGGGGCCGAGGACGGTGACGGCCCGGGCGGGGAGGAGCGTGTCAGGCAGGGGCAGAGGACGGTGACAGGTGACAGGCCGGGCGGGAAGGAGTCAGTCAGGCAGGGGCCGAGGAGGAGACGGGCTGGGTAAGGGTTAGGGTTAGAGTCAGGGCACAAGTCACAATCGCAAAGACCTGGAAGCGACCCGAGTGCCCATCGACCCACGAGTGCGTAAATGAAATGTGGCGCGTGGACACCACGGAGTGCTATTCAGCTAGGAGGAGCAGCGGTGAGAGGGCACCTCTCGTGGTTCTCCTGGCCAGAGCTGGAACCCGTTCCAGTAAGCCAGGTAGCCCAAGAATGGACACACGAGCACCACGTGCTCGCGCTCACCAGCAAATGGGTACGAACCGATGGACACCTAAGTGGACACAGAGGAATCACCTTCATCGGGTGGGTGTCGGGCGGGTGGGGGGAGGGGATGGGCATACACCTCCATTAGGAATGGGGTGGGTGCGCACCGACTGGGGCATGGGCGCACTTGAGGCTCTGACCCGAGGGGGGAGGCTGGGAGAGGGCAACGTACCCGACCTTAACATTGGTACCCCCACAATACGCTGGAACGACATCAGAGGTAAATGAATAAGAACACAGGGGGGAGGGGGGCACGGGCAACACATGTCACCTTAATACTTGGACTCCCATCATCTGCTTGAAAAGAGAGAGAAAAGAAAATGCAATCATAGAGATAAGAGACACTTTTTAAAAATAATGAATCCGAAGAGAAAAGTAAAAGGAGGCCTGTGGAGCAGGTCTGGGTGTGACTCCGGATCCCCCAACATCAGGTGCCACCACCAAAGATTCCTACGTGTAGCCCATAGAACCCCAAAAGCAACGGGACGAGTTCTGGTCACATACTCCCTCAAAATGACATCCTGGCCTTCTTCTGGAACTCCCTCCCCTCTCAGACTCTCAAGGTTTCCTCCAGCGTGTCGGTTCCCACAGAGCAGACCTTTGGTCTGAGACCTGACAGTCCAGAAGCCACGCATGCTGCCGCGTGACGGCGGTGTCGCGGCTTGGGACAAGAGGAGGCCCCACGGTGCGGGCTGGGGCGCCAGGCACCGCGGCGGGCGCTGAGGGTGGGGGTGACCCCCACCCCGGGCCGCCGCCTCGCTCCCAGAGAGGGGACAGAACAAGAGGCAAAACAAAAAAAAAAAAAGAAGAAGAAGCCTAAGGCACCCGGTATTCCCAGGCGGTCTCCCATCCAAGTACTAACCAGGCCCGACCCTGCTTAGCTTCCGAGACCAGACGAGGTCGGGCGCGTTCAGGGTGGTGTGGCCCTAGACGGCGGAGGGCGCCCCTGCCCCGCTCAAGAAGCCGAGCCTCTCTGCGCTTCCCCGCCGCCTCCTCCCGCCCCAGGCCCCGCGCCGGCGCTGACCCGCGCCGGGCCGGGCCTGTTGAGTTCACCGGCCGGGTCCGGCGGGCTCTGAGGGACGGGGGTGACAGGCGGGGCGGGGCGGGCAGGGAGCGGTGGGCCGGGGTGGGGGGCTGTCTCTCTATACACACACACACACACACACACACTCACACTCACACAAGATGCGCCTCCACGGCTGGACTCGCCAAGGTGGAGACCTTCCAGCCCCCTTCCTCTCCTCGCCTGGCCTCCTTCACCTACCCGCCCCCCACCCCCAGCTCGTGGCCGTCCCCGCCGCCGCCGCCGATTGCGCACGCGCGGATCGCCCGCCCTTTGACCCCAGGCAGGGGCCGCCCTCCCTGACAACCCCTTTCAGCTGGGCCCCCCACCCTGTGGGTGGGCTGCCGCCTATTCCCCCGGGCCCGGGCTGGGGCACAGCGCATGGGGGAGGGGAGCGACTGTATGGGGCGTCTCTCTCTCTCTCTAGGGATGTGTCCCATGGGTGGGGTGGCGTGGTTTGTGGGGCGCTGAAGAAATCAGTCCCCTCCATCTCCTACCTCTGGAAAACGCCCAAGCCCTTGGAGAACTGCCGGCAATGCGACCGGGGGTGCCGGGTCCCTCCTCTGTGTCCTCCTGTGGCCCAGTCCAAGGGGCCTGGGCCTGGCCGGGGCTGCATTGGACCCCGACCACCCTGGCGTGTGGACTCGCTAAAAATCGGCGATTAGATATTGGATTCCAGCTTCATTGAGGTCATTTCACTAATGAGTGCACCGGAAAGAGTTTCCTAATCCATCTGTGAGGGTGGCAACTGAAAGAGAATTTTAAAGCTGACAGAATAGGCGAGGAAAGGCATAGGAGATTTCCACACCCAGTAAGGAAGCCTTTCCCGAAATGGAAGAAAGAAACGAGCAAACAGAGACACCGGTAGCCCGCCCGGATCAGAGTCTGCTCCTTAGAGAAAGCACCCTGACCAGGTTCACCCGTGGGTGGGTGGCGAGCTAGCGGCATTCAGAAGAGCGAGGCCCGCAGTCTGTGCAGAAGACACCTGCACTCGGGTGTGTGTGGCGGCACGATTCACAAGCAGCTCCAGATGTTAAGCCAAGGAGAAGCCAGGGAGTTCCCAACGCCCCAGGTGTCCTCAGCCCACGACTGGCTGCTGGGGGAATGCGAAGCCCGGCTCCTTGTCTCAGAGCGGGACAACCAGGAGGTGTGACGTACACCCCGGGGTTCCCAGGAGGATCAGGCTGAAGCTGGGACTTGGCCTGAAAGTGTCCCCTCGCATGGCCACCCCCTTCCCCTTCCTGCTCCTCTACTCCTGGTGCCCCTCCATCCAGGGGCCAGACCTTAAAGAGTCACCCGCAAGAGAATCCTGGACCCAAAGGAGCCTTCTGGGGGACCCGTGCTGAGAGAGGTTGTGGGCATGGCCCGCTGGGGCTCTGCCCGACCCAGGGCTGAGAGATGCAACCTCCCAGCTCTGGGTCCCTGCAGGGGAAGCGTTGGCAAGCACAGGGCCAGTCCTCCAAAGGCCCAGGTGCAGGGAGCCCAGGCCAAGCAGCCTGTGGAAGAAGCCACCCCGGGAAGACGACTGCAGGCCACGGCCCTTCCCACCTCCTCCTCCTCCTCCTCCTGCTCCTCCACCCCCCCCGACCTCCCACCCCCCACCCCCGACATGGCGCAGGGCTCAGAGACACCTCAGACACTTGCTACCCAAAGTGCAAAGGGCATCAGTTGCTCCTCCAAACCCCCCCCCTGCCCAGCAGACCGCGTTGTCCAGCCAGCCCCCGGGCCTCCCTGGGGTGCCCAGCACAAAAGTGCAGACAACCACCGGACCCTCAATCTCAGTTTTCGGATGTTTTTGCCACTCTAAGGACCCGCAGGCCAGCTGGGCCTTCTGGCAGGACAGAGAGCCCCGGAATCCGACGTGGAGAGCTGGGTGTACGTCCCCACGAGGAGGCGGTCCCCACCTCCGCGGCTCTCCCCTTGGG
Organism: Microcebus murinus; assembly: GCF_040939455.1. NCBI lineage: Eukaryota > Metazoa > Chordata > Mammalia > Primates > Cheirogaleidae > Microcebus > Microcebus murinus. Next base: position 98,456 of record NW_027438953.1, read on the forward strand.
GGGGGGGGAAAAGCAGCCACGGGGCCTCAGAGAAGACACCAGGCTGGGCGCCCGCCCCACAGTGGGGGCACGTCCCCCGCAGGCCACTTAGCGACGGCCGCCGGCCGGCGGACGGTTGGGTGGCGCGAGACGCTGCGGCCGCCCTGCTACCGGGTTCCTGGGAGGGCGTCCTGGAACCAGCGTCCACACCAAGCCCTTGGAAGGCCCAGGCGACGGAGGAGCCCCGTCAGGCAGGGGCCGAGGACGGTGACGGCCCGGGCGGGGAGGAGCGTGTCAGGCAGGGGCAGAGGACGGTGACAGGTGACAGGCCGGGCGGGAAGGAGTCAGTCAGGCAGGGGCCGAGGAGGAGACGGGCTGGGTAAGGGTTAGGGTTAGAGTCAGGGCACAAGTCACAATCGCAAAGACCTGGAAGCGACCCGAGTGCCCATCGACCCACGAGTGCGTAAATGAAATGTGGCGCGTGGACACCACGGAGTGCTATTCAGCTAGGAGGAGCAGCGGTGAGAGGGCACCTCTCGTGGTTCTCCTGGCCAGAGCTGGAACCCGTTCCAGTAAGCCAGGTAGCCCAAGAATGGACACACGAGCACCACGTGCTCGCGCTCACCAGCAAATGGGTACGAACCGATGGACACCTAAGTGAACACAGAGGAATCACATTCATCGGGTGGGTGTCGGGCGGGTGGGGGGAGGGGATGGGCATACACCTCCATTAGGAATGGGGTGGGTGCGCACCGACTGGGGGATGGGCGCACTTGAGGCTCTGACCCGAGGGGGGAGGCTGGGAGAGGGCAACGTACCCGACCTTAACATTGGTACCCCCACAATACGCTGGAACGACATCAGAGGTAAATGAATAAGAACACAGGGGGGAGGGGGGCACGGGCAACACATGTCACCTTAATACTTGGACTCCCATCATCTGCTTGAAAAGAGAGAGAAAAGAAAATGCAATCATAGAGATAAGAGACACTTTTTAAAAATAATGAATCCGAAGAGAAAAGTAAAAGGAGGCCTGTGGAGCAGGTCTGGGTGTGACTCCGGATCCCCCAACATCAGGTGCCACCACCAAAGATTCCTACGTGTAGCCCATAGAACCCCAAAAGCAACGGGACGAGTTCTGGTCACATACTCCCTCAAAATGACATCCTGGCCTTCTTCTGGAACTCCCTCCCCTCTCAGACTCTCAAGGTTTCCTCCAGCGTGTCGGTTCCCACAGAGCAGACCTTTGGTCTGAGACCTGACAGTCCAGAAGCCACGCATGCTGCCGCGTGACGGCGGTGTCGCGGCTTGGGACAAGAGGAGGCCCCACGGTGCGGGCTGGGGCGCCAGGCACCGCGGCGGGCGCTGAGGGTGGGGGTGACCCCCACCCCGGGCCGCCGCCTCGCTCCCAGAGAGGGGACAGAACAAGAGGCAAAACAAAAAAAAAAAAAAAAAGAAGAAGCCTAAGGCACCCGGTATTCCCAGGCGGTCTCCCATCCAAGTACTAACCAGGCCCGACCCTGCTTAGCTTCCGAGACCAGACGAGGTCGGGCGCGTTCAGGGTGGTGTGGCCCTAGACGGCGGAGGGCGCCCCTGCCCCGCTCAAGAAGCCGAGCCTCTCTGCGCTTCCCCGCCGCCTCCTCCCGCCCCAGGCCCCGCACCGGCGCTGACCCGCGCCGGGCCGGGCCTGTTGAGTTCACCGGCCGGGTCCGGCGGGCTCCGAGGGACGGGGGTGACAGGCGGGGCGGGGCGGGGCGGGCAGGGAGCGGTGGGCCGGGGTGGGGGGCTGTCTCTCTATACACACACACACACACACACACACACACACTCACACTCACACAAGATGCGCCTCCACGGCTGGACTCGCCAAGGTGGAGACCTTCCAGCCCCCTTCCTCTCCTCGCCTGGCCTCCTTCACCTACCCGCCCCCCACCCCCAGCTCGTGGCCGCCCCCGCCGCCGCCGCCGCCGCCGCCGCCGATTGCGCACGCACGGATCGCCCGCCCTTTGACCCCAGGCAGGGGCCGCCCTCCCTGACAACCCCTTTCAGCTGGGCCCCCCACCCTGTGGGTGGGCTGCCGCCTATTCCCCCGGGCCCGGGCTGGGGCACAGCGCATGGGGGAGGGGAGCGAGTGTATGGGGCGTCTCTCTCTCTCTCTAGGGATGTGTCCCATGGGTGGGGTGGCGTGGTTTGTGGGGCGCTGAAGAAATCAGTCCCCTCCATCTCCTACCTCTGGAAAACGCCCAAGCCCTTGGAGAACTGCCGGCAACGCGACCGGGGGGGCCGGGACCCTCCTCTGTGTCCTCCTGTGGCCCAGTCCAAGGGGCCTGGGCCTGGCCGGGGCTGCATTGGACCCCGACCACCCTGGCGTGTGGACTCGCTAAAAATCGGCGATTAGATATTGGATTCCAGCTTCATTGAGGTCATTTCACTAATGAGTGCACCGGAAAGAGTTTCCTAATCCATCTGTGAGGGTGGCAACTGAAAGAGAATTTTAAAGCTGACAGAATAGGCGAGGAAAGGCATAGGAGATTTCCACACCCAGTAAGGAAGCCTTTCCCGAAATGGAAGAAAGAAACGAGCAAACAGAAACACCGGTAGCCCGCCAGGATCAGAGTCTGCCCCCGAGAGAAAGTACCCTGACCAGGTTCACCCGTGGGTGGGTGGCGAGCTAGCGGCATTCAGAAGAGCGAGGCCCGCAGTCTGTGCAGAAGACACCTGCACTCGGGTGTGTGTGGCGGCACGATTCACAAGCAGCTCCAGATGTTAAGCCAAGGAGAAGCCAGGGAGTTCCCAACGCCCCAGGTGTCCTCAGCCCACGACTGGCTGCTGGGGGAATGCGAAGCCCGGCTCCTTGTCTCAGAGCGGGACAACCAGGAGGTGTGACGTACACCCCGGGGTTCCCAGGAGGATCAGGCTGAAGCTGGGACTTGGCCTGAAAGTGTCCCCTCGCATGGCCACCCCCTTCCCCTTCCTGCTCCTCTACTCCTGGTGCCCCTCCATCCAGGGGCCAGACCTTAAAGAGTCACCCGCAAGAGAATCCTGGTCCCAAAGGGGCCTTCTGGGGGACCCGTGCTGAGAGAGGTTGTGGGCATGGCCCGCTGGGGCTCTGCCCGACCCAGGGCTGAGAGATGCAACCTCCCAGCTCTGGGTCCCTGCAGGGGAAGCGTTGGCAAGCACAGGGCCAGTCCTCCAAAGGCCCAGGTGCAGGGAGCCCAGGCCAAGCAGCCTGTGGAAGAAGCCACCCCGGGAAGACGACTGCAGGCCACGGCCCTTCCCACCTCCTCCTCCTCCTCCTCCTGCTCCTCCACCCCCCCGACCTCCCACCCCCCACCCCCGACATGGCGCAGGGCTCAGAGACACCTCAGACACTTGCTACCCAAAGTGCAAAGGGCATCAGTTGCTCCTCCAAACCCCCCCCTGCCCAACAGACCGCGTTGTCCAGCCAGCCCCCGGGCCTCCCTGGGGTGCCCAGCACAAAAGTGCAGACAACCACCGGACCCTCAATCTCAGTTTTCGGATGTTTTTGCCACTCTAAGGACCCGCAGGCCAGCTGGGCCTTCTGGCAGGACAGAGAGCCCCGGAATCCGACGTGGAGAGCTGGGTGTACGTCCCCACGAGGAGGCGGTCCCCACCTCCGCGGCTCTCCCCTTGCGGGGGGGGGGGAAAGCAGCCACGGGGCCTCAGAGAAGACACCAGGCTGGGCGCCCGCCCCACAGTGGGGGCACGTCCCCCGCAGGCCACTTAGCGACGGCCGCCGGCCGGCGGACGGTTGGGTGGCGCGAGACGCTGCGGCCGCCCTGCTACCGGGTTCTTGGGAGGGCGTCCTGGAACCAGCGTCCACACCAAGCCCTTGGAAGGCCCAGGCGACGGAGGAGCCCCGTCAGGCAGGGGCCGAGGACGGTGACGGCCCGGGCGGGGAGGAGCGTGTCAGGCAGGGGCAGAGGACGGTGACAGGTGACAGGCCGGGCGGGAAGGAGTCAGTCAGGCAGGGGCCGAGGAGGAGACGGGCTGGGTAAGGGTTAGGGTTAGAGTCAGGGCACAAGTCACAATCGCAAAGACCTGGAAGCGACCCGAGTGCCCATCGACCCACGAGTGCGTAAATGAAATGTGGCGCGTGGACACCACGGAGTGCTATTCAGCTAGGAGGAGCAGCGGTGAGAGGGCACCTCTCGTGGTTCTCCTGGCCAGAGCTGGAACCCGTTCCAGTAAGCCAGGTAGCCCAAGAATGGACACACGAGCACCACGTGCTCGCGCTCACCAGCAAATGGGTACGAACCGATGGACACCTAAGTGGACACAGAGGAATCACCTTCATCGGGTGGGTGTCGGGCGGGTGGGGGGAGGGGATGGGCATACACCTCCATTAGGAATGGGGTGGGTGCGCACCGACTGGGGCATGGGCGCACTTGAGGCTCTGACCCGAGGGGGGAGGCTGGGAGAGGGCAACGTACCCGACCTTAACATTGGTACCCCCACAATACGCTGGAACGACATCAGAGGTAAATGAATAAGAACACAGGGGGGAGGGGGGCACGGGCAACACATGTCACCTTAATACTTGGACTCCCATCATCTGCTTGAAAAGAGAGAGAAAAGAAAATGCAATCATAGAGATAAGAGACACTTTTTAAAAATAATGAATCCGAAGAGAAAAGTAAAAGGAGGCCTGTGGAGCAGGTCTGGGTGTGACTCCGGATCCCCCAACATCAGGTGCCACCACCAAAGATTCCTACGTGTAGCCCATAGAACCCCAAAAGCAACGGGACGAGTTCTGGTCACATACTCCCTCAAAATGACATCCTGGCCTTCTTCTGGAACTCCCTCCCCTCTCAGACTCTCAAGGTTTCCTCCAGCGTGTCGGTTCCCACAGAGCAGACCTTTGGTCTGAGACCTGACAGTCCAGAAGCCACGCATGCTGCCGCGTGACGGCGGTGTCGCGGCTTGGGACAAGAGGAGGCCCCACGGTGCGGGCTGGGGCGCCAGGCACCGCGGCGGGCGCTGAGGGTGGGGGTGACCCCCACCCCGGGCCGCCGCCTCGCTCCCAGAGAGGGGACAGAACAAGAGGCAAAACAAAAAAAAAAAAAAAAGAAGAAGCCTAAGGCACCCGGTATTCCCAGGCGGTCTCCCATCCAAGTACTAACCAGGCCCGACCCTGCTTAGCTTCCGAGACCAGACGAGGTCGGGCGCGTTCAGGGTGGTGTGGCCCTAGACGGCGGAGGGCGCCCCTGCCCCGCTCATGAAGCCGAGCCTCTCTGCGCTTCCCCGCCGCCTCCTCCCGCCCCAGGCCCCGCGCCGGCGCTGACCCGCGCCGGGCCGGGCCTGTTGAGTTCACCGGCCGGGTCCGGCGGGCTCCGAGGGACGGGGGTGACAGGCGGGGCGGGGCGGGCAGGGAGCGGTGGGCCGGGGTGGGGGGCTGTCTCTCTATACACACACACACACACACACACACACACACTCACACTCACACAAGATGCGCCTCCACGGCTGGACTCGCCAAGGTGGAGACCTTCCAGCCCCCTTCCTCTCCTCGCCTGGCCTCCTTCACCTACCCGCCCCCCACCCCCAGCTCGTGGCCGCCCCCGCCGCCGCCGCCGCCGCCGCCGCCGATTGCGCACGCGCGGATCGCCCGCCCTTTGACCCCAGGCAGGGGCCGCCCTCCCTGACAACCCCTTTCAGCTGGGCCCCCCACCCTGTGGGTGGGCTGCCGCCTATTCCCCCGGGCCCGGGCTGGGGCACAGCGCATGGGGGAGGGGAGCGAGTGTATGGGGCGTCTCTCTCTCTCTCTAGGGATGTGTCCCATGGGTGGGGTGGCGTGGTTTGTGGGGCGCTGAAGAAATCAGTCCCCTCCATCTCCTACCTCTGGAAAACGCCCAAGCCCTTGGAGAACTGCCGGCAACGCGACCGGGGGGGCCGGGACCCTCCTCTGTGTCCTCCTGTGGCCCAGTCCAAGGGGCCTGGGCCTGGCCGGGGCTGCATTGGACCCCGACCACCCTGGCGTGTGGACTCGCTAAAAATCGGCGATTAGATATTGGATTCCAGCTTCATTGAGGTCATTTCACTAATGAGTGCACCGGAAAGAGTTTCCTAATCCATCTGTGAGGGTGGCAACTGAAAGAGAATTTTAAAGCTGACAGAATAGGCGAGGAAAGGCATAGGAGATTTCCACACCCAGTAAGGAAGCCTTTCCCGAAATGGAAGAAAGAAACGAGCAAACAGAAACACCGGTAGCCCGCCAGGATCAGAGTCTGCCCCCGAGAGAAAGTACCCTGACCAGGTTCACCCGTGGGTGGGTGGCGAGCTAGCGGCATTCAGAAGAGCGAGGCCCGCAGTCTGTGCAGAAGACACCTGCACTCGGGTGTGTGTGGCGGCACGATTCACAAGCAGCTCCAGATGTTAAGCCAAGGAGAAGCCAGGGAGTTCCCAACGCCCCAGGTGTCCTCAGCCCACGACTGGCTGCTGGGGGAATGCGAAGCCCGGCTCCTTGTCTCAGAGCGGGACAACCAGGAGGTGTGACGTACACCCCGGGGTTCCCAGGAGGATCAGGCTGAAGCTGGGACTTGGCCTGAAAGTGTCCCCTCGCATGGCCACCCCCTTCCCCTTCCTGCTCCTCTACTCCTGGTGCCCCTCCATCCAGGGGCCAGACCTTAAAGAGTCACCCGCAAGAGAATCCTGGTCCCAAAGGGGCCTTCTGGGGGACCCGTGCTGAGAGAGGTTGTGGGCATGGCCCGCTGGGGCTCTGCCCGACCCAGGGCTGAGAGATGCAACCTCCCAGCTCTGGGTCCCTGCAGGGGAAGCGTTGGCAAGCACAGGGCCAGTCCTCCAAAGGCCCAGGTGCAGGGAGCCCAGGCCAAGCAGCCTGTGGAAGAAGCCACCCCGGGAAGACGACTGCAGGCCACGGCCCTTCCCACCTCCTCCTCCTCCTCCTCCTGCTCCTCCACCCCCCCGACCTCCCACCCCCCACCCCCGACATGGCGCAGGGCTCAGAGACACCTCAGACACTTGCTACCCAAAGTGCAAAGGGCATCAGTTGCTCCTCCAAACCCCCCCCTGCCCAACAGACCGCGTTGTCCAGCCAGCCCCCGGGCCTCCCTGGGGTGCCCAGCACAAAAGTGCAGACAACCACCGGACCCTCAATCTCAGTTTTCGGATGTTTTTGCCACTCTAAGGACCCGCAGGCCAGCTGGGCCTTCTGGCAGGACAGAGAGCCCCGGAATCCGACGTGGAGAGCTGGGTGTACGTCCCCACGAGGAGGCGGTCCCCACCTCCGCGGCTCTCCCCTTGCGGGGGGGGGGGGAAAGCAGCCACGGGGCCTCAGAGAAGACACCAGGCTGGGCGCCCGCCCCACAGTGGGGGCACGTCCCCCGCAGGCCACTTAGCGACGGCCGCCGGCCGGCGGACGGTTGGGTGGCGCGAGACGCTGCGGCCGCCCTGCTACCGGGTTCTTGGGAGGGCGTCCTGGAACCAGCGTCCACACCAAGCCCTTGGAAGGCCCAGGCGACGGAGGAGCCCCGTCAGGCAGGGGCCGAGGACGGTGACGGCCCGGGCGGGGAGGAGCGTGTCAGGCAGGGGCAGAGGACGGTGACAGGTGACAGGCCGGGCGGGAAGGAGTCAGTCAGGCAGGGGCCGAGGAGGAGACGGGCTGGGTAAGGGTTAGGGTTAGAGTCAGGGCACAAGTCACAATCGCAAAGACCTGGAAGCGACCCGAGTGCCCATCGACCCACGAGTGCGTAAATGAAATGTGGCGCGTGGACACCACGGAGTGCTATTCAGCTAGGAGGAGCAGCGGTGAGAGGGCACCTCTCGTGGTTCTCCTGGCCAGAGCTGGAACCCGTTCCAGTAAGCCAGGTAGCCCAAGAATGGACACACGAGCACCACGTGCTCGCGCTCACCAGCAAATGGGTACGAACCGATGGACACCTAAGTGGACACAGAGGAATCACCTTCATCGGGTGGGTGTCGGGCGGGTGGGGGGAGGGGATGGGCATACACCTCCATTAGGAATGGGGTGGGTGCGCACCGACTGGGGCATGGGCGCACTTGAGGCTCTGACCCGAGGGGGGAGGCTGGGAGAGGGCAACGTACCCGACCTTAACATTGGTACCCCCACAATACGCTGGAACGACATCAGAGGTAAATGAATAAGAACACAGGGGGGAGGGGGGCACGGGCAACACATGTCACCTTAATACTTGGACTCCCATCATCTGCTTGAAAAGAGAGAGAAAAGAAAATGCAATCATAGAGATAAGAGACACTTTTTAAAAATAATGAATCCGAAGAGAAAAGTAAAAGGAGGCCTGTGGAGCAGGTCTGGGTGTGACTCCGGATCCCCCAACATCAGGTGCCACCACCAAAGATTCCTACGTGTAGCCCATAGAACCCCAAAAGCAACGGGACGAGTTCTGGTCACATACTCCCTCAAAATGACATCCTGGCCTTCTTCTGGAACTCCCTCCCCTCTCAGACTCTCAAGGTTTCCTCCAGCGTGTCGGTTCCCACAGAGCAGACCTTTGGTCTGAGACCTGACAGTCCAGAAGCCACGCATGCTGCCGCGTGACGGCGGTGTCGCGGCTTGGGACAAGAGGAGGCCCCACGGTGCGGGCTGGGGCGCCAGGCACCGCGGCGGGCGCTGAGGGTGGGGGTGACCCCCACCCCGGGCCGCCGCCTCGCTCCCAGAGAGGGGACAGAACAAGAGGCAAAACAAAAAAAAAAAAAGAAGAAGAAGCCTAAGGCACCCGGTATTCCCAGGCGGTCTCCCATCCAAGTACTAACCGGGCCCGACCCTGCTTAGCTTCCGAGACCAGACGAGGTCGGGCGCGTTCAGGGTGGTGTGGCCCTAGACGGCGGAGGGCGCCCCTGCCCCGCTCAAGAAGCCGAGCCTCTCTGCGCTTCCCCGCCGCCTCCTCCCGCCCCAGGCCCCGCGCCGGCGCTGACCCGCGCCGGGCCGGGCCTGTTGAGTTCACCGGCCGGGTCCGGCGGGCTCCGAGGGACGGGGGTGACAGGCGGGGCGGGGCGGGGCGGGCAGGGAGCGGTGGGCCGGGGTGGGGAGCTGTCTCTCTATACACACACACACACACACACACACACTCACACTCACACAAGATGCGCCTCCACGGCTGGACTCGCCAAGGTGGAGACCTTCCAGCCCCCTTCCTCTCCTCGCCTGGCCTCCTTCACCTACCCGCCCCCCACCCCCAGCTCGTGGCCGCCCCCGCCGCCGCCGCCGCCGCCGCCGATTGCGCACGCGCGGATCGCCCGCCCTTTGACCCCAGGCAGGGTCCGCCCTCCCTGACAACCCCTTTCAGCTGGGCCCCCCACCCTGTGGGTGGGCTGCCGCCTATTCCCCCGGGCCCGGGCTGGGGCACAGCGCATGGGGGAGGGGAGCGAGTGTAGGGGCGTCTCTCTCTCTCTCTAGGGATGTGTCCCATGGGTGGGGTGGCGTGGTTTGTGGGGCGCTGAAGAAATCAGTCCCCTCCATCTCCTACCTCTGGAAAACGCCCAAGCCCTTGGAGAACTGCCGGCAACGCGACCGGGGGGGCCGGGACCCTCCTCTGTGTCCTCCTGTGGCCCAGTCCAAGGGGCCTGGGCCTGGCCGGGGCTGCATTGGACCCCGACCACCCTGGCGTGTGGACTCGCTAAAAATCGGCGATTAGATATTGGATTCCAGCTTCATTGAGGTCATTTCACTAATGAGTGCACCGGAAAGAGTTTCCTAATCCATCTGTGAGGGTGGCAACTGAAAGAGAATTTTAAAGCTGACAGAATAGGCGAGGAAAGGCATAGGAGATTTCCACACCCAGTAAGGAAGCCTTTCCCGAAATGGAAGAAAGAAACGAGCAAACAGAAACACCGGTAGCCCGCCAGGATCAGAGTCTGCCCCCGAGAGAAAGTACCCTGACCAGGTTCACCCGTGGGTGGGTGGCGAGCTAGCGGCATTCAGAAGAGCGAGGCCCGCAGTCTGTGCAGAAGACACCTGCACTCGGGTGTGTGTGGCGGCACGATTCACAAGCAGCTCCAGATGTTAAGCCAAGGAGAAGCCAGGGAGTTCCCAACGCCCCAGGTGTCCTCAGCCCACGACTGGCTGCTGGGGGAATGCGAAGCCCGGCTCCTTGTCTCAGAGCGGGACAACCAGGAGGTGTGACGTACACCCCGGGGTTCCCAGGAGGATCAGGCTGAAGCTGGGACTTGGCCTGAAAGTGTCCCCTCGCATGGCCACCCCCTTCCCCTTCCTGCTCCTCTACTCCTGGTGCCCCTCCATCCAGGGGCCAGACCTTAAAGAGTCACCCGCAAGAGAATCCTGGTCCCAAAGGGGCCTTCTGGGGGACCCGTGCTGAGAGAGGTTGTGGGCATGGCCCGCTGGGGCTCTGCCCGACCCAGGGCTGAGAGATGCAACCTCCCAGCTCTGGGTCCCTGCAGGGGAAGCGTTGGCAAGCACAGGGCCAGTCCTCCAAAGGCCCAGGTGCAGGGAGCCCAGGCCAAGCAGCCTGTGGAAGAAGCCACCCCGGGAAGACGACTGCAGGCCACGGCCCTTCCCACCTCCTCCTCCTCCTCCTCCTGCTCCTCCACCCACCCCGACCTCCCACCCCCCACCCCCGACATGGCGCAGGGCTCAGAGACACCTCAGACACTTGCTACCCAAAGTGCAAAGGGCATCAGTTGCTCCTCCAAACCCCCCCTTCTGCCCAGCAGACCGCGTTGTCCAGCCAGCCCCCGGGCCCCCCTGGGGTGCCCAGCACAAAAGTGCAGACAACCACCGGACCCTCAATCTCAGTTTTCGGATGTTTTTGCCACTCTAAGGACCCGCAGGCCAGCTGGGCCTTCTGGCAGGACAGAGAGCCCCGGAATCCGACGTGGAGAGCTGGGTGTACGTCCCCACGAGGAGGCGGTCCCCACCTCCGCGGCTCTCCCCTTGCGGGGGGGGGGAAAGCAGCCACGGGGCCTCAGAGAAGACACCAGGCTGGGCGCCCGCCCCACAGTGGGGGCACGTCCCCCGCAGGCCACTTAGCGACGGCCGCCGGCCGGCGGACGGTTGGGTGGCGCGAGACGCTGCGGCCGCCCTGCTACCGGGTTCCTGGGAGGGCGTCCTGGAACCAGCGTCCACACCAAGCCCTTGGAAGGCCCAGGCGACGGAGGAGCCCCGTCAGGCAGGGGCCGAGGACGGTGACGGCCCGGGCGGGGAGGAGCGTGTCAGGCAGGGGCAGAGGACGGTGACAGGTGACAGGCCGGGCGGGAAGGAGTCAGTCAGGCAGGGGCCGAGGAGGAGACGGGCTGGGTAAGGGTTAGGGTTAGAGTCAGGGCACAAGTCACAATCGCAAAGACCTGGAAGCGACCCGAGTGCCCATCGACCCACGAGTGCGTAAATGAAATGTGGCGCGTGGACACCACGGAGTGCTATTCAGCTAGGAGGAGCAGCGGTGAGAGGGCACCTCTCGTGGTTCTCCTGGCCAGAGCTGGAACCCGTTCCAGTAAGCCAGGTAGCCCAAGAATGGACACACGAGCACCACGTGCTCGCGCTCACCAGCAAATGGGTACGAACCGATGGACACCTAAGTGGACACAGAGGAATCACCTTCATCGGGTGGGTGTCGGGCGGGTGGGGGGAGGGGATGGGCATACACCTCCATTAGGAATGGGGTGGGTGCGCACCGACTGGGGCATGGGCGCACTTGAGGCTCTGACCCGAGGGGGGAGGCTGGGAGAGGGCAACGTACCCGACCTTAACATTGGTACCCCCACAATACGCTGGAACGACATCAGAGGTAAATGAATAAGAACACAGGGGGGAGGGGGGCACGGGCAACACATGTCACCTTAATACTTGGACTCCCATCATCTGCTTGAAAAGAGAGAGAAAAGAAAATGCAATCATAGAGATAAGAGACACTTTTTAAAAATAATGAATCCGAAGAGAAAAGTAAAAGGAGGCCTGTGGAGCAGGTCTGGGTGTGACTCCGGATCCCCCAACATCAGGTGCCACCACCAAAGATTCCTACGTGTAGCCCATAGAACCCCAAAAGCAACGGGACGAGTTCTGGTCACATACTCCCTCAAAATGACATCCTGGCCTTCTTCTGGAACTCCCTCCCCTCTCAGACTCTCAAGGTTTCCTCCAGCGTGTCGGTTCCCACAGAGCAGACCTTTGGTCTGAGACCTGACAGTCCAGAAGCCACGCATGCTGCCGCGTGACGGCGGTGTCGCGGCTTGGGACAAGAGGAGGCCCCACGGTGCGGGCTGGGGCGCCAGGCACCGCGGCGGGCGCTGAGGGTGGGGGTGACCCCCACCCCGGGCCGCCGCCTCGCTCCCAGAGAGGGGACAGAACAAGAGGCAAAACAAAAAAAAAAAAAGAAGAAGAAGCCTAAGGCACCCGGTATTCCCAGGCGGTCTCCCATCCAAGTACTAACCAGGCCCGACCCTGCTTAGCTTCCGAGACCAGACGAGGTCGGGCGCGTTCAGGGTGGTGTGGCCCTAGACGGCGGAGGGCGCCCCTGCCCCGCTCAAGAAGCCGAGCCTCTCTGCGCTTCCCCGCCGCCTCCTCCCGCCCCAGGCCCCGCGCCGGCGCTGACCCGCGCCGGGCCGGGCCTGTTGAGTTCACCGGCCGGGTCCGGCGGGCTCCGAGGGACGGGGGTGACAGGCGGGGCGGGGCGGGGCGGGCAGGGAGCGGTGGGCCGGGGTGGGGGGCTGTCTCTCTATACACACACACACACACACACACACTCACACTCACACAAGATGCGCCTCCACGGCTGGACTCGCCAAGGTGGAGACCTTCCAGCCCCCTTCCTCTCCTCGCCTGGCCTCCTTCACCTACCCGCCCCCCACCCCCAGCTCGTGGCCGCCCCCGCCGCCGCCGCCGCCGCCGATTGCGCACGCGCGGATCGCCCGCCCTTTGACCCCAGGCAGGGGCCGCCCTCCCCGACAACCCCTTTCAGCTGGGCCCCCCACCCTGTGGGTGGGCTGCCGCCTATTCCCCCGGGCCCGGGCTGGGGCACAGCGCATGGGGGAGGGGAGCGAGTGTAGGGGCGTCTCTCTCTCTCTCTAGGGATGTGTCCCATGGGTGGGGTGGCGTGGTTTGTGGGGCGCTGAAGAAATCAGTCCCCTCCATCTCCTACCTCTGGAAAACGCCCAAGCCCTTGGAGAACTGCCGGCAACGCGACCGGGGGGGGGGGGCCGGGACCCTCCTCTGTGTCCTCCTGTGGCCCAGTCCAAGGGGCCTGGGCCTGGCCGGGGCTGCATTGGACCCCGACCACCCTGGCGTGTGGACTCGCTAAAAATCGGCGATTAGATATTGGATTCCAGCTTCATTGAGGTCATTTCACTAATGAGTGCACCGGAAAGAGTTTCCTAATCCATCTGTGAGGGTGGCAACTGAAAGAGAATTTTAAAGCTGACAGAATAGGCGAGGAAAGGCATAGGAGATTTCCACACCCAGTAAGGAAGCCTTTCCCGAAATGGAAGAAAGAAACGAGCAAACAGAAACACCGGTAGCCCGCCAGGATCAGAGTCTGCCCCCGAGAGAAAGTACCCTGACCAGGTTCACCCGTGGGTGGGTGGCGAGCTAGCGGCATTCAGAAGAGCGAGGCCCGCAGTCTGTGCAGAAGACACCTGCACTCGGGTGTGTGTGGCGGCACGATTCACAAGCAGCTCCAGATGTTAAGCCAAGGAGAAGCCAGGGAGTTCCCAACGCCCCAGGTGTCCTCAGCCCACGACTGGCTGCTGGGGGAATGCGAAGCCCGGCTCCTTGTCTCAGAGCGGGACAACCAGGAGGTGTGACGTACACCCCGGGGTTCCCAGGAGGATCAGGCTGAAGCTGGGACTTGGCCTGAAAGTGTCCCCTCGCATGGCCACCCCCTTCCCCTTCCTGCTCCTCTACTCCTGGTGCCCCTCCATCCAGGGGCCAGACCTTAAAGAGTCACCCGCAAGAGAATCCTGGTCCCAAAGGGGCCTTCTGGGGGACCCGTGCTGAGAGAGGTTGTGGGCATGGCCCGCTGGGGCTCTGCCCGACCCAGGGCTGAGAGATGCAACCTCCCAGCTCTGGGTCCCTGCAGGGGAAGCGTTGGCAAGCACAGGGCCAGTCCTCCAAAGGCCCAGGTGCAGGGAGCCCAGGCCAAGCAGCCTGTGGAAGAAGCCACCCCGGGAAGACGACTGCAGGCCACGGCCCTTCCCACCTCCTCCTCCTCCTCCTCCTGCTCCTCCACCCCCCCGACCTCCCACCCCCCACCCCCGACATGGCGCAGGGCTCAGAGACACCTCAGACACTTGCTACCCAAAGTGCAAAGGGCATCAGTTGCTCCTCCAAACCCCCCCCTGCCCAACAGACCGCGTTGTCCAGCCAGCCCCCGGGCCTCCCTGGGGTGCCCAGCACAAAAGTGCAGACAACCACCGGACCCTCAATCTCAGTTTTCGGATGTTTTTGCCACTCTAAGGACCCGCAGGCCAGCTGGGCCTTCTGGCAGGACAGAGAGCCCCGGAATCCGACGTGGAGAGCTGGGTGTACGTCCCCACGAGGAGGCGGTCCCCACCTCCGCGGCTCTCCCCTTGCGGGGGGGGGGAAAGCAGCCACGGGGCCTCAGAGAAGACACCAGGCTGGGCGCCCGCCCCACAGTGGGGGCACGTCCCCCGCAGGCCACTTAGCGACGGCCGCCGGCCGGCGGACGGTTGGGTGGCGCGAGACGCTGCGGCCGCCCTGCTACCGGGTTCTTGGGAGGGCGTCCTGGAACCAGCGTCCACACCAAGCCCTTGGAAGGCCCAGGCGACGGAGGAGCCCCGTCAGGCAGGGGCCGAGGACGGTGACGGCCCGGGCGGGGAGGAGCGTGTCAGGCAGGGGCAGAGGACGGTGACAGGTGACAGGCCGGGCGGGAAGGAGTCAGTCAGGCAGGGGCCGAGGAGGAGACGGGCTGGGTAAGGGTTAGGGTTAGAGTCAGGGCACAAGTCACAATCGCAAAGACCTGGAAGCGACCCGAGTGCCCATCGACCCACGAGTGCGTAAATGAAATGTGGCGCGTGGACACCACGGAGTGCTATTCAGCTAGGAGGAGCAGCGGTGAGAGGGCACCTCTCGTGGTTCTCCTGGCCAGAGCTGGAACCCGTTCCAGTAAGCCAGGTAGCCCAAGAATGGACACACGAGCACCACGTGCTCGCGCTCACCAGCAAATGGGTACGAACCGATGGACACCTAAGTGAACACAGAGGAATCACATTCATCGGGTGGGTGTCGGGCGGGTGGGGGGAGGGGATGGGCATACACCTCCATTAGGAATGGGGTGGGTGCGCACCGACTGGGGGATGGGCGCACTTGAGGCTCTGACCCGAGGGGGGAGGCTGGGAGAGGGCAACGTACCCGACCTTAACATTGGTACCCCCACAATACGCTGGAACGACATCAGAGGTAAATGAATAAGAACACAGGGGGGAGGGGGGCACGGGCAACACATGTCACCTTAATACTTGGACTCCCATCATCTGCTTGAAAAGAGAGAGAAAAGAAAATGCAATCATAGAGATAAGAGACACTTTTTAAAAATAATGAATCCGAAGAGAAAAGTAAAAGGAGGCCTGTGGAGCAGGTCTGGGTGTGACTCCGGATCCCCCAACATCAGGTGCCACCACCAAAGATTCCTACGTGTAGCCCATAGAACCCCAAAAGCAACGGGACGAGTTCTGGTCACATACTCCCTCAAAATGACATCCTGGCCTTCTTCTGGAACTCCCTCCCCTCTCAGACTCTCAAGGTTTCCTCCAGCGTGTCGGTTCCCACAGAGCAGACCTTTGGTCTGAGACCTGACAGTCCAGAAGCCACGCATGCTGCCGCGTGACGGCGGTGTCGCGGCTTGGGACAAGAGGAGGCCCCACGGTGCGGGCTGGGGCGCCAGGCACCGCGGCGGGCGCTGAGGGTGGGGGTGACCCCCACCCCGGGCCGCCGCCTCGCTCCCAGAGAGGGGACAGAACAAGAGGCAAAACAAAAAAAAAAAAAAAAAAGAAGAAGCCTACATCACCCGGTATTCCCAGGCGGTCTCCCATCCAAGTACTAACCAGGCCCGACCCTGCTTAGCTTCCGAGACCAGACGAGGTCGGGCGCGTTCAGGGTGGTGTGGCCCTAGACGGCGGAGGGCGCCCCTGCCCCGCTCAAGAAGCCGAGCCTCTCTGCGCTTCCCCGCCGCCTCCTCCCGCCCCAGGCCCCGCACCGGCGCTGACCCGCGCCGGGCCGGGCCTGTTGAGTTCACCGGCCGGGTCCGGCGGGCTCCGAGGGACGGGGGTGACAGGCGGGGCGGGGCGGGGCGGGCAGGGAGCGGTGGGCCGGGGTGGGGGGCTGTCTCTCTATACACACACACACACACACACACACTCACACTCACACAAGATGCGCCTCCACGGCTGGACTCGCCAAGGTGGAGACCTTCCAGCCCCCTTCCTCTCCTCGCCTGGCCTCCTTCACCTACCCGCCCCCCACCCCCAGCTCGTGGCCGCCCCCGCCGCCGCCGCCGCCGCCGATTGCGCACGCGCGGATCGCCCGCCCTTTGACCCCAGGCAGGGGCCGCCCTCCCCGACAACCCCTTTCAGCTGGGCCCCCCACCCTGTGGGTGGGCTGCCGCCTATTCCCCCGGGCCCGGGCTGGGGCACAGCGCATGGGGGAGGGGAGCGACTGTATGGGGCGTCTCTCTCTCTCTCTAGGGATGTGTCCCATGGGTGGGGTGGCGTGGTTTGTGGGGCGCTGAAGAAATCAGTCCCCTCCATCTCCTACCTCTGGAAAACGCCCAAGCCCTTGGAGAACTGCCGGCAATGCGACCGGGGGTGCCGGGACCCTCCTCTGTGTCCTCCTGTGGCCCAGTCCAAGGGGCCTGGGCCTGGCCGGGGCTGCATTGGACCCCGACCACCCTGGCGTGTGGACTCGCTAAAAATCGGCGATTAGATATTGGATTCCAGCTTCATTGAGGTCATTTCACTAATGAGTGCACCGGAAAGAGTTTCCTAATCCATCTGTGAGGGTGGCAACTGAAAGAGAATTTTAAAGCTGACAGAATAGGCGAGGAAAGGCATAGGAGATTTCCACACCCAGTAAGGATGCCTTTCCCGAAATGGAAGAAAGAAACGAGCAAACAGAAACACCGGTAGCCCGCCAGGATCAGAGTCTGCCCCCGAGAGAAAGTACCCTGACCAGGTTCACCCGTGGGTGGGTGGCGAGCTAGCGGCATTCAGAAGAGCGAGGCCCGCAGTCTGTGCAGAAGACACCTGCACTCGGGTGTGTGTGGCGGCACGATTCACAAGCAGCTCCAGATGTTAAGCCAAGGAGAAGCCAGGGAGTTCCCAACGCCCCAGGTGTCCTCAGCCCACGACTGGCTGCTGGGGGAATGCGAAGCCCGGCTCCTTGTCTCAGAGCGGGACAACCAGGAGGTGTGACGTACACCCCGGGGTTCCCAGGAGGATCAGGCTGAAGCTGGGACTTGGCCTGAAAGTGTCCCCTCGCATGGCCACCCCCTTCCCCTTCCTGCTCCTCTACTCCTGGTGCCCCTCCATCCAGGGGCCAGACCTTAAAGAGTCACCCGCAAGAGAATCCTGGTCCCAAAGGGGCCTTCTGGGGGACCCGTGCTGAGAGAGGTTGTGGGCATGGCCCGCTGGGGCTCTGCCCGACCCAGGGCTGAGAGATGCAACCTCCCAGCTCTGGGTCCCTGCAGGGGAAGCGTTGGCAAGCACAGGGCCAGTCCTCCAAAGGCCCAGGTGCAGGGAGCCCAGGCCAAGCAGCCTGTGGAAGAAGCCACCCCGGGAAGACGACTGCAGGCCACGGCCCTTCCCACCTCCTCCTCCTCCTCCTCCTGATCCTCCACCCCCCCCGACCTCCCACCCCCCACCCCCGACATGGCGCAGGGCTCAGAGACACCTCAGACACTTGCTACCCAAAGTGCAAAGGGCATCAGTTGCTCCTCCAAACCCCCCCCCTGCCCAACAGACCGCGTTGTCCAGCCAGCCCCCGGGCCTCCCTGGGGTGCCCAGCACAAAAGTGCAGACAACCACCGGACCCTCAATCTCAGTTTTCGGATGTTTTTGCCACTCTAAGGACCCGCAGGCCAGCTGGGCCTTCTGGCAGGACAGAGAGCCCCGGAATCCGACGTGGAGAGCTGGGTGTACGTCCCCACGAGGAGGCGGTCCCCACCTCCGCGGCTCTCCCCTTGGGGGGGGGGGAAAAGCAGCCACGGGGCCTCAGAGAAGACACCAGGCTGGGCGCCCGCCCCACAGTGGGGGCACGTCCCCCGCAGGCCACTTAGCGACGGCCGCCGGCCGGCGGACGGTTGGGTGGCGCGAGACGCTGCGGCCGCCCTGCTACCGGGTTCCTGGGAGGGCGTCCTGGAACCAGCGTCCACACCAAGCCCTTGGAAGGCCCAGGCGACGGAGGAGCCCCGTCAGGCAGGGGCCGAGGACGGTGACGGCCCGGGCGGGGAGGAGCGTGTCAGGCAGGGGCAGAGGACGGTGACAGGTGACAGGCCGGGCGGGAAGGAGTCAGTCAGGCAGGGGCCGAGGAGGAGACGGGCTGGGTAAGGGTTAGGGTTAGAGTCAGGGCACAAGTCACAATCGCAAAGACCTGGAAGCGACCCGAGTGCCCATCGACCCACGAGTGCGTAAATGAAATGTGGCGCGTGGACACCACGGAGTGCTATTCAGCTAGGAGGAGCAGCGGTGAGAGGGCACCTCTCGTGGTTCTCCTGGCCAGAGCTGGAACCCGTTCCAGTAAGCCAGGTAGCCCAAGAATGGACACACGAGCACCACGTGCTCGCGCTCACCAGCAAATGGGTACGAACCGATGGACACCTAAGTGAACACAGAGGAATCACATTCATCGGGTGGGTGTCGGGCGGGTGGGGGGAGGGGATGGGCATACACCTCCATTAGGAATGGGGTGGGTGCGCACCGACTGGGGGATGGGCGCACTTGAGGCTCTGACCCGAGGGGGGAGGCTGGGAGAGGGCAACGTACCCGACCTTAACATTGGTACCCCCACAATACGCTGGAACGACATCAGAGGTAAATGAATAAGAACACAGGGGGGAGGGGGGCACGGGCAACACATGTCACCTTAATACTTGGACTCCCATCATCTGCTTGAAAAGAGAGAGAAAAGAAAATGCAATCATAGAGATAAGAGACACTTTTTAAAAATAATGAATCCGAAGAGAAAAGTAAAAGGAGGCCTGTGGAGCAGGTCTGGGTGTGACTCCGGATCCCCCAACATCAGGTGCCACCACCAAAGATTCCTACGTGTAGCCCATAGAACCCCAAAAGCAACGGGACGAGTTCTGGTCACATACTCCCTCAAAATGACATCCTGGCCTTCTTCTGGAACTCCCTCCCCTCTCAGACTCTCAAGGTTTCCTCCAGCGTGTCGGTTCCCACAGAGCAGACCTTTGGTCTGAGACCTGACAGTCCAGAAGCCACGCATGCTGCCGCGTGACGGCGGTGTCGCGGCTTGGGACAAGAGGAGGCCCCACGGTGCGGGCTGGGGCGCCAGGCACCGCGGCGGGCGCTGAGGGTGGGGGTGACCCCCACCCCGGGCCGCCGCCTCGCTCCCAGAGAGGGGACAGAACAAGAGGCAAAACAAAAAAAAAAAAAAAAAGAAGAAGCCTACATCACCCGGTATTCCCAGGCGGTCTCCCATCCAAGTACTAACCAGGCCCGACCCTGCTTAGCTTCCGAGACCAGACGAGGTCGGGCGCGTTCAGGGTGGTGTGGCCCTAGACGGCGGAGGGCGCCCCTGCCCCGCTCAAGAAGCCGAGCCTCTCTGCGCTTCCCCGCCGCCTCCTCCCGCCCCAGGCCCCGCGCCGGCGCTGACCCGCGCCGGGCCGGGCCTGTTGAGTTCACCGGCCGGGTCCGGCGGGCTCCGAGGGACGGGGGTGACAGGCGGGGCGGGGCGGGGCGGGCAGGGAGCGGTGGGCCGGGGTGGGGGGCTGTCTCTCTATACACACACACACACACACACACACTCACACTCACACAAGATGCGCCTCCACGGCTGGACTCGCCAAGGTGGAGACCTTCCAGCCCCCTTCCTCTCCTCGCCTGGCCTCCTTCACCTACCCGCCCCCCACCCCCAGCTCGTGGCCGCCCCCGCCGCCGCCGCCGCCGCCGCCGCCGCCGATTGCGCACGCGCGGATCGCCCGCCCTTTGACCCCAGGCAGGGGCCGCCCTCCCTGACAACCCCTTTCAGCTGGGCCCCCCACCCTGTGGGTGGGCTGCCGCCTATTCCCCCGGGCCCGGGCTGGGGCACAGCGCATGGGGGAGGGGAGCGACTGTATGGGGCGTCTCTCTCTCTCTCTAGGGATGTGTCCCATGGGTGGGGTGGCGTGGTTTGTGGGGCGCTGAAGAAATCAGTCCCCTCCATCTCCTACCTCTGGAAAACGCCCAAGCCCTTGGAGAACTGCCGGCAATGCGACCGGGGGTGCCGGGACCCTCCTCTGTGTCCTCCTGTGGCCCAGTCCAAGGGGCCTGGGCCTGGCCGGGGCTGCATTGGACCCCGACCACCCTGGCGTGTGGACTCGCTAAAAATCGGCGATTAGATATTGGATTCCAGCTTCATTGAGGTCATTTCACTAATGAGTGCACCGGAAAGAGTTTCCTAATCCATCTGTGAGGGTGGCAACTGAAAGAGAATTTTAAAGCTGACAGAATAGGCGAGGAAAGGCATAGGAGATTTCCACACCCAGTAAGGAAGCCTTTCCCGAAATGGAAGAAAGAAACGAGCAAACAGAAACACCGGTAGCCCGCCAGGATCAGAGTCTGCCCCCGAGAGAAAGTACCCTGACCAGGTTCACCCGTGGGTGGGTGGCGAGCTAGCGGCATTCAGAAGAGCGAGGCCCGCAGTCTGTGCAGAAGACACCTGCACTCGGGTGTGTGTGGCGGCACGATTCACAAGCAGCTCCAGATGTTAAGCCAAGGAGAAGCCAGGGAGTTCCCAACGCCCCAGGTGTCCTCAGCTGGGGGAATGCGAAGCCCGGCTCCTTGTCTCAGAGCGGGACAACCAGGAGGTGTGACGTACACCCCGGGGTTCCCAGGAGGATCAGGCTGAAGCTGGGACTTGGCCTGAAAGTGTCCCCTCGCATGGCCACCCCCTTCCCCTTCCTGCTCCTCTACTCCTGGTGCCCCTCCATCCAGGGGCCAGACCTTAAAGAGTCACCCGCAAGAGAATCCTGGTCCCAAAGGGGCCTTCTGGGGGACCCGTGCTGAGAGAGGTTGTGGGCATGGCCCGCTGGGGCTCTGCCCGACCCAGGGCTGAGAGATGCAACCTCCCAGCTCTGGGTCCCTGCAGGGGAAGCGTTGGCAAGCACAGGGCCAGTCCTCCAAAGGCCCAGGTGCAGGGAGCCCAGGCCAAGCAGCCTGTGGAAGAAGCCACCCCGGGAAGACGACTGCAGGCCACGGCCCTTCCCACCTCCTCCTCCTCCTCCTCCTGCTCCTCCACCCCCCCCCGACCTCCCACCCCCCACCCCCGACATGGCGCAGGGCTCAGAGACACCTCAGACACTTGCTACCCAAAGTGCAAAGGGCATCAGTTGCTCCTCCAAACCCCCCCCCTGCCCAGCAGACCGCGTTGTCCAGCCAGCCCCCGGGCCTCCCTGGGGTGCCCAGCACAAAAGTGCAGACAACCACCGGACCCTCAATCTCAGTTTTCGGATGTTTTTGCCACTCTAAGGACCCGCAGGCCAGCTGGGCCTTCTGGCAGGACAGAGAGCCCCGGAATCCGACGTGGAGAGCTGGGTGTACGTCCCCACGAGGAGGCGGTCCCCACCTCCGCGGCTCTCCCCTTGGGGGGGGGGGAAAGCAGCCACGGGGCCTCAGAGAAGACACCAGGCTGGGCGCCCGCCCCACAGTGGGGGCACGTCCCCCGCAGGCCACTTAGCGACGGCCGCCGGCCGGCGGACGGTTGGGTGGCGCGAGACGCTGCGGCCGCCCTGCTACCGGGTTCCTGGGAGGGCGTCCTGGAACCAGCGTCCACACCAAGCCCTTGGAAGGCCCAGGCGACGGAGGAGCCCCGTCAGGCAGGGGCCGAGGACGGTGACGGCCCGGGCGGGGAGGAGCGTGTCAGGCAGGGGCAGAGGACGGTGACAGGTGACAGGCCGGGCGGGAAGGAGTCAGTCAGGCAGGGGCCGAGGAGGAGACGGGCTGGGTAAGGGTTAGGGTTAGAGTCAGGGCACAAGTCACAATCGCAAAGACCTGGAAGCGACCCGAGTGCCCATCGACCCACGAGTGCGTAAATGAAATGTGGCGCGTGGACACCACGGAGTGCTATTCAGCTAGGAGGAGCAGCGGTGAGAGGGCACCTCTCGTGGTTCTCCTGGCCAGAGCTGGAACCCGTTCCAGTAAGCCAGGTAGCCCAAGAATGGACACACGAGCACCACGTGCTCGCGCTCACCAGCAAATGGGTACGAACCGATGGACACCTAAGTGAACACAGAGGAATCACATTCATCGGGTGGGTGTCGGGCGGGTGGGGGGAGGGGATGGGCATACACCTCCATTAGGAATGGGGTGGGTGCGCACCGACTGGGGGATGGGCGCACTTGAGGCTCTGACCCGAGGGGGGAGGCTGGGAGAGGGCAACGTACCCGACCTTAACATTGGTACCCCCACAATACGCTGGAACGACATCAGAGGTAAATGAATAAGAACACAGGGGGGAGGGGGGCACGGGCAACACATGTCACCTTAATACTTGGACTCCCATCATCTGCTTGAAAAGAGAGAGAAAAGAAAATGCAATCATAGAGATAAGAGACACTTTTTAAAAATAATGAATCCGAAGAGAAAAGTAAAAGGAGGCCTGTGGAGCAGGTCTGGGTGTGACTCCGGATCCCCCAACATCAGGTGCCACCACCAAAGATTCCTACGTGTAGCCCATAGAACCCCAAAAGCAACGGGACGAGTTCTGGTCACATACTCCCTCAAAATGACATCCTGGCCTTCTTCTGGAACTCCCTCCCCTCTCAGACTCTCAAGGTTTCCTCCAGCGTGTCGGTTCCCACAGAGCAGACCTTTGGTCTGAGACCTGACAGTCCAGAAGCCACGCATGCTGCCGCGTGACGGCGGTGTCGCGGCTTGGGACAAGAGGAGGCCCCACGGTGCGGGCTGGGGCGCCAGGCACCGCGGCGGGCGCTGAGGGTGGGGGTGACCCCCACCCCGGGCCGCCGCCTCGCTCCCAGAGAGGGGACAGAACAAGAGGCAAAACAAAAAAAAAAAAAAAAAGAAGAAGCCTACATCACCCGGTATTCCCAGGCGGTCTCCCATCCAAGTACTAACCAGGCCCGACCCTGCTTAGCTTCCGAGACCAGACGAGGTCGGGCGCGTTCAGGGTGGTGTGGCCCTAGACGGCGGAGGGCGCCCCTGCCCCGCTCAAGAAGCCGAGCCTCTCTGCGCTTCCCCGCCGCCTCCTCCCGCCCCAGGCCCCGCACCGGCGCTGACCCGCGCCGGGCCGGGCCTGTTGAGTTCACCGGCCGGGTCCGGCGGGCTCCGAGGGACGGGGGTGACAGGCGGGGCGGGGCGGGGCGGGCAGGGAGCGGTGGGCCGGGGTGGGGGGCTGTCTCTCTATACACACACACACACACACACACACTCACACTCACACAAGATGCGCCTCCACGGCTGGACTCGCCAAGGTGGAGACCTTCCAGCCCCCTTCCTCTCCTCGCCTGGCCTCCTTCACCTACCCGCCCCCCACCCCCAGCTCGTGGCCGCCCCCGCCGCCGCCGCCGCCGCCGATTGCGCACGCGCGGATCGCCCGCCCTTTGACCCCAGGCAGGGGCCGCCCTCCCCGACAACCCCTTTCAGCTGGGCCCCCCACCCTGTGGGTGGGCTGCCGCCTATTCCCCCGGGCCCGGGCTGGGGCACAGCGCATGGGGGAGGGGAGCGACTGTATGGGGCGTCTCTCTCTCTCTCTAGGGATGTGTCCCATGGGTGGGGTGGCGTGGTTTGTGGGGCGCTGAAGAAATCAGTCCCCTCCATCTCCTACCTCTGGAAAACGCCCAAGCCCTTGGAGAACTGCCGGCAATGCGACCGGGGGTGCCGGGACCCTCCTCTGTGTCCTCCTGTGGCCCAGTCCAAGGGGCCTGGGCCTGGCCGGGGCTGCATTGGACCCCGACCACCCTGGCGTGTGGACTCGCTAAAAATCGGCGATTAGATATTGGATTCCAGCTTCATTGAGGTCATTTCACTAATGAGTGCACCGGAAAGAGTTTCCTAATCCATCTGTGAGGGTGGCAACTGAAAGAGAATTTTAAAGCTGACAGAATAGGCGAGGAAAGGCATAGGAGATTTCCACACCCAGTAAGGAAGCCTTTCCCGAAATGGAAGAAAGAAACGAGCAAACAGAAACACCGGTAGCCCGCCAGGATCAGAGTCTGCCCCCGAGAGAAAGTACCCTGACCAGGTTCACCCGTGGGTGGGTGGCGAGCTAGCGGCATTCAGAAGAGCGAGGCCCGCAGTCTGTGCAGAAGACACCTGCACTCGGGTGTGTGTGGCGGCACGATTCACAAGCAGCTCCAGATGTTAAGCCAAGGAGAAGCCAGGGAGTTCCCAACGCCCCAGGTGTCCTCAGCCCACGACTGGCTGCTGGGGGAATGCGAAGCCCGGCTCCTTGTCTCAGAGCGGGACAACCAGGAGGTGTGACGTACACCCCGGGGTTCCCAGGAGGATCAGGCTGAAGCTGGGACTTGGCCTGAAAGTGTCCCCTCGCATGGCCACCCCCTTCCCCTTCCTGCTCCTCTACTCCTGGTGCCCCTCCATCCAGGGGCCAGACCTTAAAGAGTCACCCGCAAGAGAATCCTGGTCCCAAAGGGGCCTTCTGGGGGACCCGTGCTGAGAGAGGTTGTGGGCATGGCCCGCTGGGGCTCTGCCCGACCCAGGGCTGAGAGATGCAACCTCCCAGCTCTGGGTCCCTGCAGGGGAAGCGTTGGCAAGCACAGGGCCAGTCCTCCAAAGGCCCAGGTGCAGGGAGCCCAGGCCAAGCAGCCTGTGGAAGAAGCCACCCCGGGAAGACGACTGCAGGCCACGGCCCTTCCCACCTCCTCCTCCTCCTCCTCCTGCTCCTCCACCCCCCCCGACCTCCCACCCCCCACCCCCGACATGGCGCAGGGCTCAGAGACACCTCAGACACTTGCTACCCAAAGTGCAAAGGGCATCATTTGCTCCTCCAAACCCCCCCCCTGCCCAGCAGACCGCGTTGTCCAGCCAGCCCCCGGGCCTCCCTGGGGTGCCCAGCACAAAAGTGCAGACAACCACCGGACCCTCAATCTCAGTTTTCGGATGTTTTTGCCACTCTAAGGACCCGCAGGCCAGCTGGGCCTTCTGGCAGGACAGAGAGCCCCGGAATCCGACGTGGAGAGCTGGGTGTACGTCCCCACGAGGAGGCGGTCCCCACCTCCGCGGCTCTCCCCTTGGGGGGGGGGGAAAAGCAGCCACGGGGCCTCAGAGAAGACACCAGGCTGGGCGCCCGCCCCACAGTGGGGGCACGTCCCCCGCAGGCCACTTAGCGACGGCCGCCGGCCGGCGGACGGTTGGGTGGCGCGAGACGCTGCGGCCGCCCTGCTACCGGGTTCCTGGGAGGGCGTCCTGGAACCAGCGTCCACACCAAGCCCTTGGAAGGCCCAGGCGACGGAGGAGCCCCGTCAGGCAGGGGCCGAGGACGGTGACGGCCCGGGCGGGGAGGAGCGTGTCAGGCAGGGGCAGAGGACGGTGACAGGTGACAGGCCGGGCGGGAAGGAGTCAGTCAGGCAGGGGCCGAGGAGGAGACGGGCTGGGTAAGGGTTAGGGTTAGAGTCAGGGCACAAGTCACAATCGCAAAGACCTGGAAGCGACCCGAGTGCCCATCGACCCACGAGTGCGTAAATGAAATGTGGCGCGTGGACACCACGGAGTGCTATTCAGCTAGGAGGAGCAGCGGTGAGAGGGCACCTCTCGTGGTTCTCCTGGCCAGAGCTGGAACCCGTTCCAGTAAGCCAGGTAGCCCAAGAATGGACACACGAGCACCACGTGCTCGCGCTCACCAGCAAATGGGTACGAACCGATGGACACCTAAGTGAACACAGAGGAATCACATTCATCGGGTGGGTGTCGGGCGGGTGGGGGGAGGGGATGGGCATACACCTCCATTAGGAATGGGGTGGGTGCGCACCGACTGGGGGATGGGCGCACTTGAGGCTCTGACCCGAGGGGGGAGGCTGGGAGAGGGCAACGTACCCGACCTTAACATTGGTACCCCCACAATACGCTGGAACGACATCAGAGGTAAATGAATAAGAACACAGGGGGGAGGGGGGCACGGGCAACACATGTCACCTTAATACTTGGACTCCCATCATCTGCTTGAAAAGAGAGAGAAAAGAAAATGCAATCATAGAGATAAGAGACACTTTTTAAAAATAATGAATCCGAAGAGAAAAGTAAAAGGAGGCCTGTGGAGCAGGTCTGGGTGTGACTCCGGATCCCCCAACATCAGGTGCCACCACCAAAGATTCCTACGTGTAGCCCATAGAACCCCAAAAGCAACGGGACGAGTTCTGGTCACATACTCCCTCAAAATGACATCCTGGCCTTCTTCTGGAACTCCCTCCCCTCTCAGACTCTCAAGGTTTCCTCCAGCGTGTCGGTTCCCACAGAGCAGACCTTTGGTCTGAGACCTGACAGTCCAGAAGCCACGCATGCTGCCGCGTGACGGCGGTGTCGCGGCTTGGGACAAGAGGAGGCCCCACGGTGCGGGCTGGGGCGCCAGGCACCGCGGCGGGCGCTGAGGGTGGGGGTGACCCCCACCCCGGGCCGCCGCCTCGCTCCCAGAGAGGGGACAGAACAAGAGGCAAAACAAAAAAAAAAAAAAAAAGAAGAAGCCTAAGGCACCCGGTATTCCCAGGCGGTCTCCCATCCAAGTACTAACCAGGCCCGACCCTGCTTAGCTTCCGAGACCAGACGAGGTCGGGCGCGTTCAGGGTGGTGTGGCCCTAGACGGCGGAGGGCGCCCCTGCCCCGCTCAAGAAGCCGAGCCTCTCTGCGCTTCCCCGCCGCCTCCTCCCGCCCCAGGCCCCGCACCGGCGCTGACCCGCGCCGGGCCGGGCCTGTTGAGTTCACCGGCCGGGTCCGGCGGGCTCCGAGGGACGGGGGTGACAGGCGGGGCGGGGCGGGGCGGGCAGGGAGCGGTGGGCCGGGGTGGGGGGCTGTCTCTCTATACACACACACACACACACACACACTCACACTCACACAAGATGCGCCTCCACGGCTGGACTCGCCAAGGTGGAGACCTTCCAGCCCCCTTCCTCTCCTCGCCTGGCCTCCTTCACCTACCCGCCCCCCACCCCCAGCTCGTGGCCGCCCCCGCCGCCGCCGCCGCCGCCGATTGCGCACGCGCGGATCGCCCGCCCTTTGACCCCAGGCAGGGGCCGCCCTCCCCGACAACCCCTTTCAGCTGGGCCCCCCACCCTGTGGGTGGGCTGCCGCCTATTCCCCCGGGCCCGGGCTGGGGCACAGCGCATGGGGGAGGGGAGCGACTGTATGGGGCGTCTCTCTCTCTCTCTAGGGATGTGTCCCATGGGTGGGGTGGCGTGGTTTGTGGGGCGCTGAAGAAATCAGTCCCCTCCATCTCCTACCTCTGGAAAACGCCCAAGCCCTTGGAGAACTGCCGGCAATGCGACCGGGGGTGCCGGGACCCTCCTCTGTGTCCTCCTGTGGCCCAGTCCAAGGGGCCTGGGCCTGGCCGGGGCTGCATTGGACCCCGACCACCCTGGCGTGTGGACTCGCTAAAAATCGGCGATTAGATATTGGATTCCAGCTTCATTGAGGTCATTTCACTAATGAGTGCACCGGAAAGAGTTTCCTAATCCATCTGTGAGGGTGGCAACTGAAAGAGAATTTTAAAGCTGACAGAATAGGCGAGGAAAGGCATAGGAGATTTCCACACCCAGTAAGGAAGCCTTTCCCGAAATGGAAGAAAGAAACGAGCAAACAGAAACACCGGTAGCCCGCCAGGATCAGAGTCTGCCCCCGAGAGAAAGTACCCTGACCAGGTTCACCCGTGGGTGGGTGGCGAGCTAGCGGCATTCAGAAGAGCGAGGCCCGCAGTCTGTGCAGAAGACACCTGCACTCGGGTGTGTGTGGCGGCACGATTCACAAGCAGCTCCAGATGTTAAGCCAAGGAGAAGCCAGGGAGTTCCCAACGCCCCAGGTGTCCTCAGCCCACGACTGGCTGCTGGGGGAATGCGAAGCCCGGCTCCTTGTCTCAGAGCGGGACAACCAGGAGGTGTGACGTACACCCCGGGGTTCCCAGGAGGATCAGGCTGAAGCTGGGACTTGGCCTGAAAGTGTCCCCTCGCATGGCCACCCCCTTCCCCTTCCTGCTCCTCTACTCCTGGTGCCCCTCCATCCAGGGGCCAGACCTTAAAGAGTCACCCGCAAGAGAATCCTGGTCCCAAAGGAGCCTTCTGGGGGACCCGTGCTGAGAGAGGTTGTGGGCATGGCCCGCTGGGGCTCTGCCCGACCCAGGGCTGAGAGATGCAACCTCCCAGCTCTGGGTCCCTGCAGGGGAAGCGTTGGCAAGCACAGGGCCAGTCCTCCAAAGGCCCAGGTGCAGGGAGCCCAGGCCAAGCAGCCTGTGGAAGAAGCCACCCCGGGAAGACGACTGCAGGCCACGGCCCTTCCCACCTCCTCCTCCTCCTCCTCCTGCTCCTCCACCCCCCCCGACCTCCCACCCCCCACCCCCGACATGGCGCAGGGCTCAGAGACACCTCAGACACTTGCTACCCAAAGTGCAAAGGGCATCAGTTGCTCCTCCAAACCCCCCCCCTGCCCAGCAGACCGCGTTGTCCAGCCAGCCCCCGGGCCTCCCTGGGGTGCCCAGCACAAAAGTGCAGACAACCACCGGACCCTCAATCTCAGTTTTCGGATGTTTTTGCCACTCTAAGGACCCGCAGGCCAGCTGGGCCTTCTGGCAGGACAGAGAGCCCCGGAATCCGACGTGGAGAGCTGGGTGTACGTCCCCACGAGGAGGCGGTCCCCACCTCCGCGGCTCTCCCCTTGGGGGGGGGGGAAAAGCAGCCACGGGGCCTCAGAGAAGACACCAGGCTGGGCGCCCGCCCCACAGTGGGGGCACGTCCCCCGCAGGCCACTTAGCGACGGCCGCCGGCCGGCGGACGGTTGGGTGGCGCGAGACGCTGCGGCCGCCCTGCTACCGGGTTCCTGGGAGGGCGTCCTGGAACCAGCGTCCACACCAAGCCCTTGGAAGGCCCAGGCGACGGAGGAGCCCCGTCAGGCAGGGGCCGAGGACGGTGACGGCCCGGGCGGGGAGGAGCGTGTCAGGCAGGGGCAGAGGACGGTGACAGGTGACAGGCCGGGCGGGAAGGAGTCAGTCAGGCAGGGGCCGAGGAGGAGACGGGCTGGGTAAGGGTTAGGGTTAGAGTCAGGGCACAAGTCACAATCGCAAAGACCTGGAAGCGACCCGAGTGCCCATCGACCCACGAGTGCGTAAATGAAATGTGGCGCGTGGACACCACGGAGTGCTATTCAGCTAGGAGGAGCAGCGGTGAGAGGGCACCTCTCGTGGTTCTCCTGGCCAGAGCTGGAACCCGTTCCAGTAAGCCAGGTAGCCCAAGAATGGACACACGAGCACCACGTGCTCGCGCTCACCAGCAAATGGGTACGAACCGATGGACACCTAAGTGGACACAGAGGAATCACCTTCATCGGGTGGGTGTCGGGCGGGTGGGGGGAGGGGATGGGCATACACCTCCATTAGGAATGGGGTGGGTGCGCACCGACTGGGGGATGGGCGCACTTGAGGCTCTGACCCGAGGGGGGAGGCTGGGAGAGGGCAACGTACCCGACCTTAACATTGGTACCCCCACAATACGCTGGAACGACATCAGAGGTAAATGAATAAGAACACAGGGGGGAGGGGGGCACGGGCAACACATGTCACCTTAATACTTGGACTCCCATCATCTGCTTGAAAAGAGAGAGAAAAGAAAATGCAATCATAGAGATAAGAGACACTTTTTAAAAATAATGAATCCGAAGAGAAAAGTAAAAGGAGGCCTGTGGAGCAGGTCTGGGTGTGACTCCGGATCCCCCAACATCAGGTGCCACCACCAAAGATTCCTACGTGTAGCCCATAGAACCCCAAAAGCAACGGGACGAGTTCTGGTCACATACTCCCTCAAAATGACATCCTGGCCTTCTTCTGGAACTCCCTCCCCTCTCAGACTCTCAAGGTTTCCTCCAGCGTGTCGGTTCCCACAGAGCAGACCTTTGGTCTGAGACCTGACAGTCCAGAAGCCACGCATGCTGCCGCGTGACGGCGGTGTCGCGGCTTGGGACAAGAGGAGGCCCCACGGTGCGGGCTGGGGCGCCAGGCACCGCGGCGGGCGCTGAGGGTGGGGGTGACCCCCACCCCGGGCCGCCGCCTCGCTCCCAGAGAGGGGACAGAACAAGAGGCAAAACAAAAAAAAAAAAAAAAGAAGAAGCCTACGGCACCCGGTATTCCCAGGCGGTCTCCCATCCAAGTACTAACCAGGCCCGACCCTGCTTAGCTTCCGAGACCAGACGAGGTCGGGCGCGTTCAGGGTGGTGTGGCCCTAGACGGCGGAGGGCGCCCCTGCCCCGCTCAAGAAGCCGAGCCTCTCTGCGCTTCCCCGCCGCCTCCTCCCGCCCCAGGCCCCGCGCCGGCGCTGACCCGCGCCGGGCCGGGCCTGTTGAGTTCACCGGCCGGGTCCGGCGGGCTCCGAGGGACGGGGGTGACAGGCGGGGCGGGGCGGGGCGGGCAGGGAGCGGTGGGCCGGGGTGGGGGGCTGTCTCTCTATACACACACACACACACACACACACTCACACTCACACAAGATGCGCCTCCACGGCTGGACTCGCCAAGGTGGAGACCTTCCAGCCCCCTTCCTCTCCTCGCCTGGCCTCCTTCACCTACCCGCCCCCCACCCCCAGCTCGTGGCCGCCCCCGCCGCCGCCGCCGCCGCCGCCGATTGCGCACGCGCGGATCGCCCGCCCTTTGACCCCAGGCAGGGGCCGCCCTCCCCGACAACCCCTTTCAGCTGGGCCCCCCACCCTGTGGGTGGGCTGCCGCCTATTCCCCCGGGCCCGGGCTGGGGCACAGCGCATGGGGGAGGGGAGCGACTGTATGGGGCGTCTCTCTCTCTCTCTAGGGATGTGTCCCATGGGTGGGGTGGCGTGGTTTGTGGGGCGCTGAAGAAATCAGTCCCCTCCATCTCCTACCTCTGGAAAACGCCCAAGCCCTTGGAGAACTGCCGGCAATGCGACCGGGGGTGCCGGGACCCTCCTCTGTGTCCTCCTGTGGCCCAGTCCAAGGGGCCTGGGCCTGGCCGGGGCTGCATTGGACCCCGACCACCCTGGCGTGTGGACTCGCTAAAAATCGGCGATTAGATATTGGATTCCAGCTTCATTGAGGTCATTTCACTAATGAGTGCACCGGAAAGAGTTTCCTAATCCATCTGTGAGGGTGGCAACTGAAAGAGAATTTTAAAGCTGACAGAATAGGCGAGGAAAGGCATAGGAGATTTCCACACCCAGTAAGGAAGCCTTTCCCGAAATGGAAGAAAGAAACGAGCAAACAGAAACACCGGTAGCCCGCCAGGATCAGAGTCTGCCCCCGAGAGAAAGTACCCTGACCAGGTTCACCCGTGGGTGGGTGGCGAGCTAGCGGCATTCAGAAGAGCGAGGCCCGCAGTCTGTGCAGAAGACACCTGCACTCGGGTGTGTGTGGCGGCACGATTCACAAGCAGCTCCAGATGTTAAGCCAAGGAGAAGCCAGGGAGTTCCCAACGCCCCAGGTGTCCTCAGCCCACGACTGGCTGCTGGGGGAATGCGAAGCCCGGCTCCTTGTCTCAGAGCGGGACAACCAGGAGGTGTGACGTACACCCCGGGGTTCCCAGGAGGATCAGGCTGAAGCTGGGACTTGGCCTGAAAGTGTCCCCTCGCATGGCCACCCCCTTCCCCTTCCTGCTCCTCTACTCCTGGTGCCCCTCCATCCAGGGGCCAGACCTTAAAGAGTCACCCGCAAGAGAATCCTGGTCCCAAAGGGGCCTTCTGGGGGACCCGTGCTGAGAGAGGTTGTGGGCATGGCCCGCTGGGGCTCTGCCCGACCCAGGGCTGAGAGATGCAACCTCCCAGCTCTGGGTCCCTGCAGGGGAAGCGTTGGCAAGCACAGGGCCAGTCCTCCAAAGGCCCAGGTGCAGGGAGCCCAGGCCAAGCAGCCTGTGGAAGAAGCCACCCCGGGAAGACGACTGCAGGCCACGGCCCTTCCCACCTCCTCCTCCTCCTCCTCCTGCTCCTCCACCCCCCCCCGACCTCCCACCCCCCACCCCCGACATGGCGCAGGGCTCAGAGACACCTCAGACACTTGCTACCCAAAGTGCAAAGGGCATCAGTTGCTCCTCCAAACCCCCCCCCTGCCCAGCAGACCGCGTTGTCCAGCCAGCCCCCGGGCCTCCCTGGGGTGCCCAGCACAAAAGTGCAGACAACCACCGGACCCTCAATCTCAGTTTTCGGATGTTTTTGCCACTCTAAGGACCCGCAGGCCAGCTGGGCCTTCTGGCAGGACAGAGAGCCCCGGAATCCGACGTGGAGAGCTGGGTGTACGTCCCCACGAGGAGGCGGTCCCCACCTCCGCGGCTCTCCCCTTGGGGGGGGGGGGAAAGCAGCCACGGGGCCTCAGAGAAGACACCAGGCTGGGCGCCCGCCCCACAGTGGGGGCACGTCCCCCGCAGGCCACTTAGCGACGGCCGCCGGCCGGCGGACGGTTGGGTGGCGCGAGACGCTGCGGCCGCCCTGCTACCGGGTTCCTGGGAGGGCGTCCTGGAACCAGCGTCCACACCAAGCCCTTGGAAGGCCCAGGCGACGGAGGAGCCCCGTCAGGCAGGGGCCGAGGACGGTGACGGCCCGGGCGGGGAGGAGCGTGTCAGGCAGGGGCAGAGGACGGTGACAGGTGACAGGCCGGGCGGGAAGGAGTCAGTCAGGCAGGGGCCGAGGAGGAGACGGGCTGGGTAAGGGTTAGGGTTAGAGTCAGGGCACAAGTCACAATCGCAAAGACCTGGAAGCGACCCGAGTGCCCATCGACCCACGAGTGCGTAAATGAAATGTGGCGCGTGGACACCACGGAGTGCTATTCAGCTAGGAGGAGCAGCGGTGAGAGGGCACCTCTCGTGGTTCTCCTGGCCAGAGCTGGAACCCGTTCCAGTAAGCCAGGTAGCCCAAGAATGGACACACGAGCACCACGTGCTCGCGCTCACCAGCAAATGGGTACGAACCGATGGACACCTAAGTGAACACAGAGGAATCACATTCATCGGGTGGGTGTCGGGCGGGTGGGGGGAGGGGATGGGCATACACCTCCATTAGGAATGGGGTGGGTGCGCACCGACTGGGGGATGGGCGCACTTGAGGCTCTGACCCGAGGGGGGAGGCTGGGAGAGGGCAACGTACCCGACCTTAACATTG
Organism: Microcebus murinus; assembly: GCF_040939455.1. Classification (NCBI taxonomy): domain Eukaryota; kingdom Metazoa; phylum Chordata; class Mammalia; order Primates; family Cheirogaleidae; genus Microcebus; species Microcebus murinus. The sequence goes on from NW_027438953.1 coordinate 131,914, forward strand.
GTACCCCCACAATACGCTGGAACGACATCAGAGGTAAATGAATAAGAACACAGGGGGGAGGGGGGCACGGGCAACACATGTCACCTTAATACTTGGACTCCCATCATCTGCTTGAAAAGAGAGAGAAAAGAAAATGCAATCATAGAGATAAGAGACACTTTTTAAAAATAATGAATCCGAAGAGAAAAGTAAAAGGAGGCCTGTGGAGCAGGTCTGGGTGTGACTCCGGATCCCCCAACATCAGGTGCCACCACCAAAGATTCCTACGTGTAGCCCATAGAACCCCAAAAGCAACGGGACGAGTTCTGGTCACATACTCCCTCAAAATGACATCCTGGCCTTCTTCTGGAACTCCCTCCCCTCTCAGACTCTCAAGGTTTCCTCCAGCGTGTCGGTTCCCACAGAGCAGACCTTTGGTCTGAGACCTGACAGTCCAGAAGCCACGCATGCTGCCGCGTGACGGCGGTGTCGCGGCTTGGGACAAGAGGAGGCCCCACGGTGCGGGCTGGGGCGCCAGGCACCGCGGCGGGCGCTGAGGGTGGGGGTGACCCCCACCCCGGGCCGCCGCCTCGCTCCCAGAGAGGGGACAGAACAAGAGGCAAAACAAAAAAAAAAAAAAAAAAGAAGAAGCCTACATCACCCGGTATTCCCAGGCGGTCTCCCATCCAAGTACTAACCAGGCCCGACCCTGCTTAGCTTCCGAGACCAGACGAGGTCGGGCGCGTTCAGGGTGGTGTGGCCCTAGACGGCGGAGGGCGCCCCTGCCCCGCTCAAGAAGCCGAGCCTCTCTGCGCTTCCCCGCCGCCTCCTCCCGCCCCAGGCCCCGCACCGGCGCTGACCCGCGCCGGGCCGGGCCTGTTGAGTTCACCGGCCGGGTCCGGCGGGCTCCGAGGGACGGGGGTGACAGGCGGGGCGGGGCGGGGCGGGCAGGGAGCGGTGGGCCGGGGTGGGGGGCTGTCTCTCTATACACACACACACACACACACACACTCACACTCACACAAGATGCGCCTCCACGGCTGGACTCGCCAAGGTGGAGACCTTCCAGCCCCCTTCCTCTCCTCGCCTGGCCTCCTTCACCTACCCGCCCCCCACCCCCAGCTCGTGGCCGCCCCCGCCGCCGCCGCCGCCGCCGATTGCGCACGCGCGGATCGCCCGCCCTTTGACCCCAGGCAGGGGCCGCCCTCCCCGACAACCCCTTTCAGCTGGGCCCCCCACCCTGTGGGTGGGCTGCCGCCTATTCCCCCGGGCCCGGGCTGGGGCACAGCGCATGGGGGAGGGGAGCGACTGTATGGGGCGTCTCTCTCTCTCTCTAGGGATGTGTCCCATGGGTGGGGTGGCGTGGTTTGTGGGGCGCTGAAGAAATCAGTCCCCTCCATCTCCTACCTCTGGAAAACGCCCAAGCCCTTGGAGAACTGCCGGCAATGCGACCGGGGGTGCCGGGACCCTCCTCTGTGTCCTCCTGTGGCCCAGTCCAAGGGGCCTGGGCCTGGCCGGGGCTGCATTGGACCCCGACCACCCTGGCGTGTGGACTCGCTAAAAATCGGCGATTAGATATTGGATTCCAGCTTCATTGAGGTCATTTCACTAATGAGTGCACCGGAAAGAGTTTCCTAATCCATCTGTGAGGGTGGCAACTGAAAGAGAATTTTAAAGCTGACAGAATAGGCGAGGAAAGGCATAGGAGATTTCCACACCCAGTAAGGAAGCCTTTCCCGAAATGGAAGAAAGAAACGAGCAAACAGAAACACCGGTAGCCCGCCAGGATCAGAGTCTGCCCCCGAGAGAAAGTACCCTGACCAGGTTCACCCGTGGGTGGGTGGCGAGCTAGCGGCATTCAGAAGAGCGAGGCCCGCAGTCTGTGCAGAAGACACCTGCACTCGGGTGTGTGTGGCGGCACGATTCACAAGCAGCTCCAGATGTTAAGCCAAGGAGAAGCCAGGGAGTTCCCAACGCCCCAGGTGTCCTCAGCCCACGACTGGCTGCTGGGGGAATGCGAAGCCCGGCTCCTTGTCTCAGAGCGGGACAACCAGGAGGTGTGACGTACACCCCGGGGTTCCCAGGAGGATCAGGCTGAAGCTGGGACTTGGCCTGAAAGTGTCCCCTCGCATGGCCACCCCCTTCCCCTTCCTGCTCCTCTACTCCTGGTGCCCCTCCATCCAGGGGCCAGACCTTAAAGAGTCACCCGCAAGAGAATCCTGGTCCCAAAGGGGCCTTCTGGGGGACCCGTGCTGAGAGAGGTTGTGGGCATGGCCCGCTGGGGCTCTGCCCGACCCAGGGCTGAGAGATGCAACCTCCCAGCTCTGGGTCCCTGCAGGGGAAGCGTTGGCAAGCACAGGGCCAGTCCTCCAAAGGCCCAGGTGCAGGGAGCCCAGGCCAAGCAGCCTGTGGAAGAAGCCACCCCGGGAAGACGACTGCAGGCCACGGCCCTTCCCACCTCCTCCTCCTCCTCCTCCTGCTCCTCCACCCCCCCCGACCTCCCACCCCCCACCCCCGACATGGCGCAGGGCTCAGAGACACCTCAGACACTTGCTACCCAAAGTGCAAAGGGCATCATTTGCTCCTCCAAACCCCCCCCCTGCCCAGCAGACCGCGTTGTCCAGCCAGCCCCCGGGCCTCCCTGGGGTGCCCAGCACAAAAGTGCAGACAACCACCGGACCCTCAATCTCAGTTTTCGGATGTTTTTGCCACTCTAAGGACCCGCAGGCCAGCTGGGCCTTCTGGCAGGACAGAGAGCCCCGGAATCCGACGTGGAGAGCTGGGTGTACGTCCCCACGAGGAGGCGGTCCCCACCTCCGCGGCTCTCCCCTTGGGGGGGGGGGAAAAGCAGCCACGGGGCCTCAGAGAAGACACCAGGCTGGGCGCCCGCCCCACAGTGGGGGCACGTCCCCCGCAGGCCACTTAGCGACGGCCGCCGGCCGGCGGACGGTTGGGTGGCGCGAGACGCTGCGGCCGCCCTGCTACCGGGTTCCTGGGAGGGCGTCCTGGAACCAGCGTCCACACCAAGCCCTTGGAAGGCCCAGGCGACGGAGGAGCCCCGTCAGGCAGGGGCCGAGGACGGTGACGGCCCGGGCGGGGAGGAGCGTGTCAGGCAGGGGCAGAGGACGGTGACAGGTGACAGGCCGGGCGGGAAGGAGTCAGTCAGGCAGGGGCCGAGGAGGAGACGGGCTGGGTAAGGGTTAGGGTTAGAGTCAGGGCACAAGTCACAATCGCAAAGACCTGGAAGCGACCCGAGTGCCCATCGACCCACGAGTGCGTAAATGAAATGTGGCGCGTGGACACCACGGAGTGCTATTCAGCTAGGAGGAGCAGCGGTGAGAGGGCACCTCTCGTGGTTCTCCTGGCCAGAGCTGGAACCCGTTCCAGTAAGCCAGGTAGCCCAAGAATGGACACACGAGCACCACGTGCTCGCGCTCACCAGCAAATGGGTACGAACCGATGGACACCTAAGTGAACACAGAGGAATCACATTCATCGGGTGGGTGTCGGGCGGGTGGGGGGAGGGGATGGGCATACACCTCCATTAGGAATGGGGTGGGTGCGCACCGACTGGGGGATGGGCGCACTTGAGGCTCTGACCCGAGGGGGGAGGCTGGGAGAGGGCAACGTACCCGACCTTAACATTGGTACCCCCACAATACGCTGGAACGACATCAGAGGTAAATGAATAAGAACACAGGGGGGAGGGGGGCACGGGCAACACATGTCACCTTAATACTTGGACTCCCATCATCTGCTTGAAAAGAGAGAGAAAAGAAAATGCAATCATAGAGATAAGAGACACTTTTTAAAAATAATGAATCCGAAGAGAAAAGTAAAAGGAGGCCTGTGGAGCAGGTCTGGGTGTGACTCCGGATCCCCCAACATCAGGTGCCACCACCAAAGATTCCTACGTGTAGCCCATAGAACCCCAAAAGCAACGGGACGAGTTCTGGTCACATACTCCCTCAAAATGACATCCTGGCCTTCTTCTGGAACTCCCTCCCCTCTCAGACTCTCAAGGTTTCCTCCAGCGTGTCGGTTCCCACAGAGCAGACCTTTGGTCTGAGACCTGACAGTCCAGAAGCCACGCATGCTGCCGCGTGACGGCGGTGTCGCGGCTTGGGACAAGAGGAGGCCCCACGGTGCGGGCTGGGGCGCCAGGCACCGCGGCGGGCGCTGAGGGTGGGGGTGACCCCCACCCCGGGCCGCCGCCTCGCTCCCAGAGAGGGGACAGAACAAGAGGCAAAACAAAAAAAAAAAAAAAAGAAGAAGCCTAAGGCACCCGGTATTCCCAGGCGGTCTCCCATCCAAGTACTAACCAGGCCCGACCCTGCTTAGCTTCCGAGACCAGACGAGGTCGGGCGCGTTCAGGGTGGTGTGGCCCTAGACGGCGGAGGGCGCCCCTGCCCCGCTCAAGAAGCCGAGCCTCTCTGCGCTTCCCCGCCGCCTCCTCCCGCCCCAGGCCCCGCACCGGCGCTGACCCGCGCCGGGCCGGGCCTGTTGAGTTCACCGGCCGGGTCCGGCGGGCTCCGAGGGACGGGGGTGACAGGCGGGGCGGGGCGGGGCGGGCAGGGAGCGGTGGGCCGGGGTGGGGGGCTGTCTCTCTATACACACACACACACACACACACACTCACACTCACACAAGATGCGCCTCCACGGCTGGACTCGCCAAGGTGGAGACCTTCCAGCCCCCTTCCTCTCCTCGCCTGGCCTCCTTCACCTACCCGCCCCCCACCCCCAGCTCGTGGCCGCCCCCGCCGCCGCCGCCGCCGCCGATTGCGCACGCGCGGATCGCCCGCCCTTTGACCCCAGGCAGGGGCCGCCCTCCCCGACAACCCCTTTCAGCTGGGCCCCCCACCCTGTGGGTGGGCTGCCGCCTATTCCCCCGGGCCCGGGCTGGGGCACAGCGCATGGGGGAGGGGAGCGACTGTATGGGGCGTCTCTCTCTCTCTCTAGGGATGTGTCCCATGGGTGGGGTGGCGTGGTTTGTGGGGCGCTGAAGAAATCAGTCCCCTCCATCTCCTACCTCTGGAAAACGCCCAAGCCCTTGGAGAACTGCCGGCAATGCGACCGGGGGTGCCGGGACCCTCCTCTGTGTCCTCCTGTGGCCCAGTCCAAGGGGCCTGGGCCTGGCCGGGGCTGCATTGGACCCCGACCACCCTGGCGTGTGGACTCGCTAAAAATCGGCGATTAGATATTGGATTCCAGCTTCATTGAGGTCATTTCACTAATGAGTGCACCGGAAAGAGTTTCCTAATCCATCTGTGAGGGTGGCAACTGAAAGAGAATTTTAAAGCTGACAGAATAGGCGAGGAAAGGCATAGGAGATTTCCACACCCAGTAAGGAAGCCTTTCCCGAAATGGAAGAAAGAAACGAGCAAACAGAAACACCGGTAGCCCGCCAGGATCAGAGTCTGCCCCCGAGAGAAAGTACCCTGACCAGGTTCACCCGTGGGTGGGTGGCGAGCTAGCGGCATTCAGAAGAGCGAGGCCCGCAGTCTGTGCAGAAGACACCTGCACTCGGGTGTGTGTGGCGGCACGATTCACAAGCAGCTCCAGATGTTAAGCCAAGGAGAAGCCAGGGAGTTCCCAACGCCCCAGGTGTCCTCAGCCCACGACTGGCTGCTGGGGGAATGCGAAGCCCGGCTCCTTGTCTCAGAGCGGGACAACCAGGAGGTGTGACGTACACCCCGGGGTTCCCAGGAGGATCAGGCTGAAGCTGGGACTTGGCCTGAAAGTGTCCCCTCGCATGGCCACCCCCTTCCCCTTCCTGCTCCTCTACTCCTGGTGCCCCTCCATCCAGGGGCCAGACCTTAAAGAGTCACCCGCAAGAGAATCCTGGTCCCAAAGGAGCCTTCTGGGGGACCCGTGCTGAGAGAGGTTGTGGGCATGGCCCGCTGGGGCTCTGCCCGACCCAGGGCTGAGAGATGCAACCTCCCAGCTCTGGGTCCCTGCAGGGGAAGCGTTGGCAAGCACAGGGCCAGTCCTCCAAAGGCCCAGGTGCAGGGAGCCCAGGCCAAGCAGCCTGTGGAAGAAGCCACCCCGGGAAGACGACTGCAGGCCACGGCCCTTCCCACCTCCTCCTCCTCCTCCTCCTGCTCCTCCACCCCCCCCGACCTCCCACCCCCCACCCCCGACATGGCGCAGGGCTCAGAGACACCTCAGACACTTGCTACCCAAAGTGCAAAGGGCATCAGTTGCTCCTCCAAACCCCCCCCCTGCCCAGCAGACCGCGTTGTCCAGCCAGCCCCCGGGCCTCCCTGGGGTGCCCAGCACAAAAGTGCAGACAACCACCGGACCCTCAATCTCAGTTTTCGGATGTTTTTGCCACTCTAAGGACCCGCAGGCCAGCTGGGCCTTCTGGCAGGACAGAGAGCCCCGGAATCCGACGTGGAGAGCTGGGTGTACGTCCCCACGAGGAGGCGGTCCCCACCTCCGCGGCTCTCCCCTTGGGGGGGGGAAAAGCAGCCACGGGGCCTCAGAGAAGACACCAGGCTGGGCGCCCGCCCCACAGTGGGGGCACGTCCCCCGCAGGCCACTTAGCGACGGCCGCCGGCCGGCGGACGGTTGGGTGGCGCGAGACGCTGCGGCCGCCCTGCTACCGGGTTCCTGGGAGGGCGTCCTGGAACCAGCGTCCACACCAAGCCCTTGGAAGGCCCAGGCGACGGAGGAGCCCCGTCAGGCAGGGGCCGAGGACGGTGACGGCCCGGGCGGGGAGGAGCGTGTCAGGCAGGGGCAGAGGACGGTGACAGGTGACAGGCCGGGCGGGAAGGAGTCAGTCAGGCAGGGGCCGAGGAGGAGACGGGCTGGGTAAGGGTTAGGGTTAGAGTCAGGGCACAAGTCACAATCGCAAAGACCTGGAAGCGACCCGAGTGCCCATCGACCCACGAGTGCGTAAATGAAATGTGGCGCGTGGACACCACGGAGTGCTATTCAGCTAGGAGGAGCAGCGGTGAGAGGGCACCTCTCGTGGTTCTCCTGGCCAGAGCTGGAACCCGTTCCAGTAAGCCAGGTAGCCCAAGAATGGACACACGAGCACCACGTGCTTGCGCTCACCAGCAAATGGGTACGAACCGATGGACACCTAAGTGGACACAGAGGAATCACCTTCATCGGGTGGGTGTCGGGCGGGTGGGGGGAGGGGATGGGCATACACCTCCATTAGGAATGGGGTGGGTGCGCACCGACTGGGGGATGGGCGCACTTGAGGCTCTGACCCGAGGGGGGAGGCTGGGAGAGGGCAACGTACCCGACCTTAACATTGGTACCCCCACAATACGCTGGAACGACATCAGAGGTAAATGAATAAGAACACAGGGGGGAGGGGGGCACGGGCAACACATGTCACCTTAATACTTGGACTCCCATCATCTGCTTGAAAAGAGAGAGAAAAGAAAATGCAATCATAGAGATAAGAGACACTTTTTAAAAATAATGAATCCGAAGAGAAAAGTAAAAGGAGGCCTGTGGAGCAGGTCTGGGTGTGACTCCGGATCCCCCAACATCAGGTGCCACCACCAAAGATTCCTACGTGTAGCCCATAGAACCCCAAAAGCAACGGGACGAGTTCTGGTCACATACTCCCTCAAAATGACATCCTGGCCTTCTTCTGGAACTCCCTCCCCTCTCAGACTCTCAAGGTTTCCTCCAGCGTGTCGGTTCCCACAGAGCAGACCTTTGGTCTGAGACCTGACAGTCCAGAAGCCACGCATGCTGCCGCGTGACGGCGGTGTCGCGGCTTGGGACAAGAGGAGGCCCCACGGTGCGGGCTGGGGCGCCAGGCACCGCGGCGGGCGCTGAGGGTGGGGGTGACCCCCACCCCGGGCCGCCGCCTCGCTCCCAGAGAGGGGACAGAACAAGAGGCAAAACAAAAAAAAAAAAAAAAGAAGAAGCCTACGGCACCCGGTATTCCCAGGCGGTCTCCCATCCAAGTACTAACCAGGCCCGACCCTGCTTAGCTTCCGAGACCAGACGAGGTCGGGCGCGTTCAGGGTGGTGTGGCCCTAGACGGCGGAGGGCGCCCCTGCCCCGCTCAAGAAGCCGAGCCTCTCTGCGCTTCCCCGCCGCCTCCTCCCGCCCCAGGCCCCGCGCCGGCGCTGACCCGCGCCGGGCCGGGCCTGTTGAGTTCACCGGCCGGGTCCGGCGGGCTCCGAGGGACGGGGGTGACAGGCGGGGCGGGGCGGGGCGGGCAGGGAGCGGTGGGCCGGGGTGGGGGGCTGTCTCTCTATACACACACACACACACACACACACTCACACTCACACAAGATGCGCCTCCACGGCTGGACTCGCCAAGGTGGAGACCTTCCAGCCCCCTTCCTCTCCTCGCCTGGCCTCCTTCACCTACCCGCCCCCCACCCCCAGCTCGTGGCCGCCCCCGCCGCCGCCGCCGCCGCCGATTGCGCACGCGCGGATCGCCCGCCCTTTGACCCCAGGCAGGGGCCGCCCTCCCCGACAACCCCTTTCAGCTGGGCCCCCCACCCTGTGGGTGGGCTGCCGCCTATTCCCCCGGGCCCGGGCTGGGGCACAGCGCATGGGGGAGGGGAGCGACTGTATGGGGCGTCTCTCTCTCTCTCTAGGGATGTGTCCCATGGGTGGGGTGGCGTGGTTTGTGGGGCGCTGAAGAAATCAGTCCCCTCCATCTCCTACCTCTGGAAAACGCCCAAGCCCTTGGAGAACTGCCGGCAATGCGACCGGGGGTGCCGGGACCCTCCTCTGTGTCCTCCTGTGGCCCAGTCCAAGGGGCCTGGGCCTGGCCGGGGCTGCATTGGACCCCGACCACCCTGGCGTGTGGACTCGCTAAAAATCGGCGATTAGATATTGGATTCCAGCTTCATTGAGGTCATTTCACTAATGAGTGCACCGGAAAGAGTTTCCTAATCCATCTGTGAGGGTGGCAACTGAAAGAGAATTTTAAAGCTGACAGAATAGGCGAGGAAAGGCATAGGAGATTTCCACACCCAGTAAGGAAGCCTTTCCCGAAATGGAAGAAAGAAACGAGCAAACAGAAACACCGGTAGCCCGCCAGGATCAGAGTCTGCCCCCGAGAGAAAGTACCCTGACCAGGTTCACCCGTGGGTGGGTGGCGAGCTAGCGGCATTCAGAAGAGCGAGGCCCGCAGTCTGTGCAGAAGACACCTGCACTCGGGTGTGTGTGGCGGCACGATTCACAAGCAGCTCCAGATGTTAAGCCAAGGAGAAGCCAGGGAGTTCCCAACGCCCCAGGTGTCCTCAGCCCACGACTGGCTGCTGGGGGAATGCGAAGCCCGGCTCCTTGTCTCAGAGCGGGACAACCAGGAGGTGTGACGTACACCCCGGGGTTCCCAGGAGGATCAGGCTGAAGCTGGGACTTGGCCTGAAAGTGTCCCCTCGCATGGCCACCCCCTTCCCCTTCCTGCTCCTCTACTCCTGGTGCCCCTCCATCCAGGGGCCAGACCTTAAAGAGTCACCCGCAAGAGAATCCTGGTCCCAAAGGGGCCTTCTGGGGGACCCGTGCTGAGAGAGGTTGTGGACATGGCCCGCTGGGGCTCTGCCCGACCCAGGGCTGAGAGATGCAACCTCCCAGCTCTGGGTCCCTGCAGGGGAAGCGTTGGCAAGCACAGGGCCAGTCCTCCAAAGGCCCAGGTGCAGGGAGCCCAGGCCAAGCAGCCTGTGGAAGAAGCCACCCCGGGAAGACGACTGCAGGCCACGGCCCTTCCCACCTCCTCCTCCTCCTCCTCCTGCTCCTCCACCCCCCCCGACCTCCCACCCCCCACCCCCGACATGGCGCAGGGCTCAGAGACACCTCAGACACTTGCTACCCAAAGTGCAAAGGGCATCAGTTGCTCCTCCAAACCCCCCCCCTGCCCAGCAGACCGCGTTGTCCAGCCAGCCCCCGGGCCTCCCTGGGGTGCCCAGCACAAAAGTGCAGACAACCACCGGACCCTCAATCTCAGTTTTCGGATGTTTTTGCCACTCTAAGGACCCGCAGGCCAGCTGGGCCTTCTGGCAGGACAGAGAGCCCCGGAATCCGACGTGGAGAGCTGGGTGTACGTCCCCACGAGGAGGCGGTCCCCACCTCCGCGGCTCTCCCCTTGGGGGGGGGGGAAAAGCAGCCACGGGGCCTCAGAGAAGACACCAGGCTGGGCGCCCGCCCCACAGTGGGGGCACGTCCCCCGCAGGCCACTTAGCGACGGCCGCCGGCCGGCGGACGGTTGGGTGGCGCGAGACGCTGCGGCCGCCCTGCTACCGGGTTCCTGGGAGGGCGTCCTGGAACCAGCGTCCACACCAAGCCCTTGGAAGGCCCAGGCGACGGAGGAGCCCCGTCAGGCAGGGGCCGAGGACGGTGACGGCCCGGGCGGGGAGGAGCGTGTCAGGCAGGGGCAGAGGACGGTGACAGGTGACAGGCCGGGCGGGAAGGAGTCAGTCAGGCAGGGGCCGAGGAGGAGACGGGCTGGGTAAGGGTTAGGGTTAGAGTCAGGGCACAAGTCACAATCGCAAAGACCTGGAAGCGACCCGAGTGCCCATCGACCCACGAGTGCGTAAATGAAATGTGGCGCGTGGACACCACGGAGTGCTATTCAGCTAGGAGGAGCAGCGGTGAGAGGGCACCTCTCGTGGTTCTCCTGGCCAGAGCTGGAACCCGTTCCAGTAAGCCAGGTAGCCCAAGAATGGACACACGAGCACCACGTGCTCGCGCTCACCAGCAAATGGGTACGAACCGATGGACACCTAAGTGAACACAGAGGAATCACCTTCATCGGGTGGGTGTCGGGCGGGTGGGGGGAGGGGATGGGCATACACCTCCATTAGGAATGGGGTGGGTGCGCACCGACTGGGGGATGGGCGCACTTGAGGCTCTGACCCGAGGGGGGAGGCTGGGAGAGGGCAACGTACCCGACCTTAACATTGGTACCCCCACAATACGCTGGAACGACATCAGAGGTAAATGAATAAGAACACAGGGGGGAGGGGGGCACGGGCAACACATGTCACCTTAATACTTGGACTCCCATCATCTGCTTGAAAAGAGAGAGAAAAGAAAATGCAATCATAGAGATAAGAGACACTTTTTAAAAATAATGAATCCGAAGAGAAAAGTAAAAGGAGGCCTGTGGAGCAGGTCTGGGTGTGACTCCGGATCCCCCAACATCAGGTGCCACCACCAAAGATTCCTACGTGTAGCCCATAGAACCCCAAAAGCAACGGGACGAGTTCTGGTCACATACTCCCTCAAAATGACATCCTGGCCTTCTTCTGGAACTCCCTCCCCTCTCAGACTCTCAAGGTTTCCTCCAGCGTGTCGGTTCCCACAGAGCAGACCTTTGGTCTGAGACCTGACAGTCCAGAAGCCACGCATGCTGCCGCGTGACGGCGGTGTCGCGGCTTGGGACAAGAGGAGGCCCCACGGTGCGGGCTGGGGCGCCAGGCACCGCGGCGGGCGCTGAGGGTGGGGGTGACCCCCACCCCGGGCCGCCGCCTCGCTCCCAGAGAGGGGACAGAACAAGAGGCAAAACAAAAAAAAAAAAAAAAAGAAGAAGCCTACATCACCCGGTATTCCCAGGCGGTCTCCCATCCAAGTACTAACCAGGCCCGACCCTGCTTAGCTTCCGAGACCAGACGAGGTCGGGCGCGTTCAGGGTGGTGTGGCCCTAGACGGCGGAGGGCGCCCCTGCCCCGCTCAAGAAGCCGAGCCTCTCTGCGCTTCCCCGCCGCCTCCTCCCGCCCCAGGCCCCGCACCGGCGCTGACCCGCGCCGGGCCGGGCCTGTTGAGTTCACCGGCCGGGTCCGGCGGGCTCCGAGGGACGGGGGTGACAGGCGGGGCGGGGCGGGCAGGGAGCGGTGGGCCGGGGTGGGGGGCTGTCTCTCTATACACACACACACACACACACACACACACACACTCACACTCACACAAGATGCGCCTCCACGGCTGGACTCGCCAAGGTGGAGACCTTCCAGCCCCCTTCCTCTCCTCGCCTGGCCTCCTTCACCTACCCGCCCCCCACCCCCAGCTCGTGGCCACCCCCGCCGCCGCCGCCGCCGCCGCCGCCGCCGCCGCCGCCGATTGCGCACGCGCGGATCGCCCGCCCTTTGACCCCAGGCAGGGGCCGCCCTCCCCGACAACCCCTTTCAGCTGGGCCCCCCACCCTGTGGGTGGGCTGCCGCCTATTCCCCCGGGCCCGGGCTGGGGCACAGCGCATGGGGGAGGGGAGCGACTGTATGGGGCGTCTCTCTCTCTCTCTAGGGATGTGTCCCATGGGTGGGGTGGCGTGGTTTGTGGGGCGCTGAAGAAATCAGTCCCCTCCATCTCCTACCTCTGGAAAACGCCCAAGCCCTTGGAGAACTGCCGGCAATGCGACCGGGGGTGCCGGGACCCTCCTCTGTGTCCTCCTGTGGCCCAGTCCAAGGGGCCTGGGCCTGGCCGGGGCTGCATTGGACCCCGACCACCCTGGCGTGTGGACTCGCTAAAAATCGGCGATTAGATATTGGATTCCAGCTTCATTGAGGTCATTTCACTAATGAGTGCACCGGAAAGAGTTTCCTAATCCATCTGTGAGGGTGGCAACTGAAAGAGAATTTTAAAGCTGACAGAATAGGCGAGGAAAGGCATAGGAGATTTCCACACCCAGTAAGGAAGCCTTTCCCGAAATGGAAGAAAGAAACGAGCAAACAGAAACACCGGTAGCCCGCCAGGATCAGAGTCTGCCCCCGAGAGAAAGTACCCTGACCAGGTTCACCCGTGGGTGGGTGGCGAGCTAGCGGCATTCAGAAGAGCGAGGCCCGCAGTCTGTGCAGAAGACACCTGCACTCGGGTGTGTGTGGCGGCACGATTCACAAGCAGCTCCAGATGTTAAGCCAAGGAGAAGCCAGGGAGTTCCCAACGCCCCAGGTGTCCTCAGCCCACGACTGGCTGCTGGGGGAATGCGAAGCCCGGCTCCTTGTCTCAGAGCGGGACAACCAGGAGGTGTGACGTACACCCCGGGGTTCCCAGGAGGATCAGGCTGAAGCTGGGACTTGGCCTGAAAGTGTCCCCTCGCATGGCCACCCCCTTCCCCTTCCTGCTCCTCTACTCCTGGTGCCCCTCCATCCAGGGGCCAGACCTTAAAGAGTCACCCGCAAGAGAATCCTGGTCCCAAAGGGGCCTTCTGGGGGACCCGTGCTGAGAGAGGTTGTGGACATGGCCCGCTGGGGCTCTGCCCGACCCAGGGCTGAGAGATGCAACCTCCCAGCTCTGGGTCCCTGCAGGGGAAGCGTTGGCAAGCACAGGGCCAGTCCTCCAAAGGCCCAGGTGCAGGGAGCCCAGGCCAAGCAGCCTGTGGAAGAAGCCACCCCGGGAAGACGACTGCAGGCCACGGCCCTTCCCACCTCCTCCTCCTCCTCCTCCTGCTCCTCCACCCCCCCCGACCTCCCACCCCCCACCCCCGACATGGCGCAGGGCTCAGAGACACCTCAGACACTTGCTACCCAAAGTGCAAAGGGCATCAGTTGCTCCTCCAAACCCCCCCCCTGCCCAGCAGACCGCGTTGTCCAGCCAGCCCCCGGGCCTCCCTGGGGTGCCCAGCACAAAAGTGCAGACAACCACCGGACCCTCAATCTCAGTTTTCGGATGTTTTTGCCACTCTAAGGACCCGCAGGCCAGCTGGGCCTTCTGGCAGGACAGAGAGCCCCGGAATCCGACGTGGAGAGCTGGGTGTACGTCCCCACGAGGAGGCGGTCCCCACCTCCGCGGCTCTCCCCTTGGGGGGGGGGGAAAAGCAGCCACGGGGCCTCAGAGAAGACACCAGGCTGGGCGCCCGCCCCACAGTGGGGGCACGTCCCCCGCAGGCCACTTAGCGACGGCCGCCGGCCGGCGGACGGTTGGGTGGCGCGAGACGCTGCGGCCGCCCTGCTACCGGGTTCCTGGGAGGGCGTCCTGGAACCAGCGTCCACACCAAGCCCTTGGAAGGCCCAGGCGACGGAGGAGCCCCGTCAGGCAGGGGCCGAGGACGGTGACGGCCCGGGCGGGGAGGAGCGTGTCAGGCAGGGGCAGAGGACGGTGACAGGTGACAGGCCGGGCGGGAAGGAGTCAGTCAGGCAGGGGCCGAGGAGGAGACGGGCTGGGTAAGGGTTAGGGTTAGAGTCAGGGCACAAGTCACAATCGCAAAGACCTGGAAGCGACCCGAGTGCCCATCGACCCACGAGTGCGTAAATGAAATGTGGCGCGTGGACACCACGGAGTGCTATTCAGCTAGGAGGAGCAGCGGTGAGAGGGCACCTCTCGTGGTTCTCCTGGCCAGAGCTGGAACCCGTTCCAGTAAGCCAGGTAGCCCAAGAATGGACACACGAGCACCACGTGCTCGCGCTCACCAGCAAATGGGTACGAACCGATGGACACCTAAGTGAACACAGAGGAATCACATTCATCGGGTGGGTGTCGGGCGGGTGGGGGGAGGGGATGGGCATACACCTCCATTAGGAATGGGGTGGGTGCGCACCGACTGGGGGATGGGCGCACTTGAGGCTCTGACCCGAGGGGGGAGGCTGGGAGAGGGCAACGTACCCGACCTTAACATTGGTACCCCCACAATACGCTGGAACGACATCAGAGGTAAATGAATAAGAACACAGGGGGGAGGGGGGCACGGGCAACACATGTCACCTTAATACTTGGACTCCCATCATCTGCTTGAAAAGAGAGAGAAAAGAAAATGCAATCATAGAGATAAGAGACACTTTTTAAAAATAATGAATCCGAAGAGAAAAGTAAAAGGAGGCCTGTGGAGCAGGTCTGGGTGTGACTCCGGATCCCCCAACATCAGGTGCCACCACCAAAGATTCCTACGTGTAGCCCATAGAACCCCAAAAGCAACGGGACGAGTTCTGGTCACATACTCCCTCAAAATGACATCCTGGCCTTCTTCTGGAACTCCCTCCCCTCTCAGACTCTCAAGGTTTCCTCCAGCGTGTCGGTTCCCACAGAGCAGACCTTTGGTCTGAGACCTGACAGTCCAGAAGCCACGCATGCTGCCGCGTGACGGCGGTGTCGCGGCTTGGGACAAGAGGAGGCCCCACGGTGCGGGCTGGGGCGCCAGGCACCGCGGCGGGCGCTGAGGGTGGGGGTGACCCCCACCCCGGGCCGCCGCCTCGCTCCCAGAGAGGGGACAGAACAAGAGGCAAAACAAAAAAAAAAAAAAAAAGAAGAAGCCTACATCACCCGGTATTCCCAGGCGGTCTCCCATCCAAGTACTAACCAGGCCCGACCCTGCTTAGCTTCCGAGACCAGACGAGGTCGGGCGCGTTCAGGGTGGTGTGGCCCTAGACGGCGGAGGGCGCCCCTGCCCCGCTCAAGAAGCCGAGCCTCTCTGCGCTTCCCCGCCGCCTCCTCCCGCCCCAGGCCCCGCACCGGCGCTGACCCGCGCCGGGCCGGGCCTGTTGAGTTCACCGGCCGGGTCCGGCGGGCTCCGAGGGACGGGGGTGACAGGCGGGGCGGGGCGGGCAGGGAGCGGTGGGCCGGGGTGGGGGGCTGTCTCTCTATACACACACACACACACACACACACACACACACTCACACTCACACAAGATGCGCCTCCACGGCTGGACTCGCCAAGGTGGAGACCTTCCAGCCCCCTTCCTCTCCTCGCCTGGCCTCCTTCACCTACCCGCCCCCCACCCCCAGCTCGTGGCCACCCCCGCCGCCGCCGCCGCCGCCGCCGCCGCCGCCGCCGCCGATTGCGCACGCGCGGATCGCCCGCCCTTTGACCCCAGGCAGGGGCCGCCCTCCCCGACAACCCCTTTCAGCTGGGCCCCCCACCCTGTGGGTGGGCTGCCGCCTATTCCCCCGGGCCCGGGCTGGGGCACAGCGCATGGGGGAGGGGAGCGACTGTATGGGGCGTCTCTCTCTCTCTCTAGGGATGTGTCCCATGGGTGGGGTGGCGTGGTTTGTGGGGCGCTGAAGAAATCAGTCCCCTCCATCTCCTACCTCTGGAAAACGCCCAAGCCCTTGGAGAACTGCCGGCAATGCGACCGGGGGTGCCGGGACCCTCCTCTGTGTCCTCCTGTGGCCCAGTCCAAGGGGCCTGGGCCTGGCCGGGGCTGCATTGGACCCCGACCACCCTGGCGTGTGGACTCGCTAAAAATCGGCGATTAGATATTGGATTCCAGCTTCATTGAGGTCATTTCACTAATGAGTGCACCGGAAAGAGTTTCCTAATCCATCTGTGAGGGTGGCAACTGAAAGAGAATTTTAAAGCTGACAGAATAGGCGAGGAAAGGCATAGGAGATTTCCACACCCAGTAAGGAAGCCTTTCCCGAAATGGAAGAAAGAAACGAGCAAACAGAAACACCGGTAGCCCGCCAGGATCAGAGTCTGCCCCCGAGAGAAAGTACCCTGACCAGGTTCACCCGTGGGTGGGTGGCGAGCTAGCGGCATTCAGAAGAGCGAGGCCCGCAGTCTGTGCAGAAGACACCTGCACTCGGGTGTGTGTGGCGGCACGATTCACAAGCAGCTCCAGATGTTAAGCCAAGGAGAAGCCAGGGAGTTCCCAACGCCCCAGGTGTCCTCAGCCCACGACTGGCTGCTGGGGGAATGCGAAGCCCGGCTCCTTGTCTCAGAGCGGGACAACCAGGAGGTGTGACGTACACCCCGGGGTTCCCAGGAGGATCAGGCTGAAGCTGGGACTTGGCCTGAAAGTGTCCCCTCGCATGGCCACCCCCTTCCCCTTCCTGCTCCTCTACTCCTGGTGCCCCTCCATCCAGGGGCCAGACCTTAAAGAGTCACCCGCAAGAGAATCCTGGTCCCAAAGGAGCCTTCTGGGGGACCCGTGCTGAGAGAGGTTGTGGGCATGGCCCGCTGGGGCTCTGCCCGACCCAGGGCTGAGAGATGCAACCTCCCAGCTCTGGGTCCCTGCAGGGGAAGCGTTGGCAAGCACAGGGCCAGTCCTCCAAAGGCCCAGGTGCAGGGAGCCCAGGCCAAGCAGCCTGTGGAAGAAGCCACCCCGGGAAGACGACTGCAGGCCACGGCCCTTCCCACCTCCTCCTCCTCCTCCTCCTGCTCCTCCACCCCCCCCGACCTCCCACCCCCCACCCCCGACATGGCGCAGGGCTCAGAGACACCTCAGACACTTGCTACCCAAAGTGCAAAGGGCATCAGTTGCTCCTCCAAACCCCCCCCCTGCCCAGCAGACCGCGTTGTCCAGCCAGCCCCCGGGCCTCCCTGGGGTGCCCAGCACAAAAGTGCAGACAACCACCGGACCCTCAATCTCAGTTTTCGGATGTTTTTGCCACTCTAAGGACCCGCAGGCCAGCTGGGCCTTCTGGCAGGACAGAGAGCCCCGGAATCCGACGTGGAGAGCTGGGTGTACGTCCCCACGAGGAGGCGGTCCCCACCTCCGCGGCTCTCCCCTTGGGGGGGGGAAAAGCAGCCACGGGGCCTCAGAGAAGACACCAGGCTGGGCGCCCGCCCCACAGTGGGGGCACGTCCCCCGCAGGCCACTTAGCGACGGCCGCCGGCCGGCGGACGGTTGGGTGGCGCGAGACGCTGCGGCCGCCCTGCTACCGGGTTCCTGGGAGGGCGTCCTGGAACCAGCGTCCACACCAAGCCCTTGGAAGGCCCAGGCGACGGAGGAGCCCCGTCAGGCAGGGGCCGAGGACGGTGACGGCCCGGGCGGGGAGGAGCGTGTCAGGCAGGGGCAGAGGACGGTGACAGGTGACAGGCCGGGCGGGAAGGAGTCAGTCAGGCAGGGGCCGAGGAGGAGACGGGCTGGGTAAGGGTTAGGGTTAGAGTCAGGGCACAAGTCACAATCGCAAAGACCTGGAAGCGACCCGAGTGCCCATCGACCCACGAGTGCGTAAATGAAATGTGGCGCGTGGACACCACGGAGTGCTATTCAGCTAGGAGGAGCAGCGGTGAGAGGGCACCTCTCGTGGTTCTCCTGGCCAGAGCTGGAACCCGTTCCAGTAAGCCAGGTAGCCCAAGAATGGACACACGAGCACCACGTGCTCGCGCTCACCAGCAAATGGGTACGAACCGATGGACACCTAAGTGGACACAGAGGAATCACCTTCATCGGGTGGGTGTCGGGCGGGTGGGGGGAGGGGATGGGCATACACCTCCATTAGGAATGGGGTGGGTGCGCACCGACTGGGGGATGGGCGCACTTGAGGCTCTGACCCGAGGGGGGAGGCTGGGAGAGGGCAACGTACCCGACCTTAACATTGGTACCCCCACAATACGCTGGAACGACATCAGAGGTAAATGAATAAGAACACAGGGGGGAGGGGGGCACGGGCAACACATGTCACCTTAATACTTGGACTCCCATCATCTGCTTGAAAAGAGAGAGAAAAGAAAATGCAATCATAGAGATAAGAGACACTTTTTAAAAATAATGAATCCGAAGAGAAAAGTAAAAGGAGGCCTGTGGAGCAGGTCTGGGTGTGACTCCGGATCCCCCAACATCAGGTGCCACCACCAAAGATTCCTACGTGTAGCCCATAGAACCCCAAAAGCAACGGGACGAGTTCTGGTCACATACTCCCTCAAAATGACATCCTGGCCTTCTTCTGGAACTCCCTCCCCTCTCAGACTCTCAAGGTTTCCTCCAGCGTGTCGGTTCCCACAGAGCAGACCTTTGGTCTGAGACCTGACAGTCCAGAAGCCACGCATGCTGCCGCGTGACGGCGGTGTCGCGGCTTGGGACAAGAGGAGGCCCCACGGTGCGGGCTGGGGCGCCAGGCACCGCGGCGGGCGCTGAGGGTGGGGGTGACCCCCACCCCGGGCCGCCGCCTCGCTCCCAGAGAGGGGACAGAACAAGAGGCAAAACAAAAAAAAAAAAAAAAGAAGAAGCCTACGGCACCCGGTATTCCCAGGCGGTCTCCCATCCAAGTACTAACCAGGCCCGACCCTGCTTAGCTTCCGAGACCAGACGAGGTCGGGCGCGTTCAGGGTGGTGTGGCCCTAGACGGCGGAGGGCGCCCCTGCCCCGCTCAAGAAGCCGAGCCTCTCTGCGCTTCCCCGCCGCCTCCTCCCGCCCCAGGCCCCGCGCCGGCGCTGACCCGCGCCGGGCCGGGCCTGTTGAGTTCACCGGCCGGGTCCGGCGGGCTCCGAGGGACGGGGGTGACAGGCGGGGCGGGGCGGGCAGGGAGCGGTGGGCCGGGGTGGGGGGCTGTCTCTCTATACACACACACACACACACACACACTCACACTCACACAAGATGCGCCTCCACGGCTGGACTCGCCAAGGTGGAGACCTTCCAGCCCCCTTCCTCTCCTCGCCTGGCCTCCTTCACCTACCCGCCCCCCACCCCCAGCTCGTGGCCGCCCCCGCCGCCGCCGCCGCCGCCGCCGCCGATTGCGCACGCGCGGATCGCCCGCCCTTTGACCCCAGGCAGGGGCCGCCCTCCCCGACAACCCCTTTCAGCTGGGCCCCCCACCCTGTGGGTGGGCTGCCGCCTATTCCCCCGGGCCCGGGCTGGGGCACAGCGCATGGGGGAGGGGAGCGACTGTATGGGGCGTCTCTCTCTCTCTCTAGGGATGTGTCCCATGGGTGGGGTGGCGTGGTTTGTGGGGCGCTGAAGAAATCAGTCCCCTCCATCTCCTACCTCTGGAAAACGCCCAAGCCCTTGGAGAACTGCCGGCAATGCGACCGGGGGTGCCGGGACCCTCCTCTGTGTCCTCCTGTGGCCCAGTCCAAGGGGCCTGGGCCTGGCCGGGGCTGCATTGGACCCCGACCACCCTGGCGTGTGGACTCGCTAAAAATCGGCGATTAGATATTGGATTCCAGCTTCATTGAGGTCATTTCACTAATGAGTGCACCGGAAAGAGTTTCCTAATCCATCTGTGAGGGTGGCAACTGAAAGAGAATTTTAAAGCTGACAGAATAGGCGAGGAAAGGCATAGGAGATTTCCACACCCAGTAAGGAAGCCTTTCCCGAAATGGAAGAAAGAAACGAGCAAACAGAAACACCGGTAGCCCGCCAGGATCAGAGTCTGCCCCCGAGAGAAAGTACCCTGACCAGGTTCACCCGTGGGTGGGTGGCGAGCTAGCGGCATTCAGAAGAGCGAGGCCCGCAGTCTGTGCAGAAGACACCTGCACTCGGGTGTGTGTGGCGGCACGATTCACAAGCAGCTCCAGATGTTAAGCCAAGGAGAAGCCAGGGAGTTCCCAACGCCCCAGGTGTCCTCAGCCCACGACTGGCTGCTGGGGGAATGCGAAGCCCGGCTCCTTGTCTCAGAGCGGGACAACCAGGAGGTGTGACGTACACCCCGGGGTTCCCAGGAGGATCAGGCTGAAGCTGGGACTTGGCCTGAAAGTGTCCCCTCGCATGGCCACCCCCTTCCCCTTCCTGCTCCTCTACTCCTGGTGCCCCTCCATCCAGGGGCCAGACCTTAAAGAGTCACCCGCAAGAGAATCCTGGTCCCAAAGGGGCCTTCTGGGGGACCCGTGCTGAGAGAGGTTGTGGACATGGCCCGCTGGGGCTCTGCCCGACCCAGGGCTGAGAGATGCAACCTCCCAGCTCTGGGTCCCTGCAGGGGAAGCGTTGGCAAGCACAGGGCCAGTCCTCCAAAGGCCCAGGTGCAGGGAGCCCAGGCCAAGCAGCCTGTGGAAGAAGCCACCCCGGGAAGACGACTGCAGGCCACGGCCCTTCCCACCTCCTCCTCCTCCTCCTCCTGCTCCTCCACCCCCCCCGACCTCCCACCCCCCACCCCCGACATGGCGCAGGGCTCAGAGACACCTCAGACACTTGCTACCCAAAGTGCAAAGGGCATCAGTTGCTCCTCCAAACCCCCCCCCTGCCCAGCAGACCGCGTTGTCCAGCCAGCCCCCGGGCCTCCCTGGGGTGCCCAGCACAAAAGTGCAGACAACCACCGGACCCTCAATCTCAGTTTTCGGATGTTTTTGCCACTCTAAGGACCCGCAGGCCAGCTGGGCCTTCTGGCAGGACAGAGAGCCCCGGAATCCGACGTGGAGAGCTGGGTGTACGTCCCCACGAGGAGGCGGTCCCCACCTCCGCGGCTCTCCCCTTGGGGGGGGGGGAAAAGCAGCCACGGGGCCTCAGAGAAGACACCAGGCTGGGCGCCCGCCCCACAGTGGGGGCACGTCCCCCGCAGGCCACTTAGCGACGGCCGCCGGCCGGCGGACGGTTGGGTGGCGCGAGACGCTGCGGCCGCCCTGCTACCGGGTTCCTGGGAGGGCGTCCTGGAACCAGCGTCCACACCAAGCCCTTGGAAGGCCCAGGCGACGGAGGAGCCCCGTCAGGCAGGGGCCGAGGACGGTGACGGCCCGGGCGGGGAGGAGCGTGTCAGGCAGGGGCAGAGGACGGTGACAGGTGACAGGCCGGGCGGGAAGGAGTCAGTCAGGCAGGGGCCGAGGAGGAGACGGGCTGGGTAAGGGTTAGGGTTAGAGTCAGGGCACAAGTCACAATCGCAAAGACCTGGAAGCGACCCGAGTGCCCATCGACCCACGAGTGCGTAAATGAAATGTGGCGCGTGGACACCACGGAGTGCTATTCAGCTAGGAGGAGCAGCGGTGAGAGGGCACCTCTCGTGGTTCTCCTGGCCAGAGCTGGAACCCGTTCCAGTAAGCCAGGTAGCCCAAGAATGGACACACGAGCACCACGTGCTCGCGCTCACCAGCAAATGGGTACGAACCGATGGACACCTAAGTGAACACAGAGGAATCACATTCATCGGGTGGGTGTCGGGCGGGTGGGGGGAGGGGATGGGCATACACCTCCATTAGGAATGGGGTGGGTGCGCACCGACTGGGGGATGGGCGCACTTGAGGCTCTGACCCGAGGGGGGAGGCTGGGAGAGGGCAACGTACCCGACCTTAACATTGGTACCCCCACAATACGCTGGAACGACATCAGAGGTAAATGAATAAGAACACAGGGGGGAGGGGGGCACGGGCAACACATGTCACCTTAATACTTGGACTCCCATCATCTGCTTGAAAAGAGAGAGAAAAGAAAATGCAATCATAGAGATAAGAGACACTTTTTAAAAATAATGAATCCGAAGAGAAAAGTAAAAGGAGGCCTGTGGAGCAGGTCTGGGTGTGACTCCGGATCCCCCAACATCAGGTGCCACCACCAAAGATTCCTACGTGTAGCCCATAGAACCCCAAAAGCAACGGGACGAGTTCTGGTCACATACTCCCTCAAAATGACATCCTGGCCTTCTTCTGGAACTCCCTCCCCTCTCAGACTCTCAAGGTTTCCTCCAGCGTGTCGGTTCCCACAGAGCAGACCTTTGGTCTGAGACCTGACAGTCCAGAAGCCACGCATGCTGCCGCGTGACGGCGGTGTCGCGGCTTGGGACAAGAGGAGGCCCCACGGTGCGGGCTGGGGCGCCAGGCACCGCGGCGGGCGCTGAGGGTGGGGGTGACCCCCACCCCGGGCCGCCGCCTCGCTCCCAGAGAGGGGACAGAACAAGAGGCAAAACAAAAAAAAAAAAAAAAAGAAGAAGCCTACATCACCCGGTATTCCCAGGCGGTCTCCCATCCAAGTACTAACCAGGCCCGACCCTGCTTAGCTTCCGAGACCAGACGAGGTCGGGCGCGTTCAGGGTGGTGTGGCCCTAGACGGCGGAGGGCGCCCCTGCCCCGCTCAAGAAGCCGAGCCTCTCTGCGCTTCCCCGCCGCCTCCTCCCGCCCCAGGCCCCGCACCGGCGCTGACCCGCGCCGGGCCGGGCCTGTTGAGTTCACCGGCCGGGTCCGGCGGGCTCCGAGGGACGGGGGTGACAGGCGGGGCGGGGCGGGCAGGGAGCGGTGGGCCGGGGTGGGGGGCTGTCTCTCTATACACACACACACACACACACACACACACACACTCACACTCACACAAGATGCGCCTCCACGGCTGGACTCGCCAAGGTGGAGACCTTCCAGCCCCCTTCCTCTCCTCGCCTGGCCTCCTTCACCTACCCGCCCCCCACCCCCAGCTCGTGGCCACCCCCGCCGCCGCCGCCGCCGCCGCCGCCGCCGCCGCCGCCGATTGCGCACGCGCGGATCGCCCGCCCTTTGACCCCAGGCAGGGGCCGCCCTCCCCGACAACCCCTTTCAGCTGGGCCCCCCACCCTGTGGGTGGGCTGCCGCCTATTCCCCCGGGCCCGGGCTGGGGCACAGCGCATGGGGGAGGGGAGCGACTGTATGGGGCGTCTCTCTCTCTCTCTAGGGATGTGTCCCATGGGTGGGGTGGCGTGGTTTGTGGGGCGCTGAAGAAATCAGTCCCCTCCATCTCCTACCTCTGGAAAACGCCCAAGCCCTTGGAGAACTGCCGGCAATGCGACCGGGGGTGCCGGGACCCTCCTCTGTGTCCTCCTGTGGCCCAGTCCAAGGGGCCTGGGCCTGGCCGGGGCTGCATTGGACCCCGACCACCCTGGCGTGTGGACTCGCTAAAAATCGGCGATTAGATATTGGATTCCAGCTTCATTGAGGTCATTTCACTAATGAGTGCACCGGAAAGAGTTTCCTAATCCATCTGTGAGGGTGGCAACTGAAAGAGAATTTTAAAGCTGACAGAATAGGCGAGGAAAGGCATAGGAGATTTCCACACCCAGTAAGGAAGCCTTTCCCGAAATGGAAGAAAGAAACGAGCAAACAGAAACACCGGTAGCCCGCCAGGATCAGAGTCTGCCCCCGAGAGAAAGTACCCTGACCAGGTTCACCCGTGGGTGGGTGGCGAGCTAGCGGCATTCAGAAGAGCGAGGCCCGCAGTCTGTGCAGAAGACACCTGCACTCGGGTGTGTGTGGCGGCACGATTCACAAGCAGCTCCAGATGTTAAGCCAAGGAGAAGCCAGGGAGTTCCCAACGCCCCAGGTGTCCTCAGCCCACGACTGGCTGCTGGGGGAATGCGAAGCCCGGCTCCTTGTCTCAGAGCGGGACAACCAGGAGGTGTGACGTACACCCCGGGGTTCCCAGGAGGATCAGGCTGAAGCTGGGACTTGGCCTGAAAGTGTCCCCTCGCATGGCCACCCCCTTCCCCTTCCTGCTCCTCTACTCCTGGTGCCCCTCCATCCAGGGGCCAGACCTTAAAGAGTCACCCGCAAGAGAATCCTGGTCCCAAAGGAGCCTTCTGGGGGACCCGTGCTGAGAGAGGTTGTGGGCATGGCCCGCTGGGGCTCTGCCCGACCCAGGGCTGAGAGATGCAACCTCCCAGCTCTGGGTCCCTGCAGGGGAAGCGTTGGCAAGCACAGGGCCAGTCCTCCAAAGGCCCAGGTGCAGGGAGCCCAGGCCAAGCAGCCTGTGGAAGAAGCCACCCCGGGAAGACGACTGCAGGCCACGGCCCTTCCCACCTCCTCCTCCTCCTCCTCCTGCTCCTCCACCCCCCCCGACCTCCCACCCCCCACCCCCGACATGGCGCAGGGCTCAGAGACACCTCAGACACTTGCTACCCAAAGTGCAAAGGGCATCAGTTGCTCCTCCAAACCCCCCCCCTGCCCAGCAGACCGCGTTGTCCAGCCAGCCCCCGGGCCTCCCTGGGGTGCCCAGCACAAAAGTGCAGACAACCACCGGACCCTCAATCTCAGTTTTCGGATGTTTTTGCCACTCTAAGGACCCGCAGGCCAGCTGGGCCTTCTGGCAGGACAGAGAGCCCCGGAATCCGACGTGGAGAGCTGGGTGTACGTCCCCACGAGGAGGCGGTCCCCACCTCCGCGGCTCTCCCCTTGGGGGGGGGAAAAGCAGCCACGGGGCCTCAGAGAAGACACCAGGCTGGGCGCCCGCCCCACAGTGGGGGCACGTCCCCCGCAGGCCACTTAGCGACGGCCGCCGGCCGGCGGACGGTTGGGTGGCGCGAGACGCTGCGGCCGCCCTGCTACCGGGTTCCTGGGAGGGCGTCCTGGAACCAGCGTCCACACCAAGCCCTTGGAAGGCCCAGGCGACGGAGGAGCCCCGTCAGGCAGGGGCCGAGGACGGTGACGGCCCGGGCGGGGAGGAGCGTGTCAGGCAGGGGCAGAGGACGGTGACAGGTGACAGGCCGGGCGGGAAGGAGTCAGTCAGGCAGGGGCCGAGGAGGAGACGGGCTGGGTAAGGGTTAGGGTTAGAGTCAGGGCACAAGTCACAATCGCAAAGACCTGGAAGCGACCCGAGTGCCCATCGACCCACGAGTGCGTAAATGAAATGTGGCGCGTGGACACCACGGAGTGCTATTCAGCTAGGAGGAGCAGCGGTGAGAGGGCACCTCTCGTGGTTCTCCTGGCCAGAGCTGGAACCCGTTCCAGTAAGCCAGGTAGCCCAAGAATGGACACACGAGCACCACGTGCTCGCGCTCACCAGCAAATGGGTACGAACCGATGGACACCTAAGTGGACACAGAGGAATCACCTTCATCGGGTGGGTGTCGGGCGGGTGGGGGGAGGGGATGGGCATACACCTCCATTAGGAATGGGGTGGGTGCGCACCGACTGGGGGATGGGCGCACTTGAGGCTCTGACCCGAGGGGGGAGGCTGGGAGAGGGCAACGTACCCGACCTTAACATTGGTACCCCCACAATACGCTGGAACGACATCAGAGGTAAATGAATAAGAACACAGGGGGGAGGGGGGCACGGGCAACACATGTCACCTTAATACTTGGACTCCCATCATCTGCTTGAAAAGAGAGAGAAAAGAAAATGCAATCATAGAGATAAGAGACACTTTTTAAAAATAATGAATCCGAAGAGAAAAGTAAAAGGAGGCCTGTGGAGCAGGTCTGGGTGTGACTCCGGATCCCCCAACATCAGGTGCCACCACCAAAGATTCCTACGTGTAGCCCATAGAACCCCAAAAGCAACGGGACGAGTTCTGGTCACATACTCCCTCAAAATGACATCCTGGCCTTCTTCTGGAACTCCCTCCCCTCTCAGACTCTCAAGGTTTCCTCCAGCGTGTCGGTTCCCACAGAGCAGACCTTTGGTCTGAGACCTGACAGTCCAGAAGCCACGCATGCTGCCGCGTGACGGCGGTGTCGCGGCTTGGGACAAGAGGAGGCCCCACGGTGCGGGCTGGGGCGCCAGGCACCGCGGCGGGCGCTGAGGGTGGGGGTGACCCCCACCCCGGGCCGCCGCCTCGCTCCCAGAGAGGGGACAGAACAAGAGGCAAAACAAAAAAAAAAAAAAAAAGAAGAAGCCTACGGCACCCGGTATTCCCAGGCGGTCTCCCATCCAAGTACTAACCAGGCCCGACCCTGCTTAGCTTCCGAGACCAGACGAGGTCGGGCGCGTTCAGGGTGGTGTGGCCCTAGACGGCGGAGGGCGCCCCTGCCCCGCTCAAGAAGCCGAGCCTCTCTGCGCTTCCCCGCCGCCTCCTCCCGCCCCAGGCCCCGCGCCGGCGCTGACCCGCGCCGGGCCGGGCCTGTTGAGTTCACCGGCCGGGTCCGGCGGGCTCCGAGGGACGGGGGTGACAGGCGGGGCGGGGCGGGGCGGGCAGGGAGCGGTGGGCCGGGGTGGGGGGCTGTCTCTCTATACACACACACACACACACACACACTCACACTCACACAAGATGCGCCTCCACGGCTGGACTCGCCAAGGTGGAGACCTTCCAGCCCCCTTCCTCTCCTCGCCTGGCCTCCTTCACCTACCCGCCCCCCACCCCCAGCTCGTGGCCGCCCCCGCCGCCGCCGCCGCCGCCGCCGCCGATTGCGCACGCGCGGATCGCCCGCCCTTTGACCCCAGGCAGGGGCCGCCCTCCCCGACAACCCCTTTCAGCTGGGCCCCCCACCCTGTGGGTGGGCTGCCGCCTATTCCCCCGGGCCCGGGCTGGGGCACAGCGCATGGGGGAGGGGAGCGACTGTATGGGGCGTCTCTCTCTCTCTCTAGGGATGTGTCCCATGGGTGGGGTGGCGTGGTTTGTGGGGCGCTGAAGAAATCAGTCCCCTCCATCTCCTACCTCTGGAAAACGCCCAAGCCCTTGGAGAACTGCCGGCAATGCGACCGGGGGTGCCGGGACCCTCCTCTGTGTCCTCCTGTGGCCCAGTCCAAGGGGCCTGGGCCTGGCCGGGGCTGCATTGGACCCCGACCACCCTGGCGTGTGGACTCGCTAAAAATCGGCGATTAGATATTGGATTCCAGCTTCATTGAGGTCATTTCACTAATGAGTGCACCGGAAAGAGTTTCCTAATCCATCTGTGAGGGTGGCAACTGAAAGAGAATTTTAAAGCTGACAGAATAGGCGAGGAAAGGCATAGGAGATTTCCACACCCAGTAAGGAAGCCTTTCCCGAAATGGAAGAAAGAAACGAGCAAACAGAAACACCGGTAGCCCGCCAGGATCAGAGTCTGCCCCCGAGAGAAAGTACCCTGACCAGGTTCACCCGTGGGTGGGTGGCGAGCTAGCGGCATTCAGAAGAGCGAGGCCCGCAGTCTGTGCAGAAGACACCTGCACTCGGGTGTGTGTGGCGGCACGATTCACAAGCAGCTCCAGATGTTAAGCCAAGGAGAAGCCAGGGAGTTCCCAACGCCCCAGGTGTCCTCAGCCCACGACTGGCTGCTGGGGGAATGCGAAGCCCGGCTCCTTGTCTCAGAGCGGGACAACCAGGAGGTGTGACGTACACCCCGGGGTTCCCAGGAGGATCAGGCTGAAGCTGGGACTTGGCCTGAAAGTGTCCCCTCGCATGGCCACCCCCTTCCCCTTCCTGCTCCTCTACTCCTGGTGCCCCTCCATCCAGGGGCCAGACCTTAAAGAGTCACCCGCAAGAGAATCCTGGTCCCAAAGGGGCCTTCTGGGGGACCCGTGCTGAGAGAGGTTGTGGACATGGCCCGCTGGGGCTCTGCCCGACCCAGGGCTGAGAGATGCAACCTCCCAGCTCTGGGTCCCTGCAGGGGAAGCGTTGGCAAGCACAGGGCCAGTCCTCCAAAGGCCCAGGTGCAGGGAGCCCAGGCCAAGCAGCCTGTGGAAGAAGCCACCCCGGGAAGACGACTGCAGGCCACGGCCCTTCCCACCTCCTCCTCCTCCTCCTCCTGCTCCTCCACCCCCCCCGACCTCCCACCCCCCACCCCCGACATGGCGCAGGGCTCAGAGACACCTCAGACACTTGCTACCCAAAGTGCAAAGGGCATCAGTTGCTCCTCCAAACCCCCCCCCTGCCCAGCAGACCGCGTTGTCCAGCCAGCCCCCGGGCCTCCCTGGGGTGCCCAGCACAAAAGTGCAGACAACCACCGGACCCTCAATCTCAGTTTTCGGATGTTTTTGCCACTCTAAGGACCCGCAGGCCAGCTGGGCCTTCTGGCAGGACAGAGAGCCCCGGAATCCGACGTGGAGAGCTGGGTGTACGTCCCCACGAGGAGGCGGTCCCCACCTCCGCGGCTCTCCCCTTGGGGGGGGGGGAAAAGCAGCCACGGGGCCTCAGAGAAGACACCAGGCTGGGCGCCCGCCCCACAGTGGGGGCACGTCCCCCGCAGGCCACTTAGCGACGGCCGCCGGCCGGCGGACGGTTGGGTGGCGCGAGACGCTGCGGCCGCCCTGCTACCGGGTTCCTGGGAGGGCGTCCTGGAACCAGCGTCCACACCAAGCCCTTGGAAGGCCCAGGCGACGGAGGAGCCCCGTCAGGCAGGGGCCGAGGACGGTGACGGCCCGGGCGGGGAGGAGCGTGTCAGGCAGGGGCAGAGGACGGTGACAGGTGACAGGCCGGGCGGGAAGGAGTCAGTCAGGCAGGGGCCGAGGAGGAGACGGGCTGGGTAAGGGTTAGGGTTAGAGTCAGGGCACAAGTCACAATCGCAAAGACCTGGAAGCGACCCGAGTGCCCATCGACCCACGAGTGCGTAAATGAAATGTGGCGCGTGGACACCACGGAGTGCTATTCAGCTAGGAGGAGCAGCGGTGAGAGGGCACCTCTCGTGGTTCTCCTGGCCAGAGCTGGAACCCGTTCCAGTAAGCCAGGTAGCCCAAGAATGGACACACGAGCACCACGTGCTCGCGCTCACCAGCAAATGGGTACGAACCGATGGACACCTAAGTGAACACAGAGGAATCACATTCATCGGGTGGGTGTCGGGCGGGTGGGGGGAGGGGATGGGCATACACCTCCATTAGGAATGGGGTGGGTGCGCACCGACTGGGGGATGGGCGCACTTGAGGCTCTGACCCGAGGGGGGAGGCTGGGAGAGGGCAACGTACCCGACCTTAACATTGGTACCCCCACAATACGCTGGAACGACATCAGAGGTAAATGAATAAGAACACAGGGGGGAGGGGGGCACGGGCAACACATGTCACCTTAATACTTGGACTCCCATCATCTGCTTGAAAAGAGAGAGAAAAGAAAATGCAATCATAGAGATAAGAGACACTTTTTAAAAATAATGAATCCGAAGAGAAAAGTAAAAGGAGGCCTGTGGAGCAGGTCTGGGTGTGACTCCGGATCCCCCAACATCAGGTGCCACCACCAAAGATTCCTACGTGTAGCCCATAGAACCCCAAAAGCAACGGGACGAGTTCTGGTCACATACTCCCTCAAAATGACATCCTGGCCTTCTTCTGGAACTCCCTCCCCTCTCAGACTCTCAAGGTTTCCTCCAGCGTGTCGGTTCCCACAGAGCAGACCTTTGGTCTGAGACCTGACAGTCCAGAAGCCACGCATGCTGCCGCGTGACGGCGGTGTCGCGGCTTGGGACAAGAGGAGGCCCCACGGTGCGGGCTGGGGCGCCAGGCACCGCGGCGGGCGCTGAGGGTGGGGGTGACCCCCACCCCGGGCCGCCGCCTCGCTCCCAGAGAGGGGACAGAACAAGAGGCAAAACAAAAAAAAAAAAAAAAAGAAGAAGCCTACATCACCCGGTATTCCCAGGCGGTCTCCCATCCAAGTACTAACCAGGCCCGACCCTGCTTAGCTTCCGAGACCAGACGAGGTCGGGCGCGTTCAGGGTGGTGTGGCCCTAGACGGCGGAGGGCGCCCCTGCCCCGCTCAAGAAGCCGAGCCTCTCTGCGCTTCCCCGCCGCCTCCTCCCGCCCCAGGCCCCGCACCGGCGCTGACCCGCGCCGGGCCGGGCCTGTTGAGTTCACCGGCCGGGTCCGGCGGGCTCCGAGGGACGGGGGTGACAGGCGGGGCGGGGCGGGCAGGGAGCGGTGGGCCGGGGTGGGGGGCTGTCTCTCTATACACACACACACACACACACACACACACACACTCACACTCACACAAGATGCGCCTCCACGGCTGGACTCGCCAAGGTGGAGACCTTCCAGCCCCCTTCCTCTCCTCGCCTGGCCTCCTTCACCTACCCGCCCCCCACCCCCAGCTCATGGCCACCCCCGCCGCCGCCTCCGCCGCCGCCGCCGCCGCCGCCGCCGATTGCGCACGCGCGGATCGCCCGCCCTTTGACCCCAGGCAGGGGCCGCCCTCCCCGACAACCCCTTTCAGCTGGGCCCCCCACCCTGTGGGTGGGCTGCCGCCTATTCCCCCGGGCCCGGGCTGGGGCACAGCGCATGGGGGAGGGGAGCGACTGTATGGGGCGTCTCTCTCTCTCTCTAGGGATGTGTCCCATGGGTGGGGTGGCGTGGTTTGTGGGGCGCTGAAGAAATCAGTCCCCTCCATCTCCTACCTCTGGAAAACGCCCAAGCCCTTGGAGAACTGCCGGCAATGCGACCGGGGGTGCCGGGACCCTCCTCTGTGTCCTCCTGTGGCCCAGTCCAAGGGGCCTGGGCCTGGCCGGGGCTGCATTGGACCCCGACCACCCTGGCGTGTGGACTCGCTAAAAATCGGCGATTAGATATTGGATTCCAGCTTCATTGAGGTCATTTCACTAATGAGTGCACCGGAAAGAGTTTCCTAATCCATCTGTGAGGGTGGCAACTGAAAGAGAATTTTAAAGCTGACAGAATAGGCGAGGAAAGGCATAGGAGATTTCCACACCCAGTAAGGAAGCCTTTCCCGAAATGGAAGAAAGAAACGAGCAAACAGAAACACCGGTAGCCCGCCAGGATCAGAGTCTGCCCCCGAGAGAAAGTACCCTGACCAGGTTCACCCGTGGGTGGGTGGCGAGCTAGCGGCATTCAGAAGAGCGAGGCCCGCAGTCTGTGCAGAAGACACCTGCACTCGGGTGTGTGTGGCGGCACGATTCACAAGCAGCTCCAGATGTTAAGCCAAGGAGAAGCCAGGGAGTTCCCAACGCCCCAGGTGTCCTCAGCCCACGACTGGCTGCTGGGGGAATGCGAAGCCCGGCTCCTTGTCTCAGAGCGGGACAACCAGGAGGTGTGACGTACACCCCGGGGTTCCCAGGAGGATCAGGCTGAAGCTGGGACTTGGCCTGAAAGTGTCCCCTCGCATGGCCACCCCCTTCCCCTTCCTGCTCCTCTACTCCTGGTGCCCCTCCATCCAGGGGCCAGACCTTAAAGAGTCACCCGCAAGAGAATCCTGGTCCCAAAGGAGCCTTCTGGGGGACCCGTGCTGAGAGAGGTTGTGGGCATGGCCCGCTGGGGCTCTGCCCGACCCAGGGCTGAGAGATGCAACCTCCCAGCTCTGGGTCCCTGCAGGGGAAGCGTTGGCAAGCACAGGGCCAGTCCTCCAAAGGCCCAGGTGCAGGGAGCCCAGGCCAAGCAGCCTGTGGAAGAAGCCACCCCGGGAAGACGACTGCAGGCCACGGCCCTTCCCACCTCCTCCTCCTCCTCCTCCTGCTCCTCCACCCCCCCCGACCTCCCACCCCCCACCCCCGACATGGCGCAGGGCTCAGAGACACCTCAGACACTTGCTACCCAAAGTGCAAAGGGCATCAGTTGCTCCTCCAAACCCCCCCCCTGCCCAGCAGACCGCGTTGTCCAGCCAGCCCCCGGGCCTCCCTGGGGTGCCCAGCACAAAAGTGCAGACAACCACCGGACCCTCAATCTCAGTTTTCGGATGTTTTTGCCACTCTAAGGACCCGCAGGCCAGCTGGGCCTTCTGGCAGGACAGAGAGCCCCGGAATCCGACGTGGAGAGCTGGGTGTACGTCCCCACGAGGAGGCGGTCCCCACCTCCGCGGCTCTCCCCTTGGGGGGGGGAAAAGCAGCCACGGGGCCTCAGAGAAGACACCAGGCTGGGCGCCCGCCCCACAGTGGGGGCACGTCCCCCGCAGGCCACTTAGCGACGGCCGCCGGCCGGCGGACGGTTGGGTGGCGCGAGACGCTGCGGCCGCCCTGCTACCGGGTTCCTGGGAGGGCGTCCTGGAACCAGCGTCCACACCAAGCCCTTGGAAGGCCCAGGCGACGGAGGAGCCCCGTCAGGCAGGGGCCGAGGACGGTGACGGCCCGGGCGGGGAGGAGCGTGTCAGGCAGGGGCAGAGGACGGTGACAGGTGACAGGCCGGGCGGGAAGGAGTCAGTCAGGCAGGGGCCGAGGAGGAGACGGGCTGGGTAAGGGTTAGGGTTAGAGTCAGGGCACAAGTCACAATCGCAAAGACCTGGAAGCGACCCGAGTGCCCATCGACCCACGAGTGCGTAAATGAAATGTGGCGCGTGGACACCACGGAGTGCTATTCAGCTAGGAGGAGCAGCGGTGAGAGGGCACCTCTCGTGGTTCTCCTGGCCAGAGCTGGAACCCGTTCCAGTAAGCCAGGTAGCCCAAGAATGGACACACGAGCACCACGTGCTCGCGCTCACCAGCAAATGGGTACGAACCGATGGACACCTAAGTGGACACAGAGGAATCACCTTCATCGGGTGGGTGTCGGGCGGGTGGGGGGAGGGGATGG
Source organism: Microcebus murinus (assembly GCF_040939455.1). Taxonomy (NCBI): domain Eukaryota; kingdom Metazoa; phylum Chordata; class Mammalia; order Primates; family Cheirogaleidae; genus Microcebus; species Microcebus murinus. Next base: position 164,504 of record NW_027438953.1, read on the forward strand.
GCATACACCTCCATTAGGAATGGGGTGGGTGCGCACCGACTGGGGGATGGGCGCACTTGAGGCTCTGACCCGAGGGGGGAGGCTGGGAGAGGGCAACGTACCCGACCTTAACATTGGTACCCCCACAATACGCTGGAACGACATCAGAGGTAAATGAATAAGAACACAGGGGGGAGGGGGGCACGGGCAACACATGTCACCTTAATACTTGGACTCCCATCATCTGCTTGAAAAGAGAGAGAAAAGAAAATGCAATCATAGAGATAAGAGACACTTTTTAAAAATAATGAATCCGAAGAGAAAAGTAAAAGGAGGCCTGTGGAGCAGGTCTGGGTGTGACTCCGGATCCCCCAACATCAGGTGCCACCACCAAAGATTCCTACGTGTAGCCCATAGAACCCCAAAAGCAACGGGACGAGTTCTGGTCACATACTCCCTCAAAATGACATCCTGGCCTTCTTCTGGAACTCCCTCCCCTCTCAGACTCTCAAGGTTTCCTCCAGCGTGTCGGTTCCCACAGAGCAGACCTTTGGTCTGAGACCTGACAGTCCAGAAGCCACGCATGCTGCCGCGTGACGGCGGTGTCGCGGCTTGGGACAAGAGGAGGCCCCACGGTGCGGGCTGGGGCGCCAGGCACCGCGGCGGGCGCTGAGGGTGGGGGTGACCCCCACCCCGGGCCGCCGCCTCGCTCCCAGAGAGGGGACAGAACAAGAGGCAAAACAAAAAAAAAAAAAAAAGAAGAAGCCTACGGCACCCGGTATTCCCAGGCGGTCTCCCATCCAAGTACTAACCAGGCCCGACCCTGCTTAGCTTCCGAGACCAGACGAGGTCGGGCGCGTTCAGGGTGGTGTGGCCCTAGACGGCGGAGGGCGCCCCTGCCCCGCTCAAGAAGCCGAGCCTCTCTGCGCTTCCCCGCCGCCTCCTCCCGCCCCAGGCCCCGCGCCGGCGCTGACCCGCGCAGGGCCGGGCCTGTTGAGTTCACCGGCCGGGTCCGGCGGGCTCCGAGGGACGGGGGTGACAGGCGGGGCGGGGCGGGGCGGGCAGGGAGCGGTGGGCCGGGGTGGGGGGCTGTCTCTCTATACACACACACACACACACACACACTCACACTCACACAAGATGCGCCTCCACGGCTGGACTCGCCAAGGTGGAGACCTTCCAGCCCCCTTCCTCTCCTCGCCTGGCCTCCTTCACCTACCCGCCCCCCACCCCCAGCTCGTGGCCGCCCCCGCCGCCGCCGCCGCCGCCGCCGATTGCGCACGCGCGGATCGCCCGCCCTTTGACCCCAGGCAGGGGCCGCCCTCCCCGACAACCCCTTTCAGCTGGGCCCCCCACCCTGTGGGTGGGCTGCCGCCTATTCCCCCGGGCCCGGGCTGGGGCACAGCGCATGGGGGAGGGGAGCGACTGTATGGGGCGTCTCTCTCTCTCTCTAGGGATGTGTCCCATGGGTGGGGTGGCGTGGTTTGTGGGGCGCTGAAGAAATCAGTCCCCTCCATCTCCTACCTCTGGAAAACGCCCAAGCCCTTGGAGAACTGCCGGCAATGCGACCGGGGGTGCCGGGACCCTCCTCTGTGTCCTCCTGTGGCCCAGTCCAAGGGGCCTGGGCCTGGCCGGGGCTGCATTGGACCCCGACCACCCTGGCGTGTGGACTCGCTAAAAATCGGCGATTAGATATTGGATTCCAGCTTCATTGAGGTCATTTCACTAATGAGTGCACCGGAAAGAGTTTCCTAATCCATCTGTGAGGGTGGCAACTGAAAGAGAATTTTAAAGCTGACAGAATAGGCGAGGAAAGGCATAGGAGATTTCCACACCCAGTAAGGAAGCCTTTCCCGAAATGGAAGAAAGAAACGAGCAAACAGAAACACCGGTAGCCCGCCAGGATCAGAGTCTGCCCCCGAGAGAAAGTACCCTGACCAGGTTCACCCGTGGGTGGGTGGCGAGCTAGCGGCATTCAGAAGAGCGAGGCCCGCAGTCTGTGCAGAAGACACCTGCACTCGGGTGTGTGTGGCGGCACGATTCACAAGCAGCTCCAGATGTTAAGCCAAGGAGAAGCCAGGGAGTTCCCAACGCCCCAGGTGTCCTCAGCCCACGACTGGCTGCTGGGGGAATGCGAAGCCCGGCTCCTTGTCTCAGAGCGGGACAACCAGGAGGTGTGACGTACACCCCGGGGTTCCCAGGAGGATCAGGCTGAAGCTGGGACTTGGCCTGAAAGTGTCCCCTCGCATGGCCACCCCCTTCCCCTTCCTGCTCCTCTACTCCTGGTGCCCCTCCATCCAGGGGCCAGACCTTAAAGAGTCACCCGCAAGAGAATCCTGGTCCCAAAGGGGCCTTCTGGGGGACCCGTGCTGAGAGAGGTTGTGGACATGGCCCGCTGGGGCTCTGCCCGACCCAGGGCTGAGAGATGCAACCTCCCAGCTCTGGGTCCCTGCAGGGGAAGCGTTGGCAAGCACAGGGCCAGTCCTCCAAAGGCCCAGGTGCAGGGAGCCCAGGCCAAGCAGCCTGTGGAAGAAGCCACCCCGGGAAGACGACTGCAGGCCACGGCCCTTCCCACCTCCTCCTCCTCCTCCTCCTGCTCCTCCACCCCCCCCGACCTCCCACCCCCCACCCCCGACATGGCGCAGGGCTCAGAGACACCTCAGACACTTGCTACCCAAAGTGCAAAGGGCATCAGTTGCTCCTCCAAACCCCCCCCCTGCCCAGCAGACCGCGTTGTCCAGCCAGCCCCCGGGCCTCCCTGGGGTGCCCAGCACAAAAGTGCAGACAACCACCGGACCCTCAATCTCAGTTTTCGGATGTTTTTGCCACTCTAAGGACCCGCAGGCCAGCTGGGCCTTCTGGCAGGACAGAGAGCCCCGGAATCCGACGTGGAGAGCTGGGTGTACGTCCCCACGAGGAGGCGGTCCCCACCTCCGCGGCTCTCCCCTTGGGGGGGGGGGAAAAGCAGCCACGGGGCCTCAGAGAAGACACCAGGCTGGGCGCCCGCCCCACAGTGGGGGCACGTCCCCCGCAGGCCACTTAGCGACGGCCGCCGGCCGGCGGACGGTTGGGTGGCGCGAGACGCTGCGGCCGCCCTGCTACCGGGTTCCTGGGAGGGCGTCCTGGAACCAGCGTCCACACCAAGCCCTTGGAAGGCCCAGGCGACGGAGGAGCCCCGTCAGGCAGGGGCCGAGGACGGTGACGGCCCGGGCGGGGAGGAGCGTGTCAGGCAGGGGCAGAGGACGGTGACAGGTGACAGGCCGGGCGGGAAGGAGTCAGTCAGGCAGGGGCCGAGGAGGAGACGGGCTGGGTAAGGGTTAGGGTTAGAGTCAGGGCACAAGTCACAATCGCAAAGACCTGGAAGCGACCCGAGTGCCCATCGACCCACGAGTGCGTAAATGAAATGTGGCGCGTGGACACCACGGAGTGCTATTCAGCTAGGAGGAGCAGCGGTGAGAGGGCACCTCTCGTGGTTCTCCTGGCCAGAGCTGGAACCCGTTCCAGTAAGCCAGGTAGCCCAAGAATGGACACACGAGCACCACGTGCTCGCGCTCACCAGCAAATGGGTACGAACCGATGGACACCTAAGTGAACACAGAGGAATCACATTCATCGGGTGGGTGTCGGGCGGGTGGGGGGAGGGGATGGGCATACACCTCCATTAGGAATGGGGTGGGTGCGCACCGACTGGGGGATGGGCGCACTTGAGGCTCTGACCCGAGGGGGGAGGCTGGGAGAGGGCAACGTACCCGACCTTAACATTGGTACCCCCACAATACGCTGGAACGACATCAGAGGTAAATGAATAAGAACACAGGGGGGAGGGGGGCACGGGCAACACATGTCACCTTAATACTTGGACTCCCATCATCTGCTTGAAAAGAGAGAGAAAAGAAAATGCAATCATAGAGATAAGAGACACTTTTTAAAAATAATGAATCCGAAGAGAAAAGTAAAAGGAGGCCTGTGGAGCAGGTCTGGGTGTGACTCCGGATCCCCCAACATCAGGTGCCACCACCAAAGATTCCTACGTGTAGCCCATAGAACCCCAAAAGCAACGGGACGAGTTCTGGTCACATACTCCCTCAAAATGACATCCTGGCCTTCTTCTGGAACTCCCTCCCCTCTCAGACTCTCAAGGTTTCCTCCAGCGTGTCGGTTCCCACAGAGCAGACCTTTGGTCTGAGACCTGACAGTCCAGAAGCCACGCATGCTGCCGCGTGACGGCGGTGTCGCGGCTTGGGACAAGAGGAGGCCCCACGGTGCGGGCTGGGGCGCCAGGCACCGCGGCGGGCGCTGAGGGTGGGGGTGACCCCCACCCCGGGCCGCCGCCTCGCTCCCAGAGAGGGGACAGAACAAGAGGCAAAACAAAAAAAAAAAAAAAAAGAAGAAGCCTACATCACCCGGTATTCCCAGGCGGTCTCCCATCCAAGTACTAACCAGGCCCGACCCTGCTTAGCTTCCGAGACCAGACGAGGTCGGGCGCGTTCAGGGTGGTGTGGCCCTAGACGGCGGAGGGCGCCCCTGCCCCGCTCAAGAAGCCGAGCCTCTCTGCGCTTCCCCGCCGCCTCCTCCCGCCCCAGGCCCCGCACCGGCGCTGACCCGCGCCGGGCCGGGCCTGTTGAGTTCACCGGCCGGGTCCGGCGGGCTCCGAGGGACGGGGGTGACAGGCGGGGCGGGGCGGGGCGGGCAGGGAGCGGTGGGCCGGGGTGGGGGGCTGTCTCTCTATACACACACACACACACACACACACACACACACTCACACTCACACAAGATGCGCCTCCACGGCTGGACTCGCCAAGGTGGAGACCTTCCAGCCCCCTTCCTCTCCTCGCCTGGCCTCCTTCACCTACCCGCCCCCCACCCCCAGCTCGTGGCCACCCCCGCCGCCGCCGCCGCCGCCGCCGCCGCCGCCGCCGATTGCGCACGCGCGGATCGCCCGCCCTTTGACCCCAGGCAGGGGCCGCCCTCCCCGACAACCCCTTTCAGCTGGGCCCCCCACCCTGTGGGTGGGCTGCCGCCTATTCCCCCGGGCCCGGGCTGGGGCACAGCGCATGGGGGAGGGGAGCGACTGTATGGGGCGTCTCTCTCTCTCTCTAGGGATGTGTCCCATGGGTGGGGTGGCGTGGTTTGTGGGGCGCTGAAGAAATCAGTCCCCTCCATCTCCTACCTCTGGAAAACGCCCAAGCCCTTGGAGAACTGCCGGCAATGCGACCGGGGGTGCCGGGACCCTCCTCTGTGTCCTCCTGTGGCCCAGTCCAAGGGGCCTGGGCCTGGCCGGGGCTGCATTGGACCCCGACCACCCTGGCGTGTGGACTCGCTAAAAATCGGCGATTAGATATTGGATTCCAGCTTCATTGAGGTCATTTCACTAATGAGTGCACCGGAAAGAGTTTCCTAATCCATCTGTGAGGGTGGCAACTGAAAGAGAATTTTAAAGCTGACAGAATAGGCGAGGAAAGGCATAGGAGATTTCCACACCCAGTAAGGAAGCCTTTCCCGAAATGGAAGAAAGAAACGAGCAAACAGAAACACCGGTAGCCCGCCAGGATCAGAGTCTGCCCCCGAGAGAAAGTACCCTGACCAGGTTCACCCGTGGGTGGGTGGCGAGCTAGCGGCATTCAGAAGAGCGAGGCCCGCAGTCTGTGCAGAAGACACCTGCACTCGGGTGTGTGTGGCGGCACGATTCACAAGCAGCTCCAGATGTTAAGCCAAGGAGAAGCCAGGGAGTTCCCAACGCCCCAGGTGTCCTCAGCCCACGACTGGCTGCTGGGGGAATGCGAAGCCCGGCTCCTTGTCTCAGAGCGGGACAACCAGGAGGTGTGACGTACACCCCGGGGTTCCCAGGAGGATCAGGCTGAAGCTGGGACTTGGCCTGAAAGTGTCCCCTCGCATGGCCACCCCCTTCCCCTTCCTGCTCCTCTACTCCTGGTGCCCCTCCATCCAGGGGCCAGACCTTAAAGAGTCACCCGCAAGAGAATCCTGGTCCCAAAGGAGCCTTCTGGGGGACCCGTGCTGAGAGAGGTTGTGGGCATGGCCCGCTGGGGCTCTGCCCGACCCAGGGCTGAGAGATGCAACCTCCCAGCTCTGGGTCCCTGCAGGGGAAGCGTTGGCAAGCACAGGGCCAGTCCTCCAAAGGCCCAGGTGCAGGGAGCCCAGGCCAAGCAGCCTGTGGAAGAAGCCACCCCGGGAAGACGACTGCAGGCCACGGCCCTTCCCACCTCCTCCTCCTCCTCCTCCTGCTCCTCCACCCCCCCCGACCTCCCACCCCCCACCCCCGACATGGCGCAGGGCTCAGAGACACCTCAGACACTTGCTACCCAAAGTGCAAAGGGCATCAGTTGCTCCTCCAAACCCCCCCCCTGCCCAGCAGACCGCGTTGTCCAGCCAGCCCCCGGGCCTCCCTGGGGTGCCCAGCACAAAAGTGCAGACAACCACCGGACCCTCAATCTCAGTTTTCGGATGTTTTTGCCACTCTAAGGACCCGCAGGCCAGCTGGGCCTTCTGGCAGGACAGAGAGCCCCGGAATCCGACGTGGAGAGCTGGGTGTACGTCCCCACGAGGAGGCGGTCCCCACCTCCGCGGCTCTCCCCTTGGGGGGGGGGAAAAGCAGCCACGGGGCCTCAGAGAAGACACCAGGCTGGGCGCCCGCCCCACAGTGGGGGCACGTCCCCCGCAGGCCACTTAGCGACGGCCGCCGGCCGGCGGACGGTTGGGTGGCGCGAGACGCTGCGGCCGCCCTGCTACCGGGTTCCTGGGAGGGCGTCCTGGAACCAGCGTCCACACCAAGCCCTTGGAAGGCCCAGGCGACGGAGGAGCCCCGTCAGGCAGGGGCCGAGGACGGTGACGGCCCGGGCGGGGAGGAGCGTGTCAGGCAGGGGCAGAGGACGGTGACAGGTGACAGGCCGGGCGGGAAGGAGTCAGTCAGGCAGGGGCCGAGGAGGAGACGGGCTGGGTAAGGGTTAGGGTTAGAGTCAGGGCACAAGTCACAATCGCAAAGACCTGGAAGCGACCCGAGTGCCCATCGACCCACGAGTGCGTAAATGAAATGTGGCGCGTGGACACCACGGAGTGCTATTCAGCTAGGAGGAGCAGCGGTGAGAGGGCACCTCTCGTGGTTCTCCTGGCCAGAGCTGGAACCCGTTCCAGTAAGCCAGGTAGCCCAAGAATGGACACACGAGCACCACGTGCTCGCGCTCACCAGCAAATGGGTACGAACCGATGGACACCTAAGTGGACACAGAGGAATCACCTTCATCGGGTGGGTGTCGGGCGGGTGGGGGGAGGGGATGGGCATACACCTCCATTAGGAATGGGGTGGGTGCGCACCGACTGGGGGATGGGCGCACTTGAGGCTCTGACCCGAGGGGGGAGGCTGGGAGAGGGCAACGTACCCGACCTTAACATTGGTACCCCCACAATACGCTGGAACGACATCAGAGGTAAATGAATAAGAACACAGGGGGGAGGGGGGCACGGGCAACACATGTCACCTTAATACTTGGACTCCCATCATCTGCTTGAAAAGAGAGAGAAAAGAAAATGCAATCATAGAGATAAGAGACACTTTTTAAAAATAATGAATCCGAAGAGAAAAGTAAAAGGAGGCCTGTGGAGCAGGTCTGGGTGTGACTCCGGATCCCCCAACATCAGGTGCCACCACCAAAGATTCCTACGTGTAGCCCATAGAACCCCAAAAGCAACGGGACGAGTTCTGGTCACATACTCCCTCAAAATGACATCCTGGCCTTCTTCTGGAACTCCCTCCCCTCTCAGACTCTCAAGGTTTCCTCCAGCGTGTCGGTTCCCACAGAGCAGACCTTTGGTCTGAGACCTGACAGTCCAGAAGCCACGCATGCTGCCGCGTGACGGCGGTGTCGCGGCTTGGGACAAGAGGAGGCCCCACGGTGCGGGCTGGGGCGCCAGGCACCGCGGCGGGCGCTGAGGGTGGGGGTGACCCCCACCCCGGGCCGCCGCCTCGCTCCCAGAGAGGGGACAGAACAAGAGGCAAAACAAAAAAAAAAAAAAAAGAAGAAGCCTACGGCACCCGGTATTCCCAGGCGGTCTCCCATCCAAGTACTAACCAGGCCCGACCCTGCTTAGCTTCCGAGACCAGACGAGGTCGGGCGCGTTCAGGGTGGTGTGGCCCTAGACGGCGGAGGGCGCCCCTGCCCCGCTCAAGAAGCCGAGCCTCTCTGCGCTTCCCCGCCGCCTCCTCCCGCCCCAGGCCCCGCGCCGGCGCTGACCCGCGCCGGGCCGGGCCTGTTGAGTTCACCGGCCGGGTCCGGCGGGCTCCGAGGGACGGGGGTGACAGGCGGGGCGGGGCGGGGCGGGCAGGGAGCGGTGGGCCGGGGTGGGGGGCTGTCTCTCTATACACACACACACACACACACACACTCACACTCACACAAGATGCGCCTCCACGGCTGGACTCGCCAAGGTGGAGACCTTCCAGCCCCCTTCCTCTCCTCGCCTGGCCTCCTTCACCTACCCGCCCCCCACCCCCAGCTCGTGGCCGCCCCCGCCGCCGCCGCCGCCGCCGCCGATTGCGCACGCGCGGATCGCCCGCCCTTTGACCCCAGGCAGGGGCCGCCCTCCCCGACAACCCCTTTCAGCTGGGCCCCCCACCCTGTGGGTGGGCTGCCGCCTATTCCCCCGGGCCCGGGCTGGGGCACAGCGCATGGGGGAGGGGAGCGACTGTATGGGGCGTCTCTCTCTCTCTCTAGGGATGTGTCCCATGGGTGGGGTGGCGTGGTTTGTGGGGCGCTGAAGAAATCAGTCCCCTCCATCTCCTACCTCTGGAAAACGCCCAAGCCCTTGGAGAACTGCCGGCAATGCGACCGGGGGTGCCGGGACCCTCCTCTGTGTCCTCCTGTGGCCCAGTCCAAGGGGCCTGGGCCTGGCCGGGGCTGCATTGGACCCCGACCACCCTGGCGTGTGGACTCGCTAAAAATCGGCGATTAGATATTGGATTCCAGCTTCATTGAGGTCATTTCACTAATGAGTGCACCGGAAAGAGTTTCCTAATCCATCTGTGAGGGTGGCAACTGAAAGAGAATTTTAAAGCTGACAGAATAGGCGAGGAAAGGCATAGGAGATTTCCACACCCAGTAAGGAAGCCTTTCCCGAAATGGAAGAAAGAAACGAGCAAACAGAAACACCGGTAGCCCGCCAGGATCAGAGTCTGCCCCCGAGAGAAAGTACCCTGACCAGGTTCACCCGTGGGTGGGTGGCGAGCTAGCGGCATTCAGAAGAGCGAGGCCCGCAGTCTGTGCAGAAGACACCTGCACTCGGGTGTGTGTGGCGGCACGATTCACAAGCAGCTCCAGATGTTAAGCCAAGGAGAAGCCAGGGAGTTCCCAACGCCCCAGGTGTCCTCAGCCCACGACTGGCTGCTGGGGGAATGCGAAGCCCGGCTCCTTGTCTCAGAGCGGGACAACCAGGAGGTGTGACGTACACCCCGGGGTTCCCAGGAGGATCAGGCTGAAGCTGGGACTTGGCCTGAAAGTGTCCCCTCGCATGGCCACCCCCTTCCCCTTCCTGCTCCTCTACTCCTGGTGCCCCTCCATCCAGGGGCCAGACCTTAAAGAGTCACCCGCAAGAGAATCCTGGTCCCAAAGGGGCCTTCTGGGGGACCCGTGCTGAGAGAGGTTGTGGACATGGCCCGCTGGGGCTCTGCCCGACCCAGGGCTGAGAGATGCAACCTCCCAGCTCTGGGTCCCTGCAGGGGAAGCGTTGGCAAGCACAGGGCCAGTCCTCCAAAGGCCCAGGTGCAGGGAGCCCAGGCCAAGCAGCCTGTGGAAGAAGCCACCCCGGGAAGACGACTGCAGGCCACGGCCCTTCCCACCTCCTCCTCCTCCTCCTCCTGCTCCTCCACCCCCCCCGACCTCCCACCCCCCACCCCCGACATGGCGCAGGGCTCAGAGACACCTCAGACACTTGCTACCCAAAGTGCAAAGGGCATCAGTTGCACCTCCAAACCCCCCCCCTGCCCAGCAGACCGCGTTGTCCAGGCAGCCCCCGGGCCTCCCTGGGGTGCCCAGCACAAAAGTGCAGACAACCACCGGACCCTCAATCTCAGTTTTCGGATGTTTTTGCCACTCTAAGGACCCGCAGGCCAGCTGGGCCTTCTGGCAGGACAGAGAGCCCCGGAATCCGACGTGGAGAGCTGGGTGTACGTCCCCACGAGGAGGCGGTCCCCACCTCCGCGGCTCTCCCCTTGGGGGGGGGGAAAAGCAGCCACGGGGCCTCAGAGAAGACACCAGGCTGGGCGCCCGCCCCACAGTGGGGGCACGTCCCCCGCAGGCCACTTAGCGACGGCCGCCGGCCGGCGGACGGTTGGGTGGCGCGAGACGCTGCGGCCGCCCTGCTACCGGGTTCCTGGGAGGGCGTCCTGGAACCAGCGTCCACACCAAGCCCTTGGAAGGCCCAGGCGACGGAGGAGCCCCGTCAGGCAGGGGCCGAGGACGGTGACGGCCCGGGCGGGGAGGAGCGTGTCAGGCAGGGGCAGAGGACGGTGACAGGTGACAGGCCGGGCGGGAAGGAGTCAGTCAGGCAGGGGCCGAGGAGGAGACGGGCTGGGTAAGGGTTAGGGTTAGAGTCAGGGCACAAGTCACAATCGCAAAGACCTGGAAGCGACCCGAGTGCCCATCGACCCACGAGTGCGTAAATGAAATGTGGCGCGTGGACACCACGGAGTGCTATTCAGCTAGGAGGAGCAGCGGTGAGAGGGCACCTCTCGTGGTTCTCCTGGCCAGAGCTGGAACCCGTTCCAGTAAGCCAGGTAGCCCAAGAATGGACACACGAGCACCACGTGCTCGCGCTCACCAGCAAATGGGTACGAACCGATGGACACCTAAGTGAACACAGAGGAATCACATTCATCGGGTGGGTGTCGGGCGGGTGGGGGGAGGGGATGGGCATACACCTCCATTAGGAATGGGATGGGTGCGCACCGACTGGGGGATGGGCGCACTTGAGGCTCTGACCCGAGGGGGGAGGCTGGGAGAGGGCAACGTACCCGACCTTAACATTGGTACCCCCACAATACGCTGGAACGACATCAGAGGTAAATGAATAAGAACACAGGGGGGAGGGGGGCACGGGCAACACATGTCACCTTAATACTTGGACTCCCATCATCTGCTTGAAAAGAGAGAGAAAAGAAAATGCAATCATAGAGATAAGAGACACTTTTTAAAAATAATGAATCCGAAGAGAAAAGTAAAAGGAGGCCTGTGGAGCAGGTCTGGGTGTGACTCCGGATCCCCCAACATCAGGTGCCACCACCAAAGATTCCTACGTGTAGCCCATAGAACCCCAAAAGCAACGGGACGAGTTCTGGTCACATACTCCCTCAAAATGACATCCTGGCCTTCTTCTGGAACTCCCTCCCCTCTCAGACTCTCAAGGTTTCCTCCAGCGTGTCGGTTCCCACAGAGCAGACCTTTGGTCTGAGACCTGACAGTCCAGAAGCCACGCATGCTGCCGCGTGACGGCGGTGTCGCGGCTTGGGACAAGAGGAGGCCCCACGGTGCGGGCTGGGGCGCCAGGCACCGCGGCGGGCGCTGAGGGTGGGGGTGACCCCCACCCCGGGCCGCCGCCTCGCTCCCAGAGAGGGGACAGAACAAGAGGCAAAACAAAAAAAAAAAAAAAAAGAAGAAGCCTACGGCACCCGGTATTCCCAGGCGGTCTCCCATCCAAGTACTAACCAGGCCCGACCCTGCTTAGCTTCCGAGACCAGACGAGGTCGGGCGCGTTCAGGGTGGTGTGGCCCTAGACGGCGGAGGGCGCCCCTGCCCCGCTCAAGAAGCCGAGCCTCTCTGCGCTTCCCCGCCGCCTCCTCCCGCCCCAGGCCCCGCACCGGCGCTGACCCGCGCCGGGCCGGGCCTGTTGAGTTCACCGGCCGGGTCCGGCGGGCTCCGAGGGACGGGGGTGACAGGCGGGGCGGGGCGGGGCGGGCAGGGAGCGGTGGGCCGGGGTGGGGGGCTGTCTCTCTATACACACACACACACACACACACACACACACTCACACTCACACAAGATGCGCCTCCACGGCTGGACTCGCCAAGGTGGAGACCTTCCAGCCCCCTTCCTCTCCTCGCCTGGCCTCCTTCACCTACCCGCCCCCCACCCCCAGCTCGTGGCCGCCCCCGCCGCCGCCGCCGCCGCCGCCGCCGCCGCCCATTGCGCACGCGCGGATCGCCCGCCCTTTGACCCCAGGCAGGGGCCGCCCTCCCCGACAACCCCTTTCAGCTGGGCCCCCCACCCTGTGGGTGGGCTGCCGCCTATTCCCCCGGGCCCGGGCTGGGGCACAGCGCATGGGGGAGGGGAGCGACTGTATGGGGCGTCTCTCTCTCTCTCTAGGGATGTGTCCCATGGGTGGGGTGGCGTGGTTTGTGGGGCGCTGAAGAAATCAGTCCCCTCCATCTCCTACCTCTGGAAAACGCCCAAGCCCTTGGAGAACTGCTGGCAATGCGACCGGGGGTGCCGGGACCCTCCTCTGTGTCCTCCTGTGGCCCAGTCCAAGGGGCCTGGGCCTGGCCGGGGCTGCATTGGACCCCGACCACCCTGGCGTGTGGACTCGCTAAAAATCGGCGATTAGATATTGGATTCCAGCTTCATTGAGGTCATTTCACTAATGAGTGCACCGGAAAGAGTTTCCTAATCCATCTGTGAGGGTGGCAACTGAAAGAGAATTTTAAAGCTGACAGAATAGGCGAGGAAAGGCATAGGAGATTTCCACACCCAGTAAGGATGCCTTTCCCGAAATGGAAGAAAGAAACGAGCAAACAGAAACACCGGTAGCCCGCCAGGATCAGAGTCTGCCCCCGAGAGAAAGTACCCTGACCAGGTTCACCCGTGGGTGGGTGGCGAGCTAGCGGCATTCAGAAGAGCGAGGCCCGCAGTCTGTGCAGAAGACACCTGCACTCGGGTGTGTGTGGCGGCACGATTCACAAGCAGCTCCAGATGTTAAGCCAAGGAGAAGCCAGGGAGTTCCCAACGCCCCAGGTGTCCTCAGCCCACGACTGGCTGCTGGGGGAATGCGAAGCCCGGCTCCTTGTCTCAGAGCGGGACAACCAGGAGGTGTGACGTACACCCCGGGGTTCCCAGGAGGATCAGGCTGAAGCTGGGACTTGGCCTGAAAGTGTCCCCTCGCATGGCCACCCCCTTCCCCTTCCTGCTCCTCTATTCCTGGTGCCCCTCCATCCAGGGGCCAGACCTTAAAGAGTCACCCGCAAGAGAATCCTGGTCCCAAAGGGGCCTTCTGGGGGACCCGTGCTGAGAGAGGTTGTGGGCATGGCCCGCTGGGGCTCTGCCCGACCCAGGGCTGAGAGATGCAACCTCCCAGCTCTGGGTCCCTGCAGGGGAAGCGTTGGCAAGCACAGGGCCAGTCCTCCAAAGGCCCAGGTGCAGGGAGCCCAGGCCAAGCAGCCTGTGGAAGAAGCCACCCCGGGAAGACGACTGCAGGCCACGGCCCTTCCCACCTCCTCCTCCTCCTCCTCCTGCTCCTCCACCCCCCCCCGACCTCCCACCCCCCACCCCCGACATGGCGCAGGGCTCAGAGACACCTCAGACACTTGCTACCCAAAGTGCAAAGGGCATCAGTTGCTCCTCCAAACCCCCCCCCTGCCCAGCAGACCGCGTTGTCCAGCCAGCCCCCGGGCCTCCCTGGGGTGCCCAGCACAAAAGTGCAGACAACCACCGGACCCTCAATCTCAGTTTTCGGATGTTTTTGCCACTCTAAGGACCCGCAGGCCAGCTGGGCCTTCTGGCAGGACAGAGAGCCCCGGAATCCGACGTGGAGAGCTGGGTGTACGTCCCCACGAGGAGGCGGTCCCCACCTCCGCGGCTCTCCCCTTGGGGGGGGGGAAAAGCAGCCACGGGGCCTCAGAGAAGACACCAGGCTGGGCGCCCGCCCCACAGTGGGGGCACGTCCCCCGCAGGCCACTTAGCGACGGCCGCCGGCCGGCGGACGGTTGGGTGGCGCGAGACGCTGCGGCCGCCCTGCTACCGGGTTCCTGGGAGGGCGTCCTGGAACCAGCGTCCACACCAAGCCCTTGGAAGGCCCAGGCGACGGAGGAGCCCCGTCAGGCAGGGGCCGAGGACGGTGACGGCCCGGGCGGGGAGGAGCGTGTCAGGCAGGGGCAGAGGACGGTGACAGGTGACAGGCCGGGCGGGAAGGAGTCAGTCAGGCAGGGGCCGAGGAGGAGACGGGCTGGGTAAGGGTTAGGGTTAGAGTCAGGGCACAAGTCACAATCGCAAAGACCTGGAAGCGACCCGAGTGCCCATCGACCCACGAGTGCGTAAATGAAATGTGGCGCGTGGACACCACGGAGTGCTATTCAGCTAGGAGGAGCAGCGGTGAGAGGGCACCTCTCGTGGTTCTCCTGGCCAGAGCTGGAACCCGTTCCAGTAAGCCAGGTAGCCCAAGAATGGACACACGAGCACCACGTGCTCGCGCTCACCAGCAAATGGGTACGAACCGATGGACACCTAAGTGAACACAGAGGAATCACATTCATCGGGTGGGTGTCGGGCGGGTGGGGGGAGGGGATGGGCATACACCTCCATTAGGAATGGGGTGGGTGCGCACCGACTGGGGGATGGGCGCACTTGAGGCTCTGACCCGAGGGGGGAGGCTGGGAGAGGGCAACGTACCCGACCTTAACATTGGTACCCCCACAATACGCTGGAACGACATCAGAGGTAAATGAATAAGAACACAGGGGGGAGGGGGGCACGGGCAACACATGTCACCTTAATACTTGGACTCCCATCATCTGCTTGAAAAGAGAGAGAAAAGAAAATGCAATCATAGAGATAAGAGACACTTTTTAAAAATAATGAATCCGAAGAGAAAAGTAAAAGGAGGCCTGTGGAGCAGGTCTGGGTGTGACTCCGGATCCCCCAACATCAGGTGCCACCACCAAAGATTCCTACGTGTAGCCCATAGAACCCCAAAAGCAACGGGACGAGTTCTGGTCACATACTCCCTCAAAATGACATCCTGGCCTTCTTCTGGAACTCCCTCCCCTCTCAGACTCTCAAGGTTTCCTCCAGCGTGTCGGTTCCCACAGAGCAGACCTTTGGTCTGAGACCTGACAGTCCAGAAGCCACGCATGCTGCCGCGTGACGGCGGTGTCGCGGCTTGGGACAAGAGGAGGCCCCACGGTGCGGGCTGGGGCGCCAGGCACCGCGGCGGGCGCTGAGGGTGGGGGTGACCCCCACCCCGGGCCGCCGCCTCGCTCCCAGAGAGGGGACAGAACAAGAGGCAAAACAAAAAAAAAAAAAAAAAGAAGAAGCCTACATCACCCGGTATTCCCAGGCGGTCTCCCATCCAAGTACTAACCAGGCCCGACCCTGCTTAGCTTCCGAGACCAGACGAGGTCGGGCGCGTTCAGGGTGGTGTGGCCCTAGACGGCGGAGGGCGCCCCTGCCCCGCTCAAGAAGCCGAGCCTCTCTGCGCTTCCCCGCCGCCTCCTCCCGCCCCAGGCCCCGCACCGGCGCTGACCCGCGCCGGGCCGGGCCTGTTGAGTTCACCGGCCGGGTCCGGCGGGCTCCGAGGGACGGGGGTGACAGGCGGGGCGGGGCGGGCAGGGAGCGGTGGGCCGGGGTGGGGGGCTGTCTCTCTATACACACACACACACACACACACACTCACACTCACACAAGATGCGCCTCCACGGCTGGACTCGCCAAGGTGGAGACCTTCCAGCCCCCTTCCTCTCCTCGCCTGGCCTCCTTCACCTACCCGCCCCCCACCCCCAGCTCGTGGCCGCCCCCGCCGCCGCCGCCGCCGCCGCCGCCGCCGATTGCGCACGCGCGGATCGCCCGCCCTTTGACCCCAGGCAGGGGCCGCCCTCCCCGACAACCCCTTTCAGCTGGGCCCCCCACCCTGTGGGTGGGCTGCCGCCTATTCCCCCGGGCCCGGGCTGGGGCACAGCGCATGGGGGAGGGGAGCGACTGTATGGGGCGTCTCTCTCTCTCTCTAGGGATGTGTCCCATGGGTGGGGTGGCGTGGTTTGTGGGGCGCTGAAGAAATCAGTCCCCTCCATCTCCTACCTCTGGAAAACGCCCAAGCCCTTGGAGAACTGCCGGCAATGCGACCGGGGGTGCCGGGACCCTCCTCTGTGTCCTCCTGTGGCCCAGTCCAAGGGGCCTGGGCCTGGCCGGGGCTGCATTGGACCCCGACCACCCTGGCGTGTGGACTCGCTAAAAATCGGCGATTAGATATTGGATTCCAGCTTCATTGAGGTCATTTCACTAATGAGTGCACCGGAAAGAGTTTCCTAATCCATCTGTGAGGGTGGCAACTGAAAGAGAATTTTAAAGCTGACAGAATAGGCGAGGAAAGGCATAGGAGATTTCCACACCCAGTAAGGATGCCTTTCCCGAAATGGAAGAAAGAAACGAGCAAACAGAAACACCGGTAGCCCGCCAGGATCAGAGTCTGCCCCCGAGAGAAAGTACCCTGACCAGGTTCACCCGTGGGTGGGTGGCGAGCTAGCGGCATTCAGAAGAGCGAGGCCCGCAGTCTGTGCAGAAGACACCTGCACTCGGGTGTGTGTGGCGGCACGATTCACAAGCAGCTCCAGATGTTAAGCCAAGGAGAAGCCAGGGAGTTCCCAACGCCCCAGGTGTCCTCAGCCCACGACTGGCTGCTGGGGGAATGCGAAGCCCGGCTCCTTGTCTCAGAGCGGGACAACCAGGAGGTGTGACGTACACCCCGGGGTTCCCAGGAGGATCAGGCTGAAGCTGGGACTTGGCCTGAAAGTGTCCCCTCGCATGGCCACCCCCTTCCCCTTCCTGCTCCTCTATTCCTGGTGCCCCTCCATCCAGGGGCCAGACCTTAAAGAGTCACCCGCAAGAGAATCCTGGTCCCAAAGGGGCCTTCTGGGGGACCCGTGCTGAGAGAGGTTGTGGGCATGGCCCGCTGGGGCTCTGCCCGACCCAGGGCTGAGAGATGCAACCTCCCAGCTCTGGGTCCCTGCAGGGGAAGCGTTGGCAAGCACAGGGCCAGTCCTCCAAAGGCCCAGGTGCAGGGAGCCCAGGCCAAGCAGCCTGTGGAAGAAGCCACCCCGGGAAGACGACTGCAGGCCACGGCCCTTCCCACCTCCTCCTCCTCCTCCTCCTGCTCCTCCACCCCCCCCCGACCTCCCACCCCCCACCCCCGACATGGCGCAGGGCTCAGAGACACCTCAGACACTTGCTACCCAAAGTGCAAAGGGCATCAGTTGCTCCTCCAAACCCCCCCCCTGCCCAGCAGACCGCGTTGTCCAGCCAGCCCCCGGGCCTCCCTGGGGTGCCCAGCACAAAAGTGCAGACAACCACCGGACCCTCAATCTCAGTTTTCGGATGTTTTTGCCACTCTAAGGACCCGCAGGCCAGCTGGGCCTTCTGGCAGGACAGAGAGCCCCGGAATCCGACGTGGAGAGCTGGGTGTACGTCCCCACGAGGAGGCGGTCCCCACCTCCGCGGCTCTCCCCTTGGGGGGGGGGAAAAGCAGCCACGGGGCCTCAGAGAAGACACCAGGCTGGGCGCCCGCCCCACAGTGGGGGCACGTCCCCCGCAGGCCACTTAGCGACGGCCGCCGGCCGGCGGACGGTTGGGTGGCGCGAGACGCTGCGGCCGCCCTGCTACCGGGTTCCTGGGAGGGCGTCCTGGAACCAGCGTCCACACCAAGCCCTTGGAAGGCCCAGGCGACGGAGGAGCCCCGTCAGGCAGGGGCCGAGGACGGTGACGGCCCGGGCGGGGAGGAGCGTGTCAGGCAGGGGCAGAGGACGGTGACAGGTGACAGGCCGGGCGGGAAGGAGTCAGTCAGGCAGGGGCCGAGGAGGAGACGGGCTGGGTAAGGGTTAGGGTTAGAGTCAGGGCACAAGTCACAATCGCAAAGACCTGGAAGCGACCCGAGTGCCCATCGACCCACGAGTGCGTAAATGAAATGTGGCGCGTGGACACCACGGAGTGCTATTCAGCTAGGAGGAGCAGCGGTGAGAGGGCACCTCTCGTGGTTCTCCTGGCCAGAGCTGGAACCCGTTCCAGTAAGCCAGGTAGCCCAAGAATGGACACACGAGCACCACGTGCTCGCGCTCACCAGCAAATGGGTACGAACCGATGGACACCTAAGTGAACACAGAGGAATCACATTCATCGGGTGGGTGTCGGGCGGGTGGGGGGAGGGGATGGGCATACACCTCCATTAGGAATGGGGTGGGTGCGCACCGACTGGGGGATGGGCGCACTTGAGGCTCTGACCCGAGGGGGGAGGCTGGGAGAGGGCAACGTACCCGACCTTAACATTGGTACCCCCACAATACGCTGGAACGACATCAGAGGTAAATGAATAAGAACACAGGGGGGAGGGGGGCACGGGCAACACATGTCACCTTAATACTTGGACTCCCATCATCTGCTTGAAAAGAGAGAGAAAAGAAAATGCAATCATAGAGATAAGAGACACTTTTTAAAAATAATGAATCCGAAGAGAAAAGTAAAAGGAGGCCTGTGGAGCAGGTCTGGGTGTGACTCCGGATCCCCCAACATCAGGTGCCACCACCAAAGATTCCTACGTGTAGCCCATAGAACCCCAAAAGCAACGGGACGAGTTCTGGTCACATACTCCCTCAAAATGACATCCTGGCCTTCTTCTGGAACTCCCTCCCCTCTCAGACTCTCAAGGTTTCCTCCAGCGTGTCGGTTCCCACAGAGCAGACCTTTGGTCTGAGACCTGACAGTCCAGAAGCCACGCATGCTGCCGCGTGACGGCGGTGTCGCGGCTTGGGACAAGAGGAGGCCCCACGGTGCGGGCTGGGGCGCCAGGCACCGCGGCGGGCGCTGAGGGTGGGGGTGACCCCCACCCCGGGCCGCCGCCTCGCTCCCAGAGAGGGGACAGAACAAGAGGCAAAACAAAAAAAAAAAAAAAAAGAAGAAGCCTACATCACCCGGTATTCCCAGGCGGTCTCCCATCCAAGTACTAACCAGGCCCGACCCTGCTTAGCTTCCGAGACCAGACGAGGTCGGGCGCGTTCAGGGTGGTGTGGCCCTAGACGGCGGAGGGCGCCCCTGCCCCGCTCAAGAAGCCGAGCCTCTCTGCGCTTCCCCGCCGCCTCCTCCCGCCCCAGGCCCCGCACCGGCGCTGACCCGCGCCGGGCCGGGCCTGTTGAGTTCACCGGCCGGGTCCGGCGGGCTCCGAGGGACGGGGGTGACAGGCGGGGCGGGGCGGGCAGGGAGCGGTGGGCCGGGGTGGGGGGCTGTCTCTCTATACACACACACACACACACACACACTCACACTCACACAAGATGCGCCTCCACGGCTGGACTCGCCAAGGTGGAGACCTTCCAGCCCCCTTCCTCTCCTCGCCTGGCCTCCTTCACCTACCCGCCCCCCACCCCCAGCTCGTGGCCGCCCCCGCCGCCGCCGCCGCCGCCGCCGCCGCCGATTGCGCACGCGCGGATCGCCCGCCCTTTGACCCCAGGCAGGGGCCGCCCTCCCCGACAACCCCTTTCAGCTGGGCCCCCCACCCTGTGGGTGGGCTGCCGCCTATTCCCCCGGGCCCGGGCTGGGGCACAGCGCATGGGGGAGGGGAGCGACTGTATGGGGCGTCTCTCTCTCTCTCTAGGGATGTGTCCCATGGGTGGGGTGGCGTGGTTTGTGGGGCGCTGAAGAAATCAGTCCCCTCCATCTCCTACCTCTGGAAAACGCCCAAGCCCTTGGAGAACTGCCGGCAATGCGACCGGGGGTGCCGGGACCCTCCTCTGTGTCCTCCTGTGGCCCAGTCCAAGGGGCCTGGGCCTGGCCGGGGCTGCATTGGACCCCGACCACCCTGGCGTGTGGACTCGCTAAAAATCGGCGATTAGATATTGGATTCCAGCTTCATTGAGGTCATTTCACTAATGAGTGCACCGGAAAGAGTTTCCTAATCCATCTGTGAGGGTGGCAACTGAAAGAGAATTTTAAAGCTGACAGAATAGGCGAGGAAAGGCATAGGAGATTTCCACACCCAGTAAGGAAGCCTTTCCCGAAATGGAAGAAAGAAACGAGCAAACAGAAACACCGGTAGCCCGCCAGGATCAGAGTCTGCCCCCGAGAGAAAGTACCCTGACCAGGTTCACCCGTGGGTGGGTGGCGAGCTAGCGGCATTCAGAAGAGCGAGGCCCGCAGTCTGTGCAGAAGACACCTGCACTCGGGTGTGTGTGGCGGCACGATTCACAAGCAGCTCCAGATGTTAAGCCAAGGAGAAGCCAGGGAGTTCCCAACGCCCCAGGTGTCCTCAGCCCACGACTGGCTGCTGGGGGAATGCGAAGCCCGGCTCCTTGTCTCAGAGCGGGACAACCAGGAGGTGTGACGTACACCCCGGGGTTCCCAGGAGGATCAGGCTGAAGCTGGGACTTGGCCTGAAAGTGTCCCCTCGCATGGCCACCCCCTTCCCCTTCCTGCTCCTCTACTCCTGGTGCCCCTCCATCCAGGGGCCAGACCTTAAAGAGTCACCCGCAAGAGAATCCTGGTCCCAAAGGGGCCTTCTGGGGGACCCGTGCTGAGAGAGGTTGTGGACATGGCCCGCTGGGGCTCTGCCCGACCCAGGGCTGAGAGATGCAACCTCCCAGCTCTGGGTCCCTGCAGGGGAAGCGTTGGCAAGCACAGGGCCAGTCCTCCAAAGGCCCAGGTGCAGGGAGCCCAGGCCAAGCAGCCTGTGGAAGAAGCCACCCCGGGAAGACGACTGCAGGCCACGGCCCTTCCCACCTCCTCCTCCTCCTCCTCCTGCTCCTCCACCCCCCCGACCTCCCACCCCCCACCCCCGACATGGCGCAGGGCTCAGAGACACCTCAGACACTTGCTACCCAAAGTGCAAAGGGCATCAGTTGCACCTCCAAACCCCCCCCTGCCCAACAGACCGCGTTGTCCAGCCAGCCCCCGGGCCTCCCTGGGGTGCCCAGCACAAAAGTGCAGACAACCACCGGACCCTCAATCTCAGTTTTCGGATGTTTTTGCCACTCTAAGGACCCGCAGGCCAGCTGGGCCTTCTGGCAGGACAGAGAGCCCCGGAATCCGACGTGGAGAGCTGGGTGTACGTCCCCACGAGGAGGCGGTCCCCACCTCCGCGGCTCTCCCCTTGGGGGGGGGGAAAAGCAGCCACGGGGCCTCAGAGAAGACACCAGGCTGGGCGCCCGCCCCACAGTGGGGGCACGTCCCCCGCAGGCCACTTAGCGACGGCCGCCGGCCGGCGGACGGTTGGGTGGCGCGAGACGCTGCGGCCGCCCTGCTACCGGGTTCCTGGGAGGGCGTCCTGGAACCAGCGTCCACACCAAGCCCTTGGAAGGCCCAGGCGACGGAGGAGCCCCGTCAGGCAGGGGCCGAGGACGGTGACGGCCCGGGCGGGGAGGAGCGTGTCAGGCAGGGGCAGAGGACGGTGACAGGTGACAGGCCGGGCGGGAAGGAGTCAGTCAGGCAGGGGC
The DNA here is from genome assembly GCF_040939455.1 of Microcebus murinus. Classification (NCBI taxonomy): domain Eukaryota; kingdom Metazoa; phylum Chordata; class Mammalia; order Primates; family Cheirogaleidae; genus Microcebus; species Microcebus murinus. The sequence continues at coordinate 185,945 of NW_027438953.1, forward strand.
CGAGGAGGAGACGGGCTGGGTAAGGGTTAGGGTTAGAGTCAGGGCACAAGTCACAATCGCAAAGACCTGGAAGCGACCCGAGTGCCCATCGACCCACGAGTGCGTAAATGAAATGTGGCGCGTGGACACCACGGAGTGCTATTCAGCTAGGAGGAGCAGCGGTGAGAGGGCACCTCTCGTGGTTCTCCTGGCCAGAGCTGGAACCCGTTCCAGTAAGCCAGGTAGCCCAAGAATGGACACACGAGCACCACGTGCTCGCGCTCACCAGCAAATGGGTACGAACCGATGGACACCTAAGTGAACACAGAGGAATCACATTCATCGGGTGGGTGTCGGGCGGGTGGGGGGAGGGGATGGGCATACACCTCCATTAGGAATGGGGTGGGTGCGCACCGACTGGGGGATGGGCGCACTTGAGGCTCTGACCCGAGGGGGGAGGCTGGGAGAGGGCAACGTACCCGACCTTAACATTGGTACCCCCACAATACGCTGGAACGACATCAGAGGTAAATGAATAAGAACACAGGGGGGAGGGGGGCACGGGCAACACATGTCACCTTAATACTTGGACTCCCATCATCTGCTTGAAAAGAGAGAGAAAAGAAAATGCAATCATAGAGATAAGAGACACTTTTTAAAAATAATGAATCCGAAGAGAAAAGTAAAAGGAGGCCTGTGGAGCAGGTCTGGGTGTGACTCCGGATCCCCCAACATCAGGTGCCACCACCAAAGATTCCTACGTGTAGCCCATAGAACCCCAAAAGCAACGGGACGAGTTCTGGTCACATACTCCCTCAAAATGACATCCTGGCCTTCTTCTGGAACTCCCTCCCCTCTCAGACTCTCAAGGTTTCCTCCAGCGTGTCGGTTCCCACAGAGCAGACCTTTGGTCTGAGACCTGACAGTCCAGAAGCCACGCATGCTGCCGCGTGACGGCGGTGTCGCGGCTTGGGACAAGAGGAGGCCCCACGGTGCGGGCTGGGGCGCCAGGCACCGCGGCGGGCGCTGAGGGTGGGGGTGACCCCCACCCCGGGCCGCCGCCTCGCTCCCAGAGAGGGGACAGAACAAGAGGCAAAACAAAAAAAAAAAAAAAAAGAAGAAGCCTACATCACCCGGTATTCCCAGGCGGTCTCCCATCCAAGTACTAACCAGGCCCGACCCTGCTTAGCTTCCGAGACCAGACGAGGTCGGGCGCGTTCAGGGTGGTGTGGCCCTAGACGGCGGAGGGCGCCCCTGCCCCGCTCAAGAAGCCGAGCCTCTCTGCGCTTCCCCGCCGCCTCCTCCCGCCCCAGGCCCCGCACCGGCGCTGACCCGCGCCGGGCCGGGCCTGTTGAGTTCACCGGCCGGGTCCGGCGGGCTCCGAGGGACGGGGGTGACAGGCGGGGCGGGGCGGGCAGGGAGCGGTGGGCCGGGGTGGGGGGCTGTCTCTCTATACACACACACACACACACACACACTCACACTCACACAAGATGCGCCTCCACGGCTGGACTCGCCAAGGTGGAGACCTTCCAGCCCCCTTCCTCTCCTCGCCTGGCCTCCTTCACCTACCCGCCCCCCACCCCCAGCTCGTGGCCGCCCCCGCCGCCGCCGCCGCCGCCGCCGCCGCCGATTGCGCACGCGCGGATCGCCCGCCCTTTGACCCCAGGCAGGGGCCGCCCTCCCCGACAACCCCTTTCAGCTGGGCCCCCCACCCTGTGGGTGGGCTGCCGCCTATTCCCCCGGGCCCGGGCTGGGGCACAGCGCATGGGGGAGGGGAGCGACTGTATGGGGCGTCTCTCTCTCTCTCTAGGGATGTGTCCCATGGGTGGGGTGGCGTGGTTTGTGGGGCGCTGAAGAAATCAGTCCCCTCCATCTCCTACCTCTGGAAAACGCCCAAGCCCTTGGAGAACTGCCGGCAATGCGACCGGGGGTGCCGGGACCCTCCTCTGTGTCCTCCTGTGGCCCAGTCCAAGGGGCCTGGGCCTGGCCGGGGCTGCATTGGACCCCGACCACCCTGGCGTGTGGACTCGCTAAAAATCGGCGATTAGATATTGGATTCCAGCTTCATTGAGGTCATTTCACTAATGAGTGCACCGGAAAGAGTTTCCTAATCCATCTGTGAGGGTGGCAACTGAAAGAGAATTTTAAAGCTGACAGAATAGGCGAGGAAAGGCATAGGAGATTTCCACACCCAGTAAGGAAGCCTTTCCCGAAATGGAAGAAAGAAACGAGCAAACAGAAACACCGGTAGCCCGCCAGGATCAGAGTCTGCCCCCGAGAGAAAGTACCCTGACCAGGTTCACCCGTGGGTGGGTGGCGAGCTAGCGGCATTCAGAAGAGCGAGGCCCGCAGTCTGTGCAGAAGACACCTGCACTCGGGTGTGTGTGGCGGCACGATTCACAAGCAGCTCCAGATGTTAAGCCAAGGAGAAGCCAGGGAGTTCCCAACGCCCCAGGTGTCCTCAGCCCACGACTGGCTGCTGGGGGAATGCGAAGCCCGGCTCCTTGTCTCAGAGCGGGACAACCAGGAGGTGTGACGTACACCCCGGGGTTCCCAGGAGGATCAGGCTGAAGCTGGGACTTGGCCTGAAAGTGTCCCCTCGCATGGCCACCCCCTTCCCCTTCCTGCTCCTCTACTCCTGGTGCCCCTCCATCCAGGGGCCAGACCTTAAAGAGTCACCCGCAAGAGAATCCTGGTCCCAAAGGGGCCTTCTGGGGGACCCGTGCTGAGAGAGGTTGTGGACATGGCCCGCTGGGGCTCTGCCCGACCCAGGGCTGAGAGATGCAACCTCCCAGCTCTGGGTCCCTGCAGGGGAAGCGTTGGCAAGCACAGGGCCAGTCCTCCAAAGGCCCAGGTGCAGGGAGCCCAGGCCAAGCAGCCTGTGGAAGAAGCCACCCCGGGAAGACGACTGCAGGCCACGGCCCTTCCCACCTCCTCCTCCTCCTCCTCCTGCTCCTCCACCCCCCCGACCTCCCACCCCCCACCCCCGACATGGCGCAGGGCTCAGAGACACCTCAGACACTTGCTACCCAAAGTGCAAAGGGCATCAGTTGCTCCTCCAAACCCCCCCCTGCCCAACAGACCGCGTTGTCCAGCCAGCCCCCGGGCCTCCCTGGGGTGCCCAGCACAAAAGTGCAGACAACCACCGGACCCTCAATCTCAGTTTTCGGATGTTTTTGCCACTCTAAGGACCCGCAGGCCAGCTGGGCCTTCTGGCAGGACAGAGAGCCCCGGAATCCGACGTGGAGAGCTGGGTGTACGTCCCCACGAGGAGGCGGTCCCCACCTCCGCGGCTCTCCCCTTGGGGGGGGGGGAAAAGCAGCCACGGGGCCTCAGAGAAGACACCAGGCTGGGCGCCCGACCCACAGTGGGGGCACGTCCCCCGCAGGCCACTTAGCGACGGCCGCCGGCCGGCGGACGGTTGGGTGGCGCGAGACGCTGCGGCCGCCCTGCTACCGGGTTCCTGGGAGGGCGTCCTGGAACCAGCGTCCACACCAAGCCCTTGGAAGGCCCAGGCGACGGAGGAGCCCCGTCAGGCAGGGGCCGAGGACGGTGACGGCCCGGGCGGGGAGGAGCGTGTCAGGCAGGGGCAGAGGACGGTGACAGGTGACAGGCCGGGCGGGAAGGAGTCAGTCAGGCAGGGGCCGAGGAGGAGACGGGCTGGGTAAGGGTTAGGGTTAGAGTCAGGGCACAAGTCACAATCGCAAAGACCTGGAAGCGACCCGAGTGCCCATCGACCCACGAGTGCGTAAATGAAATGTGGCGCGTGGACACCACGGAGTGCTATTCAGCTAGGAGGAGCAGCGGTGAGAGGGCACCTCTCGTGGTTCTCCTGGCCAGAGCTGGAACCCGTTCCAGTAAGCCAGGTAGCCCAAGAATGGACACACGAGCACCACGTGCTCGCGCTCACCAGCAAATGGGTACGAACCGATGGACACCTAAGTGAACACAGAGGAATCACATTCATCGGGTGGGTGTCGGGCGGGTGGGGGGAGGGGATGGGCATACACCTCCATTAGGAATGGGGTGGGTGCGCACCGACTGGGGCATGGGCGCACTTGAGGCTCTGACCCGAGGGGGGAGGCTGGGAGAGGGCAACGTACCCGACCTTAACATTGGTACCCCCACAATACGCTGGAACGACATCAGAGGTAAATGAATAAGAACACAGGGGGGAGGGGGGCACGGGCAACACATGTCACCTTAATACTTGGACTCCCATCATCTGCTTGAAAAGAGAGAGAAAAGAAAATGCAATCATAGAGATAAGAGACACTTTTTAAAAATAATGAATCCGAAGAGAAAAGTAAAAGGAGGCCTGTGGAGCAGGTCTGGGTGTGACTCCGGATCCCCCAACATCAGGTGCCACCACCAAAGATTCCTACGTGTAGCCCATAGAACCCCAAAAGCAACGGGACGAGTTCTGGTCACATACTCCCTCAAAATGACATCCTGGCCTTCTTCTGGAACTCCCTCCCCTCTCAGACTCTCAAGGTTTCCTCCAGCGTGTCGGTTCCCACAGAGCAGACCTTTGGTCTGAGACCTGACAGTCCAGAAGCCACGCATGCTGCCGCGTGACGGCGGTGTCGCGGCTTGGGACAAGAGGAGGCCCCACGGTGCGGGCTGGGGCGCCAGGCACCGCGGCGGGCGCTGAGGGTGGGGGTGACCCCCACCCCGGGCCGCCGCCTCGCTCCCAGAGAGGGGACAGAACAAGAGGCAAAACAAAAAAAAAAAAAAAAAGAAGAAGCCTACGGCACCCGGTATTCCCAGGCGGTCTCCCATCCAAGTACTAACCAGGCCCGACCCTGCTTAGCTTCGGAGACCAGACGAGGTCGGGCGCGTTCAGGGTGGTGTGGCCCTAGACGGCGGAGGGCGCCCCTGCCCCGCTCAAGAAGCCGAGCCTCTCTGCGCTTCCCCGCCGCCTCCTCCCGCCCCAGGCCCCGCACCGGCGCTGACCCGCGCCGGGCCGGGCCTGTTGAGTTCACCGGCCGGGTCCGGCGGGCTCCGAGGGACGGGGGTGACAGGCGGGGCGGGGCGGGGCGGGCAGGGAGCGGTGGGCCGGGGTGGGGGGCTGTCTCTCTATACACACACACACACACACACACACACACACTCACACTCACACAAGATGCGCCTCCACGGCTGGACTCGCCAAGGTGGAGACCTTCCAGCCCCCTTCCTCTCCTCGCCTGGCCTCCTTCACCTACCCGCCCCCCACCCCCAGCTCGTGGCCGCCCCCGCCGCCGCCGCCGCCGCCGCCGCCGCCGCCCATTGCGCACGCGCGGATCGCCCGCCCTTTGACCCCAGGCAGGGGCCGCCCTCCCCGACAACCCCTTTCAGCTGGGCCCCCCACCCTGTGGGTGGGCTGCCGCCTATTCCCCCGGGCCCGGGCTGGGGCACAGCGCATGGGGGAGGGGAGCGACTGTATGGGGCGTCTCTCTCTCTCTCTAGGGATGTGTCCCATGGGTGGGGTGGCGTGGTTTGTGGGGCGCTGAAGAAATCAGTCCCCTCCATCTCCTACCTCTGGAAAACGCCCAAGCCCTTGGAGAACTGCTGGCAATGCGACCGGGGGTGCCGGGACCCTCCTCTGTGTCCTCCTGTGGCCCAGTCCAAGGGGCCTGGGCCTGGCCGGGGCTGCATTGGACCCCGACCACCCTGGCGTGTGGACTCGCTAAAAATCGGCGATTAGATATTGGATTCCAGCTTCATTGAGGTCATTTCACTAATGAGTGCACCGGAAAGAGTTTCCTAATCCATCTGTGAGGGTGGCAACTGAAAGAGAATTTTAAAGCTGACAGAATAGGCGAGGAAAGGCATAGGAGATTTCCACACCCAGTAAGGATGCCTTTCCCGAAATGGAAGAAAGAAACGAGCAAACAGAAACACCGGTAGCCCGCCAGGATCAGAGTCTGCCCCCGAGAGAAAGTACCCTGACCAGGTTCACCCGTGGGTGGGTGGCGAGCTAGCGGCATTCAGAAGAGCGAGGCCCGCAGTCTGTGCAGAAGACACCTGCACTCGGGTGTGTGTGGCGGCACGATTCACAAGCAGCTCCAGATGTTAAGCCAAGGAGAAGCCAGGGAGTTCCCAACGCCCCAGGTGTCCTCAGCCCACGACTGGCTGCTGGGGGAATGCGAAGCCCGGCTCCTTGTCTCAGAGCGGGACAACCAGGAGGTGTGACGTACACCCCGGGGTTCCCAGGAGGATCAGGCTGAAGCTGGGACTTGGCCTGAAAGTGTCCCCTCGCATGGCCACCCCCTTCCCCTTCCTGCTCCTCTATTCCTGGTGCCCCTCCATCCAGGGGCCAGACCTTAAAGAGTCACCCGCAAGAGAATCCTGGTCCCAAAGGGGCCTTCTGGGGGACCCGTGCTGAGAGAGGTTGTGGGCATGGCCCGCTGGGGCTCTGCCCGACCCAGGGCTGAGAGATGCAACCTCCCAGCTCTGGGTCCCTGCAGGGGAAGCGTTGGCAAGCACAGGGCCAGTCCTCCAAAGGCCCAGGTGCAGGGAGCCCAGGCCAAGCAGCCTGTGGAAGAAGCCACCCCGGGAAGACGACTGCAGGCCACGGCCCTTCCCACCTCCTCCTCCTCCTCCTCCTGCTCCTCCACCCCCCCCCGACCTCCCACCCCCCACCCCCGACATGGCGCAGGGCTCAGAGACACCTCAGACACTTGCTACCCAAAGTGCAAAGGGCATCAGTTGCTCCTCCAAACCCCCCCCCTGCCCAGCAGACCGCGTTGTCCAGCCAGCCCCCGGGCCTCCCTGGGGTGCCCAGCACAAAAGTGCAGACAACCACCGGACCCTCAATCTCAGTTTTCGGATGTTTTTGCCACTCTAAGGACCCGCAGGCCAGCTGGGCCTTCTGGCAGGACAGAGAGCCCCGGAATCCGACGTGGAGAGCTGGGTGTACGTCCCCACGAGGAGGCGGTCCCCACCTCCGCGGCTCTCCCCTTGGGGGGGGGGAAAAGCAGCCACGGGGCCTCAGAGAAGACACCAGGCTGGGCGCCCGCCCCACAGTGGGGGCACGTCCCCCGCAGGCCACTTAGCGACGGCCGCCGGCCGGCGGACGGTTGGGTGGCGCGAGACGCTGCGGCCGCCCTGCTACCGGGTTCCTGGGAGGGCGTCCTGGAACCAGCGTCCACACCAAGCCCTTGGAAGGCCCAGGCGACGGAGGAGCCCCGTCAGGCAGGGGCCGAGGACGGTGACGGCCCGGGCGGGGAGGAGCGTGTCAGGCAGGGGCAGAGGACGGTGACAGGTGACAGGCCGGGCGGGAAGGAGTCAGTCAGGCAGGGGCCGAGGAGGAGACGGGCTGGGTAAGGGTTAGGGTTAGAGTCAGGGCACAAGTCACAATCGCAAAGACCTGGAAGCGACCCGAGTGCCCATCGACCCACGAGTGCGTAAATGAAATGTGGCGCGTGGACACCACGGAGTGCTATTCAGCTAGGAGGAGCAGCGGTGAGAGGGCACCTCTCGTGGTTCTCCTGGCCAGAGCTGGAACCCGTTCCAGTAAGCCAGGTAGCCCAAGAATGGACACACGAGCACCACGTGCTCGCGCTCACCAGCAAATGGGTACGAACCGATGGACACCTAAGTGAACACAGAGGAATCACATTCATCGGGTGGGTGTCGGGCGGGTGGGGGGAGGGGATGGGCATACACCTCCATTAGGAATGGGGTGGGTGCGCACCGACTGGGGGATGGGCGCACTTGAGGCTCTGACCCGAGGGGGGAGGCTGGGAGAGGGCAACGTACCCGACCTTAACATTGGTACCCCCACAATACGCTGGAACGACATCAGAGGTAAATGAATAAGAACACAGGGGGGAGGGGGGCACGGGCAACACATGTCACCTTAATACTTGGACTCCCATCATCTGCTTGAAAAGAGAGAGAAAAGAAAATGCAATCATAGAGATAAGAGACACTTTTTAAAAATAATGAATCCGAAGAGAAAAGTAAAAGGAGGCCTGTGGAGCAGGTCTGGGTGTGACTCCGGATCCCCCAACATCAGGTGCCACCACCAAAGATTCCTACGTGTAGCCCATAGAACCCCAAAAGCAACGGGACGAGTTCTGGTCACATACTCCCTCAAAATGACATCCTGGCCTTCTTCTGGAACTCCCTCCCCTCTCAGACTCTCAAGGTTTCCTCCAGCGTGTCGGTTCCCACAGAGCAGACCTTTGGTCTGAGACCTGACAGTCCAGAAGCCACGCATGCTGCCGCGTGACGGCGGTGTCGCGGCTTGGGACAAGAGGAGGCCCCACGGTGCGGGCTGGGGCGCCAGGCACCGCGGCGGGCGCTGAGGGTGGGGGTGACCCCCACCCCGGGCCGCCGCCTCGCTCCCAGAGAGGGGACAGAACAAGAGGCAAAACAAAAAAAAAAAAAAAAAGAAGAAGCCTACATCACCCGGTATTCCCAGGCGGTCTCCCATCCAAGTACTAACCAGGCCCGACCCTGCTTAGCTTCCGAGACCAGACGAGGTCGGGCGCGTTCAGGGTGGTGTGGCCCTAGACGGCGGAGGGCGCCCCTGCCCCGCTCAAGAAGCCGAGCCTCTCTGCGCTTCCCCGCCGCCTCCTCCCGCCCCAGGCCCCGCACCGGCGCTGACCCGCGCCGGGCCGGGCCTGTTGAGTTCACCGGCCGGGTCCGGCGGGCTCCGAGGGACGGGGGTGACAGGCGGGGCGGGGCGGGCAGGGAGCGGTGGGCCGGGGTGGGGGGCTGTCTCTCTATACACACACACACACACACACACACTCACACTCACACAAGATGCGCCTCCACGGCTGGACTCGCCAAGGTGGAGACCTTCCAGCCCCCTTCCTCTCCTCGCCTGGCCTCCTTCACCTACCCGCCCCCCACCCCCAGCTCGTGGCCGCCCCCGCCGCCGCCGCCGCCGCCGCCGATTGCGCACGCGCGGATCGCCCGCCCTTTGACCCCAGGCAGGGGCCGCCCTCCCCGACAACCCCTTTCAGCTGGGCCCCCCACCCTGTGGGTGGGCTGCCGCCTATTCCCCCGGGCCCGGGCTGGGGCACAGCGCATGGGGGAGGGGAGCGACTGTATGGGGCGTCTCTCTCTCTCTCTAGGGATGTGTCCCATGGGTGGGGTGGCGTGGTTTGTGGGGCGCTGAAGAAATCAGTCCCCTCCATCTCCTACCTCTGGAAAACGCCCAAGCCCTTGGAGAACTGCTGGCAATGCGACCGGGGGTGCCGGGACCCTCCTCTGTGTCCTCCTGTGGCCCAGTCCAAGGGGCCTGGGCCTGGCCGGGGCTGCATTGGACCCCGACCACCCTGGCGTGTGGACTCGCTAAAAATCGGCGATTAGATATTGGATTCCAGCTTCATTGAGGTCATTTCACTAATGAGTGCACCGGAAAGAGTTTCCTAATCCATCTGTGAGGGTGGCAACTGAAAGAGAATTTTAAAGCTGACAGAATAGGCGAGGAAAGGCATAGGAGATTTCCACACCCAGTAAGGATGCCTTTCCCGAAATGGAAGAAAGAAACGAGCAAACAGAAACACCGGTAGCCCGCCAGGATCAGAGTCTGCCCCCGAGAGAAAGTACCCTGACCAGGTTCACCCGTGGGTGGGTGGCGAGCTAGCGGCATTCAGAAGAGCGAGGCCCGCAGTCTGTGCAGAAGACACCTGCACTCGGGTGTGTGTGGCGGCACGATTCACAAGCAGCTCCAGATGTTAAGCCAAGGAGAAGCCAGGGAGTTCCCAACGCCCCAGGTGTCCTCAGCCCACGACTGGCTGCTGGGGGAATGCGAAGCCCGGCTCCTTGTCTCAGAGCGGGACAACCAGGAGGTGTGACGTACACCCCGGGGTTCCCAGGAGGATCAGGCTGAAGCTGGGACTTGGCCTGAAAGTGTCCCCTCGCATGGCCACCCCCTTCCCCTTCCTGCTCCTCTATTCCTGGTGCCCCTCCATCCAGGGGCCAGACCTTAAAGAGTCACCCGCAAGAGAATCCTGGTCCCAAAGGGGCCTTCTGGGGGACCCGTGCTGAGAGAGGTTGTGGGCATGGCCCGCTGGGGCTCTGCCCGACCCAGGGCTGAGAGATGCAACCTCCCAGCTCTGGGTCCCTGCAGGGGAAGCGTTGGCAAGCACAGGGCCAGTCCTCCAAAGGCCCAGGTGCAGGGAGCCCAGGCCAAGCAGCCTGTGGAAGAAGCCACCCCGGGAAGACGACTGCAGGCCACGGCCCTTCCCACCTCCTCCTCCTCCTCCTCCTGCTCCTCCACCCCCCCCCGACCTCCCACCCCCCACCCCCGACATGGCGCAGGGCTCAGAGACACCTCAGACACTTGCTACCCAAAGTGCAAAGGGCATCAGTTGCTCCTCCAAACCCCCCCCCTGCCCAGCAGACCGCGTTGTCCAGCCAGCCCCCGGGCCTCCCTGGGGTGCCCAGCACAAAAGTGCAGACAACCACCGGACCCTCAATCTCAGTTTTCGGATGTTTTTGCCACTCTAAGGACCCGCAGGCCAGCTGGGCCTTCTGGCAGGACAGAGAGCCCCGGAATCCGACGTGGAGAGCTGGGTGTACGTCCCCACGAGGAGGCGGTCCCCACCTCCGCGGCTCTCCCCTTGGGGGGGGGGAAAAGCAGCCACGGGGCCTCAGAGAAGACACCAGGCTGGGCGCCCGCCCCACAGTGGGGGCACGTCCCCCGCAGGCCACTTAGCGACGGCCGCCGGCCGGCGGACGGTTGGGTGGCGCGAGACGCTGCGGCCGCCCTGCTACCGGGTTCCTGGGAGGGCGTCCTGGAACCAGCGTCCACACCAAGCCCTTGGAAGGCCCAGGCGACGGAGGAGCCCCGTCAGGCAGGGGCCGAGGACGGTGACGGCCCGGGCGGGGAGGAGCGTGTCAGGCAGGGGCAGAGGACGGTGACAGGTGACAGGCCGGGCGGGAAGGAGTCAGTCAGGCAGGGGCCGAGGAGGAGACGGGCTGGGTAAGGGTTAGGGTTAGAGTCAGGGCACAAGTCACAATCGCAAAGACCTGGAAGCGACCCGAGTGCCCATCGACCCACGAGTGCGTAAATGAAATGTGGCGCGTGGACACCACGGAGTGCTATTCAGCTAGGAGGAGCAGCGGTGAGAGGGCACCTCTCGTGGTTCTCCTGGCCAGAGCTGGAACCCGTTCCAGTAAGCCAGGTAGCCCAAGAATGGACACACGAGCACCACGTGCTCGCGCTCACCAGCAAATGGGTACGAACCGATGGACACCTAAGTGAACACAGAGGAATCACATTCATCGGGTGGGTGTCGGGCGGGTGGGGGGAGGGGATGGGCATACACCTCCATTAGGAATGGGGTGGGTGCGCACCGACTGGGGGATGGGCGCACTTGAGGCTCTGACCCGAGGGGGGAGGCTGGGAGAGGGCAACGTACCCGACCTTAACATTGGTACCCCCACAATACGCTGGAACGACATCAGAGGTAAATGAATAAGAACACAGGGGGGAGGGGGGCACGGGCAACACATGTCACCTTAATACTTGGACTCCCATCATCTGCTTGAAAAGAGAGAGAAAAGAAAATGCAATCATAGAGATAAGAGACACTTTTTAAAAATAATGAATCCGAAGAGAAAAGTAAAAGGAGGCCTGTGGAGCAGGTCTGGGTGTGACTCCGGATCCCCCAACATCAGGTGCCACCACCAAAGATTCCTACGTGTAGCCCATAGAACCCCAAAAGCAACGGGACGAGTTCTGGTCACATACTCCCTCAAAATGACATCCTGGCCTTCTTCTGGAACTCCCTCCCCTCTCAGACTCTCAAGGTTTCCTCCAGCGTGTCGGTTCCCACAGAGCAGACCTTTGGTCTGAGACCTGACAGTCCAGAAGCCACGCATGCTGCCGCGTGACGGCGGTGTCGCGGCTTGGGACAAGAGGAGGCCCCACGGTGCGGGCTGGGGCGCCAGGCACCGCGGCGGGCGCTGAGGGTGGGGGTGACCCCCACCCCGGGCCGCCGCCTCGCTCCCAGAGAGGGGACAGAACAAGAGGCAAAACAAAAAAAAAAAAAAAAAGAAGAAGCCTACATCACCCGGTATTCCCAGGCGGTCTCCCATCCAAGTACTAACCAGGCCCGACCCTGCTTAGCTTCCGAGACCAGACGAGGTCGGGCGCGTTCAGGGTGGTGTGGCCCTAGACGGCGGAGGGCGCCCCTGCCCCGCTCAAGAAGCCGAGCCTCTCTGCGCTTCCCCGCCGCCTCCTCCCGCCCCAGGCCCCGCACCGGCGCTGACCCGCGCCGGGCCGGGCCTGTTGAGTTCACCGGCCGGGTCCGGCGGGCTCCGAGGGACGGGGGTGACAGGCGGGGCGGGGCGGGCAGGGAGCGGTGGGCCGGGGTGGGGGGCTGTCTCTCTATACACACACACACACACACACACACTCACACTCACACAAGATGCGCCTCCACGGCTGGACTCGCCAAGGTGGAGACCTTCCAGCCCCCTTCCTCTCCTCGCCTGGCCTCCTTCACCTACCCGCCCCCCACCCCCAGCTCGTGGCCGCCCCCGCCGCCGCCGCCGCCGCCGCCGCCGCCGATTGCGCACGCGCGGATCGCCCGCCCTTTGACCCCAGGCAGGGGCCGCCCTCCCCGACAACCCCTTTCAGCTGGGCCCCCCACCCTGTGGGTGGGCTGCCGCCTATTCCCCCGGGCCCGGGCTGGGGCACAGCGCATGGGGGAGGGGAGCGACTGTATGGGGCGTCTCTCTCTCTCTCTAGGGATGTGTCCCATGGGTGGGGTGGCGTGGTTTGTGGGGCGCTGAAGAAATCAGTCCCCTCCATCTCCTACCTCTGGAAAACGCCCAAGCCCTTGGAGAACTGCCGGCAATGCGACCGGGGGTGCCGGGACCCTCCTCTGTGTCCTCCTGTGGCCCAGTCCAAGGGGCCTGGGCCTGGCCGGGGCTGCATTGGACCCCGACCACCCTGGCGTGTGGACTCGCTAAAAATCGGCGATTAGATATTGGATTCCAGCTTCATTGAGGTCATTTCACTAATGAGTGCACCGGAAAGAGTTTCCTAATCCATCTGTGAGGGTGGCAACTGAAAGAGAATTTTAAAGCTGACAGAATAGGCGAGGAAAGGCATAGGAGATTTCCACACCCAGTAAGGAAGCCTTTCCCGAAATGGAAGAAAGAAACGAGCAAACAGAAACACCGGTAGCCCGCCAGGATCAGAGTCTGCCCCCGAGAGAAAGTACCCTGACCAGGTTCACCCGTGGGTGGGTGGCGAGCTAGCGGCATTCAGAAGAGCGAGGCCCGCAGTCTGTGCAGAAGACACCTGCACTCGGGTGTGTGTGGCGGCACGATTCACAAGCAGCTCCAGATGTTAAGCCAAGGAGAAGCCAGGGAGTTCCCAACGCCCCAGGTGTCCTCAGCCCACGACTGGCTGCTGGGGGAATGCGAAGCCCGGCTCCTTGTCTCAGAGCGGGACAACCAGGAGGTGTGACGTACACCCCGGGGTTCCCAGGAGGATCAGGCTGAAGCTGGGACTTGGCCTGAAAGTGTCCCCTCGCATGGCCACCCCCTTCCCCTTCCTGCTCCTCTACTCCTGGTGCCCCTCCATCCAGGGGCCAGACCTTAAAGAGTCACCCGCAAGAGAATCCTGGTCCCAAAGGGGCCTTCTGGGGGACCCGTGCTGAGAGAGGTTGTGGACATGGCCCGCTGGGGCTCTGCCCGACCCAGGGCTGAGAGATGCAACCTCCCAGCTCTGGGTCCCTGCAGGGGAAGCGTTGGCAAGCACAGGGCCAGTCCTCCAAAGGCCCAGGTGCAGGGAGCCCAGGCCAAGCAGCCTGTGGAAGAAGCCACCCCGGGAAGACGACTGCAGGCCACGGCCCTTCCCACCTCCTCCTCCTCCTCCTCCTGCTCCTCCACCCCCCCGACCTCCCACCCCCCACCCCCGACATGGCGCAGGGCTCAGAGACACCTCAGACACTTGCTACCCAAAGTGCAAAGGGCATCAGTTGCTCCTCCAAACCCCCCCCTGCCCAACAGACCGCGTTGTCCAGCCAGCCCCCGGGCCTCCCTGGGGTGCCCAGCACAAAAGTGCAGACAACCACCGGACCCTCAATCTCAGTTTTCGGATGTTTTTGCCACTCTAAGGACCCGCAGGCCAGCTGGGCCTTCTGGCAGGACAGAGAGCCCCGGAATCCGACGTGGAGAGCTGGGTGTACGTCCCCACGAGGAGGCGGTCCCCACCTCCGCGGCTCTCCCCTTGGGGGGGGGGGAAAAGCAGCCACGGGGCCTCAGAGAAGACACCAGGCTGGGCGCCCGCCCCACAGTGGGGGCACGTCCCCCGCAGGCCACTTAGCGACGGCCGCCGGCCGGCGGACGGTTGGGTGGCGCGAGACGCTGCGGCCGCCCTGCTACCGGGTTCCTGGGAGGGCGTCCTGGAACCAGCGTCCACACCAAGCCCTTGGAAGGCCCAGGCGACGGAGGAGCCCCGTCAGGCAGGGGCCGAGGACGGTGACGGCCCGGGCGGGGAGGAGCGTGTCAGGCAGGGGCAGAGGACGGTGACAGGTGACAGGCCGGGCGGGAAGGAGTCAGTCAGGCAGGGGCCGAGGAGGAGACGGGCTGGGTAAGGGTTAGGGTTAGAGTCAGGGCACAAGTCACAATCGCAAAGACCTGGAAGCGACCCGAGTGCCCATCGACCCACGAGTGCGTAAATGAAATGTGGCGCGTGGACACCACGGAGTGCTATTCAGCTAGGAGGAGCAGCGGTGAGAGGGCACCTCTCGTGGTTCTCCTGGCCAGAGCTGGAACCCGTTCCAGTAAGCCAGGTAGCCCAAGAATGGACACACGAGCACCACGTGCTCGCGCTCACCAGCAAATGGGTACGAACCGATGGACACCTAAGTGAACACAGAGGAATCACATTCATCGGGTGGGTGTCGGGCGGGTGGGGGGAGGGGATGGGCATACACCTCCATTAGGAATGGGGTGGGTGCGCACCGACTGGGGCATGGGCGCACTTGAGGCTCTGACCCGAGGGGGGAGGCTGGGAGAGGGCAACGTACCCGACCTTAACATTGGTACCCCCACAATACGCTGGAACGACATCAGAGGTAAATGAATAAGAACACAGGGGGGAGGGGGGCACGGGCAACACATGTCACCTTAATACTTGGACTCCCATCATCTGCTTGAAAAGAGAGAGAAAAGAAAATGCAATCATAGAGATAAGAGACACTTTTTAAAAATAATGAATCCGAAGAGAAAAGTAAAAGGAGGCCTGTGGAGCAGGTCTGGGTGTGACTCCGGATCCCCCAACATCAGGTGCCACCACCAAAGATTCCTACGTGTAGCCCATAGAACCCCAAAAGCAACGGGACGAGTTCTGGTCACATACTCCCTCAAAATGACATCCTGGCCTTCTTCTGGAACTCCCTCCCCTCTCAGACTCTCAAGGTTTCCTCCAGCGTGTCGGTTCCCACAGAGCAGACCTTTGGTCTGAGACCTGACAGTCCAGAAGCCACGCATGCTGCCGCGTGACGGCGGTGTCGCGGCTTGGGACAAGAGGAGGCCCCACGGTGCGGGCTGGGGCGCCAGGCACCGCGGCGGGCGCTGAGGGTGGGGGTGACCCCCACCCCGGGCCGCCGCCTCGCTCCCAGAGAGGGGACAGAACAAGAGGCAAAACAAAAAAAAAAAAAAAAAGAAGAAGCCTACGGCACCCGGTATTCCCAGGCGGTCTCCCATCCAAGTACTAACCAGGCCCGACCCTGCTTAGCTTCCGAGACCAGACGAGGTCGGGCGCGTTCAGGGTGGTGTGGCCCTAGACGGCGGAGGGCGCCCCTGCCCCGCTCAAGAAGCCGAGCCTCTCTGCGCTTCCCCGCCGCCTCCTCCCGCCCCAGGCCCCGCACCGGCGCTGACCCGCGCCGGGCCGGGCCTGTTGAGTTCACCGGCCGGGTCCGGCGGGCTCCGAGGGACGGGGGTGACAGGCGGGGCGGGGCGGGGCGGGCAGGGAGCGGTGGGCCGGGGTGGGGGGCTGTCTCTCTATACACACACACACACACACACACACACACACTCACACTCACACAAGATGCGCCTCCACGGCTGGACTCGCCAAGGTGGAGACCTTCCAGCCCCCTTCCTCTCCTCGCCTGGCCTCCTTCACCTACCCGCCCCCCACCCCCAGCTCGTGGCCGCCCCCGCCGCCGCCGCCGCCGCCGCCGCCGCCGCCCATTGCGCACGCGCGGATCGCCCGCCCTTTGACCCCAGGCAGGGGCCGCCCTCCCCGACAACCCCTTTCAGCTGGGCCCCCCACCCTGTGGGTGGGCTGCCGCCTATTCCCCCGGGCCCGGGCTGGGGCACAGCGCATGGGGGAGGGGAGCGACTGTATGGGGCGTCTCTCTCTCTCTCTAGGGATGTGTCCCATGGGTGGGGTGGCGTGGTTTGTGGGGCGCTGAAGAAATCAGTCCCCTCCATCTCCTACCTCTGGAAAACGCCCAAGCCCTTGGAGAACTGCCGGCAATGCGACCGGGGGTGCCGGGACCCTCCTCTGTGTCCTCCTGTGGCCCAGTCCAAGGGGCCTGGGCCTGGCCGGGGCTGCATTGGACCCCGACCACCCTGGCGTGTGGACTCGCTAAAAATCGGCGATTAGATATTGGATTCCAGCTTCATTGAGGTCATTTCACTAATGAGTGCACCGGAAAGAGTTTCCTAATCCATCTGTGAGGGTGGCAACTGAAAGAGAATTTTAAAGCTGACAGAATAGGCGAGGAAAGGCATAGGAGATTTCCACACCCAGTAAGGAAGCCTTTCCCGAAATGGAAGAAAGAAACGAGCAAACAGAAACACCGGTAGCCCGCCAGGATCAGAGTCTGCCCCCGAGAGAAAGTACCCTGACCAGGTTCACCCGTGGGTGGGTGGCGAGCTAGCGGCATTCAGAAGAGCGAGGCCCGCAGTCTGTGCAGAAGACACCTGCACTCGGGTGTGTGTGGCGGCACGATTCACAAGCAGCTCCAGATGTTAAGCCAAGGAGAAGCCAGGGAGTTCCCAACGCCCCAGGTGTCCTCAGCCCACGACTGGCTGCTGGGGGAATGCGAAGCCCGGCTCCTTGTCTCAGAGCGGGACAACCAGGAGGTGTGACGTACACCCCGGGGTTCCCAGGAGGATCAGGCTGAAGCTGGGACTTGGCCTGAAAGTGTCCCCTCGCATGGCCACCCCCTTCCCCTTCCTGCTCCTCTACTCCTGGTGCCCCTCCATCCAGGGGCCAGACCTTAAAGAGTCACCCGCAAGAGAATCCTGGTCCCAAAGGGGCCTTCTGGGGGACCCGTGCTGAGAGAGGTTGTGGGCATGGCCCGCTGGGGCTCTGCCCGACCCAGGGCTGAGAGATGCAACCTCCCAGCTCTGGGTCCCTGCAGGGGAAGCGTTGGCAAGCACAGGGCCAGTCCTCCAAAGGCCCAGGTGCAGGGAGCCCAGGCCAAGCAGCCTGTGGAAGAAGCCACCCCGGGAAGACGACTGCAGGCCACGGCCCTTCCCACCTCCTCCTCCTCCTCCTCCTGCTCCTCCACCCCCCCCGACCTCCCACCCCCCACCCCCGACATGGCGCAGGGCTCAGAGACACCTCAGACACTTGCTACCCAAAGTGCAAAGGGCATCAGTTGCTCCTCCAAACCCCCCCCCTGCCCAGCAGACCGCGTTGTCCAGCCAGCCCCCGGGCCTCCCTGGGGTGCCCAGCACAAAAGTGCAGACAACCACCGGACCCTCAATCTCAGTTTTCGGATGTTTTTGCCACTCTAAGGACCCGCAGGCCAGCTGGGCCTTCTGGCAGGACAGAGAGCCCCGGAATCCGACGTGGAGAGCTGGGTGTACGTCCCCACGAGGAGGCGGTCCCCACCTCCGCGGCTCTCCCCTTGGGGGGGGGGAAAAGCAGCCACGGGGCCTCAGAGAAGACACCAGGCTGGGCGCCCGCCCCACAGTGGGGGCACGTCCCCCGCAGGCCACTTAGCGACGGCCGCCGGCCGGCGGACGGTTGGGTGGCGCGAGACGCTGCGGCCGCCCTGCTACCGGGTTCCTGGGAGGGCGTCCTGGAACCAGCGTCCACACCAAGCCCTTGGAAGGCCCAGGCGACGGAGGAGCCCCGTCAGGCAGGGGCCGAGGACGGTGACGGCCCGGGCGGGGAGGAGCGTGTCAGGCAGGGGCAGAGGACGGTGACAGGTGACAGGCCGGGCGGGAAGGAGTCAGTCAGGCAGGGGCCGAGGAGGAGACGGGCTGGGTAAGGGTTAGGGTTAGAGTCAGGGCACAAGTCACAATCGCAAAGACCTGGAAGCGACCCGAGTGCCCATCGACCCACGAGTGCGTAAATGAAATGTGGCGCGTGGACACCACGGAGTGCTATTCAGCTAGGAGGAGCAGCGGTGAGAGGGCACCTCTCGTGGTTCTCCTGGCCAGAGCTGGAACCCGTTCCAGTAAGCCAGGTAGCCCAAGAATGGACACACGAGCACCACGTGCTCGCGCTCACCAGCAAATGGGTACGAACCGATGGACACCTAAGTGGACACAGAGGAATCACCTTCATCGGGTGGGTGTCGGGCGGGTGGGGGGAGGGGATGGGCATACACCTCCATTAGGAATGGGGTGGGTGCGCACCGACTGGGGGATGGGCGCACTTGAGGCTCTGACCCGAGGGGGGAGGCTGGGAGAGGGCAACGTACCCGACCTTAACATTGGTACCCCCACAATACGCTGGAACGACATCAGAGGTAAATGAATAAGAACACAGCGGGGAGGGGGGCACGGGCAACACATGTCACCTTAATACTTGGACTCCCATCATCTGCTTGAAAAGAGAGAGAAAAGAAAATGCAATCATAGAGATAAGAGACACTTTTTAAAAATAATGAATCCGAAGAGAAAAGTAAAAGGAGGCCTGTGGAGCAGGTCTGGGTGTGACTCCGGATCCCCCAACATCAGGTGCCACCACCAAAGATTCCTACGTGTAGCCCATAGAACCCCAAAAGCAACGGGACGAGTTCTGGTCACATACTCCCTCAAAATGACATCCTGGCCTTCTTCTGGAACTCCCTCCCCACGGCAGACGGGCAGTCAGGGCTCAGTGCGGATCTGGCTGTGTCCACTCACCCACGGCAGACGGGCAGGCCGGGCGCATTGCGGATCTGGATGTGTCCACTTGGGGATCTGGCTGTGTCCACTCACCAACGGGAGACGGGCAGACAAGGCGCAGTGCGGATCTTGCTGTGTCCACTGACCCACGGCAGACGGGCAGGCAAGGCGTAGTGCGGATCTGGCTGTGTCCACTCACCCATGGCAGACGGGCAGACAGGGCGCAGTGCGGATCTGGCTGTGTCCACTCACCCACGGGAGACGGTCAGGCAAGGGCGCAGTGCGGATCTGGCTGTGTCCACTCACCCACGGGAGACGGGTAGGCAAGGCGCAGTGTGGATCTGGCTTGTCCACTCACCCACGGGAAACGGGCAGAGAGGGTGCTGTGTGGATATGGCTATGTCCACTGACCCACAGCAGACGGGCATGCAGGGCGCAGTGCGGATCTGGCTGTGTCCAATCACCCACGGCAGACGGGCAGGCAGGGCGCAGTGCGGATCTTGCTGTGTCCACACACCCACGGCAGACGGTCAGGCAGGGCACAGTGCGGATCTAGCTGTGTCCACTCTCCCACGGGAGACGGGCTGGCAAGGTGCAGTGTGAATCTGGCTGTGTCCACTCACCCACAGGAGATGGGCAGGCAAGGCGCAGTGTGGATCTGGCTGTGTCCACTCACCCACGGCAGACGGGCAGAGAGTGTGCTGTGTGCATCTGGCTATGTCCACTGACCCACGGCAGACGGGCAGGCAGGACGCAGTGCGGATCTGGCTGTGTGCACGCACCCACGGCAAACGGTCATGCAGGGCGCAGTGCGGATCTGGTTGTGTCCACTCACCCAAGGGAGATGGGCCGGCAGGGCACAGAGAGGATCTGGCTGTCTACACTCACCCACGGGAGACGGGCAGGCAGGGCGCCGTGTGGATCTGGCTGTCTACACTCACCCACGGGAGACAGGCAGGCAGGGGGCAGTGCGGATCAGGCTGTGTCCACTCAGCCACGGCAGACGGGAAGGCAGGGCGCAGTGCGGATCTGGCTGTGTCAACTCACACACGGGAGTCGGGCACAGAGGGTGCTGTGTGGATCTGGATATGTCCACTGACCAACGGCAGACGGGCAGGCAGGGCGCAGTGCGGATCTGGCTGTGTCCATTCACCCACGGCAGATGGATAGGCCGGGCGCATTGCGGATCTGGCTGTGTCCACTCACCAATGGGAGAGGGGCAGGCAAGGCGCAGTGTGGATCTGGCTGTGTCCACTCACCCACGGGAGACGGGCAGATAGGGTGCTCTGTGGATCCGGCTATGTCCACTGACCCACGGCAGACGGGCAGTCTGGGCGCAGTGCGGATCTGGCTGTGTCCACTCACCCACGGGAGACGGGCAGGCAGGGCGCAGTGCGGATCTGGATGTGTCCACTTGGGGATCTGGCTGTGTCCACTCACCAACGGGAGATGGGCAGGCAAGGCGCAGTGTGGATCTGGCTGTGTCCACTCACCCACGGGAGACAGGCAGGCACGGCGCAGTGCGGATCTGGCTGTGTCCCCTCACCCTCGACAGACGGGCAGGCAGAATGCAGTGCGGATCTGGCTGTGTCCACTCACCCACGGGAGAAGGGCAGGCAGGCGCAGTGCGGATCTGGCTGTGTCCACTCACCCAGGGGAGACGGGCAGGCAAGGCGCAGTGTGGATCTGGCTGTGTCCACTCACCCTCGGGAGACGGGCAGAGAGGGTGCTGTGTGGATCTGGCTATGTCCACTGACCCACGGCAGACAGGCAGGCAGGGCGCAGTGCGGAACTGGCTGTGTCCACTCACCCACGGCAGACGGTCAGGCAGGGTGCAGTGCGGATCTGGCTGTGTCCACACACCCACTGCAGACGGGCAGGCAGGGCGCAGTGCGGATCTGGCTGTGTGCACTCACCCACGGGAGACTTGCAGGCAAGGCGCAGTGTGGATTTGGCTGTGTCCATTCACCCACAGGAGACGGGCAGGCAGGGCGCAGTGCGGACTTGGCTGTGTCCACTCTCCCACGGGAGATGGGCAGGCAAGGCGCAGTGTGGATCTGGCTGTGTCTACTCACCCACGGGAGACGGGCAGGCAATGCGCAGTGCAGATCTGGCTATGTCCACTGACCCACGGCAGACGGGCAGGCAGGGCGCAGTGCGGATCTGGCTGTGACCACTCACCCACGGCAGACGGTCAGGCAGGGCGCAGTGCGGATCTGGCTGTGTCCACTCACCCACGGGAGACAGGCAGGCAGGGCGCAGTGCGGATCTGGCTGTGTCCACTCACCCACGGGAGACGGGCAGAGAGGGTGCTGTGTGGATCTGCCTATGTGCAATGAAGCACGGCACACGGGCAGGCTGGGCGCAGTGCGGATCTGGCTGTGTCCACTCACCCACGGGAGACGGGCAGGCAAGGCGCAGTGTGGATCTGGCTGTGTCCACTCACCCACGGGAGACGGGCAGGCAAGGCTCAGTGTGGATCTGGCTGTGTCCACTCACCCACGGGAGACGGGCAGGCAAGGCGCAGTGTGGATCTGGCTGTGTCCACTAACCCACGGGAGACGGGCACTGAGGGTGCTGTGTGGATCCTGCTGTGACCACTCACCCACGGGAGATGGGCAGTGAGGGTGCTGTGTTGATCTGGCTGTGTCCACTCAACCACAATAGACGGGCAGGCAGGGTGCAGTGTGGATCTGGCTGTGTCCACTCACCCACGGGAGACGGGCAGAGAGGGTGCTGTGTGGATATGGCTATGTCCACTGACCCACGGCAGACGGGTAGGCAGGGCGCAGTGCGGATCTGGCTGTGTCCACTCACCCACGGCAGACGGTCAGGCATGGTGCAGTGCGGATGTAGCTGTGTCCACTCACCCACGGGCGACGTGCAGGCAGGGCGCAGTGTGGGTCTGACTGTGTCCATTCACCCACAGGAGACCGGCAGAGAGGGTGCTGTGTGGATATGGCTATGTCCACTGACCCACAGCAGACGGGCAGGCAGGGCGCAGTGCGGATTTGGCTGTGTCCACTCACCCATGGCAGACGGGCAGACAAGGCGAAGTGCGGATCTGGCTGTGTCCTCTCACCCACGGGAGACGGGCAGTCAAGGCTCAGTGTGGATCTGGCTGTGTCCAGTCACCCATGGGAGACGGGCAGAGAGGGTGCTATGTTGATCTGGCTATGTCCACTGACCCACGGAACAAACCAGGCAGGGCGCAGTGCGGATCTGGCTGTGTCCACTCACCCATGGCAGACGGGCAGGCAGGGCGCAGTGCGGATCTGGCTGTGTCCTCTCACCCTCGGGAGATGGGCAGAGAGGGTGCTGTGTGGATCTGGCTCTGTCCACCTACCCACGGAAGACGGGCAGGAAGGGCGCAGTGCGGATCTGGCTGTGTCCCCTCACCCTCGACAGACGGGCAGGCAGAATGCAGTGCGGATCTGGCTGTGTCCACTCACCCACGGGAGAAGGGCAGGCAGGCGCAGTGCGGATCTGGCTGTGTCCACTCACCCAGGGGAGACGGGCAGGCAAGGCGCAGTGTTGATCTGGCTGTGTCCACTCACCCACGGGAGACGGGCAGAGAGGGTGCTGTTTGGATCTGGCTATGTCCACTGACCCACGGCAGACGGGCAGGCAGGGCGCAGTGCGGAACTGGCTGTGTCCACTCACCCACGGCAGACGGTCAGGCAGGGCGCAGTGCGGATCTGGCTGTGTCCACACACCCACTGCAGACGGGCAGGCAGGGCGCAGTGCGGATCTGGCTGTGTGCACTCACCCACGGGAGACTTGCAGGCAAGGCGCAGTGTGGATTTGGCTGTGTCCATTCACCCACAGGAGACGGGCAGAGAGGGTGCTGTGTGGATCTGGCTATGTCCACTGACCCACGGAAGACGGGCAGGCAGGGCACAGTGTGGATCTGGCTGTGTCCACACACCCACTGGAGACGGACAGTGAGGGCGCAGTGTGGATCTGTCTGTGTCCACTCACCCGCGGGAGATGGGCAGTGAGGGCTCAGTGTGGATCTGGCTGTTTCCACTCACTCACGGGAGACGAGCAGTGAGAGCTCAGTGTGGATCTGGCTGTGTCCACTCACTCACGGGAGACGGGCAGTGAGGGCTCAGTGTGGATCTGTCTGTGTCCACTCACTCACGGGAGACGGGCAGTGAGTGCACAGTGTGGATCTGGCTGTGTCCACTCATCCACGGGTGACGGGCAGGCAGGGAACAGTTTGGAATTGTCTGTGTCCACTCACCCACTGCAGTCGGGCAGACAGTGGGCAGTGCGGAACTGACTGTGTCCACTCACGCACGGGAGACGGGCAGGCAAGGCATAGAGTGGATCTGGCTGTGTCCACTCACCCACGGGAGAAGGGCAGAGTGGGTGCTGTGTGGATCTGGCTGTGTACACTGACCCACAGCAGACGGGCAGTCATGGCGCAGTGCGGATCTGGCTGTGTCCACTCACCAACGGGAGACTGGCAGTGAGGGTGCTATGTGGATCTGGCTATGTCCACTGACCCATGGCAGACGGGCAGGCAGGGCGCAGTGCTGATCTGGCTGTGTCCACTCACCCACGGCAGACGGTCAGGCAGGGCGCAGTGCGGATCGGGCTGTGTCCACTCACCCACTGGACACGGGCCGGCAGAGCGCAGTGCGGATCTGGCTGTGTCCACTCACCCACGGGAGACGGGCAAAGTGGGTGCTGTGTGGATCTGGCTATGTCCACAGACCAACGGCAGACGGGCAGGCAGGGCGCAGTGCGCATCTGGCTGTGTCCACTCACCCACGGGAGACGGGCAGAGAAGGTGCTGTGTGGATCTGGCTATGTCCACTCACCCACGGCAGACGGGCAGGCAGGGCGCAGTGCGGATCTGGCTGTGTCCACTCACCCACGGCAGATGGGTAGGCAGGGCGCAGTGCGGATCTGGCTGTGTCCACTCACCCACGGCATTCGGTCAGGCAGGGCGCAGTGTGGATCTGGCTGTGTCCACTCACCCACGGGAGACGGGCAGGCAGGGCGCAGTGCGGATCTGGCTGTGTCCACTCACCCACGGCAGACGGGCAGGCAGGGCGCAGTGCGGATCTGGCTGTGTCCAGTCACCCAAGGGAGACGGGCAGGCAAGGCGCAGTGTGGATCTGGCTGTGTCCACTCACCCACGGGAGACGGGTAGAGAGGGTGCTGTGTGGATCTGGCTATGTCCACTGACCCACGGCAGTCGGGCAGGCAGGGCGCAGTGCGGATCCGGCTGTGTCCACTCACCCAAGGGAGACGGGCAGGCAGGGCGCAATGCGGATCTGGCTGTGTCCACTGACCCACGGCAGACGGGCAGGTAGGGCGCAGTATGGATCTGGCTGTGTCCACTCACCCAGGGCAGGCGGTCAGGCAGGGTGCAGTGAGGATCTGGCTGTGTCCACTGACCCACGGCAGGCGGTCAGGCAGGGCGAAGTGAGGATCTCGCTGTGTCCACTAACGCACGGGAGACGGGCAGGCAAGGCGCAGTGCGGATCTGGCTGTGTCCACTCACCCACGGGAGACGGGCAGGCAGGGCGCAGTGCGGATCTAGCTGTGTCCACTCACCACAGCAGACGGGCAGGCAGGGTGCAGTGCGGATCTGGCTGTGTCCACTCACCCACGGGAGACGGGCAGGCAATGTGCAGTGTGGATTTGGCTGTGTCCATTCACACACAGGAGACGGTCATAGAGGGTGCTGTGTGAATCTGGCTATGTCCACTGACCCACGGAATACGGGCAGGCAGAACACAGTGTGGATCTGGCTGTGTCCACACACCCACGGGAGACGGGCAGTGAGGGCGCAGTGTGGATCTGTCTGTGTCCACTCACCCACGGGAGACGGGCAGTGAGGGCTCAGTGTGGATCTGGCTGTGTCCACTCACTCACGGGAGACGAGCAGTGAGAGCTCAGTGTGGATCTGGATGTGACCACTCACCTACGAGGGACGGGCAGAGAGGGTGCTGTGTGGATTTGGCTATGTCCACTGACCCACGGCAGAGGGGTATGCAGGGCGCAGTGCGCATCTGGCTGTGTCCACTCACCCACGGCAGACGGGCAGGCAGAGCGCAGTGCGGATCTAGCTGTGTCCACTCACCCACGGGCGACGGGCAGGCAAGGCACAGTGTGGGTCTGACTGTGTCCATTCACCCACGGGAGACGGGCAGAGAGGGTGCTATGTTGATCTGGCTATGTCCACTGACCCACGGCACAAGGCCAGGCAGGGCGCAGTGCGGATCTGGCTGTGTCCACTCACCCACGGCAGACGGGCAGGCAGGGCGCAGTGCGGATCTGGCTGTGTCCTCTCACCCACGGGAGATGGGCAGAGAGGGTGCTGTGTGGATCTGACTCTGTCCACCTACCCTCGGCAGACGGGCAGGAAGGGCGCAGTGCGGATCTGGCTGTGTCCTCTCACCCTCGACAGACGGGCAGACAGGATGCAGTGCGGATTTGGCTGTGTCCACTCACCCACGGGAGACGGGCAGGCAACTCGCAGTGTGGATCTGGCTGTGTCCACTCACCCACGGGAGACGGCCAGAGAGGGTTCTGTGTGAATCTGGCTATGCCAATGACCCATGGCAGACGGGCAGGCAGGGCGCAGTGCGGATCTGGCTGTGTCCACTCACCCACGGCAGACGGGCAGGCAGTGCGCAGTGCGGATCTGGCTGTGTCCACTCACCCAGGGGAGACGGGCAGGCACGGCGCAGTGTGGATCTGGCTGTGTCCACTCACCCACGGGAGACGGGCAGAGAGGGTGCTGTGTGCATATGGCTATGTCCACTGACCCACGGCAGACGGGCAGGCAGGGCACAGTACGGATCTGGCTGTTTCCACTCACCCACGGCAGATGGTCAGGCAGGGCGCAGTGCGGATATGGCTGTGTCCACTCACCCACGGGAGAAGGGCAGGCAGGCGCAGTGCGGATCTGGCTGTGTCCACTCACCCACGGGAGATGGGCAGGCAAGGCGCAGTGTTGATCTGGCTGTGTCCACTCACCCAAGGGAGACGGGCAGAGAGGGTGCTGTGTGGATCTGGCTATGTCCACTGAC
Organism: Microcebus murinus; assembly: GCF_040939455.1. Classification (NCBI taxonomy): domain Eukaryota; kingdom Metazoa; phylum Chordata; class Mammalia; order Primates; family Cheirogaleidae; genus Microcebus; species Microcebus murinus. The sequence goes on from NW_027438953.1 coordinate 212,026, forward strand.
CCACGGCAGACGGGCAGGCAGTGCGCAGTGCGGACCTGGCTGTGTCCACTCACCCACGGCAGACGGTCAGGCAGGGCGCAGTGCGGATCTGGCTGTGTCCACTCACCCACGGCAGACGGGCAGGCAGGGCGCAGTGCGGATCTGGCTGTATGCACTCACACACGGGAGACTTGCAGGCAAAGCGCAGTGTGGATTTGGCTGTGTCCATTCACCCACAGGAGACGGGCAGAGAGGGTGCTGTGTGGATCTGGCTATGTCCACTGACCCACGGAAGACGGGCAGGCAGGGCACAGTGTGGATCTGGCTGTGTCCACACACCCACTGGAGACGGGCAGTGAGGGCGCAGTGTGGATCTGTCTGTGTCCACTCACCCGCGGGAGATGGGCAGTGAGGGCTCAGTGTGGATCTGGCTGTGTCCACTCACTCACGGGAGACGAGCAGTGAGAGCTCAGTGTGGATCTGGCTGTGTCCACTCACTCACGGGAGACGGGCAGTGAGGGCTCAGTGTGGATCTGTCTGTGTCCACTCACTCACGGGAGACGGGCAGTGAGTGCACAGTGTGGATCTGGCTGTGTCCACTCATCCACGGGTGACGGGCAGGCAGGGAACAGTTTGGAATTGTCTGTGTCCACACACCCACGGCAGACGGGCAGGCAGGGCGCAGTGCGGATCTGGCTGTGTCCACTCACCCACGGGAGACGGGCAGGCAAGGCGCAGTGTGGTTCTGGCTGTGTCCACTCACCCAGGGGAGACGGGCAGGCACGGCGCAGTGTGGATCTGGCTGTGTCCACTCACCCACGGGAGACGGGCAGAGAGGGTGCTGTGTGGATCTGGCTATGTCCACTGACCCACGGCAGACGGGCAGGCCGGGCGCAGTGCGGATGTGGCTGTGTCCAATCACCCACGGCAGACGGTCAGGCAAGGCGTAGTACGGATCTGGCTGTGTTCATTGACCCACGGGAGACGGGTAAGCAAGGCGCAGTGTGGATCTGGCTGTGTCCACTCACCCACGGGAGACGGGCAGAGGGTGCTGTGTGGATCTGACTATGTCCACTGACCCAAAGCAGACGGGCAGGCAAGCGCAGTGCGGATCTGGCGGTATCCACTCACCCACGGCAGACGGTGAGGCAGGGCGCAGTGCGGATCTGGCTGTGTCCACTCACCCATTGGAGACGGGCAGGCAGGGCGCAGTGCGGATCTGGCTGTGTCCACTCACCCACGGGAGACGGGCAGGCAGGGCGCAGTGCGGACTTGGCTGTGTCCACTCTCCCACGGGAGATGGGCAGGAAGGGCGCAATGTGGTTCTGGCTGTCTACACTCACCCACAGGAGACGGGCAGGCAGGGGGCAGTGCGGATCAGGCTGTGTCCACTCAGCCACGGCAGACGGGAAGGCAGGGCGCAGTGCGGATCTGGCTATGTCCACTCACCCACGGGAGACGGGCAGGAAAGGCACAGTGTGGAACTGGCTGTGTCAACTCACACACGGGAGACGGGCACAGAGGGTGCTGTGTGGATCTGGATATGTCCACTGACCCACGGAAGACGGGCAGTCTGGGCGCAGTGCGGATCTGGCTGTGTCCACTCACCCACGGCAGACGGGCAGGCAGGGCGCATTGCGGATCTGGATGTGTCCACTTGGGGATCTTGCTGTGTCCACTCACCAATGGAAGATGGGCAGGCAAGGTGCAGTGTGGATCTGGCTGTGTCCACTGACCCACGGCAGACGGGCAGGCAAGGCGCAGGGCGGATCTGGCTGTGTCCACTCACCCACGGGAGACGGGCAGAGAGGGTGCTGTGCGGATTTGGCTGTGTCCACTGACCCACGGTAGACGGGCAGGCAGGGCGCAGTGCGGATCTGGTTGTGTACACTTACCCACGGGAGGCGGTCAGGCAAGGCGCAGTGTGGATCTGGCTGTGTCCACTCACCCACAGGAGACGGGCAGAGAGGGTGCTGTGTGGATCTGGCTATGTCCACTGAGCCACGGCAGACAGGCAGGCAAGGCGCAGTGTGGATCTGGCTATGTGCACTACACACGGGAGACGGGCAGAGAGGGTGATGTGTGGATCTGGCCATGTCCACTGACCCACGGCATACGGGCAGGCAGGGCGCAGGGCGGATCTGGCTGTGTCCACTCACCCACGGGAGACGGACAGAGAGGGTGCTGTGTGGATCTGGCTATGTCCACTGACCTTCGGCAGTCGGGCAGGCAGGGCGCAGTGCGGATGTGGCTGTGTCCACTCACCCACGGGAGACGGGTAGGCAAAGCGCAATGTGGATCTGGCTGTGTCCACTCACCCACGGGTGACGGGCAGAGAGGGTGCTGTGTGGATCTGGCTATGTCCACTGACCCACGGCAAACTGGCAGGCAGGGCGCAGTGCGGACCTGTCTGTGTCCACTCACACACGGCAGACCGTCAGGCAGTGCGCAGTGCGGATCTGGCTGTGTCCACTCACCCAGGGGAGACGGGTAGGCAAGGCGCCGTGTGGATCTGGCTGTGTCCACTCACCCACGGGAGACGGGCAGAGAGGGTGCTGTGTGGATCTGGCTATGTCCACGGACCGACGGCAGACGGGCAGGCAGGGCGCAGTGCGGATCTGGCTGTGTCCACTCACGCACGGCAGACGGGCAGGCAGGGCGCAGTGCGGATCTGGCTGTGTCCACCCACCCACGGGAGACGGGCAGGCAGGGCGCAGTGCGGATCTGGCTGTGTCCACTCACCGACGCCAGACGGGCAGGCAGGGCGCAGTGCAGATCTTGCTGTGTCCACTCACCCACGGGAGACGGGCAGGCAAGGCGCAGTGCGGATCTGGCTGTGTCTGCTCACCCACGGGAGACGGGCAGGCAGGGCGCAGTGCGGATCTGGCTGTGTCCACTCACCCATGGGAGACGGGCAGGCAGGGCGCAGTGCGGATCTGGCTGTTTCCACTCACCCAGGGGAGACGGGCAGGCAAGGCGCAGTGTGGATCTGGCTGTGTCCACTCACCCACGGGAGATGGGAAGAGAGGGTGCTGTGTGGATCTGGCTATGTCCACTGACCCACGGCAGACGGGTAGGCAGGGTGCAGTGCGGATCTGGCTGTGTCCACTCACCCACGCCAGACGGTCAGGCTGGGTGCAGTGCGGATCTGGCTGTGTCCACTCACCCACGGGAGAAGGGCAGGCAAGGCGCAGTGCGGATCTGGCTGTGTCTGCTTACCCACGGGAGACGGGCAGGCAGGGCGCAGTGCGGATCTGGCTGTGTCTACTCACCCAAGGTAGACGGGCAGAGAGGGTGATGTGTTGATCTGGCTATGTCCACTGACCCACGGCATACGGGGAGGCAGGGCGCAGTGTGGATCTGGCTGTGTCCACTCACCCACTGCAGACGGGCAGTCAGGGAGCAGTGCGGATCTGGCTGTGTCCACTCACCCAAGGGAGGCGGGTAGGCAAGGCGCAGTGTGGATCTGGCTGTGTCCACTCACCCACGGGAGACGGGCAGAGAGGGTGCTGTGTGGATCTGGCTATGTCCACTGACCCACGGCAGACGGGCAGGCAGGGCGCAGTGCGGATCTGGCTCTGTCCACTCACCCACGGCAGACGGTCAGGCATTGCGCAGTGTGGATCTGGCAGTGTCCACTCTTCCACGGGAGACGGGCAAGCAGGGCGCAGTGCGGATCTGGCTGTGTCCACTGACCCACGGGAGTCGGGCAAGCAGGGCGCAGTGCGTATCTGGCTGTGTCCACTCACCCACGGGAGACGGGCAGGCAAGGCACAGTGTGGATCTGGCTGTGTCCACTCACCCACAGGAGATAGGCAGAGAGGGTGCTGTTCGGATCTGGCTGTGTCCACTCTTCTACGGGAGACGGGCATGCAGGGCACAGTGCGGATTTGGCTGTGTCCACTCACCCACGGCAGACGGTCAGGCAGGGCGCAGTGCGTATCTGGCTGTGTCCACTCAACCACGGGAGACGGGTAGGGAAGGCGCAGTGTGGATCTGGCTGTGTCCACTAACCCACGGAGACGGGCAGAGAGGGTGCTCTGTGGATCTGGCTATGTCCACTGACCCACGGCAGACTGGCAGGCAGGGCGCAGTGCGGATCTGGCTGAGTCCACTCACCCAGGGCAGACCGTCAGGCAGGGCGCAGTGCGGATCTGGCTGTGTCCACTCACCCACGGGAGACGGGTAGGCAAGGCGCAGTGTGGATCTGGCTGTGTCCACTCACCCACGGGAGACGGGCAGAGAGGGTGCTGTGTGGATCTGGCTATGTCCACTGACCCACGGCAGACGGGCAGGCAGGGCGCAGTGCGGAGCTGGCTGTGTCCACTCACCCACGGCAGAGGGGCAGACAGGGCGCAGTGCGGATCTGGCTGTGTCCACTCACCCACGGGAGAAGGGCAGGCAGGGCGCAGTGTGGATCTGGCTGTGTCCACTCACCCACGGGAAACGGGCAGGCAAGGCGCAGTGTGGATCTGGCTGTGTCCACTCACCCACGGGAGACGGGCAGAGAGGGTGCTGTGTGGATATGGCTATGTCCACTGACCCACGGCAGACGGGCAGGCAGGGCGCAGTACGGATCTGGCTGTGTCCACTCACCCACGGGAGACGGGCAGGCAAGGCGCACTGTGGATCTGGCTGTGTCCACTCACCCACGGGAGACGGGCATGCAGGGCGCAGTGCGGATCGGGCTGTTTCCACTCTCCCACGGGAGACGGGCAGGCAAGGCGCAGTGCGGATCTGGCTGTGACCACTCACCCACGGGAGACGGGCAGGCAGGGCGAAGTGCGGATTTGGCTGTGTCCACTCACCCACGGCAGACGGGCAGGCAGGGCGCAGTGCGGATCTGGCTGTGTCCACTCACCCACGGGAGATGGGTAGGCAAGGCGCAGTGCAAATCTGGCTGTGTCCACTCACCAACGGGAGACGGGCAGGCAAGGTGCAGTGCGGATCTGGCTGTGTCCACTCACCCATGGGAGACGGACAGGCAGGGCATAGTGCGGATCTGGCTGTGTCCACTCACCCAGGGGAGACGGGCAGGCAAGGCACAGTGTGGATCTGGCTGTGTCCACTCACCCATGGGAGACGGGTAGAGAGGGTGCTGTGTGGATCTGGCTATGTCCACTGACCCACGGCAGTCGGGCAGGCAGGGCGCAGTGCGGATCCGGCTGTGTCCACTCACCCAAGGGAGATGGGCAGGCAGGGCGCAGTGTGGATCTGGCTGTGTCCACTGACCCACGGCAGACGGGCAGGTAGGGCGCAGTATGGATCTGGCTGTGTCCACTCACCCAGGGCAGGCGGTCAGGCAGGGCGCAGTGAGGATCTGGCTGTGTCCACTGACCCACGGCAGGCGGTCAGGCAGGGCGAAGTGAGGATCTCGCTGTGTCCACTAACGCACGGGAGACGGGCAGGCAAGGCGCAGTGCGGATCTGGCTGTGTCCACTCACCCACGGGAGACAGGCAGGCAGGGCGCAGTGCGGATCTAGCTGTGTCCACTCACCACAGCAGACGGGCAGGCAGGGTGCAGTGCGGATCTGGCTGTGTCCACTCACCCACGGGAGACGGGCAGGCAATGTGCAGTGTGGATTTGGCTGTGTCCATTCACACACAGGAGACGGTCATAGAGGGTGCTGTGTGAATCTGGCTATGTCCACTGACCCACGGAATACGGGCAGGCAGAACACAGTGTGGATCTGGCTGTGTCCACACACCCACGGGAGACGGGCAGTGAGGGCGCAGTGTGGATCTGTCTGTGTCCACTCACCCACGGGAGACGGGCAGTGAGGGCTCAGTGTGGATCTGGCTGTGTCCACTCACTCACGGGAGACGAGCAGTGAGAGCTCAGTGTGGATCTGGATGTGACCACTCACCTACGAGGGACGGGCAGAGAGGGTGCTGTGTGGATTTGGCTATGTCCACTGACCCACGGCAGAGGGGTATGCAGGGCGCAGTGCGCATCTGGCTGTGTCCACTCACCCACGGCAGACGGGCAGGCAGAGCGCAGTGCGGATCTAGCTGTGTCCACTCACCCACGGGCGACGGGCAGGCAAGGCACAGTGTGGGTCTGACTGTGTCCATTCACCCACGGGAGACGGGCAGAGAGGGTGCTATGTTGATCTGGCTATGTCCACTGACCCACGGCACAAGGCCAGGCAGGGCGCAGTGCGGATCTGGCTGTGTCCACTCACCCACGGCAGACGGGCAGGCAGGGCGCAGTGCGGATCTGGCTGTGTCCTCTCACCCACGGGAGATGGGCAGAGAGGGTGCTGTGTGGATCTGACTCTGTCCACCTACCCTCGGCAGACGGGCAGGAAGGGCGCAGTGCGGATCTGGCTGTGTCCCCTCACCCTCGACAGACGGGCAGACAGGATGCAGTGCGGATTTGGCTGTGTCCACACACCCACGGGAGACGGGCAGGCAACTCGCAGTGTGGATCTGGCTGTGTCCACTCACCCACGGGAGACGGCCAGAGAGGGTTCTGTGTGAATCTGGCTATGCCAATGACCCATGGCAGACGGGCAGGCAGGGCGCAGTGCGGATCTGGCTGTGTCCACTCACCCACGGCAGACGGGCAGGCAGTGCGCAGTGTGCACTCACACACGGGAGACTTGCAGGCAAAGCGCAGTGTGGATTTGGCTGTGTCCATTCACCCACAGGAGACGGGCAGAGAGGGTGCTTTGTGGATCTGGCTATGTCCACTGACCCACGGAAGACGGGCAGGCAGGGCACAGTGTGGATCTGGCTGTGTCCACACACCCACTGGAGACGGGCAGTGAGGGCGGAGTGTGGATCTGTCTGTGTCCACTCACCCGCGGGAGATGGGCAGTGAGGGCTCAGTGTGGATCTGGCTGTGTCCACTCACTCACGGGAGACGAGCAGTGAGAGCTCAGTGTGGATCTGGCTGTGTCCACTCACTCACGGGAGACGGGCAGTGAGGGCTCAGTGTGGATCTGTCTGTGTCCACTCACTCACGGGAGACGGGCAGTGAGTGCACAGTGTGGATCTGGCTGTGTCCACTCATCCACGGGTGACGGGCAGGCAGGGAACAGTTTGGAATTGTCTGTGTCCACTCACCCACGGCAGACGGGCAGGCAGGGCGCAGTGCGGATCTGGCTGTGTCCACTCACCCACGGGAGACGGGCAGGCAGGGCGCAGTGCGGATCTGGCTGTGTCCACTCACCCACGGGAGACGGGCAGAGAGGGTGCTGTGTGGATCTGGCTATGTCCACTGACCCACGGCAGACGGGCAGGCCGGGCGCAGTGTGGATCTGGCTGTGACCACTCACCCACGGCAGACGGGAAGGCAGAGCGCAGTGCGGATCTGGCTGTGTCCACTCACCCACGGGAGACGGGCAGAGATGGTGCTGTGTGGATCTGGCTATGTCCACTGACCCACGGCAGACGGGCAGGCAGGGCGCAGTGCGGATCTGGCTGTGTCTTCTCACCCTCGGGAGACGGGCAGAGAGGGTGCATTGTGGATCTGGCTATGTCCACTGACACACGGCAGACGGGCAGGCTGGGCGCAGTGCAGATCTGGCTGTGTCCACTCACCCACGGCAGACGGGCAGGCAGGGCGCAATGCGGATCTGGCTGTGTCCACTGACCCACGGCAGACGGGCCGGCAGGCGCAGTGCGGATCTGGCTGTGTCCACTCACCCACGGGAAACGGGCAGAGAGGGTGCTGTGTGGATCTTGCTATGTCCAGTGACCCACGGCAGATGGGCAGGCAGGGCGCAGTGCGGATGTGGCTGTGTCCAATCACCCACGGCAGACGGGCAGGCAGGGCGCAGTACGGATGTGGATGTGTCCACTCACCCATGGCAGACGGTCAGGAAAGGCGTAGTACGGATCTGGCTGTGTTCATTGACCCACGGGAGACGGGTAGGCAAGGCGCAGTGTGGATCTGGCTGTGTCCACTCACCCACGGGAGACGGGCAGAGGGTGCTGTGTGGATCTGACTATGTCCACTGACCCAAAGCAGACGGGCAGGCAAGCGCAGTGCGGATCTGGCTGTATCCACTCACCCACGGCAGACGGTGAGGCAGGGCGCAGTGCGGATCTGGCTGTGTCCACTCACCCACGGGAGACGGGCAGGCAGGGCGCAGTGCGGATCTGGCTGTGTCCACTCACCAACGGGAGACGGGCAGGCAGGGCGCAGTGCGGACTTGGCTGTGTCCACTCTCCCACGGAAGATGGGCAGGCAGGGCGCAATGTGGATCTGGCTGTCTACACTCACCCACGGGAGACGGGCAGGCAGGGGGCAGTGCGGATCAGGCTGTGTCCACTCAGCCACGGCAGACGGGAAGGCAGGGCGCAGTGCGGATCTGGCTATGTCCACTCACCCACGGGAGACGGGCAGAAAAGGCACAGTGTGGAACTGGCTGTGTCAACTCACACACGGGAGACGGGCACAGAGGGTGCTGTGTGGATCTGGATATGTCCACTGACCCACGGAAGACGGGCAGGCAGATCGCAGTGCGGATATGGCTGTGTCCACTCACCCACGGCAGACGGGTAGGCAGGGCACATTGCGGATCTGGCTCTGTCCACTCACCAATGGGAGAGGGGCATACAAGGCGCAGTGTGGATCTGGCTGTGTCCACTCACCCACGACAGACGGGCAGTCTGGGCGCAGTGCGGATCTGGCTGTGTCCACTCACCCACGGCAGACGGGCAGGCAGGGCGCATTGCGGATCTGGATGTGTCCACTTGGGGATCTTGCTGTGTCCACTCACCAATGGGAGACGGGCAGGCAAGGCGCAGTGTGGATCTGGCTGTGTCCACTGACCCACGGCAGACGGGCAGGCAAGGCGCAGTGCGGATCTGGCTGTGTCCACTCACCCATGGCAGACGGGCAGACAGGGCGCAGTGCGGATCTGGCTGTGTCCACTCACCCACGGGAGACGGGCAGGCAAGGCGCAGTGTGGATCTGGCTGTGTCCACTCACCCATGGGAGACCGGCAGAGGGTGCTATGTGGATCTGGCTATGTCCACTGACCCACGGCACAAGGGCAGGCAGGGCGCAGTGCGAATCTGACTGTGTCCACTCACCCACGGGAGACCGGCATGCAGGGCGCAGTGCGGATCTCGCTGTGTCCATTCAACCACGGGAGACGGGCAGGCAGGGCGCAGTGCGGATCTGGCTGTTTCCACTCACCCACGGGAGACGGGCAGGCAGGGCGCAGTGCGGATCTGACTGTGTCCACTCACACACGGCAGATGGTCAGGCAGGGCGCAGTGCGTATCTGGCTGTGTCCACTCACCCATGGGAGACGGGCAGGCAGGGCGCAGTTCGGATCTGGCTGTGTTCACTCACCCAGGGGAGACGGGCAGGCAAGGCGCAGTGTGGATCTGGCTGTGTCCACTCACCCACGGGAGACGGGCAGAGAGGGTGCTGTGCGGATTTGGCTGTGTCCACTGACCCACGGTAGACGGGCAGGCAGGGCGCAGTGCGGATCTGGCTGTGTACACTTACCCACGGGAGTCGGTCAGGCAAGGCGCAGTGTGGATCTGGCTGTGTCCACTCACCCACAGGAGACGGGCAGAGAGGGTGCTGTGTGGATCTGGCTATGTCCACTGACCCACGGCAGACAGGCAGGCAAGGCGCAGTGTGGATCTGGCTGTGTGCACTACACACGGGAGACGGGCAGAGAGGGTGATGTGTGGATCTGGCCATGTCCACTGACCCACGGCATACGGGCAGGCAGGGAGCAGGGCGGATCTGGCTGTGTCCACTCACCCATGGGAGACGGACAGAGAGGGTGCTGTGTGGATCTGGCTATGTCCACTGACCTTCGGCAGTCGGGCAGGCAGGGCGCAGTGCGGATGTGGCTGTGTCCACTCACCCACGGGAGACGGGTAGGCAAAGCGCAATGTGGATCTGGCTGTGTCCACTCACCCACGGGTGACGGGCAGAGAGGGTGCTGTGTGGATCTGGCTATGTCCACTGACCCACGGCAAACTGGCAGGCAGGGCGCAGTGCGGACCTGTCTGTGTCCACTCACACACGGCAGACCGTCAGGCAGTGCGCAGTGCGGATCTGGCTGTGTCCACTCACCCAGGGGAGACGGGTAGGCAAGGCGCCGTGTGGATCTGGCTGTGTCCACTCACCCACGGGAGACGGGCAGGAAGGGCGCAGTGCGGATCTGGCTGTGTCCACTCACCCACGGGAGACGGGCAGGCAAGGCACAGTGTGGATCTGGCTGTGTCCACTCACCCACGGGAGACGGGCATAGAGGGTGCTGTGTGGATCTGGCTATGTCCACTGACCCACGGCAAACTGGCAGGCAGGGCACAGTGCGGACCTGTCTGTGTCCACTCACACACGGCAGACCGTCAGGCAGTGCGCAGTGCGGATCTGGCTGTGTCCACTCACCCAGGGGAGACGGGTAGGCAAGGCGCCGTGTGGATCTGGCTGTGTCCACTCACCCACGGGAGACGGGCAGGAAGGGCGCAGTGCGGATCTGGCTGTGTCCACTCACCCACGGGAGACGGGCAGGCAAGGCACAGTGTGGATCTGGCTGTGTCCACTCACCCACGGGAGACGGGCATAGAGGGTGCTGTGTGGATCTTGCTATGTCCACTGACCCACGGCAGACGGGCAGGCAGGGCGCAGTGCGGATCTGGCTGTGTCCACTCACGCACGGGAGACGGGCAGGCAGGGCACAGTGCGGATCTTGCTGTGTCCACTCATCCACGGGAGACGGGCAGGCAAGGCGCACTGTGGATCTGGATGTGTCCACTCACCCACGGGAGACGGGCAGAGAGGGTGCTGTGTGGATCTGGCTATGTCCACGGACCGATGGCAGACGGGCAGGCAGGGCGCAGTGCGGATCTGGCTGTGTCCACTCACGCACGGCAGACGGGCAGGCAGGGAGCAGTGCGGATCTGGCTGTGTCCACCCACCCACGGGAGACGGGCAGGCAGGGCGCAGTGCGGATCTGGCTGTGTCCACTCACCCACGCCAGACGGGCAGGCAGGGCGCAGTGCAGATCTTGCTGTGTCCACTCACCCACGGGAGACGGGCAGGCAAGGCGCAGTGCGGATCTGGCTGTGTCTGCTCACCCACGGGAGACGGGCAGGCAGGGCGCAGTGCGGATCTGGCTGTGTCCACTCACCCATGGGAGACGGGCAGGCAGGGCGCAGTGCGGATCTTGCTGTTTCCACTCACCCAGGGGAGACGGGCAGGCAAGGCGCAGTGTGGATCTGGCTGTGTCCACTCACCCACGGGAGATGGGCAGAGAGGGTGCTGTGTGGATCTGGCTATGTCCACTGACCCACGGCAGACGGGTAGGCAGGGCGCAGTGCGGAGCTGGCTGTGTCCACTCACCCACGGCAGAGGGGCAGACAGGGCGCAGTGCGGATCTGGCTGTGTCCACTCACCCACGGGAGAAGGGCAGGCAGGGCGCAATGTGGATCTGGCTGTGTCCACTCACCCACGGGAAACGGGCAGGCAAGGCGCAGTGTGGATCTGGCTGTGTCCACTCACCCACGGGAGACGGGCAGAGAGGGTGCTGTGTGGATATGGCTATGTCCACTGACCCACGGCAGACGGGCAGGCAGGGCGCAGTACGGATCTGGCTGTGTCCACTCACCCACGGGAGACGGGCAGGCAAGGCGCACTGTGGATCTGGCTGTGTCCACTCACCCACGGGAGACGGGCATGCAGGGCGCAGTGCGGATCGGGCTGTTTCCACTCACCCACGGGAGACGGGCAGGCAAGGCGCAGTGCGGATCTGGCTGTGACCACTCACCCACGGGAGACGGGCAGGCAGGGCGAAGTGCGGATTTGGCTGTGTCCACTCACCCACGGCAGACGGGCAGGCAGGGCGCAGTGCGGATCTGGCTGTGTCCACTCACCCACGGGAGATGGGTAGGCAAGGCGCAGTGCGGATCTGGCTGTGTCCACTCACCCACGGGAGACGGGCAGAGAGGGTGCTTTGTGGATCTGGCTATGTCCACGGACCCACGGCAGACGGGCAGGCAGGGCGCAGTACGGGTCTGGCTGTGTCCACTCACCCACGGCAGGCGGTCAGGCAGGGCGCAGTGTGGATCTGACTGTGTCCACTCACCAACGGGAGACGGGCAGGCAGGGCGCAGTGCGGATCTGGCTGTGTCCACTTACCCACGGGAGACGGGCAGGCAGGGCGAAGTGCGGATTTGGCTGTGTCCACTCACCCACGGCAGACGGGCAGGCTGGGCGCAGTGCGGATCTGGCTGTGTCCACTCACCCACGGGAGATGGGCAGGCAAGGCGCAGTGCGGATCTGGCTGTGTCCACTCACCCACGGGAGACGGGCAGAGAGGGTGCTTTGTGGATCTGGCTATGTCCACGGACCCACGGCAGACGGGCAGGCAGGGCGCAGTACGGGTCTGGCTGTGTCCACTCACCCACGGCAGGCGGTCAGGCAGGGCGCAGTGTGGATCTGACTGTGTCCACTCACCAACGGGAGACGGGCAGGCATGGCGCAGTGCGGATCTGGCTGTGTCCACTTACCCACGGGAGACGGGCAGGCAGGGCGCAGTGCGGATCTGGCTGTGTCCACTCACCCACGGGAGACGGGTAGGCAAGGCGCAGTGCAAATCTGGCTGTGTCCACTCATCAACGGGAGACGGGCAGGCAAGGTGCAGTGCGGATCTGGCTGTGTCCACTCACCCATGGGAGACGGACAGGCAGGGCATAGTGCGGATCTGGCTGTGTCCACTCACCCAGGGGAGACGGGCAGGCAAGGCGCAGTGTGGATCTGGCTGTGTCCACTCACCCACGGGAGACGGGCAGAGAGGGTGCTGTGTGGATCTGGCTATGTCCAATGACCCACGGCAGACGGGCAGGCAGGGCGCAGTGCGGATTTGGCTGTGTCCAGTCACCCACGGGAGACGGGCAGAGAGGGTGCTGTGTGGATCTGGCTGTGTCCACTCACCCACGGGAGACGCGCAGAGACGGTGCTGTGTGGATCTGGCTATGTCCACTGACCCACGGCAGACGGGAAGGCAGGGCGCAGTACGGATCTGGCTGTGTCCACTCACCCATGGCAGGCGGTCAGGCAGGGCGCAGTGCGGATCTGGCTGTGTCCACTCACCCACGGGAGACGGGCAGGCTGGGCGCAGTGCGGACCTGGCTGTATCCACTCACCCACGGGAGACGGGCAGAGACGGTGCTGTGTGGATCTGGCTATGTCCACTGACCCACGGCAGACGGGCAGGCAGGGCGCAGTGCGGATCTGGCTGTGTCCACTCACCCACGGGAGACGGGCAGGCAGGGCGCAGTGCGGATCTGGCTATGTCCACTCACCCATGGGAGACGGGCAGGCAGGGCGAAGTGCGGATCTGGCTGTGTCCACTCACCCAGGGGAGACGGGAAGGCAAGGCGCAGTGTGGATCTGGCTTTGTCCACTCACCCACGGGAGACGGGCAGGCAGGGCGCAGTGCAGATCTGGCTGTGTCCACTCACCCATGGGATACGGGCAGGCAGGGCTCAGTGCGGATCTGGCTGTGTCCACTCACCCAGGGGAGACGGGCAGGCAAGGCGTAGTACGGATCTGGCTGTGTTCATTGACCCACGGGAGACGGGTAAGCAAGGCGCAGTGTGGATCTGGCTGTGTCCACTCACCCACAGGGGACGGGCAGAGGGTGCTGTGTGGATCTGACTATGTCCACTGACCCAAAGCAGACGGGCAGGCAAGCGCAGTGCGGATCTGGCTGTATCCACTCACCCACGGCAGACGGTGAGGCAGGGCGCAGTGCGGATCTGGCTGTGTCCACTCACCCACGGGAGACGGGCAGGCAGGGCGCAGTGCGGATCTGGCTGTGTCCACTCACCAACGGGAGACGGGCAGGCAGGGCGCAGTGCGGACTTGGCTGTGTCCACTCTCCCACGGGAGATGGGCAGGCAGGGCGCAATGTGGATCTGGCTGTCTACACTCACCCACGGGAGACGGGCAGGCAGGGGGCAGTGCGGATCAGGCTGTGTCCACTCAGCCACGGCAGACGGGAAGGCAGGGCGCAGTGCGGATCTGGCTATGTCCACTCTCCCACGGGAGACGGGCAGGAAAGGCACAGTGTGGAACTGGCTGTGTCAACTCACACACGGGAGACGGGCACAGAGGGTGCTGTGTGGATCTGGATATGTCCACTGACCCAAGGAAGACGGGCAGGCAGATCACAGTGCGGATATGGCTGTGTCCACTCACCCACGGCAGACGGGTAGGCAGGGCACATTGCGGATCTGGCTGTGTCCACTCACCAATGGGAGAGGGGCATACAAGGCGCAGTGTGGATCTGGCTGTGTCCACTCACCCACGACAGACGGGCAGTCTGGGCGCAGTGCGGATCTGGCTGTGTCCACTCACCCACGGCAGACGGGCAGGCAGGGCGCATTGCGGATCTGGATGTGTCCACTTGGGGATCTTGCTGTGTCCACTCACCAATGGGAGACGGGCAGGCAAGGCGCAGTGTGGATCTGGCTGTGTCCACTGACCCACGGCAGACGGGCAGGCAAGGCGCAGTGCGGATCTGGCTGTGTCCACTCACCCATGGCAGACGGGCAGACAGGGCGCAGTGCGGATCTGGCTGTGTCCACTCACCCACGGGAGATGGGCAGGCAAGGCGCAGTGTGGATCTGGCTGTGTCCACTCACCCACGGGAGACGGGCAGAGAGGGTGCTGTGTGGATATGGCTATGTCCACTGACCCACGGCAGACGGGCAGGCAGGGCGCAGTACGGATCTGGCTGTGTCCACTCACCCACGGGAGACCGGCATGCAGGGCGCAGTGCGGATCTCGCTGTGTCCATTCAACCACGGGAGACGGGCAGGCAGGGCGCAGTGCGGATCTGGCTGTTTCCACTCACCCACGGGAGACGGGCAGGCAGGGCGCAGTGCGGATCTGACTGTGTCCACTCACCCAGGGCAGATGGTCAGGCAGGGCGCAGTGCGTATCTGGCTGTGTCCACTCACCCATGGGAGACAGGCAGGCAGGGCGCAGTTCGGATCTGGCTGTTTTAACTCACCCAGGGGAGACGGGCAGGCAAGGCGCAGTTTGGATCTGGCTGTGTCCACTCACCCACGGGAGACGGGCAGAGAGGGTGCTGTGCGGATTTGGCTGTGTCCACTGACCCACGGTAGACGGGAAGGCAGGGCGCAGTGCGGATCTGGCTGTGTACACTTACCCACTGGAGGCGGTCAGGCAAGGCGCAGTGTGGATCTGGCTGTGTCCACTCACCCACAGGAGACGGGCAGAGAGGGTGCTGTGTGGATCTGGCTATGTCCACTGACCCACGGCAGACAGGCAGGCAAGGCGCAGTGTGGATCTGGCTGTGTGCACTACACACGGGAGACGGGCCGAGAGGGTGATGTGTGGATCTGGCCATGTCCACTGACCCACGGCATACGGGCAGGCAGGGCGCAGGGCGGATCTGGCTGTGTCCACTCACCCACGGGAGACGGACAGAGAGGGTGCTGTGTGGATCTGGCTATGTCCACTGACCTTCGGCAGTCGGGCAGGCAGGGCGCAGTGCGGATGTGGCTGTGTCCACTCACCCACGGGAGACGGGTAGGCAAAGCGCAATGTGGATCTGGCTGTGTCCACTCACCCACGGGTGACGGGCAGAGAGGGTGCTGTGTGGATCTGGCTATGTCCACTGACCCACGGCAAACTGGCAGGCAGGGCGCAGTGCGGACCTGTCTGTGTCCACTCACACACGGCAGACCGTCAGGCAGTGCGCAGTGCGGATCTGGCTGTGTCCACTCACCCAGGGGAGACGGGTAGGCAAGGCGCCGTGTGGATCTAGCTGTGTCCACTCACCCACGGGAGACGGGCAGGAAGGGCGCAGTGCGGATCTGGCTGTGTCCACTCACCCACGGGATACGGGCAGGCAAGGCACAGTGTGGATCTGGCTGTGTCCACTCACCCACGGGAGACGGGCATAGAGGGTGCTATGTGGATCTTGCTATGTCCACTGACCCACGGCAGACGGGCAGGCAGGGCGCAGTGCAGATCTGGCTGTGTCCACTCACGCACGGGAGACGGGCAGGCAGGGCGCAGTGCGGATCTTGCTGTGTCCACTCATCCACGGGAGACGGGCAGGCAAGGCGCACTGTGGATCTGGATGTGTCCACTCACCCCCGGGAGACGGGCAGAGAGGGTGCTGTGTGGATCTGGCTATGTCCACGGACCGACGGCAGACGGGCAGGCAGGGCGCAGTCGGATCTGGCTGTGTCCACTCACGCACGGGAGACGGGCAGGCAAGGCGCAGTGCGGAATGGCTGTGTCTGCTCACCCACGGGAGACGGGCAGGCAGGCCGCAGTGCGGATCTGGCTGTGTCCACTCACCCATGGGAGACGGGCAGGCAGGGCGCAGTGCGGATCTGGCTGTTTCCACTCACCCAGGGGAGACGGGCAGGCAAGGCGCAGTGTGGATCTGGCTGTGTCCACTCACCCACGGGAGATGGGCGGAGAGGGTGCTGTGTGGATCTGGCTATGTTCACTGACCCACGGCAGACGGGTAGGCAGGGCGCAGTGCGGATCTGGCTGTGTCCACCCTCCCACTCCAGACGGTCAGGCAGGGTGCAGTGCGGATCTGGCTGTGTCCACTCACCAACGGGAGAAGGGCAGGCAAGGCGCAGTGCGGATCTGGCTGTGTCTGCTCACCCACGGGAGACGGGCAGGCAGGGCGCAGTGCGGATCTGGCTGTGTCTACTCACCCAAGGGAGACGGGCAGAGAGGGTGATGTGTTGATCTGGCTATGTCCACTGACCCACGGCATACGGGGAGGCAGGGCGCAGTGTGGATCTGGCTGTGTCCACTCACCCACTGCAGACGGGCAGTCAGGGAGCAGTGCGGATCTGGCTGTGTCCACTCACTCAAGGGAGGCGGGTAGGCAAGGCGCAGTGTGGATCTGGCTGTGTCCACTCACCCACGGGAGACGGGCAGAGAGGGTGCTGTGTGGATCTGGCTATGTCCACTGACCCACGGCAGACGGGCAGGCAGGGCGCAGTGCGGATCTGGCTCTGTCCACCCACCCACGGCAGACGGTCAGGCATTGCGCAGTGTGGATCTGGCTGTGTCCACTCTTCCACAGGAGACGGGCAAGCAGGGCGCAGTGCGGATTTGCCTGTGTCCACAGACCCACGGGAGTCGGGAAAGCAGGGCGCAGTGCGTATCTGGCTGTGTCCACTCAGCCACGGGAGACGGGCAGGCAAGGCACAGTGTGGATCTGGCTGTGTCCACTCACCCACAGGAGATAGGCAGAGAGGGTGCTGTTCGGATCTGGCTGTGTCCATTCTTCCACAGGAGACGGGCATGCAGGGCACAGTGCGGATTTGGCTGTGTCCACTCACCCACGGCAGACGGTCAGGCAGGGTGCAGTGCGTATCTGGCTGTGTCCACTCAACCACGGGAGACGGGTAGGGAAGGCGCAGTGTGGATCTGGCTGTGTCCACTAACCCACGGAGACGGGCAGAGAGGGTGCTCTGTGGATCTGGCTATGTCCACTGACCCACGGCAGACTGGCAGGCAGGGCGCAGTGCGGATCTGGCTGAGTCCACTCACCCAGGGCAGACCGTCAGGCAGGGCGCAGTGCGGATCTGGCTGTGTCCACTCACCCACGGGAGACGGGAGGGAAGGCGCAGTGTGGATCTGGCTGTGTCCACTCACCCACGGGAGACGGGCAGAGAGGGTGCTGTGTGGATCTGGCTATGTCCACTGACCCACGGCAGACGGGCAGGCAGGGCGCAGTGCGGAGCTGGCTGTGTCCACTCACCCACGGCAGAGGGGCAGACAGGGCGCAGTGCGGATCTGGCTGTGTCCACTCACCCACGGGAGAAGGGCAGGCAGGGCGCAGTGTGGATCTGGCTATGTCCACTCACCCACGGGAAACGGGCAGGCAAGGCGCAGTGTGGATCTGGCTGTGTCCACTCACCCACGGGAGACGGGCAGAGAGGGTGCTGTGTGGATATGGCTATGTCCACTGACCCACGGCAGACGGGCAGGCAGGGCGCAGTACGGATCTGGCTGTGTCCACTCACCCACGGGAGACGGGCATGCAGGGCGCAGTGCGGATCGGGCTGTTTCCACTCACCCACGGGAGACGGGCAGGCAAGGCGCAGTGCGGATCTGGCTGTGACCACTCACCCACGGGAGACGGGCAGGCAGGGCGAAGTGCGGATTTGGCTGTGTCCACTCACCCACGGCAGACGGGCAGGCAGGGCGCAGTGCGGATCTGGCTGTGTCCACTCACCCACGGGAGATGGGTAGGCAAGGCGCAGTGCGGATCTGGCTGTGTCCACTCACCCACGGGAGACGGGCAGAGAGGGTGCTTTGTGGATCTGGCTATGTCCACGGACCCACGGCAGACGGGCAGGCAGGGCTCAGTACGGGTCTGGCTGTGTCCACTCACCCACGGCAGGCGGTCAGGCAGGGCGCAGTGTGGATCTGACTGTGTCCACTCACCAACGGGAGACGGGCATGCAGGGCGCAGTGCGGATCGGGCTGTTTCCACTCACCCACGGGAGACGGGCAGGCAAGGCGCAGTGCGGATCTGGCTGTGACCACTCACCCACGGGAGACGGGCAGGCAGGGCGAAGTGCGGATTTGGCTGTGTCCACTCACCCACGGCAGACGGGCAGGCAGGGCGCAGTGCGGATCTGGCTGTGTCCACTCACCCACGGGAGATGGGTAGGCAAGGCGCAGTGCGGATCTGGCTGTGTCCACTCACCCACGGGAGACGGGCAGAGAGGGTGCTTTGTGGATCTGGCTATGTCCACGGACCCACGGCAGACGGGCAGGCAGGGCTCAGTACGGGTCTGGCTGTGTCCACTCACCCACGGCAGGCGGTCAGGCAGGGCGCAGTGTGGATCTGACTGTGTCCACTCACCAACGGGAGACGGGCAGGCAGGGCGCAGTGCGGATCTGGCTGTGTCCACTTACCCACGGGAGACGGGCAGGCAGGGCGCAGTGCGGATCTGGCTGTGTCCACTCACCCACGGGAGACGGGTAGGCAAGGCGCAGTGCAAATCTGGCTGTGTCCACTCACCAACGGGAGACGGGCAGGCAAGGTGCAGTGCGGATCTGGCTGTGTCCACTCACCGATGGGAGACGGACAGGCAGGGCATAGTGCGGATCTGGCTGTGTCCACTCACCCAGGGGAGACGGGCAGGCAAGGCGCATTGTGGATCTGGCTGTGTCCACTCACCCACGGGAGACGAGCAGAGAGGGTGCTGTGTGGATCTGGCTATGTCCAATGACCCACGGCAGACGGGCAGGCAGGGCGCAGTGTGGATCTGGCTGTGTCCACTCACCCATGACAGACGGGCAGGCAGGGCGCAGTGCGGATCTGGCTGTGTCAACTCACCCACGGGAGACGGGCAGGCAGGGCGCAGTGCGGATCTGGCTGTCTCCACTCACCCACGGGAGACAGGCAGGCAGGGCGCAGTGCGGATCTGGCTGTGTCCACTTACCCACGAGAGATGGGCAGGCTGGGCGCAGTGCGGATCTGGCTGTCTCCACTCACCCAGGATAGACGGTCAGGCAGGGCGCAGTGCGGATCTGGCTGTGTCCACTCACCCACGAAAGAAGTGCAGGCAAGGTGCAGTGCGGATCTGGCTGTGTCCACTCACCCACAGCAGAAGGGCAGAGAGGGTGCTGTGTGGATCTGGCTGTGTCCACTCACCCACGGGAGACGGGCAGAGAGGGTGCTGTTTGGATCTGGCTATGTCCACTGACCCACGGCAGACGGGGAGGAAGGGCGCAGTGCGGATCTGGCTGTGTCCACACACCCACGGCAGACGGTCAGGCAGGGCGCAGTGCGTATCTGGCTGTGTCCACTCACCCACGGGAGACGGGTAGGCAAGGCGCAGTGTGGATCTGGCTGTGTCCACAACCCACGGGAGACAGGTAGAGAGGGTGATGTGTGGATCTGGCCATGTACACTGACCCACGGCAGACGGGCAGGCAGGGCGCAGGGCGGATCTGGCTGTGTCCACTCACCCACGGGAGATGGTCAGGCAAGGCGCAGTTGGGATCTGGCTGTGTCCACTCACCCACGGGAGACGGGCAAATAGGGTGTTGTATGGATCTGGCTATGTCCACTGATCCACTGCAGACGGGCAGGCAGGGCGCAGTGCGGATCTGGCTGTGTCCACGCACCTACGGCAGACGGTCAGGCAGGGCGCAGTGCGGATCTGGCTGTGTCCACTCACCCACGGCAGACGGGCAGGCAGGGCGCAGTGCGGATCTGGCTGTGTCCACTCACCCACGGCAGACGGGCAGGCAGGGCGCAGTGCGGATCTGGCTATGTCCACTCACCCAATGGAGACGTGCAGGCAGGGCGCAGTGCGGATCTGGCTGTGTCCACTCACCCACGGCAGACGGGCAGGCAGGGCGCACTGCGGATCTGGCTGTGTCCACTCGCCCACGGGAGACGGGCAGGCAGGGCGCAGTGCGGATCCGGCTGTGTCCACTCACCCACGGGAGATGGGCAGAGACGGTGCTGTGTGGATCTTGCTATGTCCACTGACCCACGGCAGACGGGCAAGCAGGGCGCAGTATGGATCTGGGTGTGTCCACTCACCCACGGCAGACGGTCAGGCAGGGCGCAGTGCGGATCTGGCTGTGTCCACTCACCCACGGCAGGTGGTCAGGCAGGGCGCAGTGCGGATCTGGCTGTATCCACGCACCCACGGCAGGCGGTCAGCCAGGGCGCAGTTCGGATCTGGCTGTGTCCACTCACGCACGGGAGACGGACAGGCAGGGCGCAGTGTGGATCTGGCTGTGTCCACTCACACACGGGAGACGGGCAGAGAGGGTGCTGTGTGGATTTGGCTGTGTCCACTGACCCACGGCAGATGGGCAGGCAGGGCGCAGTACGGATCTGGCTGTGTCCACTCACCCACGTTAGACGGTCACTCAGGGCGCAGTGAAGATCTGGCTGTGTCCACTCACCCACGGGAGACGGGCAGGCAAGGCGCAGTGCGGATCTGGCTGTGTCCACTCACCCACGGCAGACGGGCAGGCAGGGCGCAGTGCGGATCTGGCTGTGTCCACACACCAACGGGAGACGGGCAGGCAGGGCGCAGTGCGGATCTGGCTGTGTCCACTCACCCACGGGAGACGGGCAGGCAGGGCGCAGTGCGGATCTGGCTGTGTCCACTCACCCACGGGAGACGGGCAGTGAGGGTACTGTGTGGATCTGGCTATCTCCACTGACCCACGGCAGACGGGTAGGCAGGGCGCAGTGCGGAGCTGGCTGTTTTCACTCACCCATGGCAGACGTGCAGACAGGGCGGAGTGCGGATCTGGCTGTGTCCACTCACCCACGGGAGACGGGCAGGCAGGGCGCAGTGCGGATCTGGCTGTGTCCACTACCCACCGGAGACGGGCAGAGAGGGTGATGTGTGGATCTGGCCATGTCCACTGACCCACTGCAGATGGGCAGGCAGGGCGCAGGGCGGATCTGGCTGTGTCCACTCACCCACGGGAGACGGGCAGGCAAGGCGCAGTGTGGATCTGGCTGTGTCCACCTACCCACGGGAAACGGACAGAGAGGGTGCTGTGTGGATCTGGCTATGTCCACTGACCTTCGGCAGTCGGACAGGCAGGGCGCAGTGCGGATCTGGCTGTGTCCACTCACCCACGGCAGACGGTGAGGCAGGGCGCAGTGCGGGTCTGGCTGTGTCCACTCACCCACGGGAGATGGGCAGGCAAGGCGCAGTGCGGATCTAGCTGTGTCCACTCACCCACGGCAGAAAGGCAGGCAGGGCGCTGTGCGAATCTGGCTGTGTACACTCACCCATGGGAGACGTGCCGGCAAGGCGCAGTGTGGATCTGGCTGTGTCCACTCACCCAGGGGAGACGGGCAGAGAGGGTGCTGTGTGGATCTGGCTATGTCCACTGACCCACGGCAGACAGGCAGGCAGGGCGCAGTGTGGATCTGGCTGTGTCCACTCACCCATGACAGACGGGCAGGCAGGGCGCAGTGCGGATTTGGCTGTGTCCACTCACCCACGGGAGACGGGCAGGCAGGGCGCAGTGCGGATCTGGCTGTCTCCACTCACCCACGGGAGACGGGCAGGCAGGGCGCAGTGCGGATCTGGCTGTGTCCACTTACCCACGAGAGATGGGCAGGCTGGGCGCAGTGCGGATCTGGCTGTCTCCACTCACCCAGGATAGACGGTCAGGCAGGGCGCAGTGCGGATCTGGCTGTGTCCACTCACCCACGAAAGAAGTGCAGGCAAGGTGCAGTGCGGATCTGGCTGTGTCCACTCACCCACAGCAGAAGGGCAGAGAGGGTGCTGTGTGGATCTGGCTGTGTCCACTCCCCACGGGAGACGGGCAGAGAGGGTGCTGTTTGGATCTGGCTATGTCCACTGACCCACGGCAGACGGGGAGGAAGGGCGCAGTGCGGATCTGGCTGTGTCCACACACCCACGGCAGACGGTCAGGCAGGGCGCAGTGCGTATCTGGCTGTGTCCACTCACCCACGGGAGACGGGTAGGCAAGGCGCAGTGTGGATCTGGCTGTGTCCACAACCCACGGGAGACAGGTAGAGAGGGTGATGTGTGGATCTGGCCATGTACACTGACCCACGGCAGACGGGCAGGCAGGGCGCAGGGCGGATCTGGCTGTGTCCACTCACCCACGGGAGATGGTCAGGCAAGGCGCAGTTGGGATCTGGCTGTGTCCACTCACCCACGGGAGACGGGCAAATAGGGTGTTGTATGGATCTGGCTATGTCCACTGATCCACTGCAGACGGGCAGGCAGGGCGCAGTGCGGATCTGGCTGTGTCCACTCACCTACGGCAGACGGTCAGGCAGGGCGCAGTGCGGATCTGGCTGTGTCCACTCACCCACGGCAGACGGGCAGGCAGGGCGCAGTGCGGATCTGGCTGTGTCCACTCACCCACGGCAGACGGGCAGGCAGGGCGCAGTGCGGATCTGGCTATGTCCACTCACCCAATGGAGACGTGCAGGCAGGGCGCAGTGCGGATCTGGCTGTGTCCACTCACCCACGGCAGACGGGCAGGCAGGGCGCACTGCGGATCTGGCTGTGTCCACTCGCCCACGGGAGACGGGCAGGCAGGGCGCAGTGCGGATCCGGCTGTGTCCACTCACCCACGGGAGATGGGCAGAGACGGTGCTGTGTGGATCTTGCTATGTCCACTGACCCACGGCAGACGGGCAAGCAGGGCGCAGTATGGATCTGGGTGTGTCCACTCACCCACGGCAGACGGTCAGGCAGGGCGCAGTGCGGATCTGGCTGTGTCCACTCACCCACGGCAGGTGGTCAGGCAGGGCGCAGTGCGGATCTGGCTGTATCCACGCACCCACGGCAGGCGGTCAGCCAGGGCGCAGTTCGGATCTGGCTGTGTCCACTCACGCACGGGAGACGGACAGGCAGGGCGCAGTGTGGATCTGGCTGTGTCCACTCACACACGGGAGACGGGCAGAGAGGGTGCTGTGTGGATTTGGCTGTGTCCACTGACCCACGGCAGATGGGCAGGCAGGGCGCAGTACGGATCTGGCTGTGTCCACTCACCCACGTTAGACGGTCACTCAGGGCGCAGTGAAGATCTGGCTGTGTCCACTCACCCACGGGAGACGGGCAGGCAAGGCGCAGTGCGGATCTGGCTGTGTCCACTCACCCACGGCAGACGGGCAGGCAGGGCGCAGTGCGGATCTGGCTGTGTCCACACACCAACGGGAGACGGGCAGGCAGGGCGCAGTGCGGATCTGGCTGTGTCCACTCACCCACGGGAGACGGGCAGGCAGGGCGCAGTGCGGATCTGGCTGTGTCCACTCACCCACGGGAGACGGGTTGGCAGGGCGCAGTGCGGATCTGGCTGTGTCCACTCGCCCACGGGAGACGGGCAGGCAGGGCGTAGTGCGAATCTGGCTGTGTCCACTCGCCCACGGGAGATGGGCAGAGACGGTGCTGTGTGGATCTGGCTGTGTCACTGACCCACGGCAGACGGGCAGGCAGGGCACAGTACAGATCTGGCTGTGTCCACTCACCCACGGCAGGCGGTCAGGCAGGGCGCAGTGCGAATCTGGCTGTGTACACTCACCCATGGGAGACGGGCAGGCAGGGCGCAGTGCGGATCTGGCTGTGTCCACTCACCCACGGGAGACGGGCAGGCAGGGCGCAGTGCGGATCTGGCTGTGTCCACTCGCCCACGGGAGACGGGCAGGCAGGGCGCAGTGCGGATCTGGCTGTGTCCACTCGCCCACGGGAGACGGGCAGGCAGGGCGCAGTGCGGATCCGGCTGTGTCCACTCACCCATGGGAGATGGGCAGAGACGGTGCTGTGTGGATCTTGCTATTTCCACTGACCCACGGCAGACGGGCCAGCAGGGCGCAGTATGGATCTGGCTGTGTCCACTCACCCACGGCAGGTGGTCAGGCAGGGCGCAGTACGGATCTGGCTGTGTCCACGCACACAGAGCAGGCGGTCAGGCAGGGCGTAGTGCGGATCTGGCTGTGTCCACTCACCAACGGCAGACGGGCAGGCAGGGCGCAGTGCGGATCTGGCTGTGTCCACTCACCAACGGCAGGCGGTCAGGCAGGACGCGGTGCGGATCTGGCTGTGTCCACGCACCCACAGCAGGCGGTCAGGCAGGGCGCAGTGCGGATCTGGCTGTGTCCACTCACCCATGGCAGCCGGCCAGGCAGGGCGCAGTGCGGATCTGGCTGTGTACACTCACCCACGGCAGACGGGCAGGAAGGGCGCAGTGCGGATCTGGCTGTGTCCACTCGCCCACGGGAGACGGGCTGGCAGGGCGCAGTGCGGATCTGGCTGTGTCCACTCACCCACGGCAGGCGGTCAGGCAGGGCGCAGTGCGGATCTGGCTCTGTCCACTCACCCACGGCAGGTGGACATGCAGTGTGCAGTGCGGATCTGGCTGTGTCCACGCACCCATAGCAGGCGGTCAGGCAGGGCGCAATGCGGATCTGGCTGTGTCCACTCACCCACGGCAGACGGGCAGGCAGGGCGCAGTGTGGATGTGGCTGTGTCCACTCACCCACGGCAGACGGGCAGACAGGGCGCAGTGCGGATATGGCTGTGTCCACACGCCCACGGGAGACGGGCAGGCAGGGTGCAGTGCGGATCTGGCTGTGTCCACTCACCCACGGCAGGCGGTCAGGGAGGGCGCAGTGCGGATCTGGGTGTCTCCACTCACCCACGGCAGACGGGCAGGCAGGGCGCAGTGCGGATCTGGCTGTGTCCACTCGCCCACGGGTGACGGGCAGGCAGGGCGCAGTGCGGATCTGTCTGTGTCCACTCACCCACAGGAGACGGGCAGGCAAGGCGCAGTGTGGATCTGGCTGTGTCCACTCACCCACGGGAGACGGGCAGAGAGGGTGCTGTGTGGATATGGCTATGTCCACTGACCCACAGCAGATGGGCAGGCAGGGCGCAGTGCGGATCTCGCTGTGTCCACTCACCCACAGCAGACGGGCAGGCAGGGCGCAGTGCAGATCTGGCGGTGTCCACTCGCCCACGGGAGACGGGCAGGCAGGGCGCAGCGCGGATCTGGCTGTGTCCACTCACCCACGGCAGGCGGTCAGGCAGGGCGCAGTGCGGATCTGGCTGTGTCCACTCACCCACGGCAGACGGGCAGGCAGGGCGCAGTGCGGATCTGGCTGTGTCCACTCGCCCACGGCAGACGGGCAGGCAGGGCGCAGTGCGGATCTGGCTGTGTCCACTCACCAACGGCAGACGGGCAGGCAGGGCGCAGTGTGGATCTGGCTGTGTCCACTCACCCACGGCAGACGGTCAGGCAGGGCGCAGTGCGGATCTGGCTGTGTCCACTCGCCCACGGCAGACGGGCAGGCGGGGGGAGTGCGGATCTGGCTGTGTCACTCGCCCACGGGAGACGGGCAGGCAGGGCGCAGTGCGGATCTGGCTGTGTCCACTCACCCAGGGGAGACGGGCAGGCAAAGCGCAGTGTGGATCTGGGTGTGTCCACTCACCCACGGGAGACGGGCAGAGAGGGTGCTGTGTGGATATGGCTATGTACACTGACCCACGGCAGACGGGCAGGCAGGGCGCAGTGCGGATCTGGCTGTGTCCACTCACCCACGGCAGACGGTCAGGCAGGGTGCAGTGCGGATCTGGCTGTGTCAACTCACCCACGGGAGACGGGCAAGCAGGTCGCAGTGCGGATCTGGCTGTGTCCACGCACCCACAGCAGGCGGTCAGGCAGGGCGCAGTGTGGATCTGGCTGTGTCCACTCACCCACGGCAGACGGTCAGGCAGGGCGCAGTGCGGATCTGGCTGTGTCCACTCGCCCACGGCAGACAGGCAGGCAGGGCGCAGTGCGGATCTGGCTGTGTCCACTCGCCCACGGGAGACGGGCAGGCAGGGTGCAGTGCGGATCTGGCTGTGTCCACTCACCCACGGCAGGCGGTCAGGCAGGGAGCAGTGCGGATCTGGCTGTGTCCACTCACCCACGGCAGGCGGTCAGGCAGGGAGCACTGCGGATCTGGCTGTGTCCACGCACCCACTGCAGGCGGTCAGGCAGGGCGCAGTGCGGATCTGACTGTGTCCACTCACCCACGGGAGACGGGCAGGCAGGGCGCAGTGCGGATCTGGCTGTGTCCACTCACCCACGGCAGGCGGTCAGGCAGGGCGCAGTGCGGATCTGGCTGTGTCCACTCACCCACAGCAGACGGTCAGGCAGGGCACAGTTCGGATCTGGCTGTGTCCACTCACCCACGGCAGGCGGTCAGGCAGTGCGCAGTGCGGATCTGGCTGTGTCCACGTACCCACAGCAGGCGGTCAGGCAGGGTGCAATGTGTATCTGGCTGTGTCCACTCACCCACGGCAGACGGTCAGGCAGGGCACAATGCGGATCTAGCTGTGTCCACTCACCCACGGCAGAGGGGCAGGCAGGGCGCAGTGTGGATCTGGGTGTGTCCACTCACCCACGCCAGACGGTCAGCCAGGGCGCAGTGTGGATGTGGCTGTGTCCACTCACCCACGGCAGACGGGCAGGCAGGGCGCAGTGCGGATCTGGCTGTGTCCACTCGCCCACGGGAGACGGGCAGGCAGGGCACACTGCGGATCTGGCTGTGTCCACTCACCCACGGCAGGCGGTCAGGGAGGGCGCAGTGCGGATCTGGCTGTGTCCACTCACCCACGGCAGACGGGAAGGCAGGGCGCAGTGCGGATCTGGCTGTGTCCACTCGCCCACGGGAGACGGGCAGGCAGGGCGCAGTGCGGATCTGTCTGTGTCCACTCACCCACGGGAGACGGTCAGGCAGGGCGCAGTGTGGATCTGGCTGTGTCCACTCACCCACGGCAGACGGTCAGGCAGGGCGCAATGCGGATCTGGCTGTGTCCACTCACCCACGGCAGACGGGCAGGCAGGGCGCAGGGCGGATCTGGCTGTGTCCACTCACACACGGCAGGCGGTCAGGCAGGGCACAGTGCGGATCTGGCTGTGTCCACTCACCCACGGCAGACGGTCAGGCAGGGCGCAGTGCGGATCTGGCTTTTTCCACTCGCCCACGGCAGACGGGCAGGCAGGGCGCAGTGTGGATCTGGCTGTGTCCACTCACCCACGGCAGACGGTCAGGCAGGGCGCAGTGCGGATCTGGCTGTGTCCACTCGCCCACGGCAGACGGGCAGGCAGGGCGCAGTGCGGATCTGGCTGTGTTCACTCGCCCATGGGAGACGGGCAGGCAGGGTGCAGTGCGGATCTGTCTGTGTCCACTCACCCACGGGAGACGGGCAGGCAGGGCGCAGTGCGGATCCGGCTGTGTCCACTCACCCATGGGAATTGGGCAGAGACGGTGCTGTGTGGATCTTGCTATTTCCACTGACCCACGGCAGACGGGCCAGCAGGGCGCAGTATGGATCTGGCTGTGTCCACTCACCCACGGCAGACGGTCAGGCAGGGCCCAGTGCGGATCTGGCTGTGTCCACTCACCCACGGCAGGTGGTCAGGCAGGGCGCAGTACGGATCTGGCTGTGTCCACGCACACAGAGCAGGCGGTCAGGCAGGGCGTAGTGCGGATCTGGCTGTGTCCACTCACCAACGGCAGACGGGCAGGCAGGGCGCAGTGCGGATCTGGCTGTGTCCACTCACCAACGGCAGGCGGTCAGGCAGGACGCGGTGCGGATCTGGCTGTGTCCACGCACCCACAGCAGGCGGTCAGGCAGGGCGCAGTGCGGATCTGGCTGTGTCCACTCACCCATGGCAGCCGGCCAGGCAGGGCGCAGTGCGGATCTGGCTGTGTACACTCACCCACGGCAGACGGGCAGGAAGGGCGCAGTGCGGATCTGGCTGTGTCCACTCGCCCACGGGAGACGGGCTGGCAGGGCGCAGTGCGGATCTGGCTGTGTCCACTCACCCACGGCAGGCGGTCAGGCAGGGCGCAGTGCGGATCTGGCTCTGTCCACTCACCCACGGCAGGTGGACATGCAGTGTGCAGTGCGGATCTGGCTGTGTCCACGCACCCATAGCAGGCGGTCAGGCAGGGCGCAATGCGGATCTGGCTGTGTCCACTCACCCACGGCAGACGGGCAGGCAGGGCGCAGTGTGGATGTGGCTGTGTCCACTCACCCACGGCAGACGGGCAGACAGGGCGCAGTGCGGATATGGCTGTGTCCACACGCCCACGGGAGACGGGCAGGCAGGGTGCAGTGCGGATCTGGCTGTGTCCACTCACCCACGGCAGGCGGTCAGGGAGGGCGCAGTGCGGATCTGGGTGTCTCCACTCACCCACGGCAGACGGGCAGGCAGGGCGCAGTGCGGATCTGGCTGTGTCCACTCGCCCACGGGTGACGGGCAGGCAGGGCGCAGTGCGGATCTGTCTGTGTCCACTCACCCACAGGAGACGGGCAGGCAAGGCGCAGTGTGGATCTGGCTGTGTCCACTCACCCACGGGAGACGGGCAGAGAGGGTGCTGTGTGGATATGGCTATGTCCACTGACCCACAGCAGATGGGCAGGCAGGGCGCAGTGCGGATCTCGCTGTGTCCACTCACCCACAGCAGACGGGCAGGCAGGGCGCAGTGCGGATCTGGCGGTGTCCACTCGCCCACGGGAGACGGGCAGGCAGGGCGCAGTGCGGATCTGGCTGTGTCCACTCACCCACGGCAGGCGGTCAGGCAGGGCGCAGTGCGGATCTGGCTGTGTCCACTCACCCACGGCAGACGGGCAGGCAGGGCGCAGTGCGGATCTGGCTGTGTCCACTCGCCCACGGCAGACGGGCAGGCAGGGCGCAGTGCGGATCTGGCTGTGTCCACTCACCCACGGCAGACGGGCAGGCAGGGCGCAGTGTGGATCTGGCTGTGTCCACTCACCCACGGCAGACGGTCAGGCAGGGCGCAGTGCGGATCTGGCTGTGTCCACTCGCCCACGGCAGACGGGCAGGCGGGGGGAGTGCGGATCTGGCTGTGTCCACTCGCCCACGGGAGACGGGCAGGCAGGGCGCAGTGCGGATCTGGCTGTGTCCACTCACCCAGGGGAGACGGGCAGGCAAAGCGCAGTGTGGATCTGGGTGTGTCCACTCACCCACGGGAGACGGGCAGAGAGGGTGCTGTGTGGATATGGCTATGTACACTGACCCACGGCAGACGGGCAGGCAGGGCGCAGTGCGGATCTGGCTGTGTCCACTCACCCACGGCAGACGGTCAGGCAGGGTGCAGTGCGGATCTGGCTGTGTCAACTCACCCACGGGAGACGGGCAAGCAGGTCGCAGTGCGGATCTGGCTGTGTCCACGCACCCACAGCAGGCGGTCAGGCAGGGCGCAGTGTGGATCTGGCTGTGTCCACTCACCCACAGCAGACGGTCAGGCAGGGCGCAGTGCGGATCTGGCTGTGTCCACTCGCCCACGGCAGACAGGCAGGCAGGGCGCAGTGCGGATCTGGCTGTGTCCACTCGCCCACGGGAGACGGGCAGGCAGGGCGCAGTGCGGATCTGGCTGTGTCCACTCACCCACGGCAGGCGGTCAGGCAGGGAGCAGTGCGGATCTGGCTGTGTCCACTCACCCACGGCAGGCGGTCAGGCAGGGAGCAGTGCGGATCTGGCTGTGTCCACGCACCCACTGCAGGCGGTCAGGCAGGGCGCAGTGCGGATCTGACTGTGTCCACTCACCCACGGGAGACGGGCAGGCAGGGCGCAGTGCGGATCTGGCTGTGTCCACTCACCCACGGCAGGCGGTCAGGCAGGGCGCAGTGCGGATCTGGCTGTGTCCACTCACCCACAGCAGACGGTCAGGCAGGGCACAGTTCGGATCTGGCTGTGTCCACTCACCCACGGCAGGCGGTCAGGCAGTGCGCAGTGCGGATCTGGTTGTGTCCACGTACCCACAGCAGGCGGTCAGGCAGGGCGCAATGTGTATCTGGCTGTGTCCACTCACCCACGGCAGACGGTCAGGCAGGGCACAATGCGGATCTAGCTGTGTCCACTCACCCACGGCAGAGGGGCAGGCAGGGCGCAGTGTGGATCTGGGTGTGTCCACTCACCCACGGCAGACGGTCAGCCAGGGCGCAGTGTGGATGTGGCTGTGTCCACTCACCCACGGCAGACGGGCAGGCAGGGCGCAGTGCGGATCTGGCTGTGTCCACTCGCCCACGGGAGACGGGCAGGCAGGGCGCACTGCGGATCTGGCTGTGTCCACTCACCCACGGCAGGCGGTCAGGGAGGGCGCAGTGCGGATCTGGCTGTGTCCACTCACCCACGGCAGACGGGAAGGCAGGGCGCAGTGCGGATCTGGCTGTGTCCACTCGCCCACGGGAGACGGGCAGGCAGGGCGCAGTGCGGATCTGTCTGTGTCCACTCACCCACGGGAGACGGTCAGGCAGGGCGCAGTGTGGATCTGGCTGTGTCCACTCACCCACGGCAGACGGTCAGGCAGGGCGCAATGCGGATCTGGCTGTGTCCACTCACCCACGGCAGACGGGCAGGCAGGGCGCAGGGCGGATCTGGCTGTGTCCACTCACACACGGCAGGCGGTCAGGCAGGGCACAGTGCGGATCTGGCTGTGTCCACTCACCCACGGCAGACGGTCAGGCAGGGCGCAGTGCGGATCTGGCTTTTTCCACTCGCCCACGGCAGACGGGCAGGCAGGGCGCAGTGTGGATCTGGCTGTGTCCACTCACCCACGGCAGACGGTCAGGCAGGGCGCAGTGCGGATCTGGCTGTGTCCACTCGCCCACGGCAGACGGGCAGGCAGGGCGCAGTGCGGATCTGGCTGTGTTCACTCGCCCATGGGAGACGGGCAGGCAGGGTGCAGTGCGGATCTGTCTGTGTCCACTCACCCACGGGAGACGGGCAGGCAGGGCGCAGTGCGGATCTGGCTGTGTCAACTCACTGACGGCAGACGGGTAGGCAAGGCGCAGTGCGGATCGGGCTGTGTCCACTCACCCACCGGAGACGGGCAGGCAGGGCGCAGTGCGGATCTGGCTGTGTCCACTCATTCACGGGAGACGGGCAGGCAGGGCGCAGTGCGGATCTGGCTGTGTCCACTCACAGACGGCAGGCGGTCAGGCAGGGCGCAGTGCGGATCTGGCTGTGTCCACTCGGCCACGGGAGACGGGCAGGCAGGGCGCAGTGCGGATCTGGCTGTGTCCACTCACCC
Source organism: Microcebus murinus (assembly GCF_040939455.1). Lineage (NCBI taxonomy): Eukaryota > Metazoa > Chordata > Mammalia > Primates > Cheirogaleidae > Microcebus > Microcebus murinus. The sequence continues at coordinate 243,585 of NW_027438953.1, forward strand.
ACGGCAGGCGGTCAGGCAGGGCGCAGTGCGGATCTGGCTGTGTCCACTCGCCCACGGGAGACGGGCAGGCAGGGCGCAGTGCGGATCTGGCTGTGTCCACTCGCCCACGGGAGACGGGCAGGCAGTGCGCAGTGCGGATCTGGCTGTGTCCCCTCACCCACGGCAGGCGGTCAGGGAGGGCGCAGTGCGGATCTGGCTGTGTCCAATCACCCACGGCAGACGGTCAGGCAGGGCGACGTGCGGATCTGGCTGTGTCCACTCGCCCACGGCAGGCGGGCAGGCAGGGCGCAGTGCGGATCTGGCTGTGTCCACTCACCCACGGCAGACGGTCAGGCAGGGCGCAGTGCGGATCTGGCTGTGTCCACTCACCCACGGCAGGCGGTCAGCCAGGGCGCAGTGCGGATATGGCTGTGTCCACTCGGCCACGGGAGACGGGCAGGCAGGGCGCAGTGCGGATCTGGCTGTGTCCACTCACCCACGGCAGGCGGTCAGGCAGGGCGCAGTGCGGATCTGGCTGTGTCCACTCGCCCACGGGAGACGGGCAGGCAGGGCGCAGTGCGGATCTGGCTGTGTCCCCTCACCAAGGGGAGACGGGCAGGCAAGGCGCAGTGTGGATCTGGCTGTGTCCACTCACCCACGGGAGACGGGCAGAGAGGGTGCTGTGTGGATATGGCTATGTTTACTGGCCCACGGCAGACGGGCAGGCAGGGCGCAGTGCGGATCTGGCTGTGTCCACTCACCCACGGCATACGGTCAGACAGGGTGCAGTGCGGATCTGGCTGTGTCCACTCACCCACTGGAGACGGGCAGGCAGGGCGCAGTGCGGATCTGGCTGTGTCCACTCGCCCACGGGAGACGGGCTGGCAGGGCGCAGTGCGGATCTGGCTGTGTCCACTCACCCACGGCAGGCGGTCAGGCAGGGCGCAGTGCGGATCTGGCTCTGTCCACTCACCCACGGCAGGTGGACATGCAGTGTGCAGTGCGGATCTGGCTGTGTCCACGCACCCATAGCAGGCGGTCAGGCAGGGCGCAATGCGGATCTGGCTGTGTCCACTCACCCACGGCAGACGGGCAGGCAGGGCGCAGTGTGGATGTGGCTGTGTCCACTCACCCACGGCAGACGGGCAGACAGGGCGCAGTGCGGATATGGCTGTGTCCACACGCCCACGGGAGACGGGCAGGCAGGGTGCAGTGCGGATCTGGCTGTGTCCACTCACCCACGGCAGGCGGTCAGGGAGGGCGCAGTGCGGATCTGGGTGTCTCCACTCACCCACGGCAGACGGGCAGGCAGGGCGCAGTGCGGATCTGGCTGTGTCCACTCGCCCACGGGTGACGGGCAGGCAGGGCGCAGTGCGGATCTGTCTGTGTCCACTCACCCACAGGAGACGGGCAGGCAAGGCGCAGTGTGGATCTGGCTGTGTCCACTCACCCACGGGAGACGGGCAGAGAGGGTGCTGTGTGGATATGGCTATGTCCACTGACCCACAGCAGATGGGCAGGCAGGGCGCAGTGCGGATCTCGCTGTGTCCACTCACCCACAGCAGACGGGCAGGCAGGGCGCAGTGCGGATCTGGCGGTGTCCACTCGCCCACGGGAGACGGGCAGGCAGGGCGCAGTGCGGATCTGGCTGTGTCCACTCACCCACGGCAGGCGGTCAGGCAGGGCGCAGTGCGGATCTGGCTGTGTCCACTCACCCACGGCAGACGGGCAGGCAGGGCGCAGTGCGGATCTGGCTGTGTCCACTCGCCCACGGCAGACGGGCAGGCAGGGCGCAGTGCGGATCTGGCTGTGTCCACTCACCCACGGCAGACGGGCAGGCAGGGCGCAGTGTGGATCTGGCTGTGTCCACTCACCCACGGCAGACGGTCAGGCAGGGCGCAGTGCGGATCTGGCTGTGTCCACTCGCCCACGGCAGACGGGCAGGCGGGGGGAGTGCGGATCTGGCTGTGTCCACTCGCCCACGGGAGACGGGCAGGCAGGGCGCAGTGCGGATCTGGCTGTGTCCACTCACCCAGGGGAGACGGGCAGGCAAAGCGCAGTGTGGATCTGGGTGTGTCCACTCACCCACGGGAGACGGGCAGAGAGGGTGCTGTGTGGATATGGCTATGTACACTGACCCACGGCAGACGGGCAGGCAGGGCGCAGTGCGGATCTGGCTGTGTCCACTCACCCACGGCAGACGGTCAGGCAGGGTGCAGTGCGGATCTGGCTGTGTCAACTCACCCACGGGAGACGGGCAAGCAGGTCGCAGTGCGGATCTGGCTGTGTCCACGCACCCACAGCAGGCGGTCAGGCAGGGCGCAGTGTGGATCTGGCTGTGTCCACTCACCCACAGCAGACGGTCAGGCAGGGCGCAGTGCGGATCTGGCTGTGTCCACTCGCCCACGGCAGACAGGCAGGCAGGGCGCAGTGCGGATCTGGCTGTGTCCACTCGCCCACGGGAGACGGGCAGGCAGGGCGCAGTGCGGATCTGGCTGTGTCCACTCACCCACGGCAGGCGGTCAGGCAGGGAGCAGTGCGGATCTGGCTGTGTCCACTCACCCACGGCAGGCGGTCAGGCAGGGAGCAGTGCGGATCTGGCTGTGTCCACGCACCCACTGCAGGCGGTCAGGCAGGGCGCAGTGCGGATCTGACTGTGTCCACTCACCCACGGGAGACGGGCAGGCAGGGCGCAGTGCGGATCTGGCTGTGTCCACTCACCCACGGCAGGCGGTCAGGCAGGGCGCAGTGCGGATCTGGCTGTGTCCACTCACCCACAGCAGACGGTCAGGCAGGGCACAGTTCGGATCTGGCTGTGTCCACTCACCCACGGCAGGCGGTCAGGCAGTGCGCAGTGCGGATCTGGCTGTGTCCACGTACCCACAGCAGGCGGTCAGGCAGGGCGCAATGTGTATCTGGCTGTGTCCACTCACCCACGGCAGACGGTCAGGCAGGGCACAATGCGGATCTAGCTGTGTCCACTCACCCACGGCAGAGGGGCAGGCAGGGCGCAGTGTGGATCTGGGTGTGTCCACTCACCCACGGCAGACGGTCAGCCAGGGCGCAGTGTGGATGTGGCTGTGTCCACTCACCCACGGCAGACGGGCAGGCAGGGCGCAGTGCGGATCTGGCTGTGTCCACTCGCCCACGGGAGACGGGCAGGCAGGGCGCACTGCGGATCTGGCTGTGTCCACTCACCCACGGCAGGCGGTCAGGGAGGGCGCAGTGCGGATCTGGCTGTGTCCACTCACCCACGGCAGACGGGAAGGCAGGGCGCAGTGCGGATCTGGCTGTGTCCACTCGCCCACGGGAGACGGGCAGGCAGGGCGCAGTGCGGATCTGTCTGTGTCCACTCACCCACGGGAGACGGTCAGGCAGGGCGCAGTGTGGATCTGGCTGTGTCCACTCACCCACGGCAGACGGTCAGGCAGGGCGCAATGCGGATCTGGCTGTGTCCACTCACCCACGGCAGACGGGCAGGCAGGGCGCAGGGCGGATCTGGCTGTGTCCACTCACACACGGCAGGCGGTCAGGCAGGGCACAGTGCGGATCTGGCTGTGTCCACTCACCCACGGCAGACGGTCAGGCAGGGCGCAGTGCGGATCTGGCTTTTTCCACTCGCCCACGGCAGACGGGCAGGCAGGGCGCAGTGTGGATCTGGCTGTGTCCACTCACCCACGGCAGACGGTCAGGCAGGGCGCAGTGCGGATCTGGCTGTGTCCACTCGCCCACGGCAGACGGGCAGGCAGGGCGCAGTGCGGATCTGGCTGTGTTCACTCGCCCATGGGAGACGGGCAGGCAGGGTGCAGTGCGGATCTGTCTGTGTCCACTCACCCACGGGAGACGGGCAGGCAGGGCGCAGTGCGGATCTGGCTGTGTCAACTCACTGACGGCAGACGGGTAGGCAAGGCGCAGTGCGGATCGGGCTGTGTCCACTCACCCACCGGAGACGGGCAGGCAGGGCGCAGTGCGGATCTGGCTGTGTCCACTCATTCACGGGAGACGGGCAGGCAGGGCGCAGTGCGGATCTGGCTGTGTCCACTCACAGACGGCAGGCGGTCAGGCAGGGCGCAGTGCGGATCTGGCTGTGTCCACTCGGCCACGGGAGACGGGCAGGCAGGGCGCAGTGCGGATCTGGCTGTGTCCACTCACCCACGGCAGGCGGTCAGGCAGGGCGCAGTGCGGATCTGGCTGTGTCCACTCGCCCACGGGAGACGGGCAGGCAGGGCGCAGTGCGGATCTGGCTGTGTCCACTCGCCCACGGGAGACGGGCAGGCAGTGCGCAGTGCGGATCTGGCTGTGTCCCCTCACCCACGGCAGGCGGTCAGGGAGGGCGCAGTGCGGATCTGGCTGTGTCCAATCACCCACGGCAGACGGTCAGGCAGGGCGACGTGCGGATCTGGCTGTGTCCACTCGCCCACGGCAGGCGGGCAGGCAGGGCGCAGTGCGGATCTGGCTGTGTCCACTCACCCACGGCAGACGGTCAGGGAGGGCGCAGTGCGGATCTGGCTGTGTCCACTCACCCACGGCAGGCGGTCAGCCAGGGCGCAGTGCGGATATGGCTGTGTCCACTCGGCCACGGGAGACGGGCAGGCAGGGCGCAGTGCGGATCTGGCTGTGTCCACTCACCCACGGCAGGCGGTCAGGCAGGGCGCAGTGCGGATCTGGCTGTGTCCACTCGCCCACGGGAGACGGGCAGGCAGGGCGCAGTGCGGATCTGGCTGTGTCCCCTCACCAAGGGGAGACGGGCAGGCAAGGCGCAGTGTGGATCTGGCTGTGTCCACTCACCCACGGGAGACGGGCAGAGAGGGTGCTGTGTGGATATGGCTATGTTTACTGGCCCACGGCAGATGGGCAGGCAGGGCGCAGTGCGGATCTGGCTGTGTCCACTCACCCACGGCATACGGTCAGACAGGGTGCAGTGCGGATCTGGCTGTGTCCACTCACCCACTGGAGACGGGCAGGCAGGGCGCAGTGCGGATCTGGCTGTGTCCACTCACCCACGTGAGACGGGCAGGCAAGGCTCAGTGCGGATCTGGCTGTGTCCACTCGCCCACGGGAGACGGGCAGGCAGGGCGCAGTGCGGATCTGTCTGTGTCCACTCACCCACGGGAGACGGGCAGGCAGGGCGCAGTGTGGATCTGGCTGTGTCCACTCACCCACGGCAGACGGTCAGGCAGGGCGCAATGCGGATCTGGCTGTGTCCACTCACCCACGGCAGACGGGCAGGCAGGGCGCAGTGCGGATCTGGCTGTGTCCACTCACACACGGCAGGCGGTCAGGCAGGGCACAGTGCGGATCTGGCTGTGTCCACTCACCCACGGCAGACGGTCAGGCAGGGCGCAGTGCGGATCTGGCTTTTTCCACTTGCCCACGGCAGACGGGCAGGCAGGGCGCAGTGTTTATCTGGCTGTGTCCACTCACCCACGGCAGACGGTCAGGCAGGGCGCAGTGCGGATCTGGCTGTGTCCACTCGCCCACGGCAGACGGGCAGGCAGGGCGCAGTGCGGATCTGGCTGTGTTCACTCGCCCATGGGAGACGGGCAGGCAGGGTGCAGTGCGGATCTGTCTGTGTCCACTCACCCACGGGAGACGGGCAGGCAGGGCGCAGTGCGGATCTGGCTGTGTCAACTCACTGACGGCAGACGGGTAGGCAAGGCGCAGTGCGGATCGGGCTGTGTCTACTCACCCACCGGAGACGGGCAGGCAGGGCGCAGTGCGGATCTGGCTGTGTCCACTCATTCACGGGAGACGGGCAGGCAGGGCGCAGTGCGGATCTGGCTGTGTCCACTAACAGACGGCAGGCGGTCAGGCAGGGCGCAGTGCGGATCTGGCTGTGTCCACTCGGCCACCGGAGACGGGCAGGCAGGGCGCAGTGCGGATCTGGCTGTGTCCACTCACCCACGGCAGGCGGTCAGGCAGGGCGCAGTGCGGATCTGGCTGTGTCCACTCGCCCACGGGAGACGGGCAGGCAGGGCGCAGTGCGGATCTGGCTGTGTCCACTCGCCCACGGGAGACGGGCAGGCAGTGCGCAGTGCGGATCTGGCTGTGTCCCCTCACCCACGGCAGGCGGTCAGGGAGGGCGCAGTGCGGATCTGGCTGTGTCCAATCACCCACGGCAGACGGTCAGGCAGGGCGACGTGCGGATCTGGCTGTGTCCACTCGCCCACGGCAGGCGGGCAGGCAGGGCGCAGTGCGGATCTGGCTGTGTCCACTCACCCACGGCAGACGGTCAGGCAGGGCGCAGTGCGGATCTGGCTGTGTACACTCACCCACGGCAGGCGGTCAGCCAGGGCGCAGTGCGGATATGGCTGTGTCCACTCGGCCACGGGAGACGGGCAGGCAGGGCGCAGTGCGGATCTGGCTGTGTCCACTCACCCACGGCAGGCGGTCAGGCAGGGCGCAGTGCGGATCTGGCTGTGTCCACTCGCCCACGGGAGACGGGCAGGCAGGGCGCAGTGCGGATCTGGCTGTGTCCCCTCACCAAGGGGAGACGGGCAGGCAAGGCGCAGTGTGGATCTGGCTGTGTCCACTCACCCACGGGAGACGGGCAGAGAGGGTGCTGTGTGGATATGGCTATTTTTACTGGCCCACGGCAGACGGGCAGGCAGGGCGCAGTGCGGATCTGGCTGTGTCCACTCACCCACGGCATACGGTCAGACAGGGTGCAGTGCGGATCTGGCTGTGTCCACTCACCCACTGGAGACGGGCAGGCAGGGCGCAGTGCGGATCTGGCTGTGTCCACTCACCCACGTGAGACGGGCAGGCAAGGCTCAGTGCGGATCTGGCTGTGTCCACTCACCCACGGGAGACGGGCAGGCAAGGCTCAGTGCGGATCTGGCTGTGTCCACTCACCCACGGGAGACGGGCAGGCAGGGCGCAGTGCGGATCAGGCTGTGTCCACTCACCCACGGGAGACGGGCAGGCAAGGTTCACTGCGGATCTGGCTGTGTCCACTCACCCACGGGAGACGGGCAGGCAATTCGCAGTGCGGATCTGGCTGTGTCCAATCACCCACGGGAGAAGGGCAGAGACGGTGCTGTGTGGATCTGGCTATGTCCACTGACCCACAGCAGACGGGCAGGCAGGGCGCAGTACGGATCTGGCTGTGTCCACTCACCCACGGCAGGCGGTCAGGCATGGCGCAGTGCGGATCTCGCTGTGTCCACTCATCCACGGGAGACGGGCAGGCAGGGCGCAGTGCGGATCTGGCTGTGTCCACTCACCCACGGGGACGGGCAGGCAGGGCGCAGTGCGCATCTGGCTGTGTCCACTCGCCCACGGGAGACGGGCAGGCAGGGCGCAGTGCGTATCTGGCTATGTCCACTCAACCACGGCAGGCGGTCAGGCAGGGCGCAGTGCGGATCTGGCTGTGTCCACTCACCCACGGCAGACGGTCAGGCAGGGCGCAGTGCGGATCTGGCTGTGTCCACTCGCCCACGGCAGACGGGCAGGCAGGGCGCAGTGCGGATCTGGCTGTGTCCACTCACCCACGGCAGACGGTCAGGCAGGGCGCAGTGCGGATCTGGCTGTGTCCACTCGCCCACGGCAGACGGGCAGGCAGGGCGCAGTGCGGATCTGGCTGTGTCCACTCGCCCACGGGAGACGGGCAGGCAGGGCGCAGTGCGGATCTGTCTGTGTCCACTCACCCACGGGAGACGGGCAGGCTGGGCGCAGTGCGGATCTGGCTGTGTCCACTCGCCCACGGCGGACGGGCAGGCAGGGCGCAGTGCGGATCTGGCTGTGTCCACTCACTGACGGGAGACGAGCAGGCAAGGCGCAGTGCGGATCTGGCTGTGTCCACTCACCCACGGGAGACGGGCAGGCAGGGCGCAGTGCGGATCTGGCTGTGTCCACTCACCCAAGGGAGACGGGCAGGCAGGGCGCAGTGCGGATCTGGCTGTGTCCCCTCACCCAGGGGAGACGGGCAGGCAAGGCGCAGTGTGGATCTGGCTGTGTCCACTCACCCACGGGAGAAGGGCAGAGACGGTGCTGTGTGGATCTGGCTATGTCCACTGACCCACAGCAGACGGGCAGGCAGGGCGCAGTGCGGATCTGGCTGTGTCCACTCACCCACGGGAGACGGGCAGGTAGGGTGCAGTGCGGATTTGGCTGTGTCCACTCACCCAAGGGAGACGGGCAGGGGGGCGCAGTGCGGATCTCGCTGTGTCCACTCACCCACGGGAGACGGGCCGGCAGTTTGCAGTGCGGATCTGGCTGTGTCCACTCACCCACGGGGACGGGCAGGCAGGGCGCAGTGCGGATCTGGCTGTGTCCACTCGCCCACGGCAGACGGGCAGGCAGGGCGCAGTGCGGATCTGGCTGTGTCCACTCGCCCACGGCGGACGGGAAGGCAGGGCGCAGTGCGGATCTGGCTGTGTCCACTCGCCCACGGCGGACGGGCAGGCAGGGCGCAGTGCGGATCTGGCTGTGTCCACTCACTGACGGGAGACGAGCAGGCAAGGCGCAGTGCGGATCTGGCTGTGTCCAATCACCCACGGGAGACGGGCAGGCAGGGCGCAGTGCGGATCTGGCTGTGTCCACTCACCCACGGGATACGGGCAGGCAGGGCGCAGTGCGGATCTGGCTGTGTCCACTCACCCACGGGAGACGGGCAGGCAGGGCGCAGTGCGGATCTGGCTGTGTCCACTCACCCACGTGAGACGGGCAGGCAAGGCTCAGTGCGGATCTGGCTGTGTCCACTCACCCACGGGAGACGGGCAGGCAAGGCTCGGTGCGGATCTCGCTGTGTCCACTCACCCACGGGAGACGGGCAGGCAGGGCGCAGTGCGGATCTGGCTGTGTCCACTCACCCACGGGAGACGGGCAGGCAGAGCGCAGTGCTGATCTGGCTGTGTACACTCACCCACGGGAGACGGGCAGGCAAGGTTCACTGCGGATCTGGCTGTGTCCACTGACCCACGGGAGACGGGCAGGCAATTCGCAGTGCGGATCTGGCTGTGTCCACTCACCCACGGGAGAAGGGCAGAGACGGTGCTGTTTGGTCTGGATATGTCCACTGACCCACAGCAGACGGGCAGGCAGGGCGCAGTACGGATCTGGCTGTGTCCACTCACCCACGGCAGGCGGTCAGGCAGGGCGCAGTGCGGATCTCGCTGTGTCCACTCACCCACGGGAGACGGGCAGGCAGGGCGCAGTGCGGATCTGGCTGTGTCCACTCACCCACGGGGACGGGCAGGCTGGGCGCAGTGCGGATCTGGCTGTGTCCACTCGCCCACGGGAGACGGGCAGGCAGGGCGCAGTGCGTATCTGGCTGTGTCCACTCAACCACGGCAGGCGGTCAGCAGGGCGCAGTGCGGATCTGGTTGTGTCCACTCACCCACGACAGACGGTCAGGCAGGGCGCAGTGCGGATCTGGCTGTGTCCACTCACCCACGGGAGACGGGCAGGCAAGGCTCAGTGCGGATCTGGCTGTGTCCACTCACCCACGGGAGACGGGCAGGCAGGGCGCAGTGCGGATCCGGCTGTGTCCACTCACCCACGGGAGATGGGCAGAGACGGTGCTGTGTGGATCTGGCTATGTCCACTGACCCACGGCAGACGGGCAGGCAGGGCGCAGTACGGATCAGGCTGTGTCCACTCACCCACGGCAGGCGGTCAGGCAGGGCGTAGTGTGGATCTGGCTGTGTCCACTCACCCATGGCAGATGGTCAGGCAGGGCGCAGTGCGGATCTGGCTGTGTCCACTCACCCTCGGCAGACGGGCAGGCAGGGCGCAGTGCGGATCTTGCTGTGTCCACTCACCCAAGCAAACGGCCAGGCAGGGCGCAGTGCGGATCTGGCTGTGTCCACTTGCCCACGGCAGACGGGCAGGCAGGGCGCAGTGCGGATCTGTCTGTGTCCACTCACCCACGGGAGACGGGCAGGCAGGGCGCAGTGCGGATCTGGCTGTGTCCACTCACCCAAGGCAGACGGTCAGGCAGGGCGCAGTTCGGATCTGGCTGTGTCCACTCACCCATGGCAGACGGGCAGGCAGGGCGCAGTGTGGATCTGGCTGTGTCCACTCACCCACGGCAGACGGTCAGGCAGGGCACAGTGCGGATCTGGCTGTGTCCACTCGCCCACGGCAGAAGGGCAGGCAGGGCGCAGTGTGGATCTGGCTGTGTCCACTCACCCACGGCAGACGGTCAGGCAGGGCACAGTGCGGATCTGGCTGTGTCCACTCGCCCAGGGGAGACGGGCAGGCAAGGCGCAGTGTGGATCTGGCTGTGTCCACTCACCCACGGGAGACGGGCAGAGAGGGTGCTGTGTGGATATGGCTATGTACACTGACCCACGGCAGACGGGAAGGCAGCGCGCAGTGCGGATCTGGCTGTGTCCACTCACCCACGGCAGACGGTCAGGCAGGGTGCAGTGCGGATCTGGCTGTGTCCACTCACCCACGGGAGACGGGCAGGTAGGGCGCAGTGCGGATCTGGCTGTGTCCACTCACCCACGTGAGACGGGCAGGCAAGGCGCAGTGCGGATCTGGCTGTGTCCACTCACCCACGGCAGAGGGTCAGGCAGGGCGCAGTGCGGATCTGGCTGTGTCCACTCACCCACGGCAGACGGGCAGGCAGGGCGCAGTGTGGATCTGGCTGTGTCCACTCACCCACGGCAGACGGTCAGGCAGGGCACAGTGCGGATCTGGCTGTGTCCACTCGCCCACGGCAGAAGGGCAGGCAGGGCGCAGTGTGGATCTGGCTGTGTCCACTCACCCACGGCAGACGGTCAGGCAGGGCACAGTGCGGATCTGGCTGTGTCCACTCGCCCAGGGGAGACGGGCAGGCAAGGCGCAGTGTGGATCTGGCTGTGTCCACTCACCCACGGGAGACGGGCAGAGAGGGTGCTGTGTGGATATGGCTATGTACACTGACCCACGGCAGACGGGAAGGCAGCGCGCAGTGCGGATCTGGCTGTGTCCACTCACCCACGGCAGACGGTCAGGCAGGGTGCAGTGCGGATCTGGCTGTGTCCACTCACCCACGGGAGACGGGCAGGCAGGGCGCAGTGCGGATCTGGCTGTGTCCACTCACCCACGTGAGACGGGCAGGCAAGGCGCAGTGCGGATCTGGCTGTGTCCACTCACCCACGGCAGACGGTCAGGCAGGGCGCAGTGCGGATCTGGCTGTGTCCACTCACCCACGGCAGACGGGCAGGCAGGGCGCAGTGTGGATCTGGCTGTGTCCACTCACCCACGGCAGACGGTCAGGCAGGGCGCAGTGCGGATCTGGCTGTGTCCACTCACCCATGGCAGACGGTAAGGCAGGGCACAGTGCGGATCTGGATGTGTCCACTCGCCCACGGCAGACTGGCAGGCAGGGCGCAGTGCGGATCTGGCTTTGTCCACTCGCCCACGGGAGACGGGCAGGCAGGGCGCAGTGCGGATCTGGCTGTGTCCACTCACCCAGGGGAGACGGGCAGGCAAAGCGCAGTGTGGATCTGGGTGTGTCCACTCACCCACGGGAGACGGGCAGAGAGGGTGCTGTGTGGATATGGCTATGTCCACTGACCCACGGCAGACGGGCAGGCAGGGCGCAGTGCGGATCTGGCTTTGTCCACTCGCCCACGGCAGACGGGCAGGCAGGGCGCAGTGTCGATCTGGCTGTGTCCACTCACCCACGGCAGATGGTCAGGCAGGGCGCAGTGCGGATCTGGCTGTGTCCACGTACCCACAGCAGGCGGTCAGGCAGGGCGCAGTGCGGATCTGGCTGTGTCCACTCACAAACGGGAGACGGTCAGGCAGGGCGCAGTGCGGATCTGGCTGTGTCCACTCACCCACGGCAGACGGTCAGGCAGGGCGCAATGCGGATCTGGCTGTGTCCCCTCACCCACGGCAGACGGGCAGGCAGGGCGCAGTGCGGATCTGGCTGTGTCCACTCACCCACGGCAGGCGGTCAGGCAGGGCACAGTGCGGATCTGGCTGTGTCCACTCACCCACGGCAGACGGTCAGGCAGGGCGCAGTGCGGATCTGGCTTTTTCCACTCGCCCACGGCAGACGGGCAGGCAGGGCGCAGTGCGGATCTCGCTGTGTCCACTCACCCACGGGAGACGGGCAGGCAGGGCGCAGTGCGGATCTGGCTGTGTCCACTCACCCACGGGGACGGGCAGGCAGGGCGCAGTGCGGATCTGGCTGTGTCCACTCGCCCACGGGAGACGGGCAGGCAGGGCGCAGTGCGGATCTGGCTGTGTCCACTCACCCAGGGGAGACGGGCAGGCAAAGCGCAGTGTGGATCTGGGTGTGTCCACTCACCCACGGGAGACGGGCAGAGAGGGTGCTCTGTGGATATGGCTATGTCCACTGACCCACGGCAGACGGGCAGGCAGGGCGCAGTGCGGATCTGGCTTTGTCCACTCGCCCACGGCAGACGGGCAGGCAGGGCGCAGTGTGGATCTGGCTGTGTCCACTCACCCACGGCAGATGGTCAGGCAGGGCGCAGTGCGGATCTGGCTGTGTCCACGTACCCACAGCAGGCGGTCAGGCAGGGCGCAGTGCGGATCTGGCTGTGTCCACTCACAAACGGGAGACGGTCAGGCAGGGCGCAGTGCGGATCTGGCTGTGTCCACTCACCCACGGCAGACGGTCAGGCAGGGCGCAATGCGGATCTGGCTGTGTCCCCTCACCCACGGCAGACGGGCAGGCAGGGCGCAGTGCGGATCTGGCTGTGTCCACTCACCCACGGCAGGCGGTCAGGCAGGGCACAGTGCGGATCTGGCTGTGTCCACTCACCCACGGCAGACGGTCAGGCAGGGCGCAGTGCGGATCTGGCTTTTTCCACTCGCCCACGGCAGACGGGCAGGCAGGGCGCAGTGCGGATCTCGCTGTGTCCACTCACCCACGGGAGACGGGCAGGCAGGGCGCAGTGCGGATCTGGCTGTGTCCACTCACCCACGGGGACGGGCAGGCAGGGCGCAGTGCGGATCTGGCTGTGTCCACTCGCCCACGGGAGACGGGCAGGCAGGGCGCAGTGCGTATCTGGCTGTGTCCACTCAAACACGGCAGGCGGTCAGGCAGGGCGCAGTGCGGATCTGGCTGTGTCCACTCACCCACGGCAGACGGTCAGGCAGGGCGCAGTGCGGATCTGGCTGTGTCCACTCGCCCACGGCAGACGGGCAGGCAGGGCGCAGTGCGGATCTGGCTGTGTCCACTCACCCACGGCAGACGGTCAGGCAGGGCGCAGTGCGGATCTGGCTGTGTCCACTCACCCACGGAAGACGGTCAGGCAGGGCGCAGTGCGGATCTGGCTGTGTCCACTCACCCACGGCAGACGGGCAGGCAGGGCGCAGTGTGGATCTGGCTGTGTCCACTCACCCACGGGAGACGGGCAGAGAGGGTGCTGTGTGGATATGGCTATGTACGCTGACCCACGGCAGACGGGAAGGCAGCGCGCAGTGCGGATCTGGCTGTGTCCACTCACCCACGGCTGACGGTCAGGCAGGGTGCAGTGCGGATCTGGCTGTGTCCACTCACCCACGGGAGACGGGCAGGCAGGGCGCAGTGCGGATCTGGCTGTGTCCACTCACCCACGTGAGACGGGCAGGCAAGGCGCAGTGCGGATCTGGCTGTGTCCACTCACCCACGGCAGACGGTCAGGAAGGGCGCAGTGCGGATCTGGCTGTGTCCACTCACCCACGGCAGACGGGCAGGCAGGGCGCAGTGTGGATCTGGCTGTGTCCACTCACCCACGGCAGACGGTCAGGCAGGGCGCAGTGCGGATCTGGCTGTGTCCACTCACCCATGGCAGACGGTAAGGCAGGGCGCAGTGCGGATCTGGATGTGTCCACTCGCCCACGGCAGACTGGCAGGCAGGGCGCAGTGCGGATCTGGCTTTGTCCACTCGCCCACGGGAGACGGGCAGGCAGGGCGCAGTGCGGATCTGGCTGTGTCCACTCACCCAGGGGAGACGGGCAGGCAAAGCGCAGTGTGGATCTGGGTGTGTCCACTCACCCACGGGAGACGGGCAGAGAGGGTGCTGTGTGGATATGGCTATGTCCACTGACCCACGGCAGACGGGCAGGCAGGGCGCAGTGCGGATCTGGCTTTGTCCACTCGCCCACGGCAGACGGGCAGGCAGGGCGCAGTGTCGATCTGGCTGTGTCCACTCACCCACGGCAGATGGTCAGGCAGGGCGCAGTGCGGATCTGGCTGTGTCCACGTACCCACAGCAGGCGGTCAGGCAGGGCGCAGTGCGGATCTGGCTGTGTCCACTCACAAACGGGAGACGGTCAGGCAGGGCGCAGTGCGGATCTGGCTGTGTCCACTCACCCACGGCAGACGGTCAGGCAGGGCGCAATGCGGATCTGGCTGTGTCCACTCACCCACGGCAGACGGGCAGGCAGGGCGCAGTGCGGATCTGGCTGTGTCCACTCACCCACGGCAGGCGGTCAGGCAGGGCACAGTGCGGATCTGGCTGTGTCCACTCACCCACGGCAGACGGTCAGGCAGGGCGCAGTGCGGATCTGGCTTTTTCCACTCGCCCACGGCAGACGGGCAGGCAGGGCGCAGTGTGGATCTGGCTGTGTCCACTCACCCACGGCAGACGGTCAGGCAGGGCGCAGTGCGGATCTGGCTGTGTCCACTCGCCCACGGCAGACGGGCAGGCAGGGCGCAGTGCGGATCTGGCTGTGTTCACTCGCCCATGGGAGACGGGCAGGCAGGGTGCAGTGCGGATCTGTCTGTGTCCAGTCACCCACGGGAGACGGGCAGGCAGGGCGCAGTGCGGATCTGGCTGTGTCAACTCACTGACGGCAGACGGGTAGGCAAGGCGCAGTGCGGATCGGGCTGTGTCCACTCACCCACCGGAGACGGGCAGGCAGGGCGCAGTGCGGATCTGGCTGTGTCCACTCATTCACGGGAGACGGGCAGGCAGGGCACAGTGCGGATCTGGCTGTGTCCACTCACAGATGGCAGGCGGTCAGGCAGGGCGCAGTGCGGATCTGGCTGTGTCCACTCGGCCACGGGAGACGGGCAGGCAGGGCGCAGTGCGGATCTGGCTGTGTCCACTCACCGACGGCAGGCGGTCAGGCAGGGCGCAGGGCGGATCTGGCTGTGTCAACTCGCCCACGGGAGACGGGAACGCAGGGCGCAGTGTGTATCTGGCAGTGTCCACCCACCCACGGCAGGCGGTCAGGCAGGGCGCAGTGCGGATCTGGCTGTGTCCACTCACCGACGGTAGACGGTCAGGCAGGGCGCAGTGCAGATCTGGCTGTGTCCACTCACCCACGGCAGACGGGCAGGCATGGCGCAGTGCGGATCTGGCTGTGGCCACTAACCCACGGCAGACGGTCAGGCAGGGCGCAGTGCGGATCTGGCTGTGTCCACTCGCCCACGGGAGACGGGCAGGCAGGGTGCAGTGCGGATCTGGCTGTGTCCACTCGCCCACGGGAGACGGGCAGGCAGTGCGCAGTGCGGATCTGGCTGTGTCCCCTCACCCACGGCAGGCGGTCAGGGAGGGCGCAGTGCGGATCTGGCTGTGTCCAATCACCCACGGCAGACGGTCAGGCAGGGCGCAGTGCGGATCTGGCTGTGTCCACTCGCCCACGGCAGACGGGCAGGCAGGGCGCAGTGCGGATCTGGCTGTGTCCACTCACCCACGGCAGACGGTCAGGCAGGGCGCAGTGCGGATCTGGCTGTGTCCACTCACCCACGGCAGGCGGTCAGCCAGGGCGCAGTGCGGATATGGCTGTGTCCACTCGGCCACGGGAGACGGGCAGGCAGGGCGCAGTGCGGATCTGGCTGTGTCCACTCACCCACGGCAGGCGGTCAGGCAGGGCGCAGTGCGGATCTGGCTGTGTCCACTCGCCCACGGGAGACAGGCAGGCAGGGTGCAGTGCGGATCTGGCTGTGTCCCCTCACCGAGGGGAGACGGGCAGGCAAGGCGCAGTGTGGATCTGGCTGTGTCCACTCACCCACGGGAGACGGGCAGAGAGGGTGCTGTGTGGATATGGCTATGTTTACTGACCCACGGCAGACGGGCAGGCAGGGCGCAGTGCGGATCTGGCTGTGTCCACTCACCCACGGCAGACGGTCAGACAGGGTGCAGTGCGGATCTGGGTGTGTCCACTCACCCACTGGAGACGGGCAGGCAGGGCGCAGTGCGGATCTGGCTGTGTCCACTCACCCATGTGAGACGGGCAGGCAAGGCTCAGTGCGGATCTGGCTGTGTCCACTCACCCACGGGAGACGGGCAGGCAAGGCTCAGTGCGGATCTGGCTGTGTCCACTCACCCACGGGAGACGGGCAGGCAGGGCGCAGTGCGGATCAGGCTGTGTCCACTCACCCACGGGAGACGGGCAGGCAAGGTTCACTGCGGATCTGGCTGTGTCCACTCACCCACGGGACACGGGCAGGCAATTCGCAGTGCGGATCTTTCTGTGTCCACTCACCCACGGGAGAAGGGCAGAGACGGTGCTGTGTGGATCTGGCTATGTCCACTGACCCACAGCAGACGGGCAGGCAGGGCGCAGTACGGATCTGGCTGTGTCCACTCACCCACGGCAGGCGGTCAGGCAGGGCGCAGTGCGGATCTCGCTGTGTCCACTCACCCACGGGAGACGGGCAGGCAGGGCGCAGTGCGGATCTGGCTGTGTCCACTCACCCACGGGGACGGGCAGGCAGGGCGCAGTGCGGATCTGGCTGTGTCCACTCGCCCACGGGAGACGGGCAGGCAGGGCGCAGTGCGTATCTGGCTGTGTCCACTCAACCACGGCAGGCGGTCAGGCAGGGCGCAGTGCGGATCTGGCTGTGTCCACTCACCCACGGCAGACGGTCAGGCAGGGCGCAGTGCGGATCTGGCTGTGTCCACTCGCCCACGGCAGACGGGCAGGCAGGGCGCAGTGCGGATCTGGCTGTGTCCACTCACCCACGGCAGACGGTCAGGCAGGGCGCAGTGCGGATCTGGCTGTGTCCACTCGCCCACGGCAGACGGGCAGGCAGGGCGCAGTGCGGATCTGGCTGTGTCCACTCGCCCACGGGAGACGGTCAGGCAGGGCGCAGTGCGGATCTGGCTGTGTCCACTCACCCATGGCAGACGGTAAGGCAGGGCGCAGTGCGGATCTGGATGTGTCCACTCGCCCACGGCAGACTGGCAGGCAGGGCGCAGTGCGGATCTGGCTTTGTCCACTCGCCCACGGGAGACGGGCAGGCAGGGCGCAGTGCGGATCTGGCTGTGTCCACTCACCCACGGCAGACGGTCAGGCAGGGCGCAATGCGGATCTGGCTGTGTCCACTCACCCACGGCAGACGGGCAGGCAGGGCGCAGTGCGGATCTGGCTGTGTCCACTCACCCACGGCAGGCGGTCAGGCAGGGCACAGTGCGGATCTGGCTGTGTCCACTCACCCACGGCAGACGGTCAGGCAGGGCGCAGTGCGGATCTGGCTTTTTCCACTCGCCCACGGCAGACGGGCAGGCAGGGCGCAGTGTGGATCTGGCTGTGTCCACTCACCCACGGCAGACGGTCAGGCAGGGCGCAGTGCGGATCTGGCTGTGTCCACTCGCCCACGGCAGACGGGCAGGCAGGGCGCAGTGCGGATCTGGCTGTGTTCACTCGCCCATGGGAGACGGGCAGGCAGGGTGCAGTGCGGATCTGTCTGTGTCCACTCACCCACGGGAGACGGGCAGGCAGGGCGCAGTGCGGATCTGGCTGTGTCAACTCACTGACGGCAGACGGGTAGGCAAGGCGCAGTGCGGATCGGGCTGTGTCCACTCACCCACCGGAGACGGGCAGGCAGGGCGCAGTGCGGATCTGGCTGTGTCCACTCATTCACGGGAGACGGGCAGGCAGGGCACAGTGCGGATCTGGCTGTGTCCACTCACAGACGGCAGGCGGTCAGGCAGGGCGCAGTGCGGATCTGGCTGTGTCCACTCGGCCACGGGAGACGGGCAGGCAGGGCGCAGTGCGGATCTGGCTGTGTCGACTCACCGACGGCAGGCGGTCAGGCAGGGCGCAGTGCGGTTCTGGCTGTGTCCACTCGCCCACGGGAGACGGGAACGCAGGGCGCAGTGTGTATCTGGCAGTGTCCACCCACCCACGGCAGGCGGTCAGGCAGGGCGCAGTGCGGATCTGGCTGTGTCCACTCACCCACGGTAGACGGTCAGGCAGGGCGCAGTGCAGATCTGGCTGTGTCCACTCACCCACGGCAGACGGGCAGGCATGGCGCAGTGCGGATCTGGCTGTGGCCACTAACCCACGGCAGACGGTCAGGCAGGGCGCAGTGCGGATCTGGCTGTGTCCACTCGCCCACGGGAGACGGGCAGGCAGCGCGCAGTGCGGATCTGGCTGTGTCCACTCGCCCACGGGAGACGGGCAGGCAGTGCGCAGTGCGGATCTGGCTGTGTCCCCTCACCCACGGCAGGCGGTCAGGGAGGGCGCAGTGCGGATCTGGCTGTGTCCAATCACCCACGGCAGACGGTCAGGCAGGGCGACGTGTGGATCTGGCTGTGTCCACTCGCCCACGGCAGACGGGCAGGCAGGGCGCAGTGCGGATCTGGCTGTGTCCACTCACCCACGGCAGACGGTCAGGCAGGGCGCAGTGCGGATCTGGCTGTGTCCACTCACCCACGGCAGGCGGTCAGCCAGGGCGCAGTGCGGATATGGCTGTGTCCACTCGGCCACGGGAGACGGGCAGGCAGGGCGCAGTGCGGATCTGGCTGTGTCCACTCACCCACGGCAGGCGGTCAGGCAGGGCGCAGTGCAGATCTGGCTGTGTCCACTCGCCCACGGGAGACAGGCAGGCAGGGTGCAGTGCGGATCTGGCTGTGTCCCCTCACCAAGGGGAGACGGGCAGGCAAGGCGCAGTGTGGATCTGGCTGTGTCCACTCACCCACGGGAGACGGGCAGAGAGGGTGCTGTGTGGATATGGCTATGTTTACTGACCCACGGCAGACGGGCAGGCAGGGCGCAGTGCGGATCTGGCTGTGTCCACTCACCCACGGCAGACGGTCAGACAGGGTGCAGTGCGGATCTGGCTGTGTCCACTCACCCACTGGAGACGGGCAGGCAGGGCGCAGTGCGGATCTGGCTGTGTCCATTCACCCACGTGAGACGGGCAGGCAAGGCTCAGTGCGGATCTGGCTGTGTCCACTCACCCACGGGAGACGGGCAGGCAAGGCTCAGTGCGGATCTGGCTGTGTCCACTCACCCACGGGAGACGGGCAGGCAGGGCGCAGTGCGGATCAGGCTGTGTCCACTCACCCACGGGAGACGGGCAGGCAAGGTTCACTGCGGATCTGGCTGTGTCCACTCACCCACGGGAGACGGGCAGGCAATTCGCAGTGCGGATCTTTCTATGTCCACTCACCCACGGGAGAAGGGCAGAGACGGTGCTGTGTGGATCTGGCTATGTCCACTGACCCACAGCAGACGGGCAGGCAGGGCGCAGTACGGATCTGGCTGTGTCCACTCACCCACGGCAGGCGGTCAGGCAGGGCGCAGTGCGGATCTCGCTGTGTCCACTCACCCACGGGAGACGGGCAGGCAGGGCGCAGTGCGGATCTGGCTGTGTCCACTCACCCACGGGGACGGGCAGGCAGGGCGCAGTGCGGATCTGGCTGTGTCCACTCGCCAACGGGAGACGGGCAGGCAGGGCGCAGTGCGTATCTGGCTGTGTCCACTCAACCACGGCAGGCGGTCAGGCAGGGCGCAGTGCGGATCTGGCTGTGTCCACTCACCCACAGCAGACTGTCAGGCAGGGCGCAGTGCGGATCTGGCTGTGTCCACTCGCCCACGGCAGACGGGCAGGCAGGGCGCAGTGCGGATCTGGCTGTGTCCACTCACCCACGGCAGACGGTCAGGCAGGGCGCAGTGCGGATCTGGCTGTGTCCACTCGCCCACGGCAGACGGGCAGGCAGGGCGCAGTGCGGATCTGGCTGTGTCCACTCGCCCACGGGAGACGGGCAGGCAGGGCGCAGTGCGGATCTGTCTGTGTCCACTCACCCACGGGAGACGGGCAGGCTGGGCGCAGTGCGGATCTGGCTGTGTCCACTCGCCCACGGCAGACGGGCAGGCAGGGCGCAGTGCGGATCTGGCTGTGTCCACTCACTGACGGGAGACGAGCAGGCAAGGCGCAGTGCGGATCTGGCTGTGTCCACTCACCCACGGGAGACGGGCAGGCAGGGCGCAGTGCGGATCTGGCTGTGTCCACTCACCCAAGGGAGACGGGCAGGCAGGGCGCAGTGCGGATCTGGCTGTGTCCCCTCACCCAGGGGAGACGGGCAGGCAAGGCGCAGTGTGGATCTGGCTGTGTCCACTCACCCACGGGAGAAGGGCAGAGACGGTGCTGTGTGGATATGGCTATGTCCACTGACCCACAGCAGACGGGCAGGCAGGGCGCAGTACGGATCTGGCTGTGTCCACTCACCCACGGCAGACGGTCAGGCAGGGCGCAGTGCGGATCTGGCTATGTCCACTCACCCACGGCAGACGGGCAGGCAGGGCGCATTGCGGATCTGGCTGTGTCCACTCACCCACGGCAGGCGGTCAGGCAGTGCGCAGTGCGGATCTGGCTGTGTCCACTCACCCACGGGAGACGGGCAGGTAGGGTGCAGTGCGGATTTGGCTGTGTCCACTCACCCAAGGGAGACGGGCAGGGGGGCGCAGTGCGGATCTCGCTGTGTCCACTCACCCACGGGAGACGGGCCGGCAGTTTGCAGTGCGGATCTGGCTGTGTCCACTCACCCACGGGGACGGGCAGGCAGGGCGCAGTGCGGATCTGGCTGTGTCCACTCGCCCACGGCAGACGGGCAGGCAGGGCGCAGTGCGGATCTGGCTGTGTCCACTCGCCCACGGCGGACGGGAAGGCAGGGCGCAGTGCGGATCTGGCTGTGTCCACTCGCCCACGGCGGACGGGCAGGCAGGGCGCAGTGCGGATCTGGCTGTGTCCACTCACTGACGGGAGACGAGCAGGCAAGGCGCAGTGCGGATCTGGCTGTGTCCAATCACCCACGGGAGACGGGCAGGCAGGGCGCAGTGCGGATCTGGCTGTGTCCACTCACCCACGGGATACGGGCAGGCAGGGCGCAGTGCGGATCTGGCTGTGTCCACTCACCCACGGGAGACGGGCAGGCAGGGCGCAGTGCGGATCTGGCTGTGTCCACTCACCCACGTGAGACGGGCAGGCAAGGCTCAGTGCGGATCTGGCTGTGTCCACTCACCCACGGGAGACGGGCAGGCAAGGCTCGGTGCGGATCTCGCTGTGTCCACTCACCCACGGGAGACGGGCAGGCAGGGCGCAGTGCGGATCTGGCTGTGTCCACTCACCCACGGGAGACGGGCAGGCAGGGCGCAGTGCTGATCTGGCTGTGTCCACTCACCCACGGGAGACGGGCAGGCAAGGTTCACTGCGGATCTGGCTGTGTCCACTGACCCACGGGAGACGGGCAGGCAATTCGCAGTGCGGATCTGGCTGTGTCCACTCACCCACGGGAGAAGGGCAGAGACGGTGCTGTTTGGTCTGGATATGTCCACTGACCCACAGCAGACGGGCAGGCAGGGCGCAGTACGGATCTGGCTGTGTCCACTCACCCACGGCAGGCGGTCAGGCAGGGCGCAGTGCGGATCTCGCTGTGTCCACTCACCCACGGGAGACGGGCAGGCAGGGCGCAGTGCGGATCTGGCTGTGTCCACTCACCCACGGGGACGGGCAGGCAGGGCGCAGTGCGGATCAGGCTGTGTCCACTCGCCCACGGGAGACAGGCAGGCAGGGCGCAGTGCGTATCTGGCTGTGTCCACTCAACCACGGCAGGCGGTCAGCAGGGCGCAGTGCGGATCTGGCTGTGTCCACTCACCCACGGCAGACGGTCAGGCAGGGCGCAGTGCGGATCTGGCTGTGTCCACTCGCCCACGGCAGACGGGCAGGCAGGGCGCAGTGTGGATCTGGCTGTGTCCACTCACCCACGGCAGACGGTCAGCCAGGGCGCAGTGCGGATCTGGCTGTGTCCACTCACCCACGGGAGACGGGCAGGCAAGGCTCAGTGCGGATCTGGCTGTGTCCACTCACCCACGGGAGACGGGCAGGCAGGGCGCAGTGCGGATCCGGCTGTGTCCACTCACCCACGGGAGATGGGCAGAGACGGTGCTGTGTGGATCTGGCTATGTCCACTGACCCACGGCAGACGGGCAGGCAGGGCGCAGTACGGATCAGGCTGTGTCCACTCACCCACGGCAGGCGGTCAGGCAGGGCGTAGTGCGGATCTGGCTGTGTCCACTCACCCATGGCAGATGGTCAGGCAGGGCGCAGTGCGGATCTGGCTGTGTCCACTCACCCTCGGCAGACGGGCAGGCAGGGCGCAGTGCGGATCTTGCTGTGTCCACTCACCCACAGCAAACGGCCAGGCAGGGCGCAGTG
Organism: Microcebus murinus; assembly: GCF_040939455.1. Taxonomy (NCBI): domain Eukaryota; kingdom Metazoa; phylum Chordata; class Mammalia; order Primates; family Cheirogaleidae; genus Microcebus; species Microcebus murinus. The sequence goes on from NW_027438953.1 coordinate 265,909, forward strand.
CGGATCTGGCTGTGTCCACTCAGAGACGGCAGGCGGTCAGGCAGGGCGCAGTGTGGATCTGGCTGTGTCCACTCACCCACTGCAGACGGTCAGGCAGGGCGCAGTGCGGATCTGGCTGTGTCCACTCACCCACGGCAGACGGGCAGGCAGGGCGCAGTGCTGATCTGGCTGTGTCCACTCGCCCACGGAAGACGGGCAGGCAGGGCGCAGTGTGGATCTGGCTGTGTCCACTCACCCACGTGAGACGGTCAGGCAGGGCGCAGTGCGGATCTGGCTGTGTACACTCGCCCACGGCAGACGGGCAGGCAGGGCGCAGTGCGGATCTGGCTGTGTCCACTCGCCCACGGGAGACGGGCAGGAAGGGCGCAGTGCGGATCTGTCTGTGTCCACTCACCCACGGGAGACGGGCAGGCAGGGCGCAGTGCGGATCTGGCTGTGTCCACTCACTGACGGCAGACGTGCAGGTAAGGCGCAGTGCGGATCTGGCTGTGTACCCTCACCCACGGGAGACGGGCAGGCAGGGCGCAGTGCGGATCTGGCTGTGTCCACTCACCCACGGGAGACGGGCAGGCAGGGCGCAGTGTGGATCTGGCTGTGTCCACTCACACACGGCAGACGGGCAGGCAGGGCTCAGTGCGGATCTGGCTGTGTCCACTTACCCACGGGAGAATGGCAGAGACGGTGCTGTGTGAATCTGGCTATGTCCACTAACTCACGGCAGATGGGCAGGCAGGGCGCAGTGCCGATCTGGCTGTGTCCACTCACCAACGGCAGACGGTCAGGCAGGGGGCAGTGCGGATCTGGCTGTGTCCACTCACCCACGGCAGACGGGCAGGCAGGGCGCAGTGCGGATCTGGCTGTGTCCACTCGCCCATGGGAGACGGGCAGGCAGGGCGTAGTGGAGATCTGGCTTTGTCCACTCACCCACGGCAGGCAGTCAGGGAGCGCGCAGTGCGGATCTGGCTGTGTCCAATCACCCACGGCAGACGGTCAGGCAGGGCGCAGTGTGGATCTGGCTATGTCCACTCGCCCACGGCAGACGGGCAGGCAGGGCGCAGTGCGTATCTGGCTGTGTCCACTCACCCACGGCAGACGGGCAGGCAGGGCGCAGTGCGGATCTGGCTGTGTCCACTCACTGACGGGGGACGGGCAGGCAAGGCGCAGTGCGGATCTGGCTGTGTCCACTCACCCACGGGAGACGGGCAGGCAGGGCGCAGTGCGGATCTGGCTGTGTCCACTCACCCACGGGAGACGGGCAGGCAGGGCGCAGTGCGGATCTGGCTGTGTCCACTCACCCACGGGAGACGGGCAGGCAGGGCGCAGTGCGGATCTGGCTGTGTCTCCTCACCCAGGGGAGACGGGCAGGCAAGGCGCAGTGTGGATCTGGCTGTGTCCACTCACCCACGGCAGACGGTCAGACAGGGTGCAGTGCGGATCTGGCTGTGTCCACTCACCCACGGGAGACGGGCAGGCAGGGCGCAGTGCGGATCTGGCTGTGTCCACTCACCCACGTGGGACGGGCAGGCAAGGCTCAGTGCGGATCTGGCTGTGTCCACTCACCCACGGGAGACGGTCAGGCAGGGCGCAGTGCGGATCTGGCTGTGTCCACTCACCCACGGGAGACGGGCAGGCAGGGCGCAGTGCGGATCCGGCTGTGTCCACTCACCCACGGGAGATGGGCAGAGACGGTGCTGTGTGGATCTGGCTATGTCCACTGACCCACGGCAGACGGGCAGGCAGGGCGCAGTACGGATCAGGCTGTGTCCACTCACCCACGGCAGGCGGTCAGGCAGGGCGCAGTGCGGATCTGGCTGTGTCCACGCACCCAAAGGAGGCGGTCAGGCAGGGCGTAGTGCGGATCTGGCTGTGTCCACTAGCCCACGGGAGACGGGCAGGCAGGGCGCAGTGCGGATCTGGCTGTGTCCCATCACCCACGGCAGGCAGTCAGGCAGGGCGCAGTGCAGATCTGGCTGTGTCCACTCACCCACGGGAGACGGGCAGGCAAGGCTCAGTGCGGATCTGGCTGTGTCCACTCACCCACGGGAGACGGGCAGGCAGGCCGCAGTGCGGATCTCGCTGTGTCCACTCACCCACGTGAGACGGGCAATCAGGGCGCAGTGCGGATCTGGCTGTGTCCACTCAGAGACGGCAGGCGGTCAGGCAGTGCGCAGTGTGGATCTGGCTGTGTCCACTCACCCACGGCAGGCGGTCAGGCAGGGCGCAGTGCGGATCTGGCTGTGTCCACGCAACCACAGCAGGCGGTCAGGCAGGGCGCAGTGCAGATCTGGCTGTGTCCACTCACCCACGGGAGACGGGCAGGCAAGGCTCAGTGCGGATCTGGCTGTGTCCACTCACCCACGGGAGACGGGCAGGCAGGCCGCAGTGCGGATCTCGCTGTGTCCACTCACCCACGTGAGACGGGCAATCAGGGCGCAGTGCGGATCTGGCTGTGTCCACTCAGAGACGGCAGGCGGTCAGGCAGTGCGCAGTGTGGATCTGGCTGTGTCCACTCACCCACGGCAGGCGGTCAGGCAGGGCGCAGTGCGGATCTGGCTGTGTCCACGCAACCACAGCAGGCGGTCAGGCAGGGCGTAGTGCGGATCTGGCTGTGTCAACTCACCCACGGCAGACGGTCAGGCAGGGCGCAGTGCGGATATGGCTGTGTCCACTCACCCACGGCAGACGATCAGGCAGGGCGCAGTGCGGATCTGGCTGTGTCCACTCACCCACGGCAGACGGTCAGGCAGGGCGCAGTGCGGATCTGGCTGTGTCCACTCACCCACGGCAGACGGGCAGGCAGGGCGCAGTGCGGATCTGGCTGTGTCCACTCGCCCACGGAAGACGGGCAGGCAGGGCGCACTGTGGATCTGGCTGTGTCCACTCACCCACGTGAGACGGACAGGCAGGGCGCAGTGCGGATCTGGCTGTGTACACTCGCCCACGGCAGACGGGCAGGCAGGGCGCAGTGCGGATCTGGCTGTGTCCACTCGCCCACGGGAGACGGGCAGGAAGGGCGCAGTGCGGATCTGTCTGTGTCCACTCACCCACGGGAGACGGGCAGGCAGGGCGCAGTGCGGATCTGGCTGTGTCCACTCACTGACGGCAGACGTGCAGGCAAGGCGCAGTGCGGATCTGGCTGTGTACCCTCACCCACGGGAGACGGGCAGGCAGGGCGCAGTGCGGATCTGGCTGTGACCACTCACCCACGGCAGACGGGCAGGCAGGGCGCAGTGCGGATCTGGCTGTGTCCAATCACCCACGGCAGGCGGTCAGGCAGGGCGCAGTGTGGATCTGGCTGTGTCCACTCACCCACGGGAGACTGGCAGGCAAGGCTCAGTGCGGATCTTGCTGTGTCCACTCACCTACGGGAGACGGGCAGGCAGGGCGCAGTGCGGATCTGGCTGTGTCCACTCACCCACGTGAGACGGGCAGGCAGGGCGCAGTGCGGATCTGGCTGTGTCCACTCACAGACGGCAGGCGGTCAGGCAGGGTGCAGTGCGGATCTGGCTGTGTCCACTCACCCACGGCAGACGGTCAGGCAGGGCGCAGTGCGGATCTGGCTGTGTCCACTCACCCACGGCAGACTGTCAGGCAGGGCGCCGTGCGGATCTGGCTGTGTCCACTCACGCACGGCAGGCGGTCAGGCAGGGCGCAGTGCGGATCTGGCTGTGTCCACGCACCCACAGCAGGCAGTCAGGCAGGGCGCAGTGCGGATCTGGTTGTGTCAACTCACCTATGGCAGACGGTCAGGCAGGGCGCAGTGCTGATCTGGCTGTGTCCACTCACCCACGGCAGACGGGCAGGCAGAACGCAGTGCGGATCTGGCTGCGTCCACTCGCCCACGGCAGACGAGCAGGCAGGGCGCAGTGCGGATCTAGCTGTGTCCACTCGCCCACGGGAGACGGGCAGGCAGGGCGCAGTGCGGATCTGGCTGTGTCCACTCATTGACGGCAGACGGGCAGGCAAGGCGCAGTGCGGATCTGGCTGTGTCCACTCACCCACGGGAGACGGGCAGGCAGGGCGCAGTGCGGATCTGGCTGTGTCCACTCACCCACGGGAGACGGGCAGGCAGGGCGCAGTGCGAATCTGGCTGTGTCCACGCACCCACAGCAGGCGGTCAGGAAGGGTGCAGTGCGGATCTGGCTGTGTCCACTCACCCACGTGACACGGGCACGCAAGCCGCAGTGCGGATCTGGCTGTGTCCACTCACCCACGGCAGACGGGCAGGCAGGGCGCAGTGCGGATCTGGTTGTGTCCACTCACCCACGGCAGACGGGCAGGCAGGGCGCAGTGTGGATCTCGCTGTGTACACTCACACACGGCAGACGGGCAGTCAGGGCGCAGTGCGGATCTGGCTGTGTCCACTAACCCACGGCAGATGAGCAAGCAGGGCGCAGTGCGGATCTGGCTGTGTCCACTCACCCACGGCAGACGGTCAGGCAGGGCGCAGTGCGGATCTGGTTGTGTCCACTCACCCACAGCAGACGGGCAGGCAGGGCGCAGTGCGGATCTGGCTGTGTCCACTCGCCCACGGGAGACGGGCAGGCAGGGCGCAGTGCAGATCTGGCTGTGTCCACTCACCCACAGCAGGCGGTCAGGCAGGGCGCAGTGCGGATCTGGCTGTGTCCACTCACCCACGGCAGACGGTCAGGCAGGGCGCAGTGCGGATCTGGCTGTGTCCACTCACCCACGGCAGGCGGTCAGGCAGGGCGCAGTGCGGATCTTGCTGTGTCCACGCACCCACGGCAGGCGGTCAGGCAGGGCGCAGTGCGGATCTGGCTGTGTCCACTCACCCACGGCAGACGGTCAGGCAGGGCGCAGTGCGGATCTGGCTGTGTCCACTCACCCACGGCAGACGGTCAGGCAGGGCGCAGTGCGGATCTGGCTGTGTCCACTCACCCACGGCAGACTGTCAGGCAGGGCGCAGTTCGGATCTGGCTGTGTCCACTCACGCACGGCAGGCGGTCAGGCAGGGCGCAGTGCGGATCTGGCTGTGTCCACTCGCCCACGGGAGACGGGCAGGCAGGGCGCAGTGCAGATCTGGCTGTGTCCACTCACCCACGGCAGGCGGTCAGGCAGGGCGCAGTGCGGATCTGGCTGTGTCCACTCACCCACGGCAGGCGGTCAGGCAGGGCGCAATGCGGATCTTGCTGTGTCCACGCACCCACGGCAGGCGGTCAGGCAGGGCGCAGTGCGGATCTGGCTGTGTCAACTCACCCACGACAGACGGTCAGGCAGGGCGCAGTGCGGATCTGGCTGTGTCCACTCACCCACGGCAGGCGGTCAGACAGGGTGCAGTGCGGATCTGGCTGTGTCCACGCACCCACGGCAGGCGGTCAGGCAGGGCGCAGTGCGGATCTGGCTGTGTCCACTCACCCACGGCAGACGGTCAGGCAGGGCGCAGTGCGGATCTGGCTGTGTCCACTCACCCACGGTAGACGGGCAGGCAGGGCGCAGTGTGGATCTGGCTGTGTCCACTCACCCACGGCAGACGGTCAGGCAGGGCGCAGTGCGGATCTGGCTGTGTCCACTCGCCCACGGGAGACGGGCAGGCAGGGCGCAGTGCGGATCTGGCTGTGTCCAATCACCCACGGCAGGCGGTCAGGCAGGGCGCAGTGCGGATCTGGCTGTGTCCACTCACCCACGGGAGACGGGCAGGCAAGGCTCAGTGCGGATCTGGCTGTGTCCACTCACCCACGGGAGACGGGCAGGCAGGGCGCAGTGTGGATCTGGCTGTGTCCACTCACCCACGTGAGACGGGCAGGTAGGGCGCAGTGCGGATCTGGCTGTGTCCACTCACAGACGGCAGGCGGTCAGGCAGGGTGCAGTGCGGATCTGGCTGTGTCCACTCACCCACGGCAGACGGTCAGGCAGGGCGCAGTGCGGATCTGGCTGTGTCCACTCACCCACGGCAGACTGTCAGGCAGGGCGCCGTGCGGATCTGGCTGTGTCCACTCACGCACGGCAGGCGGTCAGGCAGGGCGCAGTGCGGATCTGGCTGTGTCCACGCACCCACAGCAGGCAGTCAGGCAGGGCGCAGTGCGGATCTGGTTGTATCAACTCACCTACGGCAGACGGTCAGGCAGGGCGCAGTGCGGATCTGGCTGTGTCCACTCACCCACGGCAGACGGGCAGGCAGGGCGCAGTGCGGATCTGGCTGTGTCCACTCGCCCACGGCAGACGGGCAGGCAGGGCGCAGTGCGGATCTGGCTGTGTCCACTCGCCCACGGCAGACGGTCAGGCAGGGCGCACTGCGGATCTGGCTGTGTCCACTCACCCACGGCAGACTGTCAGGCAGGGCGCAGTTCGGATCTGGCTGTGTCCACTCACGCACGGCAGGCGGTCAGGCAGGGCGCAGTGCGGATCTGGCTGTGTCCACTCGCCCACGGGAGACGGGCAGGCAGGGCGCAGTGCAGATCTGGCTGTGTCCACTCACCCACGGCAGGCGGTCAGGCAGGGCGCAGTGCGGATCTGGCTGTGTCCACTCACCCACGGCAGGCGGTCAGGCAGGGCGCAGTGCGGATCTTGCTGTGTCCACGCACCCACGGCAGGCGGTCAGGCAGGGCGCAGTGCGGATCTGGCTGTGTCCACTCACCCACGGGAGACGGGCAGGCAAGGCTCAGTACGGATCTGGCTGTGTCCACTCACCCACGGGAGACGGGCAGGCAGGGCGCAGTGTGGATCTGGCTGTGTCCACTCACCCACGTGAGACGGGCAGGCAGGGCGCAGTGCGGATCTGGCTGTGTCCACTCACAGATGGCAGGCGGTCAGGCAGTGTGCAGTGCGGATCTGGCTGTGTCCACTCACCTACGGCAGACGGTCAGGCAGGGCGCAGTGCGGAACTGGCTGTGTCCACTCACCCATGGCAGACTGTCAGGCAGGGCGCAGTTCGGATCTGGCTGTGTCCACTCACGCACGGCAGGCGGTCAGGCAGGGCGCAGTGCGGATCTGGCTGTGTCCACGCACACACAGCAGGCGGTAAGGCAGGGCGCAGTGCGGATCTGGCTGTGTCAACTCACCCACGGCAGACGGTCAGGCAGGGCGCAGTGCGGATCTGGCTGTGTCCACTCACCCACGGCAGACGGGCAGGCAGGGCGCAGTGCGGATCTGGCTGTGTCCACTCGCCCACGGCAGACGAGCAGGCAGGGCGCAGTGCGGATCTAGCTGTGTCCACTCGCCCACGGGAGACGGGCAGGCAGGGCGCAGTGCGGATCTGTCTGTGTCCACTCACTGACGGCAGACGGTCAGGCAAGGCGCAGTGCGGATTTGGCTGTGTCCACTCACCCACGGCAGGCGGTCAGGGAGCGCACAGTGCGGATCTGGCTGTGTCCAATCACCCACGGCAGGCGGTCAGGCAGGGTGCAGTGCGGATCTGGCTGTGTCCACGCACCCACGGCAGGCGGTCAGGCAGGACGCAGTGCGGATCTGGCTGTGTCCACTCACCCATGGCAGACGGGCAGGCAGGGCGCAGTGCGGATCTGGCTGTGTCCAATCACCCACGGTAGACGGGCAGGCAGGGCGCAGTGTGGATCTGGTTGTGTCCACTCACCCACGGCACACGGTCAGGCAGGGCGCAGTGCGGATCTGGTTGTGTCCACTCACCCACGGCAGACGGGCAGGCAGGGCGCAGTGTGGATCTGTCTGTGTCCACTCGCTCACGGGAGACGGGCCGGCAGGGCGCAGTGCGGATCCGGCAGTGTCCACTCACCCACGGGAGATGGGCAGAGATGGTGCTGTGTGGATCTGGCTATGTCCACTGACCCACGGCAGACGGGCAGGCAGGGCGCAGTACGGATCTGGCTGTGTCCACTCACCCACGGCAGGCGGTCAGGCAGGGCGCAGTGCGGATCTGGCTGTGTCCACGCACCAACAGCAGGCGGTCAAGCAGGGCGCAGTGCTGATCTGGCTGTGTCCACTCACCCACGGCAGACGGTCAGGCAGGGCGCAGTGCGGATCTGGCTGTGTCCACTCAACCACGGCAGACGGGCAGACAGGGCGCAGTGCGGATCTGGCTGTGTCCACTCGCCCACGGGAGACGGGCAGGCAGGGCGCAGTGCGGATCTGGCTGTGTCCAATCACCCACGGCAGGCGGTCAGGCAGGGCGCAGTGCAGATCTGGCTGTGTCCACTCACCCACGTGAGACGGGCAGGCAAGGCTCAGTGCGGATCTGGCTGTGTCCACTCACCCACGGGAGACGGGCAGGCAGGGCGCAGTGCGGATCTGGCTGTGTCCACTCACCCACGTGAGACGGGCAGGCAGGGCGCAGTGCGGATCTGGCTGTGTCCACTCACAGATGGCAGGCGGTCAGGCAGGGTGCAGTGCGGATCTGGCTGTGTCCACTCACCCACGGCAGACGGTCACGCAGGGCGCAGTGCAGATCTGGCTGTGTCCACTCACCCACGGCAGACGGGCAGGCAGGGCGCAGTGCGGATCTGGCTGTGTCCACTCGCCCACGGCAGACGAGCAGGCAGGGCGCAGTGCGGATCTATCTGTGTCCACTCGCCCACGGGAGACGGGCAGGCAGTGCGCAGTGCGGATCTGGTTGTGTCCACTCACCCACGGCAGACTGTGAGGCAGGGCGCAGTGCGGATCTGGCTGTGTCCACTCACCCACGGCAGACGGGCAGGCAGGGCGCAGTGCGGATCTGGCTTTGTCCACGCACCCACAGCAGGCAGTCAGGCAGGGCGCAGTGCGGATCTGGTTGTGTCAACTCACCTACGGCAGACGGTCAGGCAGGGCGCAGTGCGGATCTGGCTGTGTCCACTCACCCACGGCAGACAGGCAGGCAAGGCGCAGTGCGGATCTGGCTGTGTCTCCTCACCCAGGGGAGACGGGCAGGCAAGGCGCAGTGTGTATCTGGCTGTGTCCACTCACCCACGGCAGGCGGTCAGGCAGGGCGCAGTGCGGATCTGGCTGTGTCCACTCGCCCACGGGAGACGGGCAGGCAGGGCGCAGTGTGTATCTGGCTGTGTCCACTCACCCACGGCAGGCGGTCAGGCAGGGCGCAGTGCGGATCTGGCTGTGTCCACTCACCCACGGCAGACATTCAGGCAGGGCGCAGTGCAGATCTGGCTGTGTCCACTCGCCCACAGCAGACGGGCAGGCAGAGCACAGTGCGGATCTGGCTGTGTCCACTCACCCACGACAGACGGTCAGGCATGGCGCAGTGCGGATCTGGCTGTGTCCACTCACCCACGACAGACGGTCAGGCATGGCGCAGTGCGGATCTGGCTGTGTCCACTCGCCAACGGCAGACGGGCAGGCAGGGCGCAGTGCGGATCTGGCTGTGTCCACTCGCCCACGGGAGACGGGCAGGCAGGGCGCAGTGCGGATCTGTCTGTGTCCACTCACCCACGGGAGACGGGCAGGCAGGGCGCAGTGCGGATCTGGCTGTGTCCACTCACTGACGGCAGACGGTCAGGCAAGGCGCAGTGCGGATCTGGCTGTGTCCACTCACCCACGGGAGACGGGCAGGCAGGGCGCAGGGCGGATCTGGCTGTGTCCACTCACCCACGGGAGACGAGCAGGCAGGGCGCAGTGCGGATCTGGCTGTGTCCCCTCACCCAGGGGAGACGGGCAGGCAAGGCGCAGTGTGGATCTGGCTTTGTCCACTCACCCACGGCAGACGGGTAGGCAGGGCGCAGTGTGGATCTGGCTGTGTCCACTCACCCACGGCAGACGGTCAGGCAGGGCGCAGTGCGGATCTGGCTGTGTCCACTCACCCACTGCAGACGGGCAGGTAGGGCGCAGTGCGGATCTCGCTGTGTCCACTCGCCCACGGGATACGGGCAGGCAGGGCGCAGTGCGGATCTGGCTGTGTCCACGCACCCACAGCAGGCGGTCAGGCAGGGCGTAGTGCGGATCTGGCTGTGTCCACTCACCCACGGCAGACGGTCAGGCAGGGCGCAGTGCGGATTTGGCTGTGTCCACTCACCCACGGCAGACGGGCAGGCAGGGCGCAGTGCGGATCTGGCTGTGTCCACTCACCCACGGCAGGCGGTCAGGCAGGGCGCAGTGCGGATCTGGCTGTGTCCACGCACCCACAGCAGGCGGTCAAGCATGGCGCAGTGCGGATCTGGCTGTGTCCACTCACCCACGTGATACGGGCACGCAAGGCGCAGTGCGGATCTGGCTGTGTCCACTCACCCACGGCAGACGGGCAGGCAGGGCGCAGTGCGGATCTGGCTGTGTCCACTCACCCACGGCAGACGGGCAGGCAGGGCGCAGTGTGGATCTCGCTGTGTCCACTCACACACGGCAGACGGGCAGGCAGGGCGCAGTGGGGATCTGGCTGTGTCCACTAACCCACGGCAGATGAGCAAGCAGGGCGCAGTGCGGATCTGGCTGTGTCCACTCACCCACGGCAGACGGTCAGGCAGGGCGCAGTGCGGATCTGGCTTTGTCCACTCACCCACGGCAGACGGGCAGGCAGGGCGCAGTGCGGATCTGGCTGTGTCCACTCACCCACGGCAGGCGGTCAGGCAGGGTGCAGTGCGGATCTGGCTGTGTCCACGCACCCACGGCAGGCGGTCAGGCAGGGCGCAGTGCGGATCTGGCTGTGTCCACTCACCCACGGCAGACGGTCAGGCAGGGCGCAGTGCGGATCTGGCTGTGTCCACTCACCCACGGTAGACGGGCAGGCAGGGCGCAGTGTGGATCTGGCTGTGTCCACTCACCCACGGCACACGGTCAGGCAGGGCGCAGTGCGGATCTGGTTGTGTCCACTCACCCACGGCAGACGGGAAGGCAGGGCGCAGTGCGGATCTGGCTGTGTCCACGCACCCACAGCAGGCAGTCAAGCAGGGCGCAGTGCTGATCTGGCTGTGTCCACTCACCCACGGCAGACGGTCAGGCAGGGCGCAGTGCGGATCTGGCTGTGTCCACTCAACCACGGCAGACGGGCAGGTAGGGCGCAGTGCGGATCTGGCTGTGTCCACTCGCCCACGGGAGACGGGCAGGCAGGGCGCAGTGCGGATCTGGCTGTGTCCAATCACCCACGGCAGGCGGTCAGGCAGGGCGCAGTGCGGATCTGGCTGTGTCCACTCACCCACGGGAGATGGGCAGGCAAGGCTCAGTGCGGATCTGGCTGTGTCCACTCACCCACGGGAGACGGGCAGGCAGGGCGCAGTGCGGATCTGGCTGTGTCCACTCAGCCACGTGAGACGGGCAGGCAGGGCGCAGTGCGGATCTGGCTGTGTCCACTCACAGATGGCAGGCGGTCAGGCAGGGTGCAGTGCGGATCTGGCTGTGTCCACTCACCCACGGCAGACGGTCACGCAGGGCGCAGTGCAGATCTGGCTGTGTCCACTCACCCACGGCAGACGGGCAGGCAGGGCGCAGTGCGGATCTGGCTGTGTCCACTCGCCCACGGCAGACGAGCAGGCAGGGCGCAGTGCGGATCTATCTGTGTCCACTCGCCGACGGGAGACGGGCAGGCAGGGCGCAGTGCGGATCTGGTTGTGACCACTCACCCACGGCAGACTGTGAGGCAGGGCGCAGTGCGGATCTGGCTGTGTCCACTCACCCACGGCAGACGGGCAGGCAGGGCGCAGTGCGGATCTGGCTGTGTCCACTCACCCACGGGAGACGGGAAGGCAGGGCGCAGTGCGGATCTGGGTGTGTCCACTCATCGACGGGAGACGGGCAGGCAGGGCGCAGTGCGGATCTGGCTGTGTCCACTCACTGACAGGGGACGGGCAGGCAAGGCGCAGTGCGGATCTGGCTGTGTCCACTCACCCACGGGAGACGGGCAGGCAGGGCGCAGTGCGGATCTGGCTGTGTCTCCTCACCCAGGGGAGACGGGCAGGCAAGGCGCAGTGTGTATCTGGCTGTGTCCACTCACCCACGGCAGGCGGTCAGGCAGGGCGCAGTGCGGATCTGGCTGTGTCCACTCGCCCACGGAGACGGGCAGGCAGGGCGCAGTGTGTATCTGGCTGTGTCCACTCACCCACGGCAGGCGGTCAGGCAGGGCGCAGTACGGATCTGGCTGTGTCCACGCACCCACAGCAGGCGGTCAGGAAGGGCGCAGTGCGGATCTGGCTGTGTCCACTCACCCACATGACACGGGCACGCAAGCCGCAGTGCGGATCTGGCTGTGTCCACTCACCCACGGCAGACGGGCAGGCAGGGCGCAGTGCGGATCTGGTTGTGTCCACTCACCCACGGCAGACGGGCAGGCAGGGCGCAGTGTGGATCTCGCTGTGTCCACTCACACACGGCAGACGGGCAGTCAGGGCGCAGTGCGGATCTGGCTGTGTCCACTAACCCACGGCAGATGAGCAAGCAGGGCGCAGTGCGGATCTGGCTGTGTCCACTCACCCACGGCAGACGGTCAGGCAGGGCGCAGTGCGGATCTGGTTGTGTCCACTCACCCACGGCAGACGGGCAGGCAGGGCGCAGTGCGGATCTGGCTGTGTCCACTCGCCCACGGGAGACGGGCAGGCATGGCGCAGTGCAGATCTGGCTGTGTCCACTCACCCACGGCAGGCGGTCAGGCAGGGGGCAGTGCGGATCTGGCTGTGTCCACTCACCCACGGCAGACGGTCAGGCAGGGCGCAGTGCGGATCTGGCTGTGTCCACTCACCCACGGCAGGCGGTCAGGCAGGGCGCAGTGCGGATCTTGCTGTGTCCACGCACCCACGGCAGGCGGTCAGGCAGGGCGCAGTGCGGATCTGGCTGTGTCCACTCACCCACGGCAGACGGTCAGGCAGGGCGCAGTGCGGATCTGGCTGTGTCCACTCACCCACGGCAGACGGTCAGGCAGGGCGCAGTGCGGATCTGGCTGTGTCCACTCACCCACGGCAGACTGTCAGGCAGGGCGCAGTTCGGATCTGGCTGTGTCCACTCACGCACGGCAGGCGGTCAGGCAGGGCGCAGTGCGGATCTGGCTGTGTCCACTCGCCCACGGGAGACGGGCAGGCAGGGCGCAGTGCAGATCTGGCTGTGTCCACTCACCCACGGCAGGCGGTCAGGCAGGGCGCAGTGCGGATCTGGCTGTGTCCACTCACCCACGGCAGGCGGTCAGGCATGGCGCAGTGCGGATTGCTGTGTCCACGCACCCACGGCAGGCGGTCAGGCAGGGCGCAGTGCGGATCTGGCTGTGTCAACTCACCCACGACAGACGGTCAGGCAGGGCGCAGTGCGGATCTGGCTGTGTCCACTCACCCACGGCAGGCGGTCAGGAAGGGTGCAGTGCGGATCTGGCTGTGTCCACGCACCCACGGCAGGCGGTCAGGCAGGGCGCACTGCGGATCTGGCTGTGTCCACTCACCCACGGCAGACGGTCAGGCAGGGCGCAGTGCGGATCTGGCTGTGTCCACTCACCCACGGTAGACGGGCAGGCAGGGCGCAGTGTGGATCTGGCTGTGTCCACTCACCCACGGCACAGGGTCAGGCAGGGCGCAGTGCGGATCTGGTTGTGTCCACTCACCCACGGCAGACGGGAAGGCAGGGCGCAGTGCGGATCTGGCTGTGTCCACGCACCCACGGCAGACGGTCAGGCAGGGCGCAGTGCGGATCTGGCTGTGTCCAGTCGCCCACGGGAGACGGGCAGGCAGGGCGCAGTGCGGATCTGGCGGTGTCCAATCACCCACGGCAGGCGGTCAGGCAGGGCGCAGTGCGGATCTGGCTGTGTCCACTCACCCACGGGAGACGGGCAGGCAAGGCTCAGTGCGGATCTGGCTGTGTCCACTCACCCACGGGAGACGGGCAGGCAGGGCGCAGTGCGGATCTGTCTGTGTCGACTCACCCACGGGAGACGTGCAGGCAGGGCGCAGTGCGGATCTGGCTGTGTCCACTCACTGACGGCAGACGGTCAGGCAAGGCGCAGTGCGGATTTGGCTGTGTCCACTCACCCACGGCAGGCGGTCAGGGAGCGCACAGTGCGGATCTGGCTATGTCCAATCACCCACGGCAGGCGGTCAGGCAGGGTGCAGTGCGGATCTGGCTGTGTCCACGCACCCACGGCAGGCGGTCAGGCAGGGCGCAGTGCGGATCTGGCTGTGTCCACTCACCCATGGCAGACGGGCAGGCAGGGCGCAGTGCGGATCTGGCTGTGTCCAATCACCCACGGTAGACGGGCAGGCAGGGCGCAGTGTGGATCTGGCTGTGTCCACTCACCCACGGCACACGGTCAGGCAGGGCGCAGTGCGGATCTGGTTGTGTCCACTCACCCACGGCAGACGGGCAGGCAGGGCGCAGTGTGGATCTGTCTGTGTCCACTCGCTCACGGGAGACGGGCCGGCAGGGCGCAGTGCGGATCCGGCAGTGTCCACTCACCCACGGGAGATGGGCAGAGATGGTGCTGTGTGGATCTGGCTATGTCCACTGACCCACGGCAGACGGGCAGGCAGGGCGCAGTACGGATCTGGCTGTGTCCACTCACCCACGTGAGACGGGCAGGCAGGGTGCAGTGCGGATCTGGCTGTGTCCACTCACCCACGGCAGACGGTCACGCAGGGCGCAGTGCAGATCTGGCTGTGTCCACTCACCCACGGCAGACGGGCAGGCAGGGCGCAGTGCGGATCTGGCTGTGTCCACTCGCCCACGGCAGACGAGCAGGCAGGGCGCAGTGCGGATCTATCTGTGTCCACTCGCCCACGGGAGACGGGCAGGCAGGGCGCAGTGCGGATCTGGTTGTGTCCACTCACCCACGGCAGACTGTGAGGCAGGGCGCAGTGCGGATCTGGCTGTGTCCACTCACCCACGGCAGACGGGCAGGCAGGGCGCAGTGCGGATCTGGCTGTGTCCACTCACCCACAGGAGACGGGCAGGCAGGGCGCAGTGCGGATCTGGCTGTGTCCACTCATCGACGGGAGACGGGCAGGCAGGGCGCAGTGCGGATCTGGCTGTGTCCACTCACTGACAGGGGACGGGCAGGCAAGGCGCAGTGCGGATCTGGCTGTGTCCACTCACCCACGGGAGACGGGCAGGCAGGGCGCAGTGCGGATCTGGCTGTGTCTCCTCACCCAGGGGAGACGGGCAGGCAAGGCGCAGTGTGTATCTGGCTGTGTCCACTCACCCACGGCAGGCGGTCAGGCAGGGCGCAGTGCGGATCTGGCTGTGTCCACTCGCCCACGGGAGACGGGCAGGCAGGGCGCAGTGTGTATCTGGCTGTGTCCACTCACCCACGGCAGGCGGTCAGGCAGGGCGCAGTGCGGATCTGGCTGTGTCCACTCACCCACGGCAGACATTCAGGCAGGGCGCAGTGCAGATCTGGCTGTGTCCACTCGCCCACAGCAGACGGGCAGGCAGAGCGCAGTGCGGATCTGGCTGTGTCCACTCACCCACGACAGACGGTCAGGCAGGGCGCAGTGCGGATCTGGCTGTGTCCACTCGCCAACGGCAGACGGGCAGGCAGGGCGCAGTGCGGATCTGGCTGTGTCCACTCGCCCACGGGAGACGGGCAGGCAGGGCGCAGTGCGGATCTGTCTGTGTCCACTCACCCACGGGAGACGGGCAGGCAGGGCGCAGTGCGGATCTGGCTGTGTACACTCACTGAGGGCAGACGGTCAGGCAAGGCGCAGTGCGGATCTGGCTGTGTCCACTCACCCACGGGAGACGGGCAGGCAGGGCGCAGGGCGGATCTGGCTGTGTCCACTCACCCACGGGAGACGAGCAGGCAGGGCGCAGTGCGGATCTGGCTGTGTCCCCTCACCCCGGGGAGACGGGCAGGCAAGGCGCAGTGTGGATCTGGCTTTGTCCACTCACCCACGGCAGACGGGTAGGCAGTGCGCAGTGTGGATCTGGCTGTGTCCACTCACCCACGGCAGACGGTCAGGCAGGGCGCAGTGCGGATCTGGCTGTGTCCACTCACCCACGGCAGACGGGCAGGCAGGGCGCAGTGCGGATCTGGCTGTGTCCACTCACCCACGGGAGACGGGCAGGCAGGGCGCAGTGCGGATCTGGCTGTGTCCACTCATCGACGGGAGACGGGCAGGCAGGGCGCAGTGCGGATCTGGCTGTGTCCACTCACTGACAGGGGACGGGCAGGCAAGGCGCAGTGCGGATCTGGCTGTGTCCACTCACCCACGGGAGACGGGCAGGCAGGGCGCAGTGCGGATCTGGCTGTGTCTCCTCACCCAGGGGAGACGGGCAGGCAAGGCGCAGTGTGTATCTGGCTGTGTCCACTCACCCACGGCAGGCGGTCAGGCAGGGCGCAGTGCGGATCTGGCTGTGTCCACTCGCCCACGGGAGACGGGCAGGCAGGGCGCAGTGTGTATCTGGCTGTGTCCACTCACCCACGGCAGGCGGTCAGGCAGGGCGCAGTACGGATCTGGCTGTGTCCACTCACCCACGGCAGACATTCAGGCAGGGCGCAGTGCAGATCTGGCTGTGTCCACTCGGCACAGCAGACGGGCAGGCAGAGCGCAGTGCGGATCTGGCTGTGTCCACTCACCCACGACAGACGGTCAGGCAGGGCGCAGTGCGGATCTGGCTGTGTCCACTCGCCAACGGCAGACGGGCAGGCAGGGCGCAGTGCGGATCTGGCTGTGTCCACTCGCCCACGGGAGACGGGCAGGCAGGGCGCAGTGCGGATCTGTCTGTGTCCACAAACCCACGGGAGACGGGCAGGCAGGGCGCGGTGCGGATCTGGCTGTGTCCACTCACTGACGGCAGACGGTCAGGCAAGGCGCAGTGCGGATCTGGCTGTGTCCACTCACCCACGGCAGGCGGTCAGGGAGCGCGCAGTGCGGATCTGGCTGTGTCCAATCATCCACGGCAGACGGTCAGGCAGGGCGCAGTGCGGATCTGGCTGTGTCCACTTGCCCACGGCAGACGGACAGGCAGGGCGCAGTGCGGATATGGCTGTGTCCACTCACCCATGGCAGGCGGTCAGGCAGGGCGCAGTGCGGATCTGGCTGTGTCCACTCACCAATGTCAGACGGGCAGGCAGGGCGCAGTGCGGATCTGGCTGTGTCCACTCGCCCACGGCAGACGGTCAGGCAGGGCGCCGTGCGGATCTGGCTGTGTCCACTCACCCACGGCAGACGGGCAGGCAGGGCGCAGTGCGGATCTGGCTGTGTCCACTCACCCACGGGAGACGGGCAGGCAGGGCGCAGTGCGGATCTGGCTGTGTCCACTCACTGACGGGAGACGGGCAGGCAAGGCGCAGTGCGGATCTGGCTGTGTCCACTCACCCACGGGAGACGGGCAGGCAGGGCGCAGTGCGGATCTGGCTGTGTCCACTCACCCACCTGAGACGGGCAGGCAGGGCGCAGTGCGGATCTGGCTGTGTCCACTCACCCACGGGAGACGGGCAAGCAAGGCGCAGTGCGGATCTGGCTGTCTCCACTCACCAACGGGAGACGGGCAGAGACGGTGCAGTGTGGATCTGGCTATGTCCACTGACCCACGGCAGGCGGTCAGGCAGATCGCAGTGCGGATCTGGCTGTGTCCACTCGCCCACGGCAGACGGGGAGGCAGGGCGCAGTGCGGATCTGGCTGTGTCCACTCACCCACGGCAGACGGTCAGGCAGGGCGCAGTGCGGATCTGGCTGTGTCCACTCGCCCACGGGAGACGGGCAAGCAGGGCGCAGTGCGGATCTGGCTGTGTCCACTCACCCACGGGAGACGGGCAGGCAAGGCTCAGTGCGGATCTGGCTGTGTCCACTCGCCCATGGGAGACGGGCAGGCATGGCGCAGTGCGGATCTGGCTGTGTCCACACGCCCACGGGAGACGGGCAGGCAGGGCGCAGTGCGGATCTGGCTGTGTCCACTCACCCACGGGAGACGGGCAGGCAAGGCGCAGTGCGGATCTGGCTGTGTCCACTCACCAACGGGAGACGGGCAGAGACGGTGCTGTGTGGATCTGGCTATGTCCACTGACCCACGGCAGACGGGCAGGCAGGGAGCAGTACGGATCTGGCTGTGTCCACTTACCCACGGCAGGCTGTCAGGCAGGGCGCAGTGCGGATCTCGCTGTGTCCACTCACCCACGGGAGACGGGCAGGCAGTGCTCAGTGCGGATCTGGCTGTGTCCACACACCCACGGGGACGGGCAGGCATGGCGCAGTGCGGATCTGGCTGTGTCCACTAACCCACGGCAGGCGGTCAGGCAGGGCGCAGTGCGGATCTGGCTGTGTCCACTCGCCCACGGCAGACGGGGAGGCAGGGCGCAGTGCGGATCTGGCTGTGTCCACTGACCCACGGCAGACGGTCAGGCAGGGCGCAGTGCGGATCTGGCTGTGTCCACACACCCACGGCAGACTGGCAGGCAGGGCGCAGTGTGGATCTGGCTGTGTCCACTCATCCACGGCAGACGGTCAGGCAGTGCGCAGTGCGGATCTGGCTATGTCCACTCGCCCACGGCAGATGGGCAGGCAGGGCGCAGTGCGGATCTGGCTGTGTCCACTCACCCACGGGAGACGGGCATGCAGGGCGCAGTGCGGATCTGGCTGTGTCCACTCACCCACGGTAGTCGGGCAGGCAGGGCGCAGTGCGGATCTTGCTGTGTCCACTCACCCACGGGAGACGGGCAGGCAGTGCGCAGTGCGGATCTGGCTGTGTCCACTCACCCACGGAAGGCGGTCAGGCAGGGCGCAGTGCGGATCTGGCTGTGTCCACTCATCCACGGCAGGCGGTCAGGCAGGGCCTGGTGCGGATCTGGCTGTGTCCACTCACCCACGGCAGACGGTCAGGCAGGGCGCAGTGCGGATCCGGCTGTGTCCACTCACCCACGGCAGTGGGGCAGGCAGGGCGCAGTGCGGATCTGGCTGTGTCCACTCACCCACGGCAGGTGGTCAGGCAGGGCGCAGTGCGGATCTGGCTGTGTCCACTCACCCACGGCAGGCGGTCAGGCAGGGCGTAGTGTGGATCTGGCTGTGTCCACTCACCCACGGCAGACGGTCAGGCAGGGCGCAGTGCGGATCTGGCTGTGTCCACTCACCCACGGCAGACGGGCAGGCAGGGCGCAGTGCGGATCTGGCTGTGTCCACTAACCCACGGGAGACGGGCAGGCAGGGCGCAGTGCGGATCTGGCTGTGTCCCCTCACCCAGGGGAGACGGGCAGGCAAGGCGCAGTTTGGCTCTGGCTGTGTCCACTCACCCATGGGAGACGGGCAGAGAGGGTGCTGTGTGGATATGGCTGTGTCCACTGACCCACGGCAGATGGGTAGGCAGGGCGCAGTGCGGATCTGGCTTGTCCACTCACCAACGGCAGACGGTCAGACAGGGTGCAGTGCGGATCTGGCTGTGTCCACTCACCCATGGGAGACGGGACGGCAGGGCGCAGTGCGGATCTGGCTGTGTCCACTCACCCACGAGAGACGGGCAGGCAAGGCTCAGTGCGGATCTGGCTTGTCCATCCACCCACGGGAGATGGGCAGGCAAGGCTCAGTGCAGATCTGGCTGTGTCCACTCACCCACGGGAGAAGGGCAGGCAAGGCGCAGTGCGGATCTGGCTGTGTCCACTCACCCACGGGAGACGGGCAGGCAAGGCTCAGTGCAGATCTGGCTGTGTCCACTCACCCACGGGAGACGGGCAGGCAGGGCGCAGTGCGGATCTGGCTGTGTCCACCCACCCACGGGAGACGGGCAGGCAAGGCGCAGTGCAGATTTGGCTGTGTCCACTCACCAACGGGAGACGGGCAGAGACGGTGCTGTGTGGATCTGGCTATGTCCACTGACCCACGGCAGACGGGCAGGCAGGGAGCAGTACGGATCTGGCTGTGTCCACTTACCCACGGCAGGCGGTCAGGCAGGGCGCAGTGCGGATCTCGCTGTGTCCACTCACCCACGGGTGACGGGCAGGCAGGGCTCAGTGCGGATCTGGCTGTGTCCACTCACCCACGGGGACGGGCAGGCAGGGCGCAGTGCGGATCTGGCTGTGTCCACTCACCCACGGCAGGCGGTAGGCAGGGCGCAGTGCGGATCTGGCTGTGTCCACTCGCCCACGGGAGACGGGCAGGCAGGGCGCAGTGAGGATCTGGCTGTGTCCACTCACCCACGGGAGACCGGTAGGCAGCACGAAATGCGGATGTGGCTGTGTCCACTCGCCTACGGGAGACGGGCAGGCAGGGCGCAGTGCGGATCTGGCTGTGTCCACTCACCCACGGCAGACGGGCAGGCAGGGCGCAGTGCGGATCTGGCTGTGTCCACTCGCCCACGGGAGACGGGCAGGCAGGGAGCAGTGCGGATCTGGCTGTGTCCACTCACCCACGGCAGGAGGTCAGGCAGGGCGCAGTGCGGAACTGGCTGTGTCCACTCACCCACGGCAGACGGTCAGGCAGGGCGCAGTGCGGATCTGGCTGTGTCCACTCGCCCACGGCAGATGGGCAGGCAGGGCGCAGTGCGGATCTGGCTGTGTCCACTAGCCCACTGGAGACGGGCAGGCAGGGCGCAGTGCGGATCTGGCTGTGTCCACTCACCCACGGGAGACGGGCAGGCAGGGCGCAGTGCGGATCTGGCTGTGTCCACTCACTGACGGCAAACGGGCAGGCAAGGCGCAGTGCGGATATGGCTGTGTCCACTCACCCACGGGAGATGGGCAGGCATGGCGCAGTGCGGATCTGGCTGTGTCCACTCACCCACGAGAGACGGGCAGGCAGGGCGCAGTGCGGATCTGGCTTTGTCCACTCACCCACGGCAGACGGGCAGGCAGTGCACAGTGTGGATCTGGCTGTGTCCACTCACCCACGGCAGACGGGCAGGTAGGGCGCAGTGCGGATCTCGCTGTGTCCACTCGCCCACGGGATACGGGCAGGCAGGGCGCAGTGCGGATCTGGCTGTGTCCACGCACCCACAGCAGGCGGTCAGGCAGGGCGTAGTGCGGATCTGGCTGTGTCCACTCACCCACGGCAGACGGTCAGGCAGGGCGCAGTGCGGATCTGGCTGTGTCCACTCACCCACGGCAGACGGGCAGGCAGGGCGCAGTGCGGATCTGGCTGTGTCCACTCACCCACGGCAGGCGGTCAGGCAGGGCGCAGTGCGGATCTGGCTGTGTCCACGCACCCACAGCAGGCGGTCAAGCATGGCGCAGTGCGGATCTGGCTGTGTCCACTCACCCACGTGAGACGGGCACGCAAGGCGCAGTGCGGATCGGGCTGTGTCCACTCACCCACGGCAGACGGGCAGGCAGGGCGCAGTGCGGATCTGGCTGTGTCCACTCACCCACGGCAGACGGGCAGGCAGGGCGCAGTGTGGATCTCGCTGTGTCCACTCACACACGGCAGACGGGCAGGCAGGGCGCAGTGCTGATCTGGCTGTGTCCACTAACCCACGGCAGATGAGCAAGCAGGGCGCAGTGCGGATCTGGCTGTGTCCACTCACCCACGGCAGACGGTCAGGCAGGGCGCAGTGCGGATCTGGCTGTGTCCACTCACCCACGGCAGACGGGCAGGCAGGGCGCAGTGCGGATCTGGCTGTGTCCACTCACCCACGGCAGACGGGCAGGCAGGGCGCAGTGCGGATCTGGCTGTGTCCACTCACCCACGGCAGGCGGTCAGGCAGGGCGCAGTGCGGATCTGGCTGTGTCCACGCACCCACAGCAGGCGGTCAAGCATGGCGCAGTGCGGATCTGGCTGTGTCCACTCACCCACGGGAGACGGGCAGGCAAGGCTCAGTGCGGATCTGGCTGTGTCCACTCACCCACGGGAGACGGGCAGGCAGGGCGCAGTGCGGATCTGGCTGTGTCCACTCGCCCACGGGAGACGGGCAGGCAGGGCGCAGTGCGGATCTGTCTGTGTCCACTCACCCACGGGAGACGGGCAGGCAGGGCGCAGTGCGGATCTGGCTGTGTCCACTCACTGACGGCAGACGGTCAGGCAAGGCGCAGTGCGGATCTGGCTGTGTCCACTCACCCACGGCAGGCGGTCAGGGAGCGCGCAGTGCGGATCTGGCTGTGTCCAATCATCCACGGCAGACGGTCAGGCAGGGCGCAGTGCGGATCTGGCTGTGTCCACTTGCCCACGGCAGACGGACAGGCAGGGCGCAGTGCGGATATGGCTGTGTCCACTCACCCATGGCAGGCGGTCAGGCAGGGCGCAGTGCGGATCTGGCTGTGTCCACTCACCAATGTCAGACGGGCAGGCAGGGCGCAGTGCGGATCTGGCTGTGTCCACTCGCCCACGGCAGACGGTCAGGCAGGGTGCCGTGCGGATCTGGCTGTGTCCACTCACCCACGGCAGACGGGCAGGCAGGGCGCAGTGCGGATCTGGCTGTGTCCACTCACCCACGGGAGACGGGCAGGCAGGGCGCAGTGCGGATCTGGCTGTGTCCACTCACTGACGGGAGACGGGCAGGCAAGGCGCAGTGCGTATCTGGCTGTGTCCACTCACCCACGGGAGACGGGCAGGCAGGGCGCAGTGCGGATCTGGCTGTGTCAACTCACCCACCTGAGACGGGCAGGCAGGGCGCAGTGCGGATCTGGCTGTGTCCACTCACCCACGGGAGACGGGCAAGCAAGGCGCAGTGCGGATCTGGCTGTGTCCACTCACCAACGGGAGACGGGCAGAGACGGTGCAGTGTGGATCTGGCTATGTCCACTGACCCACGGCAGGCGGTCAGGCAGATCGCAGTGCGGATCTGGCTGTGTCCACTCGCCCACGGCAGACGGGGAGGCAGGGCGCAGTGCGGATCTGGCTGTGTCCACTCACCCACGGCAGACGGTCAGGCAGGGCGCAGTGCGGATATGGCTGTGTCCACTCGCCCACGGGAGACGGGCAGGCAGGGCGCAGTGCGGATCTGGCTGTGTCCACTCACCCACGGGAGACGGGCAGGCAAGGCTCAGTGCGGATCTGGCTGTGTCCACTCACCCATGGGAGACGGGCAGGCATGGCGCAGTGCGGATCTGGCTGTGTCCACTCACCCACGTGAGACGGGCACGCAAGGCGCAGTGCGGATCTGGCTGTGTCCACTCACCCACGGCAGACGGGCAGGCAGGGCGCAGTGCGGATCTGGCTGTGTCCACTCACCCACGGCAGACGGGCAGGCAGGGCGCAGTGTGGATCTCGCTGTGTCCACTCACACACGGCAGACGGGCAGGCAGGGCGCAGTGCGGATCTGGCTGTGTCCACTAACCCACGGCAGATGAGCAAGCAGGGCGCAGTGCGGATCTGGCTGTGTCCACTCACCCACGGCAGACGGTCAGGCAGGGCGCAGTGCGGATCTGGCTGTGTCCACTCACCCACGGCAGACGGGCAGGCAGGGCGCAGGGCGGATCTGGCTGTGTCCACTCACCCACGGGAGACGAGCAGGCAGGGCGCAGTGCGGATCTGGCTGTGTCCCCTCACCCAGGGGAGACGGGCAGGCAAGGCGCAGTGTGGATCTGGCTTTGTCCACTCACCCACGGCAGACGGGTAGGCAGGGCGCAGTGTGGATCTGGCTGTGTCCACTCACCCACGGCAGACGGTCAGGCAGGGCGCAGTGCGGATCTGGCTGTGTCCACTCACCCACTGCAGACGGGCAGGTAGGGCGCAGTGCGGATCTCGCTGTGTCCACTCGCCCACGGGATACGGGCAGGCAGGGCGCAGTGCGGATCTGGCTGTGTCCACGCACCCACAGCAGGCGGTCAGGCAGGGCGTAGTGCGGATCTGGCTGTGTCCACTCACCCACGGCAGACGGTCAGGCAGGGCGTAGTGCGGATCTGGCTGTGTCCACGCACCCACGGCAGGCGGTCAGGCAGGGCGCAGTGCGGATCTGGCTGTGTCCACTCACCCACGGCAGACGGTCAGGCAGGGCGCAGTGCGGATCTGGCTGTGTCCACTCACCCACGGTAGACGGGCAGGCAGGGCGCAGTGTGGATCTGGCTGTGTCCACTCACCCACGGCACACGGTCAGGCAGGGAGCAGTGCGGATCTGGTTGTGTCCACTCACCCACGGCAGACGGGAAGGCAGGGCGCAGTGCGGATCTGGCTGTGTCCACGCACCCACAGCAGGCAGTCAAGCAGGGCGCAGTGCTGATCTGGCTGTGTCCACTCACACACGGCAGACGGTCAGGCAGGGCGCAGTGCGGATCTGGCTGTGTCCACTCAACCACGGCAGACGGGCAGGCAGGGCGCAGTGCGGATCTGGCTGTGTCCACTCGCCCACGGGAGACGGGCAGGCAGGGCGCAGTGCGGATCTGGCTGTGTCCAATCACCCACGGCAGGCGGTCAGGCAGGGCGCAGTGCAGATCTGGCTGTGTCCACTCACCCACGGGAGACGGGCAGGCAAGGCTCAGTGCGGATCTGGCTGTGTCCACTCACCCACGGGAGACGGGCAGGCAGGGCGCAGTGCGGATCTGGCGGTGTCCACTCGCCCACGGGAGACGGGCAGGCAGGGCGCAGTGCGGATCTGTCTGTGTCCACTCACCCACGGGAGACGGGCAGGCAGGGCGCAGTGCGGATCTGGCTGTGTCCACTCACTGACGGCAGACGGTCAGGCAAGGCGCAGTGCGGATCTGGCTGTGTCCACTCACCCACGGCAGGCGGTCAGGGAGCGCGCAGTGCGGATCTGGCTGTGTCCAATCATCCACGGCAGACGGTCAGGCAGGGCGCAGTGCGGATCTGGCTGTGTCCACTTGCCCACGGCAGACGGACAGGCAGGGCGCAGTGCGGATATGGCTGTGTCCACTCACCCATGGCAGGCGGTCAGGCAGGGCGCAGTGCGGATCTGGCTGTGTCCACTCACCAATGTCAGACGGGCAGGCAGGGCGCAGTGCGGATCTGGCTGTGTCCACTCGCCCACGGCAGACGGTCAGGCAGGGTGCCGTGCGGATCTGGCTGTGTCCACTCACCCACGGCAGACGGGCAGGCAGGGCGCAGTGCGGATCTGGCTGTGTCCACTCACCCACGGGAGACGGGCAGGCAGGGCGCAGTGCGGATCTGGCTGTGTCCACTCACTGACGGGAGACGGGCAGGCAAGGCGCAGTGCGGATCTGGCTGTGTCCACTCACCCACGGGAGACGGGCAGGCAGGGCGCAGTGCGGATCTGGCTGTGTCCACTCACCCACCTGAGACGGGCAGGCAGGGCGCAGTGCGGATCTGGCTGTGTCCACTCACCCACGGGAGACGGGCAAGCAAGGCGCAGTGCGGATCTGGCTGTGTCCACTCACCAACGGGAGACGGGCAGAGACGGTGCAGTGTGGATCTGGCTATGTCCACTGACCCACGGCAGGCGGTCAGGCAGATCGCAGTGCGGATCTGGCTGTGTCCACTCGCCCACGGCAGACGGGGAGGCAGGGCGCAGTGCGGATCTGGCTGTGTCCACTCACCCACGGCAGACGGTCAGGCAGGGCGCAGTGCGGATCTGGCTGTGTCCACTCGCCCACGGGAGACGGGCAGGCAGGGCGCAGTGCGGATCTGGCTGTGTCCACTCACCCACGGGAGACGGGCAGGCAAGGCTCAGTGCGGATCTGGCTGTGTCCACTCACCCATGGGAGACGGGCAGGCATGGCGCAGTGCGGATCTGGCTGTGTCCACTCGCCCACGGGAGACGGGCAGGCAGGGCGCAGTGCGGATCTGGCTGTGTCCACTCACCCACGGGAGACGGGCAGGCAAGGCGCAGTGCGGATCTGGCTGTGTCCACTCACCAACGGGAGACGGGCAGAGACGGTGCTGTGTGGATCTGGCTATGTCCACTGACCCACGGCAGACGGGCAGGCAGGGAGCAGTACGGATCTGGCTGTGTCCACTTACCCACGGCAGGCGGTCAGGCAGGGCGCAGTGCGGATCTCGCTGTGTCCACTCACCCACGGGAGACGGGCAGGCAGTGCTCAGTGCGGATCTGGCTGTGTCCACACACCCACGGGGACGGGCAGGCAGGGCGCAGTGCGGATCTGGCTGTGTCCACTAACCCACGGCAGGCGGTCAGGCAGGGCGCAGTGCGGATCTGGCTGTGTCCACTCGCCCACGGCAGACGGGGAGGCAGGGCGCAGTGCGGATCTGGCTGTGTCCACTCACCCACGGCAGACGGTCAGGCAGGGCGCAGTGCGGATCTGGCTGTGTCCAATCACCCACGGCAGACTGGCAGGCAGGGCGCAGTGCGGATCTGGCTGTGTCCACTCACCCACGGCAGACGGTCAGGCAGGGCGCAGTGTGGATCTGGCTGTGTCCACTCACCCACGGCAGACGGTCAGGCAGGGCGCAGTGCGGATCTGGCTGTGTCCACTCACCCACTGCAGACGGGCAGGTAGGGCGCAGTGCGGATCTGGCTGTGTCCACTCGCCCACGGGATACGGGCATGCAGGGCGCAGTGCGGATCTGGCTGTTTCCACTCACCCACGGCAGGCGGTCAGGCAGGGCGCAGTGCGGATCTGGCTGTGTCCACTCACCCACGGGAGACGGGCAGGCAGGGCGCAGTGCGGATCTGGCTGTGTCCACTCGCCCACGGCAGGCGGTCAGGCAGGGCGCAGTGCGGATCTGGCTGTGTCCACTCACCCACGGCAGACGGTCTGGCAGGGCGCAGTGCGGATCTGGCTGTGTCCACTCACCCACGGCAGGCGGTCAGGCAGGGCGCAGTGTGGGTCTGGCTGTGTCCACGCACCCACAGCAGGCGGTCAGCCAGGGCGTAGTGCGGATCTGGCTGTGTCCATTCACCCACGGGAGACGGGCAGGCAGGGCGCAGTGCGGATCTGGCTGTGTCCACTCACCCACGTGAGACGGGCAGGCAAGGCGCAGTGCGGATCTGGCTTGTCCACTCACCCACGGGAGACGGGCAGGCTGGGCGCAGTGCGGATCCGGCTGTGTCCACTCACCCACGGGAGATGGGCAGAGACGGTGCTGTGTGGATCTGGCTATGTCCACTGACCCACGGCACACGGCCAGGCACGGCGCAGTACGGATCTGGCTGTGTCCACTCACCCACGGCAGGCGGTCAGGCAGGGTGCAGTGCGGATCTGGCTGTGTCCACGCACACACAGCAGGCGGTCAGGCAGGGCGTAGTGCGGATCTGGCTGTGTCCACTCACCCACGGCAGACGGGCAGGCAGGGCGCAGTGCGGATCTGGCTGTGTCCACTCACCCACTGCAGGCGGTCAGGCAGGACGCAGTGCGGATCTGGCTGTGTCCACGCAACCACAGCAGGCGGTCAGGCAGGGTGCAGTGCGGATCTGGCTGTTTCCACTCACCCATGGCAGACGGTCAGGCAGGGCGCAGTGCGGATCTGGCTGTGTCCACTCACCCACGGCAGACGGGCAGGCAGTGCGCAGTGTGGATCTGGGTGTGTCCACTCACCCACGGGAGACGGGCAGAGAGGGTGCTGTGTGGATATGGCTATGTACACTGACCCATGGGAGACGGTCAGGCAGGGCGCAATGCGGATCTGGCTGTGTCCACTCACCCACGGCAGACGGGCAGGCAGGGCGCAGTGCGGATCTGGCTGTGTCCACTCGCCCAAGGGAGACGGGCAGGCAAGGCGCAGTGCGTATCTGGCTGCGTCTACTCACCCACGGCAGGCGGTCATGCAGGGCACAGTGCAGATCTGGCTGTGTCCACTCACCCACGGCAGACGGTCAGGCAGGGCGCAGTGCGGATCTGGCTTTGTCCACTCGCCCACGGCAGATGGGCAGGCAGGGCATAGTGTGGATCTGGCTGTGTCCACTCACCCACGGCAGACGGTCAGGCAGGGCGCAGTGCGGATCTGGCTGTGTCCACTCGCCCACGGCAGACGGGCAGGCAGGGCGCAGTGCGGATCTGGCTGTGTTCACTCGCCCATGGGAGACGGGCAGGCAGGGTGCAGTGCGGATCTGTCTGTGTCCACTCACCCACGGGAGACGGGCAGGCAGGGCGCAGTGCGGATCTGGCTGTGTCCACTCACTGACGGCAGACGGGGAGGCAAGGCGCAGTGCGGATCGGGCTCTGTCCATTCACCCACCGGAGACGGGCAGGCAGGGCGCAGTGCGGATGTGGCTGTGTCCACTCATTCACGGGAGACGGGCAGGCAGGGCGCAGTGCGGATCTGGCTGTGTCCACTCACAGACGACAGGCGGTCAGGCAGGGCGCAGTGTGGATCTGGCTGTGTCCACTCACAGACGGGAGGCGGTCAGGCAGGGCGCAGTGCGGATCTGGCTGTGTCCACTCACCCACGGCAGACGGTCAGGCAGGGCGCAGTGCGGATCTGGCTGTGTCCACTCGCCCACGGCAGACGGGCATGCAGGGCGCAGTGTGGATCTGGCTGTGTTCACTCGCCCATGGGAGACGGGCAGGCAGGGTGCAGTGCGGATCTGTCTGTGTCCACTCACCCACGGGAGACGGGCAGGCAGGGCGCAGTGCGGATCTGGCTGTGTCCACTCACTGACGGCAGACGGGGAGGCAAGGCGCAGTGCGGATCGGGCTCTGTCCACTCACCCACCGGAGACGGGCAGGCAGGGCGCAGTGCGGATGTGGCTGTGTCCACTCATTCACGGGAGACGGGCAGGCAGGGCGCAGTGCGGATCTGGCTGTGTACACTCGCTCACGGCAGACGGGCAGGCAGGGCGCAGTGCGGATCTGGCTGTGTCCACTCGCCCACGGCAGACGGGCAGGCAGGGCGCAGTGCGGATCTGGCTGTGTCCACTCACCCATGGGAGACGGACAGGCAGGGCGCAGTGCGGATCTGGCTGTGTCCACTCACTGACCGCAAACGGGCAGGCAAGGCGCAGTGCGGATGTGGCTGTGTCCACTCACCCACGGGAGAAGGGCAGGCAGGGCGCAGTGCGGATCTGGCTATGTCCACTCACCCACGGGAGACGGGCAGGCAGGGCGCAGTGCGGATCTGGCTGTGTCCACTGACCCACGGCAGACGGTCAGACAGGGTGCTGTGTGGATCTGGCTGTGTCCACTCACCCTCGGGAGACGGGCAGGCAGGGCGCAGTGCGGAACTGGCTGTGTCCTCTCACCCACGGCAGGCGGTCAGGCATGGTGGAGTTCGGATCTGGCTGTTCCACTCACCCACGGGAGACGGGCAGGCAGGGCGCAGTACGGATCTGGCTGTGTCCACTCACCCACGGGAGTCAGGCAGGCAGGGCGCAGTGCGGATCTGGCTGTGTCCACTCACCCACGGGAGACGGGCAGGCAGGGCGCACTGCGGATCTGGCTGTGTCCACTCACCCACGGCAGACGGACAGGCAAGGCGCAGTGCGGATCTGGCTTGTCCACTCACCCAGGGGAGACGGGCAGGCTGGGCGCAGTGCGGATCCGGCTGTGTCCACTCACCCACGGGAGATGGGCAGAGACGGTGCTGTGTTGATCTGGCTATGTCCACTGACCCACGGCACACGGCCAGGCAGGGCGCAGTACGGATCTGGCTGTGTCCATTCACCCACGGCAGGCGGTCAGGCAGGGTGCAGTGCGGATCTGGCTGTGTCCACGCACCCACAGCAGGTGGTCAGGCAGAGCGTAGTGCGGATCTGGCTGTGTCCACTCACCCACGGCAGACGGGCAGGCAGGGCGCAGTGCGGATCTGGCTGTGTCCACTCACCCACGGCTGGCGGTCAGGCAGGACGCAGTGCGGATCTGGCTGTGTCCACGCACACACAGCAGCCGGTCAGGCAGGGCGCAGTACGGATCTGGCTGTGTCCACTCACCCACAGCAGACGGTCAGGCAGGGCGCAGTGCGGATCTGGCTGTGTCCACTCACCCACGGCAGACGGGCAGGCAGGGCGCAGTGCGGATCTGGCTGTGTCCACTCGCCCACGGGAGACGGGCAGGCAGGGCGCAGTGCGGATCTGGCTGTGTCCACTCGCCCACGGAAGGCGGTCAGGCAGGGCGCAGTGCGGATCTTGCTGTGTCCACTCACCCACGGCAGGCGGTCAGGCAGGGCGCAGTGAGGATCTGGCTGTGTCCACGCACCCACATCAGGTGGTCAGGCAGAGCGTAGTGCGGATATGGCTGTGTCCACTCACCCACGGCAGGCGGTCAGGCAGGACGCAGTGCGGATCTGGCTGTGTCCACGCACCCACAGCAGGCGGTCAGGTAGGGCGCAGTGTGGATCTGGGTGTGTCCACTCACCCACGGCAGACGGTCAGGCAGGGCGCAGTGTGGATGTGGCTGTGTCCACTCACCCACGGCAGACGGGCAGGCAGGGCGCAGTGCGGATCTGGCTGTGTACACTCGCTCACGGCAGACGGGCAGGCAGGGCGCAGTGCGGATCTGGCTGTGTCCACTCGCCCACGGGAGACGGGCAGGCAGGGCGCAGTGCGGATCTGGCTGTGTCCACTCACCCATGGGAGACGGACAGGCAGGGCGCAGTGCGGATCTGGCTGTGTCCACTCACTGACCGCAAACGGGCAGGCAAGGCGCAGTGCGGATGTGGCTGTGTCCACTCACCCACGGGAGAAGGGCAGGCAGGGCGCAGTGCGGATCTGGCTATGTCCACTCACCCACGGGAGACGGGCAGGCAGGGCGCAGTGCGGATCTGGCTGTGTCCACTGACCCACGGCAGACGGTCAGACAGGGTGCTGTGCGGAACTGGCTGTGTCCTCTCACCCACGGCAGGCGGTCAGGCATGGTGGAGTTTGGATCTGGCTGTTCCACTCACCCACGGGAGACGGGCAGGCAGGGCGCAGTACGGATCTGGCTGTGTCCACTCACCCACGGGAGTCAGGCAGGCAGGGCGCAGTGCGGATCTGGCTGTGTCCACTCACCCACGGGAGACGGGCAGGCAGGGCGCACTGCGGATCTGGCTGTGTCCACTCACCCACGGCAGACGGACAGGCAGGGCGCATTGCGGATCTGGCTGTGTCCACTCGCCCACGGCAGATGGGCAGGCAGGGCGCAGTGTGGATCTGGCTGTGTCCACACACCCACGGCAGACGGTCAGGCAGGGCACAGTGCGGATCTGGCTGTGTCCACTCGCCCACGGCAGACGGGCAGGCAGGGCGCAGTGCGGATCTGGCTGTGTCCACTCACCCACGGAGACGGGCAGGCAGGGCGCAGTGCGGATCTGGCTGAGTCCACTCACCCACGGGAGACAAGCAGGCAGGGCGCAGTGCGCATCTGGCTGTGTCCACTCATCCACGGCAGACGGGCAAGCAGGGCGCAGTGTGGATCTGGCTGTGTCCACTGACCCACGGCAGACGGGCAGGCAGGGCGCAGTGTGAATCTGGCTGTGTCCACTCACCCACGGCAGACGGGCAGGCAGGGCGCAGTGCGGATCTGGCTGTGTCCACTCACCCACGTGAGACGGGCAGGCAAGGCGCAGTGCGGATCTGGCTTGTCCACTCACCCAGGGGAGACGGGCAGACTGGGCGCAGTGCGGATCCGGCTGTGTCCACTCACCCACGGGAGATGGGCAGAGACGGTGCTGTGTGGATCTGGCTATGTCCACTGACCCACGGCACACGGCCAGGCATGGCGCAGTACGGATCTGGCTGTGTCCACTCACCCACGGCAGGCGGTCAGGCAGGGTGCAGTGCGGATCTGGCTGTGTCCACGCACACACAGCAGGCGGTCAGGCAGGGCGTAGTGCGGATCTGGCTGTGTCCACTCACCCACGGCAGACGGGCAGGCAGGGCGCAGTGCGGATCTGGCTGTGTCTACTCACCCACTGCAGGCGGTCAGGCAGGACGCAGTGCGGAACTGGCTGTGTCCACGCAACCACAGCAGGAGGTCAGGCAGGGCGCAGTGCGGATCTGGCTGTGTCCACTCACACATGGCAGACGGTCAGGCAGGGCGCAGTGCGGATCTGGCTGTGTCCACTCACCCACGGCAGACGGTGTGGCAGGGCGCAGTGCGGATCTGGCTGTGTCCACTCACCCACGGCAGACGGGCAGGCAGTGCGCATTGTGGATCTGGGTGTGTCCACTCACCCACGGGAGACGGGCAGAGAGGGTGCTGTGTGGATATGGCTATGTACACTGACCCATGGGAGACGGTCAGGCAGGGCGCAATGCGGATCTGGCTGTGTCCACTCACCCACGGCAGACGGGCAGGCAGGGCGCAGTGCGGATCTGGCTGTGTCCACTCGCCCAAGGGAGACGGGCAGGCAAGGCGCCGTGAGTATCTGGCTGTGTCTACTCACCCACGGCAGGCGGTCAGGCAGGGCACAGTGCAGATCTGGCTGTGTCCACTCACCCACGGCAGACGGTCAGGCAGGGCGCAGTGCGGATCTGGCTTTGTCCACTCGCCCACGGCAGATGGGCAGGCAGGGCATAGTGTGGATCTGGCTGTGTCCACTCACCCACGGCAGACGGTCAGACAGGGCGCAGTGCGGATCTGGCTGTGTCCACTCGCCCACGGCAGACGGGCAGGCAGGGCGCAGTGCGGATCTGGCTGTGTTCACTCGCCCATGGGAGACGGGCAGGCAGGGTGCAGTGCGGATCTGTCTGTGTCCACTCACCCACGGGAGACGGGCAGGCAGGGCGCAGTGCGGATCTGGCTGTGTCCACTCACTGACGGCAGACGGGGAGGCAAGGCGCAGTGCGGATCGGGCTCTGTCCATTCACCCACCGGAGACGGGCAGGCAGGGCGCAGTGCGGATGTGGCTGTGTCCACTCATTCACGGGAGACGGGCAGGCAGGGCGCAGTGCGGATCTGGCTGTGTCTACTCACAGACGACAGGCGGTCAGGCAGGGCGCAGTGTGGATCTGGCTGTGTCCACTCACAGACGGGAGGCGGTCAGGCAGGGCGCAGTGCGGATCTGGCTGTGTCCACTCACCCACGGCAGACGGTCAGGCAGGGCGCAGTGCGGATCTGGCTGTGTCCACTCGCCCACGGCAGACGGGCATGCAGGGCGCAGTGTGGATCTGGCTGTGTCCACTCACCCACGGCAGACGGTCAGGCAGGGCGCAGTGCGGATCTGGCTGTGTCCACTCGCCCACGGCAGACGGGCAGGGAGGGCGCAGTGCGGATCTGGCTGTGTCCACTCGCCCACGGGAGACGGGCAGGCAGGGCGCAGTGCGGATCTGGCTGTGTCCACTCACCCACGGAAGGCGCTCAGGCAGGGCGCAGTGCGGATCTGGCTGTGTACACTCACCCACGGCAGGCGGTCAGGCAGGGAGCAGGGCGGATCTGGCTGTGTCCACGCACCCACAACAGGCGGTCAGACAGGGCGCAGTGCGGATCTGGCTGTGTCCACTCACCCACGGGAGACGGGCAGGCAGGGCGCAGTGCGGATCTGGCTGTGTCCACTCACCCAGGGGAGACGGGCAGACAAGGCGCAGTGTGGATCTCGCTGTGTCCACTCACCCACGGGAGACGGGCAGGCAGGGCGCAGTGCGGATCTGGCTGTGTCCACTCGCCCACAGAAGACTGGCAGGCAGGGCGCAGTGCGGATCTGTTTGTGTCCACTCACCCACGGGAGACGAGCAGGCAGGGCGCAGTGCGGATCTGGCTGTGTCCACTCACTGACGGCAGACGGGCAGGCAAGGCGCAGTGCGGATCTGGCTGTGTCCACTCACCCACGGGAGACGGGCAGGCAGGGCGCAGTGCGGATCTGGCTGTGTCCACTCACCCACGGGAGACGAGCAGGCAGGGCGCAGTGCGGATCTGGCTGTGTCCACTCACCCACGGCAGACGGGCAAGCAGGGCGCAGTGTGGATCTGGCTGTGTCCACTGACCCACGGCAGACGGGCAGGCAGGACGCAGTGTGGATCTGGCTGTGTCCACTCACCCACGGCAGACGGGCAGGCAGGGCGCAGTGCGGATCTGGCTGTGTCCACTCACCCACGTGAGACGGGCAGGCAGGGCGCAGTGCGGATCTGGCTTGTCCACTCACCCACGGGAGACGGGCAGGCTGGGCGCAGTGCGGATCCGGCTGTGTCCACTCACCAACGGGAGATGGGCAGAGACGGTGCTGTGTTGATCTGGCTATGTCCACTGACCCACGGCACACGGCCAGGCAGGGCGCAGTACGGATCTGGCTGTGTCCACTCACCCACGGCAGGCGGTCAGGCAGGGTGCAGTGCGGATCTGGCTGTGTCCACGCACCCACAGCAGGTGGTCAGGCAGAGCGTAGTGCGGATCTGGCTGTGTCCACTCACCCACGGCAGATGGGCAGGCAGGGCGCAGTGCGGATCTGGCTGTGTCCACTCACCCACGGCTGGCGGTCAGGCAGGACGCAGTGCGGATCTGGCTGTGTCCACGCACACACAGCAGGCGGTCAGGCAGGGCGCAGTGCGGATCTGGCTGTGTCCTCTCACCCACGGCAGACGGTCAGGCAGGGCGCAGTGCGGATCTGGCTGTGTCCACTCACCCACGGCAGACGGGCAGGCAGGGCGCAGTGCGGATCTGGCTGTGTCCACTCGCCCACGGGAGACGGGCAGGCAGGGCGCAGTGCGGATTTGGCTGTGTCCACTCGCCCACGGAAGGCGGTCAGGCAGGGCGCAGTGCGGATCTTGCTGTGTCCACTCACCCACGGCAGGCGGTCAGGCAGGGCGCAGTGCGGATCTGGCTGTGTCCACGCACCCACATCAGGTGGTCAGGCAGAGCGTAGTGCGGATATGGCTGTGTCCACTCACCCACGGCAGACGGGCAGGCAGGGCGCAGTGCGGATCTGGCTGTGTCCACTCACCCACGGCAGGCGGTCAGGCAGGACGCAGTGCGGATCTGGCTGTGTCCACGCACCCACAGCAGGCGGTCAGGTAGGGCGCAGTGTGGATCTGGGTGTTTCCACTCACCCACGGCAGACGGTCAGGCAGGGCGCAGTGTGGATGTGGCTGTGTCCACTCACCCACGGCAGACGGGCAGGCAGGGCGCAGTGCGGATCTGGCTGTGTCCACTCGCCCACGGGAGACGGGCAGGCAGGGCGCAGTGCGGATCTGGCTGTGTCCACTCACCAACGGCAGGCGGTCAGGGAGGGCGCAGTGCGGATCTGGCTGTGTCCACTCACCCACGGCAGACGGGCAGGCAGGGCGCAGTGCGGATCTGGCTGTGTACACTCGCTCACGGCAGACGGGCAGCCAGGGCGCAGTGCGGATCTGGCTGTGTCCACTCGCCCACGGGAGACGGGCAGGCAGGGCGCAGTGCGGATCTGGCTGTGTCCACTCGCCCACGGAAGGCGGTCAGGCAGGGCGCAGTGCGGATCTTGCTGTGTCCACTCACCCACGGCAGGCGGTCAGGCAGGGCGCAGTGCGGATCTGGCTGTGTCCACGCACCCACATCAGGTGGTCAGGCAGAGCGTAGTGCGGATATGGCTGTGTCCACTCACCCACGGCAGACGGGCAGGCAGGGCGCAGTGCGGATCTGGCTGTGTCCACTCACCCACGGCAGGCGGTCAGGCAGGACGCAGTGCGGATCTGGCTGTGTCCACGCACCCACAGCGTGCGGTCAGCCAGGGCGCAGTGCGGATGTGGCCCTGTCCATTCACCCACGGGAGACGGGCAGGCAGGGTGCAGTGCGGATCTGGCTGTGTCCACTCACCAACGTGAGACGGGCAGGCAAGGCGCAGTGCGGATCCGGCTGTGTCCACTCACCCACGGGAGACGGGCAGACAGGGCGCAGTGCGGATCCGGCTGTGTCCTTCACCCACGGGAGATGGGCAGAGACGGTGCAGTGTGGATCTGCCTATGTCCACTGACCCACGGCAGACGGGCAGGCAGGGCGCAGTGCGGATCTGGCTGTGTCTACTCACAGACGACAGGCGGTCAGGCAGGGCGCAGTGTGGATCTGGCTGTGTCCACTCACAGACGGGAGGCGGTCAGGCAGGGCGCAGTGCGGATCTGGCTGTGTCCACTCACCCACGGCAGACGGTCAGGCAGGGCGCAGTGCGGATCTGGCTGTGTCCACTCGCCCACGGCAGACAGGCATGCAGGGCGCAGTGTGGATCTGGCTGTGTCCACTGACCCACGGCAGACGGGCAGGCAGGACGCAGTGTGGATCTGGCTGTGTCCACTCACCCACGGCAGACGGGCAGGCAGGGCGCAGTGCGGATCTGGCTGTGTCCACTCACCCACGTGAGACGGGCAGGCAAGGCGCAGTGCGGATCTGGCTTGTCCACTCACCCACGGGAGACGGGCAGGCTGGGCGCAGTGCGGATCCGGCTGTGTCCACTCACCAACGGGAGATGGGCAGAGACGGTGCTGTGTTGATCTGGCTATGTCCACTGACCCACGGCACACGGCCAGGCAGGGCGCAGTACGGATCTGGCTGTGTCCACTCACCCACGGCAGGCGGTCAGGCAGGGTGCAGTGCGGATCTGGCTGTGTCCACGCACCCACAGCAGGTGGTCAGGCAGAGCGTAGTGCGGATCTGGCTGTGTCCACTCACCCACGGCAGATGGGCAGGCAGGGCGCAGTGCGGATCTGGCTGTGTCCACTCACCCACGGCTGGCGGTCAGGCAGGACGCAGTGCGGATCTGGCTGTGTCCACGCACCCACAGCAGGCGGTCAGGCAGGGCGCAGTGCGGATCTGGCTGTGTCCTCTCACCCACGGCAGACGGTCAGGCAGGGCGCAGTGCGGATCTGGCTGTGTCCACTCACCCACGGCAGACGGGCAGGCAGGGCGCAGTGCGGATCTGGCTGTGTCCACTCGCCCACGGGAGACGGGCAAGCAGGGCGCAGTGCGGATCTGGCTGTGTCCACTCGCCCACGGAAGGCGGTCAGGCAGGGCGCATTGCGGATCTTGCTGTGTCCACTCACCCCCGGCAGGCGGTCAGGCAGGGCGCAGTGCGGATCTGGCTGTGTCCACGCACCCACATCAGGTGGTCAGGCAGAGCGTAGTGCGGATATGGCTGTGTCCACTCACCCACGGCAGACGGGCAGGCAGGGCGCAGTGCGGATCTGGCTGTGTCCACTCACCCACGGCAGGCGGTCAGGCAGGACGCAGTGCGGATCTGGCTGTGTCCACGCACCCACAGCAGGCGGTCAGGTAGGGCGCAGTGTGGATCTGGGTGTTTCCACTCACCCACGGCAGACGGTCAGGCAGGGCGCAGTGTGGATGTGGCTGTGTCCACTCACCCACGGCAGACGGGCAGGCAGGGCGCAGTGCGGATCTGGCTGTGTCCACTCGCCCACGGGAGACGGGCAGGCAGGGCGCAGTGCGGATCTGGCTGTGTCCACTCACCAACGGCAGGCGGTCAGGGAGGGCGCAGTGCGGATCTGGCTGTGTCCACTCACCCACGGCAGACGGGCAGGCAGGGCGCAGTGCGGATCTGGCTGTGTACACTCGCTCACGGCAGACGGGCAGGCAGGGCGCAGTGCGGATCTGGCTGTGTCCACTCGCCCACGGGAGACGGGCAGGCAGGGCGCAGTGCGGATCTGGCTGTGTCCACTCGCCCACGGAAGGCGGTCAGGCAGGGCGCAGTGCGGATCTTGCTGTGTCCACTCACCCACGGCAGGCGGTCAGGCAGGGCGCAGTGCGGATCTGGCTGTGTCCACGCACCCACATCAGGTGGTCAGGCAGAGCGTAGTGCGGATATGGCTGTGTCCACTCACCCACGGCAGACGGGCAGGCAGGGCGCAGTGCGGATCTGGCTGTGTCCACTCACCCACGGCAGGCGGTCAGGCAGGACGCAGTGCGGATCTGGCTGTGTCCACGCACCCACAGCAGGCGGTCAGCCAGGGCGCAGTGCGGATGTGGCTCTGTCCATTCACCCACGGGAGACGGGCAGGCAGGGTGCAGTGCGGATCTGGCTGTGTCCACTCACCAACGTGAGACGGGCAGGCAAGGCGCAGTGCGGATCCGGCTGTGTCCACTCACCCACGGGAGAAGGGCAGACAGGGCGCAGTGCGGATCCGGCTGTGTCCTTCACCCACGGGAGATGGGCATAGACGGTGCAGTGTGGATCTGCCTATGTCCACTGACCCACGGCAGATGGGCAGGCAGGGCGCAGTACGGATCTGGCGGTGTCCACTCACCCACGGCAGGAGGTCAGGCAGGGCGCAGTGCGGATCTGGCTGTGTCCACTCAACCACGGCAGACGGGCAGGCAGGGCGCAGTGTGGATCTGGCTGTGTCCACTCACCCACGGCATACGGTCAGGCAGGGCGCAGTGAGGATCTGGCTGTGTCCACTCACCCACGGCAGACGGGCAGGTAGGGCGCAGTGCGGATCTGGCTGTGTCCACTCGCCCACGGGAGACGGGCAGGCAGGGCGCAGTGCGGATCTGGCTGTGTCCACACACCCACCTCAGTCGGTCAGGCAGGGCGCAGTGCGGATCTGGCTGTGTCCACTCACCCACGGCAGACGGGCAGGCAGGGCGCAGTGTGGATCTGGCTGTGTCCACGCACCCACAACAGGCGGTCAGACAGGGCGCAGTACGGATCTGGCGGTGTCCACTCACCCACGGCAGGAGGTCAGGCAGGGCGCAGTGCGGATCTGGCTGTGTCCACTCACCCACCGCAGGCGGTCAGGCAGGGAGCAGTGCGGATCTGGCTGTGTCCACGCACCCACAACAGGCGGTCAGACAGGGCGCAGTACGGATCTGGCTGTGTCCACTCACCCACGGGAGACGGGCAGGCAGGGCGCAGTGCGGATCTGGCTGTGTCCACTCACCCAGGGGAGACGGGCAGACAAGGCGCAGTGTGGATCTCGCTGTGTCCACTCACCCACGGGAGACGGGCAGGCAGGGCGCAGTGCGGATCTGGCGGTGTCCACTCGCCCACAGAAGACTGGCAGGCAGGGCGCAGTGCGGATCTGTCTGTGTCCACTCACCCACGGGAGACGAGCAGGCAGGGCGCAGTGCGGATCTGGCTGTGTCCACTCACTGACGGCAGACAGGCAGGCAAGGCGCAGTGCGGATCTGGCTGTGTCCACTCACCCACGGGAGACGGGCAGGCAGGGCGCAGTGCGGATCTGGCTGTGTCCAATCACCCACGGCAGACGGGCAAGCAGGGCGCAGTGTGGATCTGGCTGTTTCCACTGACCCACGGCAGACGGGCAGGCAGGACGCAGTGTGGATCTGGCTGTGTCCACTCACCCACGGCAGACGGGCAGGCAGGGCGCAGTGCAGATCTGGCTGTGTCCACTCACCCACGTGAGACGGGCAGGCAAGGCGCAGTGCGGATCTGGCTTGTCCACTCACCCACGGGAGACGGGCAGGCTGGGCGCAGTGCGGATCCGGCTGTGTCCACTCACCAACGGGAGATGGGCAGAGACGGTGCTGTGTTGATCTGGCTATGTCCACTGACCCACGGCACACGGCCAGGCAGGGCGCAGTACGGATCTGGCTGTGTCCACTCACCCACGGCAGGCGGTCAGGCAGGGTGCAGTGCGGATCTGGCTGTGTCCACTCACCCACGGCAGGCGGTCAGGCAGGGTGCAGTGCGGATCTGGCTGTGTCCACGCACCCACAGCAGGTGGTCAGGCAGAGCGTAGTGCGGATATGGCTGTGTCCACTCACCCACGGCAGACGGGCAGGCAGGGCGCAGTGCGGATCTGGCTGTGTCCACTCACCCACGGCAGGCGGTCAGGCAGGACGCAGTGCGGATCTGGCTGTGTCCACGCACCCACAGCAGGCGGTCAGGTAGGGCGCAGTGTGGATCTGGGTGTTTCCACTCACCCACGGCAGACGGTCAGGCAGGGCGCAGTGTGGATGTGGCTGTGTCCACTCACCCACGGCAGACGGGCAGGCAGGGCGCAGTGCGGATCTGGCTGTGTCCACTCGCCCACGGGAGACGGGCAGGCAGGGCGCAGTGCGGATCTGGCTGTGTCCACTCACCAACGGCAGGCGGTCAGGGAGGGCGCAGTGCGGATCTGGCTGTGTCCACTCACCCACGGCAGACGGGCAGGCAGGGCGCAGTGCGGATCTGGCTGTGTACACTCGCTCACGGCAGACGGGCAGGCAGGGCGCAGTGCGGATCTGGCTGTGTCCACTCGCCCACGGGAGACGGGCAGGCAGGGCGCAGTGCGGATCTGGCTGTGTCCACTCGCCCACGGAAGGCGGTCAGGCAGGGCGCAGTGCGGATCTTGCTGTGTCCACTCACCCACGGCAGGCGGTCAGGCAGGGCGCAGTGCGGATCTGGCTGTGTCCACGCACCCACATCAGGTGGTCAGGCAGAGCGTAGTGCGGATATGGCTGTGTCCACTCACCCACGGCAGACGGGCAGGCAGGGCGCAGTGCGGATCTGGCTGTGTCCACTCACCCACGGCAGGCGGTCAGGCAGGACGCAGTGCGGATCTGGCTGTGTCCACGCACCCACAGCAGGCGGTCAGCCAGGGCGCAGTGCGGATGTGGCTCTGTCCATTCACCCACGGGAGACGGGCAGGCAGGGTGCAGTGCGGATCTGGCTGTGTCCACTCACCAACGTGAGACGGGCAGGCAAGGCGCAGTGCGGATCCGGCTGTGTCCACTCACCCACGGGAGACGGGCAGACAGGGCGCAGTGCGGATCCGGCTGTGTCCTTCACCCACGGGAGATGGGCAGAGACGGTGCAGTGTGGATCTGCCTATGTCCACTGACCCACGGCAGACGGGCAGGCAGGGCGCAGTGCGGATCTGGCTGTGTCTACTCACAGACGACAGGCGGTCAGGCAGGGCGCAGTGTGGATCTGGCTGTGTCCACTCACAGACGGGAGGCGGTCAGGCAGGGCGCAGTGCGGATCTGGCTGTGTCCACTCACCCACGGAAGACGGTCAGGCAGGGCGCAGTGCGGATCTGGCTGTGTCCACTCGCCCACGGCAGACGGGCATGCAGGGCGCAGTGTGGATCTGGCTGTGTCCACTGACCCACGGCAGACGGGCAGGCAGGACGCAGTGTGGATCTGGCTGTGTCCACTCACCCACGGCAGACGGGCAGGCAGGGCGCAGTGCGGATCTGGCTGTGTCCACTCACCCACGTGAGACGGGCAGGCAAGGCGCAGTGCGGATCTGGCTTGTCCACTCACCCACGGGAGACGGGCAGGCTGGGCGCAGTGCGGATCCGGCTGTGTCCACTCACCAACGGGAGATGGGCAGAGACGGTGCTGTGTTGATCTGGCTATGTCCACTGACCCACGGCACACGGCCAGGCAGGGCGCAGTACGGATCTGGCTGTGTCCACTCACCCACGGCAGGCGGTCAGGCAGGGTGCAGTGCGGATCTGGCTGTGTCCACGCACCCACAGCAGGTGGTCAGGCAGAGCGTAGTGCGGATCTGGCTGTGTCCACTCACCCACGGCAGATGGGCAGGCAGGGCGCAGTGCGGATCTGGCTGTGTCCACTCACCCACGGCTGGCGGTCAGGCAGGACGCAGTGCGGATCTGGCTGTGTCCACGCACCCACAGCAGGCGGTCAGGCAGGGCGCAGTGCGGATCTGGCTGTGTCCTCTCACCCACGGCAGACGGTCAGGCAGGGCGCAGTGCGGATCTGGCTGTGTCCACTCACCCACGGCAGACGGGCAGGCAGGGCGCAGTGCGGATCTGGCTGTGTCCACTCGCCCACGGGAGACGGGCAAGCAGGGCGCAGTGCGGATCTGGCTGTGTCCACTCGCCCACGGAAGGCGGTCAGGCAGGGCGCATTGCGGATCTTGCTGTGTCCACTCACCCACGGCAGGCGGTCAGGCAGGGCGCAGTGCGGATCTGGCTGTGTCCACGCACCCACATCAGGTGGTCAGGCAGAGCGTAGTGCGGATATGGCTGTGTCCACTCACCCACGGCAGACGGGCAGGCAGGGCGCAGTGCGGATCTGGCTGTGTCCACTCACCCACGGCAGGCGGTCAGGCAGGACGCAGTGCGGATCTGGCTGTGTCCACGCACCCACAGCAGGCGGTCAGGTAGGGCGCAGTGTGGATCTGGGTGTTTCCACTCACCCACGGCAGACGGTCAGGCAGGGCGCAGTGTGGATGTGGCTGTGTCCACTCACCCACGGCAGACGGGCAGGCAGGGCGCAGTGCGGATCTGGCTGTGTCCACTCGCCCACGGGAGACGGGCAGGCAGGGCGCAGTGCGGATCTGGCTGTGTCCACTCACCAACGGCAGGCGGTCAGGGAGGGCGCAGTGCGGATCTGGCTGTGTCCACTCACCCACGGCAGACGGGCAGGCAGGGCGCAGTGCGGATCTGGCTGTGTACACTCGCTCACGGCAGACGGGCAGGCAGGGCGCAGTGCGGATCTGGCTGTGTCCACTCGCCCACGGGAGACGGGCAGGCAGGGCGCAGTGCGGATCTGGCTGTGTCCACTCGCCCACGGAAGGCGGTCAGGCAGGGCGCAGTGCGGATCTTGCTGTGTCCACTCACCCACGGCAGGCGGTCAGGCAGGGCGCAGTGCGGATCTGGCTGTGTCCACGCACCCACATCAGGTGGTCAGGCAGAGCGTAGTGCGGATATGGCTGTGTCCACTCACCCACGGCAGACGGGCAGGCAGGGCGCAGTGCGGATCTGGCTGTGTCCACTCACCCACGGCAGGCGGTCAGGCAGGACGCAGTGCGGATCTGGCTGTGTCCACGCACCCACAGCAGGCGGTCAGCCAGGGCGCAGTGCGGATGTGGCTCTGTCCATTCACCCACGGGAGACGGGCAGGCAGGGTGCAGTGCGGATGTGGCTGTGTCCACTCACCAACGTGAGACGGGCAGGCAAGGCGCAGTGCGGATCCGGCTGTGTCCTTCACCCACGGGAGATGGGCAGAGACGGTGCAGTGTGGATCTGCCTATGTCCACTGACCCACGGCAGACGGGCAGGCAGGGCGCAGTACGGATCTGGCGGTGTCCACTCACCCAGGGCAGGAGGTCAGGCAGGGCGCAGTGCGGATCTGGCTGTGTCCACTCAACCACGGCAGACGGGCAGGCAGGGCGCAGTGTGGATCTGGCTGTGTCCACTCACCCACGGCATACGGTCAGGCAGGGCGCAGTGAGGATCTGGCTGTGTCCACTCACCCACGGCAGACGGGCAGGTAGGGCGCAGTGCGGATCTGGCTGTGTCCACTCGCCCACGGGAGACGGGCAGGCAGGGCGCAGTGCGGATCTGGCTGTGTCCACTCACCCACCTCAGTCGGTCAGGCAGGGCGCAGTGCGGATCTGGCTGTGTCCACTCACCCACGGCAGACGGGCAGGCAGGGCGCAGTGTGGATCTGGCTGTGTCCACGCACCCACAACAGGCGGTCAGACAGGGCGCAGTACGGATCTGGCGGTGTCCACTCACCCACGGCAGGAGGTCAGGCAGGGCGCAGTGCGGATCTGGCTGTGTCCACTCACCCACCGCAGGCGGTCAGGCAGGGAGCAGTGCGGATCTGGCTGTGTCCACGCACCCACAACAGGCGGTCAGACAGGGCGCAGTACGGATCTGGCTGTGTCCACTCACCCACGGGAGACGGGCAGGCAGGGCGCAGTGCGGATCTGGCTGTGTCCACTCACCCAGGGGAGACGGGCAGACAAGGCGCAGTGTGGATCTCGCTGTGTCCACTCACCCACGGGAGACGGGCAGGCAGGGCGCAGTGCGGATCTGGCTGTGTCCACTCGCCCACAGAAGACTGGCAGGCAGGGCGCAGTGCGGATCTGTCTGTGTCCACTCACCCACGGGAGACGAGCAGGCAGGGCGCAGTGCGGATCTGGCTGTGTCCACTCACTGACGGCAGACGGGCAGGCAAGGCGCAGTGCGGATCTGGCTGTGTCCACTCACCCACGGGAGACGGGCAGGCAGGGCGCAGTGCGGATCTGGCTGTGTCCACTCACCCACGGGAGACGAGCAGGCAGGGCGCAGTGCGGATCTGGCTGTGTCCACTCACCCACGGCAGACGGGCAAGCAGGGCGCAGTGTGGATCTGGCTGTGTCCACTGACCCACGGCAGACGGGCAGGCAGGACGCAGTGTGGATCTGGCTGTGTCCACTCACCCACGGCAGACGGGCAGGCAGGGCGCAGTGCGGATCTGGCTGTGTCCACTCACCCACGTGAGACGGGCAGGCAAGGCGCAGTGCGGATCTGGCTTGTCCACTCACCCACGGGAGACGGGCAGGCTGGGCGCAGTGCGGATCCGGCTGTGTCCACTCACCAACGGGAGATGGGCAGAGACGGTGCTGTGTTGATCTGGCTATGTCCACTGACCCACGGCACACGGCCAGGCAGGGCGCAGTACGGATCTGGCTGTGTCCACTCACCCACGGCAGGCGGTCAGGCAGGGTGCAGTGCGGATCTGGCTGTGTCCACGCACCCACAGCAGGTGGTCAGGAAGAGCGTAGTGCGGATCTGGCTGTGTCCACTCACCCACGGCAGATGGGCAGGCAGGGCGCAGTGCGGATCTGGCTGTGTCCACTCACCCAAGGCTGGCGGTCAGGCAGGACGCAGTGCGGATCTGGCTGTGTCCACGCACCCACAGCAGGCGGTCAGGCAGGGCGCAGTGCGGATCTGGCTGTGTCCTCTCACCCACGGCAGACGGTCAGGCAGGGCGCAGTGCGGATCTGGCTGTGTCCACTCACCCACGGCAGACGGGCAGGCAGGGCGCAGTGCGGATCTGGCTGTGTCCACTCGCCCACGGGAGATGGGCAGGCAGGGCGCAGTGCGGATCTGGCTGTGTCCACGCACCCACAGCAGGCGGTCAGGTAGGGCGCAGTGTGGATCTGGGTGTTTCCACTCACCCACGGCAGACGGTCAGGCAGGGCGCAGTGTGGATGTGGCTGTGTCCACTCACCCACGGCAGACGGGCAGGCAGGGCGCAGTGCGGATCTGGCTGTGTCCACTCGCCCACGGGAGACGGGCAGGCAGGGCGCAGTGCGGATCTGGCTGTGTCCACTCACCAACGGCAGGCGGTCAGGGAGGGCGCAGTGCGGATCTGGCTGTGTCCACTCACCCACGGCAGACGGGCAGGCAGGGCGCAGTGCGGATCTGGCTGTGTACACTCGCTCACGGCAGACGGGCAGGCAGGGCGCAGTGCGGATCTGGCTGTGTCCACTCGCCCACGGGAGACGGGCAGGCAGGGCGCAGTGCGGATCTGGCTGTGTCCACTCGCCCACGGAAGGCGGTCAGGCAGGGCGCAGTGCGGATCTTGCTGTGTCCACTCACCCACGGCAGGCGGTCAGGCAGGGCGCAGTGCGGATCTGGCTGTGTCCACGCACCCACATCAGGTGGTCAGGCAGAGCGTAGTGCGG
This sequence comes from Microcebus murinus, assembly GCF_040939455.1. Taxonomy (NCBI): domain Eukaryota; kingdom Metazoa; phylum Chordata; class Mammalia; order Primates; family Cheirogaleidae; genus Microcebus; species Microcebus murinus. Next base: position 310,725 of record NW_027438953.1, read on the forward strand.
ATATGGCTGTGTCCACTCACCCACGGCAGACGGGCAGGCAGGGCGCAGTGCGGATCTGGCTGTGTCCACTCACCCACGGCAGGCGGTCAGGCAGGACGCAGTGCGGATCTGGCTGTGTCCACGCACCCACAGCAGGCGGTCAGCCAGGGCGCAGTGCGGATGTGGCTCTGTCCATTCACCCACGGGAGACGGGCAGGCAGGGTGCAGTGCGGATCTGGCTGTGTCCACTCACCAACGTGAGACGGGCAGGCAAGGCGCAGTGCGGATCCGGCTGTGTCCACTCACCCACGGGAGACGGGCAGACAGGGCGCAGTGCGGATCCGGCTGTGTCCTTCACCCACGGGAGATGGGCAGAGACGGTGCAGTGTGGATCTGCCTATGTCCACTGACCCACGGCAGACGGGCAGGCAGGGCGCAGTGCGGATCTGGCTGTGTCTACTCACAGACGACAGGCGGTCAGGCAGGGCGCAGTGTGGATCTGGCTGTGTCCACTCACAGACGGGAGGCGGTCAGGCAGGGCGCAGTGCGGATCTGGCTGTGTCCACTCACCCACGGAAGACGGTCAGGCAGGGCGCAGTGCGGATCTGGCTGTGTCCACTCGCCCACGGCAGACGGGCATGCAGGGCGCAGTGTGGATCTGGCTGTGTCCACTGACCCACGGCAGACGGGCAGGCAGGACGCAGTGTGGATCTGGCTGTGTCCACTCACCCACGGCAGACGGGCAGGCAGGGCGCAGTGCGGATCTGGCTGTGTCCACTCACCCACGTGAGACGGGCAGGCAAGGCGCAGTGCGGATCTGGCTTGTCCACTCACCCACGGGAGACGGGCAGGCTGGGCGCAGTGCGGATCCGGCTGTGTCCACTCACCAACGGGAGATGGGCAGAGACGGTGCTGTGTTGATCTGGCTATGTCCACTGACCCACGGCACACGGCCAGGCAGGGCGCAGTACGGATCTGGCTGTGTCCACTCACCCACGGCAGGCGGTCAGGCAGGGTGCAGTGCGGATCTGGCTGTGTCCACGCACCCACAGCAGGTGGTCAGGCAGAGCGTAGTGCGGATCTGGCTGTGTCCACTCACCCACGGCAGATGGGCAGGCAGGGCGCAGTGCGGATCTGGCTGTGTCCACTCACCCACGGCTGGCGGTCAGGCAGGACGCAGTGCGGATCTGGCTGTGTCCACGCACCCACAGCAGGCGGTCAGGCAGGGCGCAGTGCGGATCTGGCTGTGTCCTCTCACCCACGGCAGACGGTCAGGCAGGGCGCAGTGCGGATCTGGCTGTGTCCACTCACCCACGGCAGACGGGCAGGCAGGGCGCAGTGCGGATCTGGCTGTGTCCACTCGCCCACGGGAGACGGGCAAGCAGGGCGCAGTGCGGATCTGGCTGTGTCCACTCGCCCACGGAAGGCGGTCAGGCAGGGCGCATTGCGGATCTTGCTGTGTCCACTCACCCACGGCAGGCGGTCAGGCAGGGCGCAGTGCGGATCTGGCTGTGTCCACGCACCCACATCAGGTGGTCAGGCAGAGCGTAGTGCGGATATGGCTGTGTCCACTCACCCACGGCAGACGGGCAGGCAGGGCGCAGTGCGGATCTGGCTGTGTCCACTCACCCACGGCAGGCGGTCAGGCAGGACGCAGTGCGGATCTGGCTGTGTCCACGCACCCACAGCAGGCGGTCAGGTAGGGCGCAGTGTGGATCTGGGTGTTTCCACTCACCCACGGCAGACGGTCAGGCAGGGCGCAGTGTGGATGTGGCTGTGTCCACTCACCCACGGCAGACGGGCAGGCAGGGCGCAGTGCGGATCTGGCTGTGTCCACTCGCCCACGGGAGACGGGCAGGCAGGGCGCAGTGCGGATCTGGCTGTGTCCACTCACCAACGGCAGGCGGTCAGGGAGGGCGCAGTGCGGATCTGGCTGTGTCCACTCACCCACGGCAGACGGGCAGGCAGGGCGCAGTGCGGATCTGGCTGTGTACACTCGCTCACGGCAGACGGGCAGGCAGGGCGCAGTGCGGATCTGGCTGTGTCCACTCGCCCACGGGAGACGGGCAGGCAGGGCGCAGTGCGGATCTGGCTGTGTCCACTCGCCCACGGAAGGCGGTCAGGCAGGGCGCAGTGCGGATCTTGCTGTGTCCACTCACCCACGGCAGGCGGTCAGGCAGGGCGCAGTGCGGATCTGGCTGTGTCCACGCACCCACATCAGGTGGTCAGGCAGAGCGTAGTGCGGATATGGCTGTGTCCACTCACCCACGGCAGACGGGCAGGCAGGGCGCAGTGCGGATCTGGCTGTGTCCACTCACCCACGGCAGGCGGTCAGGCAGGACGCAGTGCGGATCTGGCTGTGTCCACGCACCCACAGCAGGCGGTCAGCCAGGGCGCAGTGCGGATGTGGCTCTGTCCATTCACCCACGGGAGACGGGCAGGCAGGGTGCAGTGCGGATGTGGCTGTGTCCACTCACCAACGTGAGACGGGCAGGCAAGGCGCAGTGCGGATCCGGCTGTGTCCACTCACCCACGGGAGACGGGCAGACAGGGCGCAGTGCGGATCCGGCTGTGTCCTTCACCCACGGGAGATGGGCAGAGACGGTGCAGTGTGGATCTGCCTATGTCCACTGACCCACGGCAGACGGGCAGGCAGGGCGCAGTACGGATCTGGCGGTGTCCACTCACCCAGGGCAGGAGGTCAGGCAGGGCGCAGTGCGGATCTGGCTGTGTCCACTCAACCACGGCAGACGGGCAGGCAGGGCGCAGTGTGGATCTGGCTGTGTCCACTCACCCACGGCATACGGTCAGGCAGGGCGCAGTGAGGATCTGGCTGTGTCCACTCACCCACGGCAGACGGGCAGGTAGGGCGCAGTGCGGATCTGGCTGTGTCCACTCGCCCACGGGAGACGGGCAGGCAGGGCGCAGTGCGGATCTGGCTGTGTCCACTCACCCACCTCAGTCGGTCAGGCAGGGCGCAGTGCGGATCTGGCTGTGTCCACTCACCCACGGCAGACGGGCAGGCAGGGCGCAGTGTGGATCTGGCTGTGTCCACGCACCCACAACAGGCGGTCAGACAGGGCGCAGTACGGATCTGGCGGTGTCCACTCACCCACGGCAGGAGGTCAGGCAGGGCGCAGTGCGGATCTGGCTGTGTCCACTCACCCACCGCAGGCGGTCAGGCAGGGAGCAGTGCGGATCTGGCTGTGTCCACGCACCCACAACAGGCGGTCAGACAGGGCGCAGTACGGATCTGGCTGTGTCCACTCACCCACGGGAGACGGGCAGGCAGGGCGCAGTGCGGATCTGGCTGTGTCCACTCACCCAGGGGAGACGGGCAGACAAGGCGCAGTGTGGATCTCGCTGTGTCCACTCACCCACGGGAGACGGGCAGGCAGGGCGCAGTGCGGATCTGGCTGTGTCCACTCGCCCACAGAAGACTGGCAGGCAGGGCGCAGTGCGGATCTGTCTGTGTCCACTCACCCACGGGAGACGAGCAGGCAGGGCGCAGTGCGGATCTGGCTGTGTCCACTCACTGACGGCAGACGGGCAGGCAAGGCGCAGTGCGGATCTGGCTGTGTCCACTCACCCACGGGAGACGGGCAGGCAGGGCGCAGTGCGGATCTGGCTGTGTCCACTCACCCACGGGAGACGAGCAGGCAGGGCGCAGTGCGGATCTGGCTGTGTCCACTCACCCACGGCAGACGGGCAAGCAGGGCGCAGTGTGGATCTGGCTGTGTCCACTGACCCACGGCAGACGGGCAGGCAGGACGCAGTGTGGATCTGGCTGTGTCCACTCACCCACGGCAGACGGGCAGGCAGGGCGCAGTGCGGATCTGGCTGTGTCCACTCACCCACGTGAGACGGGCAGGCAAGGCGCAGTGCGGATCTGGCTTGTCCACTCACCCACGGGAGACGGGCAGGCTGGGCGCAGTGCGGATCCGGCTGTGTCCACTCACCAACGGGAGATGGGCAGAGACGGTGCTGTGTTGATCTGGCTATGTCCACTGACCCACGGCACACGGCCAGGCAGGGCGCAGTACGGATCTGGCTGTGTCCACTCACCCACGGCAGGCGGTCAGGCAGGGTGCAGTGCGGATCTGGCTGTGTCCACGCACCCACAGCAGGTGGTCAGGAAGAGCGTAGTGCGGATCTGGCTGTGTCCACTCACCCACGGCAGATGGGCAGGCAGGGCGCAGTGCGGATCTGGCTGTGTCCACTCACCCAAGGCTGGCGGTCAGGCAGGACGCAGTGCGGATCTGGCTGTGTCCACGCACCCACAGCAGGCGGTCAGGCAGGGCGCAGTGCGGATCTGGCTGTGTCCTCTCACCCACGGCAGACGGTCAGGCAGGGCGCAGTGCGGATCTGGCTGTGTCCACTCACCCACGGCAGACGGGCAGGCAGGGCGCAGTGCGGATCTGGCTGTGTCCACTCGCCCACGGGAGATGGGCAGGCAGGGCGCAGTGCGGATCTGGCTGTGTCCACTCGCCCACGGAAGGCGGTCAGGCAGGGCGCAGTGCGGATCTTGCTGTGTCCACTCACCCACGGCAGGCGGTCAGGCAGGGCGCAGTGCGGATCTGGCTGTGTCCACGCACCCACATCAGGTGGTCAGGCAGAGCGTAGTGCGGATATGGCTGTGTCCACTCACCCACGGCAGACGGGCAGGCAGGGCGCAGTGCGGATCTGGCTGTGTCCACTCACCCACGGCAGGCGGTCAGGCAGGACGCAGTGCGGATCTGGCTGTGTCCACGCACCCACAGCAGGCGGTCAGGTAGGGCGCAGTGTGGATCTGGGTGTTTCCACTCACCCACGGCAGACGGTCAGGCAGGGCGCAGTGTGGATGTGGCTGTGTCCACTCACCCACGGCAGACGGGCAGGCAGGGCGCAGTGCGGATCTGGCTGTGTCCACTCGCCCACGGGAGACGGGCAGGCAGGGCGCAGTGCGGATCTGGCTGTGTCCACTCACCAACGGCAGGCGGTCAGGGAGGGCGCAGTGCGGATCTGGCTGTGTCCACTCACCCACGGCAGACGGGCAGGCAGGGCGCAGTGCGGATCTGGCTGTGTACACTCGCTCACGGCAGACGCGCAGGCAGGGCGCAGTGCGGATCTGGCTGTGTCCACTCGCCCACGGGAGACGGGCAGGCAGGGCGCAGTGCGGATCTGGCTGTGTCCACTCACCCACGGCAGACGGGCAAGCAGGGCGCAGTGTGGATCTGGCTGTGTCCACTGACCCACGGCAGACGGGCAGGCAGGACGCAGTGTGGATCTGGCTGTGTCCACTCACCCACGGCAGACGGGCAGGCAGGGCGCAGTGCGGATCTGGCTGTGTCCACTCACCCACGTGAGACGGGCAGGCAAGGCGCAGTGCGGATCTGGCTTGTCCACTCACCCACGGGAGACGGGCAGGCTGGGCGCAGTGCGGATCCGGCTGTGTCCACTCACCCACGGGAGATGGGCAGAGACGGTGCTGTGTTGATCTGGCTATGTCCACTGACCCACGGCACACGGCCAGGCAGGGCGCAGTACGGATCTGGCTGTGTCCACTCACCCACGGCAGGCGGTCAGGCAGGGTGCAGTGCGGATCTGGCTGTGTCCACGCACCCACAGCAGGTGGTCAGGCAGAGCGTAGTGCGGATCTGGCTGTGTCCACTCACCCACGGCAGACGGGCAGGCAGGGCGCAGTGCGGATCTGGCTGTGTCCACTCACCCACGGCTGGCGGTCAGGCAGGACGCAGTGCGGATCTGGCTGTGTCCACGCACCCACAGCAGGCGGTCAGGCAGGGCGCAGTGCGGATCTGGCTGTGTCCACTCACCCACGGCAGACGGTCAGGCAGGGCGCAGTGCGGATCTGGCTGTGTCCACTCACCCACGACAGACGGGCAGGCAGGGCGCAGTGCGGATCTGGCTGTGTCCACTCGCCCACGGGAGACGGGCAGGCAGGGCGCAGTGCGGATCTGGCTGTGTCCACTCGCCCACGGAAGGCGGTCAGGCAGGGCGCAGTGCGGATGTTGCTGTGTCCACTCACCCACGGCAGGCGGTCAGGCAGGGCGCAGTGCGGATCTGGCTGTGTCCACGCACCCACATCAGGTGGTCAGGCAGAGCGTAGTGCGGATATGGCTGTGTCCACTCACCCACGGCAGACGGGCAGGCAGGGCGCAGTGCGGATCTGGCTGTGTCCACTCACCCACGGCAGGCGGTCAGGCAGGACGCAGTGCGGATCTGGCTGTGTCCACGCACCCACAGCAGGCGGTCAGCCAGGGCGCAGTGCGGATGTGGCTCTGTCCATTCACCCACGGGAGACGGGCAGACAGGGCGCAGTGCGGATCCGGCTGTGTCCTTCACCCACGGGAGATGGGCAGAGACGGTGCTGTGTGGATCTGCCTATGTCCACTGACCCACGGCAGACGGGCAGGCAGCGCGCAGTACGGATCTGGCGGTGTCCACTCACCCACGGCAGGAGGTCAGGCAGGAGGCAGTGCGGATCTGGCTGTGTCCACTCAACCACGGCAGACGGGCAGGCAGGGCGCAGTGTGGATCTGGCTGTGTCCACTCACCCACGGCATACGGTCAGGCAGGGCGCAGTGAGGATCTGGCTGTGTCCACTCACCCACGGCAGACGGGCAGGTAGGGCGCAGTGCGGATCTGGCTGTGTCCACTCGCCCACGGGAGACGGGCAGGCAGGGCGCAGTGCGGATCTGGCTGTGTCCACTCACCCACGGCAGACGGGCAGGCAGGGCGCAGTGTGGATCTGGCTGTGTCCACTCACCCACGGCAGATGGTCAGGCAGGGCGCAGTGCGGATCTGGCTGTGTCCACTCACCCACGGCAGATGGGCAGGCAGTGCGCAGTGCGGATCTGGCTGTGTCCACTCGCCCACGGGAGACGGGCAGGCAGGGCGCAGTGCGGATCTGGCTGTGTCCACTGGCCCATGGCAGGCGGTCAGGCAGGGTGCAGTGCGGATCTGGCTGTGTCCACTCACCCACGGCAGACGGTCCGGCAGGGCGCAGTGCGGATCTGGTGTGTCCACTCACCCACGGCAGGCGGTCCGGCAGGGCGCAGTGCGGATCTGTCTGTGTCCACGCACCCACAGCAGGCGGTCAGCCAGGGCGCAGTGCGGATGTGGCTCTGTCCATTCACCCACGGGAGACGGGCAGGCAGGGTGCAGTGCGGATCCGGCTGTGTCCACTCACCAACGTGAGACGGGCAGGCAAGGCGCAGTGCGGATCCGGCTGTGTCCACTCACCCACGGGAGACGGGCAGGCAGGGCGCAGTGCGGATCCGGCTGTGTCCACTCACCCACGGGAGATGGGCAGAGACGGTGCTGTGTGGATCTGCCTATGTCCACTGACCCACGGCAGACGGGCAGGCAGGGCGCAGTACGGATCTGGCGTTGTCCACTCACCCACGGCAGGCGGTCAGGCAGGGCGCAGTGCGGATCTGGCTGTGTCCACTCAACCACGGCAGACGGGCAGGCAGGGCGCAGTGTGGATCTGGCTGTGTCCACTCACCCACGGCATACGGTCAGGCAGGGCGCAGTGAGGATCTGGCTGTGTCCACTCACCCACGGCAGACGGGCAGGTAGGGCGCAGTGCGGATCTGGCTGTGTCCACTCGCCCACGGGAGACGGTCAGGCAGGGCGCAGTGCGGATCTGGCTGTGTCCACTCACCCACCTCAGTCGGTCAGGCAGGGCGCAGTGCGGATCTGGCTGTGTCCACTCACCCACGGCAGACGGGCAGGCAGGGCGCAGTGTGGATCTGGCTGTGTCCACTCACCCACGGCAGATGGTCAGGCAGGGCGCAGTGCGGATCTGGCTGTGTCCACTCACCCACGGCAGACGGTCAGGCAGTGCGCAGTGCGGATCTGGCTGTGTCCACTCGCCCACGGGAGACGGGCAGGCAGGGCGCAGTGCGGATCTGGCTGTGTCCACTCGTCCACGCCAGGCGGTCAGGCAGGGCGCAGTTCGGATCTGGCTGTGTCCACTCACCCACGGCAGACGGTCTGGCAGGGCGCAGTGCGGATCTGGCTGTGTCCACTCACCCACGGCAGGCGGTCAGGCAGGGCGCAGTGTGGGTCTGGCTGTGTCCACGCACCCACAGCAGGCGGTCAGCCAGGGCGCAGTGCGGATCTGGCTGTGTCCATTCACCCACGGGAGACGGGCAGGCAGGGTGCAGTGCGGATCTGGCTGTGTCCACTCACCAACGTGAGTCGGGCAGGCAAGGCGCAGTGTGGATCCGGCTGTGTCCACTCACCCACGGGAGATGGGCAGAGACGGTGCTGTGTGGATCTGGCTATGTCCACTGACCCACGGCCGACGGTCAGACAGGGTGCTGTGTGGATCTGGCTGTGTCCACTCACCCTCGGGAGACGGGCAGGCAGGGCGCAGTGCGGAACTGGCTGTGTCCTCTCACCCACGGCAGGCGGTCAGGCAGGGCGCAGTGTGGGTCTGGCTGTGTCCACGCACCCACAGCAGGCGGTCAGCCAGGGCGCAGTGCGGATGTGGCTCTGGCCATTCACCCACGGGAGACGGGCAGGCAGGGCGCAGTGCGGATCTGGCTGTGTCCACTCACCCACGGCAGGCGGTCAGGCAGGGCGCAGTGTGGGTCTGGCTGTGTCCACGCACCCACAGCAGGCGGTCAGCCAGGGCGCAGTGCGGATGTGGCTCTGTCCATTCACCCACGGGAGACGGGCAGGCAGGGTGCAGTGCGGATCTGGCTGTGTCCACTCACCCACGGGAGACGGGCAGACAGGGCGCAGTTCGGATCCGGCTGTGTCCACTCACCCACGGGAGATGGGCAGAGACGGTGCTGTGTGGATCTGCCTATGTCCACTGACCCACGGCAGACGGGCAGGCAGGGCGCAGTACGGATCTGGCGGTGTCCACTCACCCACGGCAGGCGGTCAGGCAGGGCGCAGTGCGGATCTGGCTGTGTCCACTCGCACACGGCAGAGGGGCAGGCAGGGCACAGTGCGGATCTGGCTGTGTCCACTCACCCACGGCAGACGGGCAGGCAGGGCGCAGTGCGGATCTGGCTGTGTCCACTCACCCACCTCAGTCGGTCAGGCAGGGCGCAGTGCGGATCTGGCTGTGTCCACTCACCCACGGCAGACGGGCAGGCAGGGCGCAGTGTGGATCTGGCTGTGTCCACTCACCCACGGCAGATGGTCAGGCAGGGCGCAGTGCGGATCTTGCTGTGTCCACTCACCCACGGCAGACGGGCAGGCAGGGCGCAGTGCGGATCTGGCTGTGTCCACTCGCCCACGGGAGACGGGCAGGCAGGGCGCAGTGCGGATCTGGCTATGTCCACTCACCCACGGCAGACGGTCTGGCAGGGCGCAGTGCGGATCTGGCTGTGTCCACTCACCCACGGCAGGCGGTCAGGCAGGGCGCAGTGTGGGTCTGGCTGTGTCCACGCACCCACAGCAGGCGGTCAGGCAGGGCGCAGTGCGGATCTGGCTGTGTCCATTCACCCACGGGAGACGGGCAGGCAAGGCTCAGTGCATATCTGGCTGTGTCCACTCACCCACGAGAGACGGGCAGGCAGGGCGCAGTGCGGATCTGGCTGTGTCCACTCACCCATGGGAGACGGGCAGGCAAGGCGCAGTGCGGATCTGGCTTTGTCCACTCACCAACGGGAGACGGGCAGAGACGGTGCAGTGTGGATCTGGCTATGTCCACTGACCCACGGCAGACGGGCAGGCAGGGAGCAGTACGGATCTGGCTGTGTCCACTTACCCAGGGCAGGCGGTCAGGCAGGGCGCAGTGCGGATCTCGCTGTGTCCACTCACCCACGGGAGACGGGCAGGCAGTGCTCAGTGCGGATCTGGCTGTGTCCACTCGCCCACAGAAGACGGGCAGGCAGGGCGCAGTGCGGATCTGGCTGTGTCCACTCGCCCACAGAAGACGGGCAGGCAGGGCGCAGTGCGGATCTGGCTGTGTCCACTCGCCCACGGCAGACGGTCAGGCAGGGCGCAGTGCGGATCTGGCTGTGTCCACTCGCCCACGGCAGACGGGCAGGCAGGGCGCAGTGCGGATCTGGCTGTGTCCACTCGCCCACGGGATACGGGCAGGCATGGCGCAGTGCGGATCTGTCTGTGTCAACTCACCCAAGGGAGACTGGCAGGTAGGGCGCAGTGCGGACCTGGCTGTGTCCACTCGCCCACGGCGGACGGGCAGGCAGGGCGCAGTGTGGATCTGGCTGTGTCCACTCACCCACGGCAGACTGTCAGGCAGGGCGCAGTGCGGATCTGGCTGTGTCCACTCACCCACGGCAGACGGCAGGCAGGTCGCAGTGCGGATCTGGCTGTGTCCACTCGCCCACGGCAGACGGTCAGCCAGGGCGCAGTGCGGATCTGGCTGTGTCCACTCGCCCACGGCAGGCGGTCAGGCAGGGTGCAGTGCGGATCTGGCTGTGTCCACTCACCCACAGCAGACGGTCAGGCATGGCGCAGTGCGGATCTGGCTGTGTCCACTCACCCACGGCAGGCGGTCAGGCAGGGCGCAGTGCGGATCTGGCTGTGTCCACGCACCCACAGCAGGCGGTCAGCCAGGGCGCAGTGCGGATTTGACTGTGTCCATTCACCCACGGGAGACGGGCAGGCAGGGCGCAGTGCGGATCTGGCTGTGTCCACTCACCCACGGCAGGCGGTCAGGCACGGCGCAGTGCGGATCTGGCTGTGTCCACTCACCCACGGCAGACGGTCAGGCAGGGCGCAGTGCGGATCTGGCTGTGTCCACTCACCCACGGAAGGCGGTCAGGCAGGGCGCAGTGCGGATCTGGCTGTGTCCACTCGCCCACGGCCGACGGGCAGGCAGGGCGCAGTGCGGATCTGGCTGTGTCCACTCTCCCACGGCAGACGGTCAGGCAGGGCGCAGTGCGGATCTGGCTGTGTCTACTTGCCCACGGCAGATTGGCAGGCAGGGCGCAGTGCGGATCTGGCTGTGTCCCCTCACCCAGGGGAGACGAGCAGGCAAGGCGCAGTGTGGATCTGGCTGTGTCCACTCACCCACGGGAGACGGGCAGAGAGGGTGCTGTGTGGATATGGCTGTGTCCACTGACCCACGGCAGATGGGTAGGCAGGGCGCAGTGCGGATCTGGCTTGTCCACTCACCCACGGCAGACGGTCAGACAGGGTGCAGTGCGGATCTGGCTGTGTCCACTCACCCATGGGAGACGGGAAGGCAGGGCGCAGTGCGGATCTGGCTGTGTCCACTCACCCACGAGAGACGGGCAGGCAAGGCTCAGTGCGGATCTGGCTTGTCCATCCACCCACGGGAGATGGGCAGGCAAGGCTCAGTGCAGATCTGGCTGTGTCCACTCACCCACGGGAGAAGGGCAGGCAGGGCGCAGTGCGGATCTGGCTGTGTCCACTCACCCATGGGAGACGGGCCGGCAAGGCGCAGTGCGGATCTGGCTGTGTCCACTCACCCACGGGAGACGGGCAGGCAAGGCTCACTGCAGATCTGGCTGTGTCCACTCACCCACGAGAGACGGGCAGGCAGGGCGCAGTGCGGATCTAGCTGTGTCCACTCACCCACGGCAGACGGGCAGGCAAGGCGCAGTGCGGATCTGGCTGTGTCCACTCACCAACGGGAGACGGGCAGAGACGGTGCTGTGTGGATCTGGCTATCTCCACTGACCCACGGCAGACGGGCAGGCAGGGAGCAGTACGGATCTGGCTGTGTCCACTTACCCACGGCAGTCGGTCAGGCAGGGCGCAGTGCGGATCTCGCTGTGTCCACTCACCCACGGGAGACGGGCAGGCAGGGCGCAGTGCGGATCTGGCTGTGTCCACTCACCCACGGGAGACGGGTAGGCAGCACGAAATGCGGATGTGGCTGTGCCCACTCGCCCACGGGAGACGGGCAGGCAGGGAGCAGTGCGGATCTGGATGTGTCCACTCACCCACGGCAGGCGGTCAGGCAGGGCGCAGTGCGGATCTGGCTGTGTCCACTCACCCACGGCAGACGGTCAGGCAGGGCGCAGTGCGGATCTGGCTGTGTCCACTCGCCCACGGCAGATGGGCAGGCAGGGCGCAGTGCGGATCTGGCTGTGTCCACTAGCCCACTGGAGACGGGCGGGCAGGGCGCAGTGCGGATCTGGCTGTGTCCACTCACCCACGGGAGACGGGCAGGCAGGGCGCAGTGCGGATCTGGCTGTGTCCACTCACTGACGGCAAACGGGCAGGCAAGGCGCAGTGCGGATCTGGCAGTGTCCACTCACCCACGGGAGATGGGCAGGCATGGCGCAGTGCGGATCTGGCTGTGTCCACTCACCCACGGGAGACGGGCAGGCAGGGCGCAGTGCGGATCTGGCTTTGTCCACTCACCCATGGCAGACGGGCAGGCAGGGCGCAGTGTGGATCTGGCTGTGTCCACTCACCCACGGCAGACGGTCAGGCAGGGCGCAGTGCGGATCTGGCTGTGTCCACTCACCCACTGCAGACGGGCAGGTAGGGCGCAGTGCGGATCTGGCTGTGTCCACTCGCCCACGGGATACGGGCATGCAGGGCGCAGTGCGGATCTGGCTGTTTCCACTCACCCACGGCAGGCGGTCAGGCAAGGCGCAGTGCGGATCTGGCTGTGTCCACTCACCCACGGGAGACGGGCAGGCAGGGCGCAGTGCGGATCTGGCTGTGTCCACTCACCAACGTGAGTCGGGCAGGAAAGGCGCAGTGCGGATCCGGCTGTGTCCACTCACCCACGGGAGATGGGCAGAGACGGTGCTGTGTGGATCTGGCTATGTCCACTGACCCACGGCAGACGGTCAGACAGGGTGCTGTGTGGATTTGGCTGTGTCCACTCACCCTCGGGAGACGGGCAGGCAGGGCGCAGTGCGGAACTGGCTGTGTCTTCTCACCCACGGCAGGCGGTCAGGCATGGTGGAGTTCGGATCTGGCTGTTCCACTCACCCACGGGAGACGGGCAGGCAGGGCGCAGTACGGATCTGGCTGTGTCCACTCACCTACGGGAGTCAGGCAGGCAGGGCGCAGTGCGGATCTGGCTGTGTCCACTCACCCACGGGAGACGGGCAGGCAGGGCACACTGCGGATCTGGCTGTGTCCACTCACCCACGGGGGACGGGCAGGCAGGGCGCAGTGCGGATCTGGCTGTGTCCACTCGCCCACGGGAGACAGGCAGGCAGGGCGCAGTGCGGATCTGGCTGTGTCCACTCACCCACGGGAGACGGGCAGGCAGGGCGCAGTGCGGATCCGGCTGTGTCCACTCACCCACGGGAGATGGGCAGAGACGGTGCTGTGTGGATCTGGCTATGTCCACTGACCCACGGCAGACGGGCAGGCAGGGCGCAGTACAGATCTGGCTGTGTCCACTCACCCACGGCAGGCGGTCAGGCAGGGCGCAGTGCGGATCTGGCTGTGTCCACTCTCTGACGGCAGGCGGTTAGGCAGGGCGTAGTGCGGATCTGGCTGTGTTCACTCACCCACGGCAGACGGTCAGGCAGGGCGCAGTGCGGATCTGGCTGTGTCCACTCACCCACGGCAGCCGGGCAGGCAGGGCGCAGTGCGGATCTGGCTGTGTCCACTAACCAACGAGAGACGGGCAGGCAGGGCGCACTGCGGATTTGGCTGTGTCGACTCACCCACGGCAGGCGGTCAGGCAGGACGCAGTGCGTATCTGGCTGTGTCCACTCACCCACGGCAGACGGACAGGCAGGGCGCATTGCGGATCTGGCTGTGTCCACTCGCCCACGGCAGAGGGGCAGGCAGGGCGCAGTGTGGATCTGGCTGTGTCCACTCACCCACGGCAGACGGTCAGGCAGGGCGCAGTGCGGATCTGGCTGTGTCCACTCGCCCACGGCAGACGGGCAGGCAGGGCGCAGTGCGGATCTGGCTGTGTCCACTCACCCACGGAGACGGGCAGGCAGGGCGCAGTGCGGATCTGGCTGAGTCCACTCACCCACGGGAGACAAGCAGGCAGGGCGCAGTGCGCATCTGGCAGTGTCCACTCACCCACGGCAGACGGGCAAGCAGGGCGCCGTGTGGATCTGGCTGTGTCCACTGACCCACGGCAGACAGGCAGGCAGGGCGCAGTGTGAATCTGGCTGTGTCCACTCACCCATGGAAGACGGGCAGGCAGGGCGCAGTGCGGATCTGGCTGTGTCCACTCACCCACGTGAGACGGGCAGGCAAGGCGCAGTGCAGATCTGGCTTGTCCACTCACCCACGGGAGACGGGCAGGCTGGGCGCAGTGCGGATCCGGCTGTGTCCACTCACCCACGGGAGATGGGCAGAGACGGTGCTGTGTGGATCTGGCTATGTCCACTGACCCACGGCACACTGCCAGGCACGTCGCAGTACGGATCTGGCTGTGTCCACTCACCCACGGCAGGCGGTCAGGCAGGGTGCAGTGCGGATCTGGCTGTGTCCACGCACACACAGCAGGCCGTCAGGCAGGGCGTAGTGCGGATCTGGCTGTGTCCACTCACCCACGGCAGACGGGCAGGCAGGGCGCAGTGCGGATCTGGCTGTGTCCACTCACCCACTGCAGGCGGTCAGGCAGGACGCAGTGCGGATCTGGCTGTGTCCACGCAACCACAGCAGGCGGTCAGGCAGGGCGCAGTGCGGATCTGGCTGTGTCCACTCACCCATGGCACACGGTCAGGCAGGGCGCAGTGCGGATCTGGCTGTGTCCACTCACCCACGGCAGACGGTCAGGCAGGGCGCAGTGCGGATCTGGCTGTGTCCACTCACCCACGGCAGACGGGCAGGCAGTGCGCAGTGTGGATCTGGGTGTGTCCACTCACCCACGGGAGACGGGCAGAGAGGGTGCTGTGTGGATATGGCTATGTACACTGACCCATGGGAGACGGTCAGGCAGGGCGCAATGCGGATCTGGCTGTGTCCACTCACCCACGGCAGACGGGCAGGCAGGGCGCAGTGCGGATCTGGCTGTGTCCACTCGCCCAAGGGAGACGGGCAGGCAAGGCGCAGTGCGTATCTGGCTGTGTCTACTCACCCACGGCAGGCGGTCATGCAGGGCACAGTGCAGATCTGGCTGTGTCCACTCACCCACGGCAGACGGTCAGGCAGGGCGCAGTGCGGATCTGGCTTTGTCCACTCGCCCACGGCAGATGGGCAGGCAGGGCATAGTGTGGATCTGGCTGTGTCCACTCACCCACGGCAGACGGTCAGGCAGGGCGCAGTGCGGATCTGGCTGTGTCCACTCGCCCACGGCAGACGGGCAGGCAGGGCGCAGTGCGGATCTGGCTGTGTTCACTCGCCCATGGGAGACGGGCAGGCAGGGTGCAGTGCGGATCTGTCTGTGTCCACTCACCCACGGGAGACGGGCAGGCAGGGCGCAGTGCGGATCTGGCTGTGTCCACTCACTGACGGCAGACGGGGAGGCAAGGCGCAGTGCGGATCGGGCTCTGTCCATTCACCCACCGGAGACGGGCAGGCAGGGCGCAGTGCGGATGTGGCTGTGTCCACTCATTCACGGGAGACGGGCAGGCAGGGCGCAGTGCGGATCTGGCTGTGTCCACTCACAGACGACAGGCGGTCAGGCAGGGCGCAGTGTGGATCTGGCTGTGTCCACTCACAGACGGGAGGCGGTCAGGCAGGGCGCAGTGCGGATCTGGCTGTGTCCACTCACCCACGGCAGACGGTCAGGCAGGGCGCAGTGCGGATCTGGCTGTGTCCACTCGCCCACGGCAGACGGGCATGCAGGGCGCAGTGTGGATCTGGCTGTGTTCACTCGCCCATGGGAGACGGGCAGGCAGGGTGCAGTGCGGATCTGTCTGTGTCCACTCACCCACGGGAGACGGGCAGGCAGGGCGCAGTGCGGATCTGGCTGTGTCCACTCACTGACGGCAGACGGGGAGGCAAGGCGCAGTGCGGATCGGGCTCTGTCCACTCACCCACCGGAGACGGGCAGGCAGGGCGCAGTGCGGATGTGGCTGTGTCCACTCATTCACGGGAGACGGGCAGGCAGGGCGCAGTGCGGATCTGGCTGTGTCCACTCACAGACGGCAGGCGGTCAGGCAGGGCGCAGTGTGGATCTGGCTGTGTCCACTCACAGACGGGAGGCGGTCAGGCAGGGCGCAGTGCGGATCTGGCTGTGTCCACTCACCCACGGCAGACGGTCAGGCAGGGCGCAGTGCGGATCTGGCTGTGTCCACTCGCCCACGGCAGACGGGCATGCAGGGCGCAGTGTGGATCTGGCTGTGTCCACTCACCCACGGCAGACGGTCAGGCAGGGCGCAGTGCGGATCTGGCTGTGTCCACTCGCCCACGGCAGACGGGCAGGCAGGGCGCAGTGCGGATCTGGCTGTGTCCACTCGCCCACGGGAGACGGGCAGGCAGGGCGCAGTGCGGATCTGGCTGTGTCCACTCACCCACGGCAGGCGGTAAGGCAGGGCGCAGTGCGGATCTGGCTGTGTACACTCACCCACGGCAGGCGGTCAGGCAGGGAGCAGTGCGGATCTGGCGGTGTCCACGCACCCACAGCAGGCGGTCAGACAGGGCGCAGTGCGGATCTGGCTGTGTCCACTCACCCACGGGATACGGGCAGGCAGGGCGCAGTGCGGATCTGGCTGTGTCCACTCACCCAGGGGAGACGGGCAGACAAGGCGCAGTGTGGATCTGGCTGTGTCCACTCACCCACGGGAGACGAGCAGGCAGGGCGCAGTGCGGATCTGGCTGTGTCCACTCACCCACGGCAGACGGGCAAGCAGGGCGCAGTGTGGATCTGGCTGTGTCCACTGACCCACGGCAGACGGGCAGGCAGGACGCAGTGTGGATCTGGCTGTGCCCACTCACCCACGGCAGACGGGCAGGCAGGGCGCAGTGCGGATCTGGCTGTGTCCACTCATCCACGTGAGACGGGCAGGCAAGGCGCAGTGCGGATCTGGCTTTTCCACTCACCCACGGGAGACGGGCAGGCTGGGCGCAGTGCGGATCCGGCTGTGTCCACTCACCCACGGGAGATGGGCAGAGACGGTGCTGTGTTGATCTGGCTATGTCCACTGACCCACGGCACACGGCCAGGCAGGGCGCAGTACGGATCTGGCTGTGTCCACTCACCCACGGCAGGCGGTCAGGCAGAGCGTAGTGCGGATATGGCTGTGTCCACTCACCCACGGCAGACGGGCAGGCAGGGCGCAGTGCGGATCTGGCTGTGTCCACTCACACACGGCAGGCGGTCAGGCAGGACGCAGTGCGGATCTGGCTGTGTCCACGCACCCACAGCAGGCGGTCAGGTAGGGCGCAGTGTGGATCTGGGTGTGTCCACTCACCCACGGCAGACGGTCAGGCAGGGCGCAGTGTGGATGTGGCTGTGTCCACTCACCCACGGCAGACGGGCAGGCAGGGCGCAGTGCGGATCTGGCTGTGTCCACTCGCCCACGGGAGACGGGCAGGCAGGGCGCAGTGCGGATCTGGCTGTGTCCACTCACCCACGGCAGGCGGTCAGGGAGGGCGCAGTGCGGACCTGGCTGTGTCCACTCACCCACGGCATACGGGCAGGCAGGGCGCAGTGCGGATCTGGCTGTGTACACTCGCTCACGGCAGACGGGCAGGCAGGGCGCAGTGCGGATCTGGCTGTGTCCACTCGCCCACGGGAGACGGGCAGGCAGGGCGCAGTGCGGATCTGGCTGTGTCCACTCACCCATGGGAGACGGACAGGCAGGGCGCAGTGCGGATCTGGCTGTGTCCACTCACTGACGGCAAACGGGCAGGCAAGGCGCAGTGCGGATGTGGCTGTGTCCACTCACCCACGGGAGAAGGGCAGGCAGGGCGCAGTGCGGATCTGGCTATGTCCACTCACCCACGGGAGACGGGCAGGCAGGGCGCAGTGCGGATCTGGCTGTGTCCACTGACCCACGGCAGACGGTCAGACAGGGTGCTGTGTGGATCTGGCTGTGTCCACTCACCCTCGGGAGACGGGCAGGCAGGGCGCAGTGCGGAACTGGCTGTGTCCTCTCACCCACGGCAGGCGGTCAGGCATGGTGGGGTTCGGATCTGGCTGTTCCACTCACCCACGGGAGACGGGCAGGCAGGGCGCAGTACGGATCTGGCTGTGTCCACTCACCCACGGGAGTCAGGCAGGCAGGGCGCAGTGCGGATCTGGCTGTGTCCACTCACCCACGGGAGACGGGCAGGCAGGGCGCACTGCGGATCTGGCTGTGTCCACTCACCCACGGCAGACGGACAGGCAGGGCGCATTGCGGATCAGGCTGTGTCCACTCGCCCACGGCAGATCGGCAGGCAGGGCGAAGTGTGGATCTGGCTGTGTCCACTCACCCACGGCAGACGGTCAGGCAGGGCACAGTGCGGATCTGGCTGTGTCCACTCGCCCACGGCAGACGGGCAGGCAGGGCGCAGTGAGGATCTGGCTGTGTCCACTCACCCACGGAGACGGGCAGGCAGGGCGCAGTGCGGATCTGGCTGAGTCCACTCACCGACGGGAGACAAGCAGGCAGGGCGCAGTGCGCATCTGGCTGTGTCCACTCATCCACGGCAGACGGGCAAGCAGGGCGCAGTGTGGATCTGGCTGTGTCCACTGACCCACGGCAGACGGGCAGGCAGGGCGCAGTGTGAATCTGGCTGTGTCCACTCACCCACGGCAGACGGGCAGGCAGGGCGCAGTGCGGATCTGGCTGTGTCCACTCACCCACGTGAGACGGGCAGGCAAGGCGCAGTGCGGATCTGGCTTGTCCACTCACCCAGGGGAGACGGGCAGGCTGGGCGCAGTGCGGATCCGGCTGTGTCCACTCACCCACGGGAGATGGGCAGAGACGGTGCTGTGTGGATCTGGCTATGTCCACTGACCCACGGCACACGGCCAGGCATGGCGCAGTACGGATCTGGCTGTGTCCACTCACCCACGGCAGGCGGTCAGGCAGGGTGCAGTGCGGATCTGGCTGTGTCCACGCACACACAGCAGGCGGTCAGGCAGGGCGTAGTGCGGATCTGGCTGTGTCCACTCACCCACGGCAGACGGGCAGGCAGGGCACAGTGCGGATCTGGCTGTGTCTACTCACCCACTGCAGGCGGTCAGGCAGGACGCAGTGCGGAACTGGCTGTGTCCACGCAACCACAGCAGGCGGTCAGGCAGGGCGCAGTGCGGATCTGGCTGTGTCCACTCACACATGGCAGACGGTCAGGCAGGGCGCAGTGCGGATCTGGCTGTGTCCACTCACCCACGGCAGACGGTCTGGCAGGGCGCAGTGCGGATCTGGCTGTGTCCACTCACCCACGGCAGACGGGCAGGCAGTGCGCATTGTGGATCTGGGTGTGTCCACTCACCCACGGGAGACGGGCAGAGAGGGTGCTGTGTGGATATGGCTATGTACACTGACCCATGGGAGACGGTCAGGCAGGGCGCAATGCGGATCTGGCTGTGTCCACTCACCCACGGCAGACGGGCAGGCAGGGCGCAGTGCGGATCTGGCTGTGTCCACTCGCCCAAGGGAGACGGGCAGGCAAGGCGCCGTGCGTATCTGACTGTGTCTACTCACCCACGGCAGGCGGTCAGGCAGGGCACAGTGCAGATCTGGCTGTGTCCACTCACCCACGGCAGACGGTCAGGCAGGGCGCAGTGCGGATCTGGCTTTGTCCACTCGCCCACGGCAGATGGGCAGGCAGGGCATAGTGTGGATCTGGCTGTGTCCACTCACCCATGGCAGACGGTCAGGCAGGGCGCAGTGCGGATCTGGCTGTGTCCACTCGCCCACGGCAGACGGGCAGGCAGGGCGCAGTGCGGATCTGGCTGTGTTCACTCGCCCATGGGAGACGGGCAGGCAGGGTGCAGTGCGGATCTGTCTGTGTCCACTCACCCACGGGAGACGGGCAGGCAGGGCGCAGTGCGGATCTGGCTGTGTCCACTCACTGACGGCAGACGGGGAGGCAAGGCGCAGTGCGGATCGGGCTCTGTCCATTCACCCACCGGAGACGGGCAGGCAGGGCCCAGTGCGGATGTGGCTGTGTCCACTCATTCACGGGAGACGGGCAGGCAGGGCGCAGTGCGGATCTGGCTGTGTCTACTCACAGACGACAGGCGGTCAGGCAGGGCGCAGTGTGGATCTGGCTGTGTCCACTCACAGACGGGAGGCGGTCAGGCAGGGCGCAGTGCGGATCTGCCTGTGTCCACTCACCCACGGCAGACGGTCAGGCAGGGCGCAGTGCGGATCTGGCTGTGTCCACTCGCCCACGGCAGACGGGCATGCAGGGCGCAGTGTGGATCTGGCTGTGTCCACTCACCCACGGCAGATGGTCAGGCAGGGCGCAGTGCGGATCTGGCTGTGTCCACTCGCCCACGGCAGACGGGCAGGGAGGGCGCAGTGCGGATCTGGCTGTGTCCACTCACCCACGGAAGGCGGTCAGGCAGGGCGCAGTGCGGATCTGGCTGTGTACACTCACCCACGGCAGGCGGTCAGGCAGGGAGCAGTGCAGATCTGGCTGTGTCCACGCACCCACAACAGGCGGTCAGACAGGGCGCAGTGCGGATCTGGCTGTGTCCACTCACCCACGGGAGACGGGCAGGCAGGGCGCAGTGCGGATCTGGCTGTGTCCACTCACCCAGGGGAGACGGGCAGACAAGGCGCAGTGTGGATCTCGCTGTGTCCACTCACCCACGGGAGACGGGCAGGCAGGGCGCAGTGCGGATCTGGCTGTGTCCACTCGCCCACAGAAGACTGGCAGGCAGGGCGCAGTGCGGATCTGTCTGTGTCCACTCACCCACGGGAGACGAGCAGGCAGGGCGCAGTGCGGATCTGGCTGTGTCCACTCACTGACGGCAGACGGGCAGGCAAGGCGCAGTGCGGATCTGGCTGTGTCCACTCACCCACGGGAGACGGGCAGGCAGGGCGCAGTGCGGATCTGGCTGTGTCCACTCACCCACGGGAGACGAGCAGGCAGGGCGCAGTGCGGATCTGGCTGTGTCCACTCACCCACGGCAGACGGGCAAGCAGGGCGCAGTGTGGATCTGGCTGTGTCCACTGACCCACGGCAGACGGGCAGGCAGGACGCAGTGTGGATCTGGCTGTGCCCACTCACCCACGGCAGACGGGCAGGCAGGGCGCAGTGCGGATCTGGCTGTGTCCACTCATCCACGTGAGACGGGCAGGCAAGGCGCAGTGCGGATCTGGCTTTTCCACTCACCCACGGGAGACGGGCAGGCTGGGCGCAGTGCGGATCCGGCTGTGTCCACTCACCCACGGGAGATGGGCAGAGACGGTGCTGTGTTGATCTGGCTATGTCCACTGACCCACGGCACACGGCCAGGCAGGGCGCAGTACGGATCTGGCTGTGTCCACTCACCCACGGCAGGCGGTCAGGCAGAGCGTAGTGCGGATATGGCTGTGTCCACTCACCCACGGCAGACGGGCAGGCAGGGCGCAGTGCGGATCTGGCTGTGTCCACTCACACACGGCAGGCGGTCAGGCAGGACGCAGTGCGGATCTGGCTGTGTCCACGCACCCACAGCAGGCGGTCAGGTAGGGCGCAGTGTGGATCTGGGTGTGTCCACTCACCCACGGCAGACGGTCAGGCAGGGCGCAGTGTGGATGTGGCTGTGTCCACTCACCCACGGCAGACGGGCAGGCAGGGCGCAGTGCGGATCTGGCTGTGTCCACTCGCCCACGGGAGACGGGCAGGCAGGGCGCAGTGCGGATCTGGCTGTGTCCACTCACCCACGGCAGGCGGTCAGGGAGGGCGCAGTGCGGACCTGGCTGTGTCCACTCACCCACGGCATACGGGCAGGCAGGGCGCAGTGCGGATCTGGCTGTGTACACTCGCTCACGGCAGACGGGCAGGCAGGGCGCAGTGCGGATCTGGCTGTGTCCACTCGCCCACGGGAGACGGGCAGGCAGGGCGCAGTGCGGATCTGGCTGTGTCCACTCACCCATGGGAGACGGACAGGCAGGGCGCAGTGCGGATCTGGCTGTGTCCACTCACTGACGGCAAACGGGCAGGCAAGGCGCAGTGCGGATGTGGCTGTGTCCACTCACCCACGGGAGAAGGGCAGGCAGGGCGCAGTGCGGATCTGGCTATGTCCACTCACCCACGGGAGACGGGCAGGCAGGGCGCAGTGCGGATCTGGCTGTGTCCACTGACCCACGGCAGACGGTCAGACAGGGTGCTGTGTGGATCTGGCTGTGTCCACTCACCCTCGGGAGACGGGCAGGCAGGGCGCAGTGCGGAACTGGCTGTGTCCTCTCACCCACGGCAGGCGGTCAGGCATGGTGGGGTTCGGATCTGGCTGTTCCACTCACCCACGGGAGACGGGCAGGCAGGGCGCAGTACGGATCTGGCTGTGTCCACTCACCCACGGGAGTCAGGCAGGCAGGGCGCAGTGCGGATCTGGCTGTGTCCACTCACCCACGGGAGACGGGCAGGCAGGGCGCACTGCGGATCTGGCTGTGTCCACTCACCCACGGCAGACGGACAGGCAGGGCGCATTGCGGATCAGGCTGTGTCCACTCGCCCACGGCAGATCGGCAGGCAGGGCGAAGTGTGGATCTGGCTGTGTCCACTCACCCACGGCAGACGGTCAGGCAGGGCACAGTGCGGATCTGGCTGTGTCCACTCGCCCACGGCAGACGGGCAGGCAGGGCGCAGTGAGGATCTGGCTGTGTCCACTCACCCACGGAGACGGGCAGGCAGGGCGCAGTGCGGATCTGGCTGAGTCCACTCACCGACGGGAGACAAGCAGGCAGGGCGCAGTGCGCATCTGGCTGTGTCCACTCATCCACGGCAGACGGGCAAGCAGGGCGCAGTGTGGATCTGGCTGTGTCCACTGACCCACGGCAGACGGGCAGGCAGGGCGCAGTGTGAATCTGGCTGTGTCCACTCACCCACGGCAGACGGGCAGGCAGGGCGCAGTGCGGATCTGGCTGTGTCCACTCACCCACGTGAGACGGGCAGGCAAGGCGCAGTGCGGATCTGGCTTGTCCACTCACCCAGGGGAGACGGGCAGGCTGGGCGCAGTGCGGATCCGGCTGTGTCCACTCACCCACGGGAGATGGGCAGAGACGGTGCTGTGTGGATCTGGCTATGTCCACTGACCCACGGCACACGGCCAGGCATGGCGCAGTACGGATCTGGCTGTGTCCACTCACCCACGGCAGGCGGTCAGGCAGGGTGCAGTGCGGATCTGGCTGTGTCCACGCACACACAGCAGGCGGTCAGGCAGGGCGTAGTGCGGATCTGGCTGTGTCCACTCACCCACGGCAGACGGGCAGGCAGGGCACAGTGCGGATCTGGCTGTGTCTACTCACCCACTGCAGGCGGTCAGGCAGGACGCAGTGCGGAACTGGCTGTGTCCACGCAACCACAGCAGGCGGTCAGGCAGGGCGCAGTGCGGATCTGGCTGTGTCCACTCACACATGGCAGACGGTCAGGCAGGGCGCAGTGCGGATCTGGCTGTGTCCACTCACCCACGGCAGACGGTCTGGCAGGGCGCAGTGCGGATCTGGCTGTGTCCACTCACCCACGGCAGACGGGCAGGCAGTGCGCATTGTGGATCTGGGTGTGTCCACTCACCCACGGGAGACGGGCAGAGAGGGTGCTGTGTGGATATGGCTATGTACACTGACCCATGGGAGACGGTCAGGCAGGGCGCAATGCGGATCTGGCTGTGTCCACTCACCCACGGCAGACGGGCAGGCAGGGCGCAGTGCGGATCTGGCTGTGTCCACTCGCCCAAGGGAGACGGGCAGGCAAGGCGCCGTGCGTATCTGACTGTGTCTACTCACCCACGGCAGGCGGTCAGGCAGGGCACAGTGCAGATCTGGCTGTGTCCACTCACCCACGGCAGACGGTCAGGCAGGGCGCAGTGCGGATCTGGCTTTGTCCACTCGCCCACGGCAGATGGGCAGGCAGGGCATAGTGTGGATCTGGCTGTGTCCACTCACCCATGGCAGACGGTCAGGCAGGGCGCAGTGCGGATCTGGCTGTGTCCACTCGCCCACGGCAGACGGGCAGGCAGGGCGCAGTGCAGATCTGGCTGTGTTCACTCGCCCATGGGAGACGGGCAGGCAGGGTGCAGTGCGGATCTGTCTGTGTCCACTCACCCACGGGAGACGGGCAGGCAGGGCGCAGTGCGGATCTGGCTGTGTCCACTCACTGACGGCAGACGGGGAGGCAAGGCGCAGTGCGGATCGGGCTCTGTCCATTCACCCACCGGAGACGGGCAGGCAGGGCCCAGTGCGGATGTGGCTGTGTCCACTCATTCACGGGAGACGGGCAGGCAGGGCGCAGTGCGGATCTGGCTGTGTCTACTCACAGACGACAGGCGGTCAGGCAGGGCGCAGTGTGGATCTGGCTGTGTCCACTCACAGACGGGAGGCGGTCAGGCAGGGCGCAGTGCGGATCTGCCTGTGTCCACTCACCCACGGCAGACGGTCAGGCAGGGCGCAGTGCGGATCTGGCTGTGTCCACTCGCCCACGGCAGACGGGCATGCAGGGCGCAGTGTGGATCTGGCTGTGTCCACTCACCCACGGCAGATGGTCAGGCAGGGCGCAGTGCGGATCTGGCTGTGTCCACTCGCCCACGGCAGACGGGCAGGGAGGGCGCAGTGCGGATCTGGCTGTGTCCACTCACCCACGGAAGGCGGTCAGGCAGGGCGCAGTGCGGATCTGGCTGTGTACACTCACCCACGGCAGGCGGTCAGGCAGGGAGCAGTGCAGATCTGGCTGTGTCCACGCACCCACAACAGGCGGTCAGACAGGGCGCAGTGCGGATCTGGCTGTGTCCACTCACCCACGGGAGACGGGCAGGCAGGGCGCAGTGCGGATCTGGCTGTGTCCACTCACCCAGGGGAGACGGGCAGACAAGGCGCAGTGTGGATCTCGCTGTGTCCACTCACCCACGGGAGACGGGCAGGCAGGGCGCAGTGCGGATCTGGCTGTGTCCACTCGCCCACAGAAGACTGGCAGGCAGGGCGCAGTGCGGATCTGTCTGTGTCCACTCACCCACGGGAGACGAGCAGGCAGGGCGCAGTGCGGATCTGGCTGTGTCCACTCACTGACGGCAGACGGGCAGGCAAGGCGCAGTGCGGATCTGGCTGTGTCCACTCACCCACGGGAGACGGGCAGGCAGGGCGCAGTGCGGATCTGGCTGTGTCCACTCACCCACGGGAGACGAGCAGGCAGGGCGCAGTGCGGATCTGGCTGTGTCCACTCACCCACGGCAGACGGGCAAGCAGGGCGCAGTGTGGATCTGGCTGTGTCCACTGACCCACGGCAGACGGGCAGGCAGGACGCAGTGTGGATCTGGCTGTGTCCACTCACCCACGGCAGACGGGCAGGCAGGGCGCAGTGCGGATCTGGCTGTGTCCACTCACCCACGTGAGACGGGCAGGCAAGGCGCAGTGCGGATCTGGCTTGTCCACTCACCCACGGGAGACGGGCAGGCTGGGCGCAGTGCGGATCCGGCTGTGTCCACTCACCAACGGGAGATGGGCAGAGACGGTGCTGTGTTGATCTGGCTATGTCCACTGACCCACGGCACACGGCCAGGCAGGGCGCAGTACGGATCTGGCTGTGTCCACTCACCCACGGCAGGCGGTCAGGCAGGGTGCAGTGCGGATCTGGCTGTGTCCACGCACCCACAGCAGGTGGTCAGGCAGAGCGTAGTGCGGATCTGGCTGTGTCCACTCACCCACGGCAGATGGGCAGGCAGGGCGCAGTGCGGATCTGGCTGTGTCCACTCACCCACGGCTGGCGGTCAGGCAGGACGCAGTGCGGATCTGGCTGTGTCCACGCACCCACAGCAGGCGGTCAGGCAGGGCGCAGTGCGGATCTGGCTGTGTCCTCTCACCCACGGCAGACGGTCAGGCAGGGCGCAGTGCGGATCTGGCTGTGTCCACTCACCCACGGCAGACGGGCAGGCAGGGCGCAGTGCGGATCTGGCTGTGTCCACTCGCCCACGGGAGACGGGCAGGCAGGGCGCAGTGCGGATCTGGCTGTGTCCACTCGCCCACGGAAGGCGGTCAGGCAGGGCGCAGTGCGGATCTTGCTGTGTCCACTCACCCACGGCAGGCGGTCAGGCAGGGCGCAGTGCGGATCTGGCTGTGTCCACGCACCCACATCAGGTGGTCAGGCAGAGCGTAGTGCGGATATGGCTGTGTCCACTCACCCACGGCAGACGGGCAGGCAGGGCGCAGTGCGGATCTGGCTGTGTCCACTCACCCACGGCAGGCGGTCAGGCAGGACGCAGTGCGGATCTGGCTGTGTCCACGCACCCACAGCAGGCGGTCAGGTAGGGCGCAGTGTGGATCTGGGTGTTTCCACTCACCCACGGCAGACGGTCAGGCAGGGCGCAGTGTGGATGTGGCTGTGTCCACTCACCCACGGCAGACGGGCAGGCAGGGCGCAGTGCGGATCTGGCTGTGTCCACTCGCCCACGGGAGACGGGCAGGCAGGGCGCAGTGCGGATCTGGCTGTGTCCACTCACCAACGGCAGGCGGTCAGGGAGGGCGCAGTGCGGATCTGGCTGTGTCCACTCACCCACGGCAGACGGGCAGGCAGGGCGCAGTGCGGATCTGGCTGTGTACACTCGCTCACGGCAGACGGGCAGGCAGGGCGCAGTGCGGATCTGGCTGTGTCCACTCGCCCACGGGAGACGGGCAGGCAGGGCGCAGTGCGGATCTGGCTGTGTCCACTCACCCACGGCAGATGGGCAAGCAGGGCGCAGTGTGGATCTGGCTGTGTCCACTGACCCACGGCAGACGGGCAGGCAGGACGCAGTGTGGATCTGGCTGTGTCCACTCACCCACGGCAGACGGGCAGGCAGGGCGCAGTGCGGATCTGGCTGTGTCCACTCACCCACGTGAGACGGGCAGGCAAGGCGCAGTGCGGATCTGGCTTGTCCACTCACCCACGGGAGACGGGCAGGCTGGGCGCAGTGCGGATCCGGCTGTGTCCACTCACCCACGGGAGATGGGCAGAGACGGTGCTGTGTTGATCTGGCTATGTCCACTGACCCACGGCACACGGCCAGGCAGGGCGCAGTACGGATCTGGCTGTGTCCACTCACCCACGGCAGGCGGTCAGGCAGGGTGCAGTGCGGATCTGGCTGTGTCCACGCACCCACAGCAGGTGGTCAGGCAGAGCGTAGTGCGGATCTGGCTGTGTCCACTCACCCACGGCAGACGGGCAGGCAGGGCGCAGTGCGGATCTGGCTGTGTCCACTCACCCACGGCTGGCGGCCAGGCAGGACGCCGTGCGGATCTGGCTTTGTCCACGCACCCACAGCAGGCGGTCAGGCAGGGCGCATTGCGGATCTGGCTGTGTCCACTCACCCACGGCAGACGGTCAGGCAGGGCGCAGTGCGGATCTGGCTGTGTCCACTCACCCACGGCAGACGGGCAGGCAGGGCGCAGTGCGGATCTGGCTGTGTCCACTCGCCCACGGGAGACGGGCAGGCAGGGCACAGTGCGGATCTGGCTGTGTCCACTCACCCACGGCAGGCGGTCAGGCAGGACGCAGTGCGGATCTGGCTGTGTCCACGCACCCACAGCAGGCGGTCAGCCAGGGCGCAGTGCGGATGTGGCTCTGTCCATTCACCCACGGGAGACGGGCAGGCAGGGTGCAGTGCGGATCTGGCTGTGTCCACTCACCAACGTGAGACGGGCAGGCAAGGCGCAGTGCGGATCCGGCTGTGTCCTTCACCCACGGGAGATGGGCAGAGACGGTGCAGTGTGGATCTGCCTATGTCCACTGACCCACGGCAGACGGGCAGGCAGGGCGCAGTACGGATCTGGCGGTGTCCACTCACCCACGGCAGGAGGTCAGGCAGGGCGCAGTGCGGATCTGGCTGTGTCCACTCAACCACGGCAGACGGGCAGGCAGGGCGCAGTGTGGATCTGGCTGTGTCCACTCACCCACGGCATACGGTCAGGCAGGGCGCAGTGAGGATCTGGCTGTGTCCACTCACCCACGGCAGACGGGCAGGTAGGGCGCAGTGCGGATCTGGCTGTGTCCACTCGCCCACGGGAGACGGGCAGGCAGGGCGCAGTGCGGATCTGGCTGTGTCCACTCACCCACCTCAGTCGGTCAGGCAGGGCGCAGTGCGGATCTGGCTGTGTCCACTCACCCACGGCAGACGGGCAGGCAGGGCGCAGTGTGGATCTGGCTGTGTCCACGCACCCACAACAGGCGGTCAGACAGGGCGCAGTACGGATCTGGCGGTGTCCACTCACCCACGGCAGGAGGTCAGGCAGGGCGCAGTGCGGATCTGGCTGTGTCCACTCACCCACGGCAGGCGGTCAGGCAGGGAGCAGTGCGGATCTGGCTGTGTCCACGCACCCACAACAGGCGGTCAGACAGGGCGCAGTGCGGATCTGGCTGTGTCCACTCACCCACGGGAGACGGGCAGGCAGGGCGCAGTGCGGATCTGGCTGTGTCCACTCACCCACGGCAGACGGGCAAGCAGGGCGCAGTGTGGATCTGGCTGTGTCCACTGACCCACGGCAGACGGGCAGGCAGGACGCAGTGTGGATCTGGCTGTGTCCACTCACCCACGGCAGACAGGCAGGCAGGGCGCAGTGCGGATCTGGCTGTGTCCACTCACCCACGTGAGACGGGCAGGCAAGGCGCAGTGCGGATCTGGCTGTGTCCACTCACTGACGGCAGACGGGCAGGCAAGGCGCAGTGCGGATCTGGCTTGTCCACTCACCCACGGGAGACGGGCAGGCTGGGCGCAGTGCGGATCCGGCTGTGTCCACTCACCCACGGGAGATGGGCAGAGACGGTGCTGTGTTGATCTGGCTATGTCCACTGACCCACGGCACACGGCCAGGCAGGGCGCAGTACGGATCTGGCTGTGTCCACTCACCCACGGCAGGCGGTCAGGCAGGGTGCAGTGCGGATCTGGCTGTGTCCACGCACCCACAGCAGGTGGTCAGGCAGAGCGTAGTGCGGATCTGGCTGTGTCCACTCACCCACGGCAGACGGGCAGGCAGGGCGCAGTGCGGATCTGGCTGTGTCCACTCACCCACGGCTGGCGGTCAGGCAGGACGCAGTGCGGATCTGGCTGTGTCCACGCACCCACAGCAGGCGGTCAGGCAGGGCGCAGTGCGGATCTGGCTGTGTCCACTCACCCACGGCAGACGGTCAGGCAGGGCGCAGTGCGGATCTGGCTGTGTCCACTCACCCACGGCAGACGGGCAGGCAGGGCGCAGTGCGGATCTGGCTGTGTCCACTCACCCACGGCAAACGATCAGGCAGGGCGCAGTGCGGATCTGGCTGTGTCCACTCGCCCACGGCAGACGGGCAGGCAGGGCGCAGTGCGGATCTGACTGTGTCCACTCACCCACGGCAGACGGTCAGGCAGGGCGCAGTGCGGATCTGGCTGTGTCCACTTGCCCACGGCAGACGGGCTGGCAGGGCGCAGTGCGGATCTGGCTGTGTCCACTAGCCCACGGGAGACGGGCAGGCAGGGCGCAGTGCGGATCTGGTTGTGTCCACTCACCCACGGCAGGCGGTCAAGCAGGGCGCAGTGCGGATCTGGCTGTGCCACCCCCCCCGCAGCATACGGTCAGGCAGGGCACAGTGCGGATCTGGCTGTGTCCACTCACCCACGGCAGGCGGTCAGGCAGTGCGCAGTGCGGATCTGGATGTGTCCACGCACACACAGCAGGAGGTCAGGCAGGGCGCAATGCGGATCTGGCTGTGTACACTCACCAACGGCAGACGGTCAGGCAGGGCACAATGCGGATCTGGCTGTGTCCACTCACCCACGGCAGAGGGGCAGGAGGGTGCAGTGTGGATCTGGGTGTGTCCACTCACCTACGGCAGACGGTCAGGCAGGGCGCAGAGTGGATGTGGCTGTGTCCACTCGCCCACGGGAGACGGGCAGGCAGGGTGCAGTGCGGATCTGGCTGTGTCCACTCGCCCACGGGAGACGGGCAGGCAGGGCGCAGTGCGGATCTGGCTGTGTCCACTCACCCACGGCAGGCGGTCAGGGAGCGCGCAGTGCGTATCTGGCTGTGTCCACTCACCCAGGGGAGACGGGCAGACAAGGCGCAGTGTGGATCTGGCTGTGTCCACTGACCCACGGGAGACGGGCAGGCAGGGCGCAGTGCGGATCTGGCTGTGTCCACTCGCCCACGGGAGACGGGCAGGCAGGGCGCAGTGCGGATCTGGCTGTGTCCACTCACCCACGGCAGACGGTCAGGCAGGGCGCATTGCGGATCTCGCTGTGTCCACTCACCCACGGCAGACGGCCAGGCAGGACGCAGTGCGGATCTGGCTGTGTCCACTCGCCCACGGGAGACGGGCAGGCAGGGCGCAGTGCGGATCTGGCTGTGTCCACTCGCCCACGGAAGGAAGTCAGGCAGGGCACAGTGCGGATCTGGCTGTGTCCACTCACCCACGGCAGACGATCAGGCAGGGCGCAGTGCGGATCTGGCTGTGTCCACTCGCCCACGGCAGACGGGCAGGCAGGGCGCAGTGCGGATCTGGCTGTGTCCACTCACCCACGGCAGACGGTCAGGCAGGGCGCAGTGCGGATCTGGCTGTGTCCACTTGCCCACGGCAGACGGGCTGGAAGGGCGCAGTGCGGATCTGGCTGTGTCCACTCGCCCACGGGAGACGGGCAGGCAGGGCGCAGTGCGGATCTGGTTGTGTCCACTCACACACGGCAGGCGGTCAGGCAGGGCGCAGTGCGGATCTGGCTGTGCCCCCCCCCCGCAGCATACGGTCAGGCAGGGCACAGTGCGGATCTGGCTGTGTCCACTCACCCACGGCAGGCGGTCAGGCAGTGCGCAGTGCGGATCTGGCTGTGTCCACGCACACACAGCAGGTGGTCAGGCAGGGCGCAATGCGGATCTGGCTGTGTTCACTCACCCACGGCAGACGGTCAGGCAGGGCACAATGCGGATTTGGCTGTGTCCACTCACCCACGGCAGAGGGGCAGGAGGGCGCAGTGTGGATCTGGGTGTGTCCACTCACCCACGGCAGACGGTCAGGCAGTGCGCAGAGTGGATGTGGCTGTGTCCACTCACCCACGGCAGACGGGCAGGCAGGGCGCAGTGCGGATCTGGCTGTGTCCACTCACCCACGGGAGACGGGCAGGCAGGGCGCAGTGCGTATCTTGCTGTGTCCAGTCACCCAGGGGAGACGGGCAGACAAGGCGCAGTGTGGATCTGGCTGTGTCCACTGACCCACGGGAGACGGGCAGGCAGGGCGCAGTGCGGATCTGGCTGTGTCCACTCGCCCACGGGAGACGGGCAGGCAGGGCGCAGTGCGGATCTGTCTGTGTCCACTCACCCACGGGAGACGAGCAGGGAGGGTGCAGTGCGGATCTGGCTGTGTCCACTCACTGACGGCAGACGGGCAGGCAAGGCGCAGTGCGGATCTGGCTGTGTCCACTCACCCACGGGAGACGGGCAGGCAGGGCGCAGTGCGGATCTGGCTGTGTCCACTCACCCACGGGAGACGAGCAGGCAGTGTGCAGTGAGGATCTGGCTGTGTCCACTCACCCACGGCAGACGGGCAAGCAGGGCGCAGTGTGGATCTGGGTGTGTCCACTTACCCACGGCAGACGGGCAGGCAGGGCGCAGTGTGGATCTGGCTGTGTCCACTCACCCACGGCAGACGGGCAGGCAGGGCGCAGTGCGGATCTGGCTGTGTCCACTCACCCACGTGAGACGGGCAGGCAAGGCGCAGTGCGGATCTGGCTTGTCCACTCATCCACGGGAGACGGGCAGCCTGGGCGCAGTGCGGATCCGGCTGTGTCCACTCACCCACGGGAGATGGGCAGAGACGGTGCTGTGTGGATCTGGCTATGTCCACTGTCCCACGGCACACGGCCAGGCAGGGCGCAGTACGGATCTGGCTGTGTCCACTCACCCACGGCCGGCGGTCAGGCAGGGTGCAGTGCGGATCTGGGTGTGTCCACGCACCCACAGCAGGCGGTCAGGCAGGGCGTAGTGCGGATCTGGCTGTGTCCACTCACCCACGGCAGACGGGCAGGCAGGGCGCAGTGCGGATCTGGCTGTGTCCACTCACACACGGCAGGCGGTCAGGCAGGACGCAGTGCGGATCTGGCTGTGTCCACGCACCCACAGCAGGCGGTCAGGCAGGGCGCAGTGCGGATCTGGCTGTGTCCACTCACCCACGGCAGACGGTCAGGCAGGGCGCAGTGCGGATCTGGCAGTGTCCACTCACCCACGGCAGACGGCCAGGCAGGACGCAGTGCGGATCTGGCTGTGTCCACTCGCCCACGGGAGACGGGCAGGCAGGGCGCAGTGCGGATCTGGCTGTGTCCACTCGCCCACGGAAGGAGGTCAGGCAGGGCACAGTGCGGATCTGGCTGTGTCCACTCACCCACGGCAAACGATCAGGCAGGGCGCAGTGCGGATCTGGCTGTGTCCACTCGCCCACGGCAGACGGGCAGGCAGGGCGCAGTGCGGATCTGACTGTGTCCACTCACCCACGGCAGACGGTCAGGCAGGGCGCAGTGCGGATCTGGCTGTGTCCACTTGCCCACGGCAGACGGGCTGGCAGGGCGCAGTGCGGATCTGGCTGTGTCCACTAGCCCACGGGAGACGGGCAGGCAGGGCGCAGTGCGGATCTGGTTGTGTCCACTCACCCACGGCAGGCGGTCAAGCAGGGCGCAGTGCGGATCTGGCTGTGCCACCCCCCCCGCAGCATACGGTCAGGCAGGGCACAGTGCGGATCTGGCTGTGTCCACTCACCCACGGCAGGCGGTCAGGCAGTGCGCAGTGCGGATCTGGATGTGTCCACGCACACACAGCAGGAGGTCAGGCAGGGCGCAATGCGGATCTGGCTGTGTCCACTCACCAACGGCAGACGGTCAGGCAGGGCACAATGCGGATCTGGCTGTGTCCACTCACCCACGGCAGAGGGGCAGGAGGGTGCAGTGTGGATCTGGGTGTGTCCACTCACCTACGGCAGACGGTCAGGCAGGGCGCAGAGTGGATGTGGCTGTGTCCACTCGCCCACGGGAGACGGGCAGGCAGGGTGCAGTGCGGATCTGGCTGTGTCCACTCGCCCACGGGAGACGGGCAGGCAGGGCGCAGTGCGGATCTGGCTGTGTCCACTCACCCACGGCAGGCGGTCAGGGAGGGCGCAGTGCGTATCTGGCTGTGTCCACTCACCCAGGGGAGACGGGCAGACAAGGCGCAGTGTGGATCTGGCTGTGTCCACTGACCCACGGGAGACGGGCAGGCAGGGCGCAGTGCGGATCTGGCTGTGTCCACTCGCCCACGGGAGACGGGCAGGCAGGGCGCAGTGCGGATCTGGCTGTGTCCACTCACCCACGGGAGACGAGCAGGGAGGGTGCAGTGCGGATCTGGCTGTGTCCACTCACTGACGGCAGACGGGCATTCAAGGCGCAGTGCGGATCTGGCTGTGTCCACTCGCCCACGGGAGACGGTCAGGCAGGGCGCAGTGCGGATCTGGCTGTGTCCACTCACCCACGGGAGACGAGCAGGCAGTGCGCAGTGCGGATCTGTCTGTGTCCACTCACCCACGGCAGACGGGCAAGCAGGGCGCAGTGTGGATCTGGCTGTGTCCACTGACCCACGGCAGACGGGCAGGCAGGGCGCAGTGAGGATCTGGCTGTGTCCACTCACCCACGGCAGACGGGCAGGCAGGGCACAGTGCGGATCTGGCTGTGTCCACTCACCCACGTGAGACGGGCAGGCAAGGCGCAGTGCGGATCTGGCTTGTCCACTCACCCACGGGAGACGGGCAGGCTGGGCGCAGTGCGGATTCGGCTGTGTCCACTCACCCACGGGAGATGGGCAGAGACGGTGCTGTGTGGATCTGGCTATGTCCACTGACCCACGGCACACGGCCAGGCAGGGCGCAGTACGGATCTGGCTGTGTCCACTCACCCACGGCAGGCGGTCAGACAGGGTGCAGTGCGGATCTGGCTGTGTCCACGCACCCACAGCAGGCGGTCAGGCAGGGCGTAGTGCGGATCTGGCTGTGTCCACTCACCCACGGGAGACGGGCAGGCAGGGCGCAGTGTGGATCAGGCTGTGTCCACTCGCCCACGGAAGGAGGTCAGGCAGGGCACAGTGCGGATCTGGCTGTGTCCACTCACCCACGGCAGACGATCAGGCAGGGCGCAGTGCGGATCTGGCTGTGTCCACTCGCCCACTGCAGACGGGCAGGCAGGGCGCAGTGCGGATCTGGCTGTGTCCACTGACCCACGGCAGACGGTCAGGCAGGGCGCAGTGCGGATCTGGCTGTGTCCACTCGCCCACAGCAGACGGGCTGGCAGGGCGCAGTGCAGATCTGGCTGTGTCCACTCGCCCACGGCAGAGGGGCAGGAGGGCGCAGTGTGGATCTGGGTGTGTCCACTCACCCACGGCAGACGGTCAGGCAGGGCGCAGATTGGATGTGGCTGTGTCCACTCACCCACGGCAGACGGGCAGGCAGGGCGCAGTGCGGATCTGGCTGTGTCCACTCTCCCACGGGAGACGGGCAGGCAGGGCGCAGTGCGGATCTGGCTGTGTCCACTCACCCACGGCAGGCGGTCAGGGAGGGCGCAGTGCGGATCTGGCTGTGTCCACTCACCCACGGCAGACGGGCAGGCAGGACGCAGTGCGGATCTGGCTGTGTCCACTCACCCACGGCAGACGGGCAGGCAGGGCGCAGTGTGGATCTTGGCTGTGTCGACTCGCCCACGGCAGACGGGCAGGTAGGGTGCAGTGCGGATCTGGCTGTGTCCACTCGCCCACGGCAGACGGGCAGGTAGGGCGCAGTGCGGATCTGGCTGTGTCCACTCGCTCACGGCAGACGGGCAGGCAGGGCACAGTGCGGATCTGGCTGTGTCCACTCGCCCACGGGAGACGGGCAGGCAGGGCGCAGTGCGGATCTGGCTGTGTCCACTCGCCCACGGGAGACGGGCAGGCAGGGCGCAGTGCGGATCTGGCTGTGTCCACTCACCCACGGCAGACGGGCAGGCAGGGCGCAGTGCGGATCTGGCTGTGTCCACTCACCCACAGGAGACGGGCAGGCAGGGCGCAGTGCGGATCTGGCTGTGTCCACTCACCAACGGGAGACGGGCAGGCAGGGCGCAGTGTGGATCTGGCTGTGTCCACTCACCCACGGCAGATGGTCAGGCAGGGCGCAGTGCGGATCTGGCTGTGTCCACTCACCCACGGGAGACGGGCAGGCAGGGCGCAGTGCGGATCTGGCTGTGTCCACTCGCCCACGGCAGACGGGCAGGCAGGGCGCAGTGCGGATCTGGCTGTGTCCACTCGCCCAGGGGAGACCGGCAGGCAAGGCGCAGTGTGGATCTGGCTGTGTCCACTCACCCACGGGAGACGGGCAGAGAGGGTGCTGTGTGGATATGGCTATGTACACTGACCCACGGCAGACGGGCAGGCAGCGCGCAGTGCGGATCTGGCTGTGTCCACTCACCCACGGGAGATGGGCATGCAGGGCGCAGTGCGGATCTGGCTGTGTCCACTCGCCCACGGGAGACGGGCAGGCAGGGCGCAGTGCGGATCTGTCTGTGTCCACTCACCCAAGGGAGACGAGCAGGCAGGGCGCAGTGCGGATCTGGCTGTGTCCACTCACTGACGGCAGACGGTCAGGCAGGGCGCAGTGCGGATCTGGCTGTGTCCACTCACCCATGGCAGACGGTAAGGCAGGGAGCAGTGCGGATCTGGCTGTGTCCACTCGCCCACGGGAGACCGGCAGGCAGGGCGCAGTGCGGATCTGGCTGTGTCCACTCACCCAGGGGAGACGGGCAGGCAAAGCGCAGTGTGGAACTGGGTGTGTCCACTCACCCACGGGAGACGGGCAGAGAGGGTGCTGTGTGGATATGGCTATGTACACTGACCCACGGCAGACGGGCAGGCAGGGAGCAGTGCGGATCTGGCTGTGTCCACTCGCCCTCGGGAGACCGGCAGGCAGGGCGCAGTGCGGATCTGGCTGTGTCCACTCACCCACGGCAGGCGGTCAGGCAGGGCGCAGTGCGGATCTGGCTGTGTCCACTCACCCACAGCAGACGGTCAGGCAGGGCACAGTGCGGATCTGGCTGTGTCCACTCTCCCACGGCAGGCGGTCAGGCAGTGCGCAATGCGGATCTGGCTGTGTCCACGCACACACAGCAGGTGGTCAGGCAGGGCGCAATGCGTATCTGGCTGTGTCCACTAACCCACGGCAGACGGTCAGGCAGGGCCCAATGCGGATCTGGCTGTGTCCACTCACCCACGGCAGAGGGGCAGGCAGGGCGCAGTGTGGATCTGGGTGTGTCCACTCACCTACGGCAGACGGTCAGGCAGGGCGCAGTGTGGATGTGGCTGTGTCCACTCAACCACGGCAGACGGGCAGGCAGGGCGCAGTGCGGATTTGGCTGTGTCCACTCGCCCACGGCAGACGGGCAGGCAGGGCACAGTGCTGATCTGGCTGTGTCCACTCGCCCACGGCAGACGGTCAGGCAGGGCGCAGTGCGGATCTGGCTGTGTCCACTTACCCACAGGAGACGGGCAGGTAGGGCGCAGTGCGGATCTGGCTTTGTCCACTCGCCCACGGGAGACGGGCAGGCAGGGCGCAGTGCGGATCTGGCTGTGTCCACTCACCCACGGCAGACGGGCAGGCAGGGCGCAGTGCGGATCTGGCTGTGTCCACTCACCGAAGGGAGACGGGCAGGGAAGGCGCAGTGCAGATCTGGC
This sequence comes from Microcebus murinus, assembly GCF_040939455.1. Classification (NCBI taxonomy): domain Eukaryota; kingdom Metazoa; phylum Chordata; class Mammalia; order Primates; family Cheirogaleidae; genus Microcebus; species Microcebus murinus. The sequence goes on from NW_027438953.1 coordinate 347,324, forward strand.
TGTGTCCACTCACCCACAGGAGACGGGCAGGCAGGGCGCAGTGCGGATCTGGCTGTGTCCACTCACCCACGGGAGACGGGCAGGCAGGGCGCAGTGTGGATCTGGCTGTGTCCACTCACCCACGGCAGATGGTCAGGCAGGGCGCAGTGCGGATCTGGCTGTGTCCACTAACCCACGGGAGACGGGCAGGCAGGGCGCAGTGCGGATCTGGCTGTGTCCACTCGCCTACGGGAGACGGGCAGGCAGGGCGCAGTGCGGATCTGGCTGTGTCCACTCGCCCACGGGAGACGGGCAGGCAGGGCGCAGTGCGGATCTGGCTGTGTCCACTCACCCAAGGCAGACGGTCAGGCAGGGCGCAGTGCGGATCAGGCTGTGTCCACTCACCCACGGCAGATGGGCAGGCAGGGCGCAGTGTGGATCTGGCTGTGTCCACTCACCCACGGCAGTCGGTCAGGCAGGGCGCAGTGCGGATCTGGCTGTGTCCACTCGCCCACGGCAGACGGGCAGGCAGGGCGCAGTGCGGATCTGGCTGTGTCCACTCGCCCACGGGAGACGGGAAGGCAGGGCGCAGTGCGGATCTGGCTGTGTCCACTCACCCACGGCAGGCGGTCAGGCAGGGCGCAGTGTGGATCTGGCTGTGTCCACTCACCCACGGCAGACGGCCAGGCAGGGCGCAGTGCGGATCTGGCTGTGTCCACTCGCCCAGGGGAGACCGGCAGGCAAGGCGAAGTGTGGATCTGGCTGTGTCCACTCACCCATGGGAGACGGGCAGAGAGGGTGCTGTGTGGATATGGCTATGTACACTGACCCACGGCAGACGGGCAGGCAGCGCGCAGTGCGGATCGGGCTCTGTCCACTCACCCACCGGAGACGGGCAGGCAGGGTGCAGTGCGGATGTGGCTGTGTCCACTCATTCACGGGAGACGGGCAGGCAGGACGCAGTGCGGATCTGGCTGTGTCCACGCAACCACGGCAGGCGGTCATGCAGGGCGCAGTGCGGATCTGGCTGTGTCCACTCACCCACGGCAGACGGTCAGGCAGGGCGCAGTACGGATCTGGTTGTGTCCACTCACCCACGGCAGACGGTCAGGCAGGGCGCAGTGCGGATCTGGCTGTGTCCACTCACCCACGGCAGACGGGCAGGCAGGGCGCAGTGTGAATCTGGGTGTGTCCACTCACCCACGGGAGACGGGCAGAGAGGGTGCTGTGTGGATATGGCTATGTACACTGACCCACGGCAGACGGTCAGGCAGGGCGCAATGCGGATCTGGCCGTGTCCACTCACCCACGGCAGACGGGCAGGCAGGGCGCAGTGCGGATCTGGCTGTGTCCACTCGCCCAAGGGAGACGGGCATCAGGGCGCAGTGCGTATCTGGCTGTGTCTACTCACCCACGGCAGGCGGTCAGGCAGGGCACAGTGCGGATCTGGCTGTGTCCACTCACCCACGGCAGACGGTCAGGCAGGGCGCAGTGCGGATCTGGCTGTGTCCACTCACCCACGGGAGACTGGCAGGCTGGGCGCTGTGCGGATCCGGCTGTGTCCACTCACCCACGGGAGATGGGCAGAGTCGGTGCTGTGTGGATCTGGCTATGTCCACTGACCCACGGCACACGGCCAGGCAGGGCGCAGTACGGATCTGGGTGTGTCCACTCACCCACGGCAGGCGGTCAGGCAGGGTGCAGTGCGGATCTGGCTGTGTCCACGCACCCACAGCAGGCGGTCCGGCAGGGCGTAGTGCGGATCTGGCTATGTCCACTCACCCACGGCAGACGGGCAGGCAGGGCGCAGTGCGGATCTGGCTGTGTCCACTCACCCACGGCAGGCGGTCAGGCAGGACGCAGTGCGGATCTGGCTGTGTCCACGCACCCACAGCAAGCAGTCAGGCAGGGCGCAGTGCGGATCTGGCTGTGTCCACTTGCCCACGGCAGACGGGCTGGCAGGGCGCAGTGCGGATTTGGCTGTGTCCACTCGCCCACGGGAGACCGGCAGGCAGGGCGCAGTGCGGATCTGGCTGTGTCCACTCACCCACGGCAGGCGGTCAGGCAGGGCGCAGTGCGGATCTGGCTGTGTCCACTCACCCACAGCAGACGGTCAGGAAGGGCACTGTGCGGATCTGGCTGTGTCCACTCACCCACGGCAGGCGGTCAGGCAGTGCGCAGTGCGGATCTGGCTGTGTCCACGCACACACAGCATGTGGTCAGGCAGGGCGCAATGCGGATCTGGCTGTGTCCACTCACCCACGGCAGACGGTCAGGCAGGGCACAATGCGGATCTGGCTGTGTCCACTCACCCACGGCAGAGGGGCAGGCAGGGCGCAGTGTGGATCTTGGTGTGTCCACTCAAACACGGCAGACGGTCAGGCAGGACGCAGTGTGGATGTGCCTGTGTCCACTCACCCACGGCAGACGGGCAGGCAGGGCACAGTGCGGATCTGGCTGTGTCCACTCACCCACGGGAGACGGGCAGGCAGGGCGCAGTGCGGATCTGGCTGTGTCCACTCACCCACGGCAGGCGGTCAGGGAGGGCGCAGTGCGGATCTGGCTGTGTCCACTCACCCACGGCAGACGGGCAGGCAGGGCCCAGTGCGGATCTGGCTGTGTCCACTCGCCCACGGGAGACGGGCAGGCAGATCGCAGTGCGGACCTGTCTGTGCCCACTCACCCACGGGAGACGGGCAGAGAGGGTGCTGTGTGGATATGGCTATGTCCACTGACCCACGGCAGATGGGCAGGCAGGGCGCAGTGCGGATCTGGCTGTGACCACTCACCCAAGGCAGACGGTCAGTCAGGGCGCAGTGCGGATCTGGCTGTGTCCACTCACCCATGGCAGACGGGCAGGCAGGGCGCAGTGTGGATCTGGCTGTGTCCACTCACCCACGGCAGACGGGCAGGCAGGGCGCAGTGTGGATCTGGCTGTGTCCACTCACCCACGGCAGACGGTCAGGCAGGGTGCAGTGCGGATCTGGCTGTGTCCACTCGCCCACGGCAGACGGGCAGGCAGGGCGCAGTGCGGATCTGGCATTGTCCACTCGCCCACGGGAGACGGGCAGGCAGGGCGCAGTGCGGATCTGGCTGTGTCCACTCACCCACGGCAGGCGGTCAGGCAGGGCGCAGTGCGGATCTGGCTGTGTCCACTCACCCACGGCAGACGGGCAAGCAGGGCGCAGTGTGGATCTGGCTGTGTCCACTCACCCACGGCAGACGGGCAGGCAGGACGCAGTGTGGATCTGGCTGTGTCCACTCACCCACGGCAGACGGGCAGGCAGGGCGCAGTGTGGATCTGGCTGTGTCCACTCACCCACGGCAGACGGTCAGGCAGGGTGCAGTGCGGATCTGGCTGTGTCCACTCGCCCACGGCAGACGGGCAGGCAGGGCGCAGTGCGGATCTGGCATTGTCCACTCGCCCACGGGAGACGGGCAGGCAGGGCGCAGTGCGGATCTGGCTGTGTCCACTCACCCACGGCAGGCGGTCAGGCAGGGCGCAGTGCGGATCTGGCTGTGTCCACTCACCCACGGCAGACGGTCAGGCAGGGCGCAGTGCGGATCTGGCTGTGTCCACTCACCCACGGGAGACGGGCAGGTAGGCGCAGTGCGGATCTGGCTGTGTCCACTCGCCCACGGGAGACGGGCAGGCAGGGCGCAGTGCGGATCTGGCTGTGTCCACTCACCCACGGCAGACAGGCAGGCAGGGCGCTGTGCGGATCTGGCTGTGTCCACTCACCGACGGGAGACGGGCAGGTAGGCGCAGTGCGGATCTGGCTGTGTCCACTCGCCCACGGGAGACGGGCAGGCAGGGCGCAGTGCGGATCTGGCTGTGTCCACTCACCCACGGCAGACAGGCAGGCAGGGCGCTGTGCGGATCTGGCTGTGTCCACTCACCGACGGGAGACGGGCAGGGAAGGCGCAGTGCAGATCTGGCTGTGTCCACTCACCCACAGGAGACGGTCAGGCAGGGCGCAGTGCGGATCTGGCTGTGTCCACTCACCCACGGGAGACAGGCAGGCAGGGCGCAGTGTGGATCTGGCTGTGTCCACTCACCCACGGCAGATGGTCAGGCAGGGCGCAGTGCGGATCTGGCTGTGTCCACTCACCTACGGGAGACAGGCAGGCAGGGCGCAGTGCGGATCTGGCTGTGTCCACTCGCCTACGGGAGACGGGCAGGCAGGGCGCAGTGCGGATCTGGCTGTGTCCACTCGCCCACGGGAGACGGGCAGGCAGGGCGCAGTGCGGATCTGGCTGTGTCCACTCACACAAGGCAGACTGTCAGGCAGGGCGCAGTGCGGATCTGGCTGTGTCCACTCACCCACGGCAGACGGGCAGGCAGGGCGCAGTGCGGATCTGGCTGTGTCCACTCACCCACGGCAGACGGTCAGGCAGGGCGCAGTGCGGATCTGGCTGTGTCCACTCGCCCACGGCAGACGGGCAGGCAGGGCGCAGTGGGGATCTGGCTGTGTCCACTCGCCCACGGGAGACGGGCAGGCAGGGCGCAGTGCGGATCTGGCTGTGTCCACTCACCCACGGCAGGCGGTCAGGCAGGGCGCAGTGCGGATCTGGCTGTGTCCACTCACCCACGGCAGAAGGGCAGGCAGGGCGCAGTGTCGATCTGGCTGTGTCCACTCACCCACGGCAGACGGTCAGGGAGGGCGCAGTGCGGATCGGGCTGTGTCCACGCGCCCAGGGGAGACCGGCAGGCAAGGCGCAGTGTGGATCTGGCTGTGTCCACTCGCCCAGGGGAGACCGGCAGGCAAGGCGCAGTGTGGATCTGGCTGTGTCCACTCACTGACGGCAGACGGGCAGGCAAGGCGCAGTGCGGATCTGGCTGTGTCCACTCACCCACGGGAGACGGGCAGGCAGGGCGCAGTGCGGATCTGGCTGTGTCCACTCACCCACGGGAGACGAGCAGGCAGTGTGCAGTGAGGATCTGGCTGTGTCCACTCACCCACGGCAGACGGGCAAGCAGGGCGCAGTGTGGATCTGGGTGTGTCCACTTACCCACGGCAGACGGGCAGGCAGGGCGCAGTGTGGATCTGGCTGTGTCCACTCACCCACGGCAGACGGGCAGGCAGGGCGCAGTGCGGATCTGGCTGTGTCCACTCACCCACGTGAGACGGGCAGGCAAGGCGCAGTGCGGATCTGGCTTGTCCACTCATCCACGGGAGACGGGCAGCCTGGGCGCAGTGCGGATCCGGCTGTGTCCACTCACCCACGGGAGATGGGCAGAGACGGTGCTGTGTGGATCTGGCTATGTCCACTGTCCCACGGCACACGGCCAGGCAGGGCGCAGTACGGATCTGGCTGTGTCCACTCACCCACGGCCGGCGGTCAGGCAGGGTGCAGTGCGGATCTGGGTGTGTCCACGCACCCACAGCAGGCGGTCAGGCAGGGCGTAGTGCGGATCTGGCTGTGTCCACTCACCCACGGCAGACGGGCAGGCAGGGCGCAGTGCGGATCTGGCTGTGTCCACTCACACACGGCAGGCGGTCAGGCAGGACGCAGTGCGGATCTGGCTGTGTCCACGCACCCACAGCAGGCGGTCAGGCAGGGCGCAGTGCGGATCTGGCTGTGTCCACTCACCCACGGCAGACGGTCAGGCAGGGCGCAGTGCGGATCTGGCAGTGTCCACTCACCCACGGCAGACGGCCAGGCAGGACGCAGTGCGGATCTGGCTGTGTCCACTCGCCCACGGGAGACGGGCAGGCAGGGCGCAGTGCGGATCTGGCTGTGTCCACTCGCCCACGGAAGGAGGTCAGGCAGGGCACAGTGCGGATCTGGCTGTGTCCACTCACCCACGGCAAACGATCAGGCAGGGCGCAGTGCGGATCTGGCTGTGTCCACTCGCCCACGGCAGACGGGCAGGCAGGGCGCAGTGCGGATCTGACTGTGTCCACTCACCCACGGCAGACGGTCAGGCAGGGCGCAGTGCGGATCTGGCTGTGTCCACTTGCCCACGGCAGACGGGCTGGCAGGGCGCAGTGCGGATCTGGCTGTGTCCACTAGCCCACGGGAGACGGGCAGGCAGGGCGCAGTGCGGATCTGGTTGTGTCCACTCACCCACGGCAGGCGGTCAAGCAGGGCGCAGTGCGGATCTGGCTGTGCCACCCCCCCCGCAGCATACGGTCAGGCAGGGCACAGTGCGGATCTGGCTGTGTCCACTCACCCACGGCAGGCGGTCAGGCAGTGCGCAGTGCGGATCTGGATGTGTCCACGCACACACAGCAGGAGGTCAGGCAGGGCGCAATGCGGATCTGGCTGTGTCCACTCACCAACGGCAGACGGTCAGGCAGGGCACAATGCGGATCTGGCTGTGTCCACTCACCCACGGCAGAGGGGCAGGAGGGTGCAGTGTGGATCTGGGTGTGTCCACTCACCTACGGCAGACGGTCAGGCAGGGCGCAGAGTGGATGTGGCTGTGTCCACTCGCCCACGGGAGACGGGCAGGCAGGGTGCAGTGCGGATCTGGCTGTGTCCACTCGCCCACGGGAGACGGGCAGGCAGGGCGCAGTGCGGATCTGGCTGTGTCCACTCACCCACGGCAGGCGGTCAGGGAGGGCGCAGTGCGTATCTGGCTGTGTCCACTCACCCAGGGGAGACGGGCAGACAAGGCGCAGTGTGGATCTGGCTGTGTCCACTGACCCACGGGAGACGGGCAGGCAGGGCGCAGTGCGGATCTGGCTGTGTCCACTCGCCCACGGGAGACGGGCAGGCAGGGCGCAGTGCGGATCTGGCTGTGTCCACTCACCCACGGGAGACGAGCAGGGAGGGTGCAGTGCGGATCTGGCTGTGTCCACTCACTGACGGCAGACGGGCATTCAAGGCGCAGTGCGGATCTGGCTGTGTCCACTCGCCCACGGGAGACGGTCAGGCAGGGCGCAGTGCGGATCTGGCTGTGTCCACTCACCCACGGGAGACGAGCAGGCAGTGCGCAGTGCGGATCTGTCTGTGTCCACTCACCCACGGCAGACGGGCAAGCAGGGCGCAGTGTGGATCTGGCTGTGTCCACTGACCCACGGCAGACGGGCAGGCAGGGCGCAGTGAGGATCTGGCTGTGTCCACTCACCCACGGCAGACGGGCAGGCAGGGCACAGTGCGGATCTGGCTGTGTCCACTCACCCACGTGAGACGGGCAGGCAAGGCGCAGTGCGGATCTGGCTTGTCCACTCACCCACGGGAGACGGGCAGGCTGGGCGCAGTGCGGATTCGGCTGTGTCCACTCACCCACGGGAGATGGGCAGAGACGGTGCTGTGTGGATCTGGCTATGTCCACTGACCCACGGCACACGGCCAGGCAGGGCGCAGTACGGATCTGGCTGTGTCCACTCACCCACGGCAGGCGGTCAGACAGGGTGCAGTGCGGATCTGGCTGTGTCCACGCACCCACAGCAGGCGGTCAGGCAGGGCGTAGTGCGGATCTGGCTGTGTCCACTCACCCACGGGAGACGGGCAGGCAGGGCGCAGTGTGGATCAGGCTGTGTCCACTCGCCCACGGAAGGAGGTCAGGCAGGGCACAGTGCGGATCTGGCTGTGTCCACTCACCCACGGCAGACGATCAGGCAGGGCGCAGTGCGGATCTGGCTGTGTCCACTCGCCCACTGCAGACGGGCAGGCAGGGCGCAGTGCGGATCTGGCTGTGTCCACTGACCCACGGCAGACGGTCAGGCAGGGCGCAGTGCGGATCTGGCTGTGTCCACTCGCCCACAGCAGACGGGCTGGCAGGGCGCAGTGCAGATCTGGCTGTGTCCACTCGCCCACGGCAGAGGGGCAGGAGGGCGCAGTGTGGATCTGGGTGTGTCCACTCACCCACGGCAGACGGTCAGGCAGGGCGCAGATTGGATGTGGCTGTGTCCACTCACCCACGGCAGACGGGCAGGCAGGGCGCAGTGCGGATCTGGCTGTGTCCACTCTCCCACGGGAGACGGGCAGGCAGGGCGCAGTGCGGATCTGGCTGTGTCCACTCACCCACGGCAGGCGGTCAGGGAGGGCGCAGTGCGGATCTGGCTGTGTCCACTCACCCACGGCAGACGGGCAGGCAGGACGCAGTGCGGATCTGGCTGTGTCCACTCACCCACGGCAGACGGGCAGGCAGGGCGCAGTGTGGATCTTGGCTGTGTCGACTCGCCCACGGCAGACGGGCAGGTAGGGTGCAGTGCGGATCTGGCTGTGTCCACTCGCCCACGGCAGACGGGCAGGTAGGGCGCAGTGCGGATCTGGCTGTGTCCACTCGCTCACGGCAGACGGGCAGGCAGGGCACAGTGCGGATCTGGCTGTGTCCACTCGCCCACGGGAGACGGGCAGGCAGGGCGCAGTGCGGATCTGGCTGTGTCCACTCGCCCACGGGAGACGGGCAGGCAGGGCGCAGTGCGGATCTGGCTGTGTCCACTCACCCACGGCAGACGGGCAGGCAGGGCGCAGTGCGGATCTGGCTGTGTCCACTCACCCACAGGAGACGGGCAGGCAGGGCGCAGTGCGGATCTGGCTGTGTCCACTCACCAACGGGAGACGGGCAGGCAGGGCGCAGTGTGGATCTGGCTGTGTCCACTCACCCACGGCAGATGGTCAGGCAGGGCGCAGTGCGGATCTGGCTGTGTCCACTCACCCACGGGAGACGGGCAGGCAGGGCGCAGTGCGGATCTGGCTGTGTCCACTCGCCCACGGCAGACGGGCAGGCAGGGCGCAGTGCGGATCTGGCTGTGTCCACTCGCCCAGGGGAGACCGGCAGGCAAGGCGCAGTGTGGATCTGGCTGTGTCCACTCACCCACGGGAGACGGGCAGAGAGGGTGCTGTGTGGATATGGCTATGTACACTGACCCACGGCAGACGGGCAGGCAGCGCGCAGTGCGGATCTGGCTGTGTCCACTCACCCACGGGAGATGGGCATGCAGGGCGCAGTGCGGATCTGGTTGTGTCCACTCGCCCACGGGAGACGGGCAGGCAGGGCGCAGTGCGGATCTGTCTGTGTCCACTCACCCAAGGGAGACGAGCAGGCAGGGCGCAGTGCGGATCTGGCTGTGTCCACTCACTGACGGCAGACGGTCAGGCAGGGCGCAGTGCGGATCTGGCTGTGTCCACTCACCCATGGCAGACGGTAAGGCAGGGAGCAGTGCGGATCTGGCTGTGTCCACTCGCCCACGGGAGACCGGCAGGCAGGGCGCAGTGCGGATCTGGCTGTGTCCACTCACCCAGGGGAGACGGGCAGGCAAAGCGCAGTGTGGAACTGGGTGTGTCCACTCACCCACGGGAGACGGGCAGAGAGGGTGCTGTGTGGATATGGCTATGTACACTGACCCACGGCAGACGGGCAGGCAGGGAGCAGTGCGGATCTGGCTGTGTCCACTCGCCCTCGGGAGACCGGCAGGCAGGGCGCAGTGCGGATCTGGCTGTGTCCACTCACCCACGGCAGGCGGTCAGGCAGGGCGCAGTGCGGATCTGGCTGTGTCCACTCACCCACAGCAGACGGTCAGGCAGGGCACAGTGCGGATCTGGCTGTGTCCACTCTCCCACGGCAGGCGGTCAGGCAGTGCGCAATGCGGATCTGGCTGTGTCCACGCACACACAGCAGGTGGTCAGGCAGGGCGCAATGCGTATCTGGCTGTGTCCACTAACCCACGGCAGACGGTCAGGCAGGGCCCAATGCGGATCTGGCTGTGTCCACTCACCCACGGCAGAGGGGCAGGCAGGGCGCAGTGTGGATCTGGGTGTGTCCACTCACCTACGGCAGACGGTCAGGCAGGGCGCAGTGTGGATGTGGCTGTGTCCACTCAACCACGGCAGACGGGCAGGCAGGGCGCAGTGCGGATTTGGCTGTGTCCACTCGCCCACGGCAGACGGGCAGGCAGGGCACAGTGCTGATCTGGCTGTGTCCACTCGCCCACGGCAGACGGTCAGGCAGGGCGCAGTGCGGATCTGGCTGTGTCCACTTACCCACAGGAGACGGGCAGGTAGGGCGCAGTGCGGATCTGGCTTTGTCCACTCGCCCACGGGAGACGGGCAGGCAGGGCGCAGTGCGGATCTGGCTGTGTCCACTCACCCACGGCAGACGGGCAGGCAGGGCGCAGTGCGGATCTGGCTGTGTCCACTCACCGAAGGGAGACGGGCAGGGAAGGCGCAGTGCAGATCTGGCTGTGTCCACTCACCCACAGGAGACGGGCAGGCAGGGCGCAGTGCGGATCTGGCTGTGTCCACTCACCCACGGGAGACGGGCAGGCAGGGCGCAGTGTGGATCTGGCTGTGTCCACTCACCCACGGCAGATGGTCAGGCAGGGCGCAGTGCGGATCTGGCTGTGTCCACTAACCCACGGGAGACGGGCAGGCAGGGCGCAGTGCGGATCTGGCTGTGTCCACTCGCCTACGGGAGACGGGCAGGCAGGGCGCAGTGCGGATCTGGCTGTGTCCACTCGCCCACGGGAGACGGGCAGGCAGGGCGCAGTGCGGATCTGGCTGTGTCCACTCACCCAAGGCAGACGGTCAGGCAGGGCGCAGTGCGGATCAGGCTGTGTCCACTCACCCACGGCAGATGGGCAGGCAGGGCGCAGTGTGGATCTGGCTGTGTCCACTCACCCACGGCAGTCGGTCAGGCAGGGCGCAGTGCGGATCTGGCTGTGTCCACTCGCCCACGGCAGACGGGCAGGCAGGGCGCAGTGCGGATCTGGCTGTGTCCACTCGCCCACGGGAGACGGGAAGGCAGGGCGCAGTGCGGATCTGGCTGTGTCCACTCACCCACGGCAGGCGGTCAGGCAGGGCGCAGTGTGGATCTGGCTGTGTCCACTCACCCACGGCAGACGGCCAGGCAGGGCGCAGTGCGGATCTGGCTGTGTCCACTCGCCCAGGGGAGACCGGCAGGCAAGGCGAAGTGTGGATCTGGCTGTGTCCACTCACCCATGGGAGACGGGCAGAGAGGGTGCTGTGTGGATATGGCTATGTACACTGACCCACGGCAGACGGGCAGGCAGCGCGCAGTGCGGATCGGGCTCTGTCCACTCACCCACCGGAGACGGGCAGGCAGGGTGCAGTGCGGATGTGGCTGTGTCCACTCATTCACGGGAGACGGGCAGGCAGGACGCAGTGCGGATCTGGCTGTGTCCACGCAACCACGGCAGGCGGTCATGCAGGGCGCAGTGCGGATCTGGCTGTGTCCACTCACCCACGGCAGACGGTCAGGCAGGGCGCAGTACGGATCTGGTTGTGTCCACTCACCCACGGCAGACGGTCAGGCAGGGCGCAGTGCGGATCTGGCTGTGTCCACTCACCCACGGCAGACGGGCAGGCAGGGCGCAGTGTGAATCTGGGTGTGTCCACTCACCCACGGGAGACGGGCAGAGAGGGTGCTGTGTGGATATGGCTATGTACACTGACCCACGGCAGACGGTCAGGCAGGGCGCAATGCGGATCTGGCCGTGTCCACTCACCCACGGCAGACGGGCAGGCAGGGCGCAGTGCGGATCTGGCTGTGTCCACTCGCCCAAGGGAGACGGGCATCAGGGCGCAGTGCGTATCTGGCTGTGTCTACTCACCCACGGCAGGCGGTCAGGCAGGGCACAGTGCGGATCTGGCTGTGTCCACTCACCCACGGCAGACGGTCAGGCAGGGCGCAGTGCGGATCTGGCTGTGTCCACTCACCCACGGGAGACTGGCAGGCTGGGCGCTGTGCGGATCCGGCTGTGTCCACTCACCCACGGGAGATGGGCAGAGTCGGTGCTGTGTGGATCTGGCTATGTCCACTGACCCACGGCACACGGCCAGGCAGGGCGCAGTACGGATCTGGGTGTGTCCACTCACCCACGGCAGGCGGTCAGGCAGGGTGCAGTGCGGATCTGGCTGTGTCCACGCACCCACAGCAGGCGGTCCGGCAGGGCGTAGTGCGGATCTGGCTATGTCCACTCACCCACGGCAGACGGGCAGGCAGGGCGCAGTGCGGATCTGGCTGTGTCCACTCACCCACGGCAGGCGGTCAGGCAGGACGCAGTGCGGATCTGGCTGTGTCCACGCACCCACAGCAAGCAGTCAGGCAGGGCGCAGTGCGGATCTGGCTGTGTCCACTTGCCCACGGCAGACGGGCTGGCAGGGCGCAGTGCGGATTTGGCTGTGTCCACTCGCCCACGGGAGACCGGCAGGCAGGGCGCAGTGCGGATCTGGCTGTGTCCACTCACCCACGGCAGGCGGTCAGGCAGGGCGCAGTGCGGATCTGGCTGTGTCCACTCACCCACAGCAGACGGTCAGGAAGGGCACTGTGCGGATCTGGCTGTGTCCACTCACCCACGGCAGGCGGTCAGGCAGTGCGCAGTGCGGATCTGGCTGTGTCCACGCACACACAGCATGTGGTCAGGCAGGGCGCAATGCGGATCTGGCTGTGTCCACTCACCCACGGCAGACGGTCAGGCAGGGCACAATGCGGATCTGGCTGTGTCCACTCACCCACGGCAGAGGGGCAGGCAGGGCGCAGTGTGGATCTTGGTGTGTCCACTCAAACACGGCAGACGGTCAGGCAGGACGCAGTGTGGATGTGCCTGTGTCCACTCACCCACGGCAGACGGGCAGGCAGGGCACAGTGCGGATCTGGCTGTGTCCACTCACCCACGGGAGACGGGCAGGCAGGGCGCAGTGCGGATCTGGCTGTGTCCACTCACCCACGGCAGGCGGTCAGGGAGGGCGCAGTGCGGATCTGGCTGTGTCCACTCACCCACGGCAGACGGGCAGGCAGGGCCCAGTGCGGATCTGGCTGTGTCCACTCGCCCACGGGAGACGGGCAGGCAGATCGCAGTGCGGACCTGTCTGTGCCCACTCACCCACGGGAGACGGGCAGAGAGGGTGCTGTGTGGATATGGCTATGTCCACTGACCCACGGCAGATGGGCAGGCAGGGCGCAGTGCGGATCTGGCTGTGACCACTCACCCAAGGCAGACGGTCAGTCAGGGCGCAGTGCGGATCTGGCTGTGTCCACTCACCCATGGCAGACGGGCAGGCAGGGCGCAGTGTGGATCTGGCTGTGTCCACTCACCCACGGCAGACGGGCAGGCAGGGCGCAGTGTGGATCTGGCTGTGTCCACTCACCCACGGCAGACGGTCAGGCAGGGTGCAGTGCGGATCTGGCTGTGTCCACTCGCCCACGGCAGACGGGCAGGCAGGGCGCAGTGCGGATCTGGCATTGTCCACTCGCCCACGGGAGACGGGCAGGCAGGGCGCAGTGCGGATCTGGCTGTGTCCACTCACCCACGGCAGGCGGTCAGGCAGGGCGCAGTGCGGATCTGGCTGTGTCCACTCACCCACGGCAGACGGGCAAGCAGGGCGCAGTGTGGATCTGGCTGTGTCCACTCACCCACGGCAGACGGGCAGGCAGGACGCAGTGTGGATCTGGCTGTGTCCACTCACCCACGGCAGACGGGCAGGCAGGGCGCAGTGTGGATCTGGCTGTGTCCACTCACCCACGGCAGACGGTCAGGCAGGGTGCAGTGCGGATCTGGCTGTGTCCACTCGCCCACGGCAGACGGGCAGGCAGGGCGCAGTGCGGATCTGGCATTGTCCACTCGCCCACGGGAGACGGGCAGGCAGGGCGCAGTGCGGATCTGGCTGTGTCCACTCACCCACGGCAGGCGGTCAGGCAGGGCGCAGTGCGGATCTGGCTGTGTCCACTCACCCACGGCAGACGGTCAGGCAGGGCGCAGTGCGGATCTGGCTGTGTCCACTCACCCACGGGAGACGGGCAGGTAGGCGCAGTGCGGATCTGGCTGTGTCCACTCGCCCACGGGAGACGGGCAGGCAGGGCGCAGTGCGGATCTGGCTGTGTCCACTCACCCACGGCAGACAGGCAGGCAGGGCGCTGTGCGGATCTGGCTGTGTCCACTCACCGACGGGAGACGGGCAGGGAAGGCGCAGTGCAGATCTGGCTGTGTCCACTCACCCACAGGAGACGGTCAGGCAGGGCGCAGTGCGGATCTGGCTGTGTCCACTCACCCACGGGAGACAGGCAGGCAGGGCGCAGTGTGGATCTGGCTGTGTCCACTCACCCACGGCAGATGGTCAGGCAGGGCGCAGTGCGGATCTGGCTGTGTCCACTCACCTACGGGAGACAGGCAGGCAGGGCGCAGTGCGGATCTGGCTGTGTCCACTCGCCTACGGGAGACGGGCAGGCAGGGCGCAGTGCGGATCTGGCTGTGTCCACTCGCCCACGGGAGACGGGCAGGCAGGGCGCAGTGCGGATCTGGCTGTGTCCACTCACACAAGGCAGACTGTCAGGCAGGGCGCAGTGCGGATCTGGCTGTGTCCACTCACCCACGGCAGACGGGCAGGCAGGGCGCAGTGCGGATCTGGCTGTGTCCACTCACCCACGGCAGACGGTCAGGCAGGGCGCAGTGCGGATCTGGCTGTGTCCACTCGCCCACGGCAGACGGGCAGGCAGGGCGCAGTGGGGATCTGGCTGTGTCCACTCGCCCACGGGAGACGGGCAGGCAGGGCGCAGTGCGGATCTGGCTGTGTCCACTCACCCACGGCAGGCGGTCAGGCAGGGCGCAGTGCGGATCTGGCTGTGTCCACTCACCCACGGCAGAAGGGCAGGCAGGGCGCAGTGTCGATCTGGCTGTGTCCACTCACCCACGGCAGACGGTCAGGGAGGGCGCAGTGCGGATCGGGCTGTGTCCACGCGCCCAGGGGAGACCGGCAGGCAAGGCGCAGTGTGGATCTGGCTGTGTCCACTCGCCCAGGGGAGACCGGCAGGCAAGGCGCAGTGTGGATCTGGCTGTGTCCACTCACCCACGGGAGACGGGCAGAGAGGGTGCTGTGTGGATATGGCTATGTACACTCACCCACGGCAGACGGGCAGGCAGCGCGCAGTGCGGATCTGGCTGTGTCCACTCACCCACGGGAGACGGGCAGGCAGGGCGCAGTGCGGATCTGGCTGTGTCCACTCGCCCACGGGAGACGGGCAGGCAGGGCGCAGTGCGGATCTGGCTGTGTCCACTCACCCACGGGAGACGGGCAGGCAGGGCGCAGTGCGGATCTGGCTGTGTCCACTCACCCACGGGAGACGGGCAGGCAGGGCGCAGTGCGGATCTGGCTGTGTCCACTCACCCACGGCAGACGGGCATGCAGGGCGCAGTGTGGATCTGGCTGTGTCCACTCACCCACGGCAGACGGGCAGGCAGGACGCAGTGTGGATCTGGCTGTGTCCACTCACCCACGGCAGACGGGCAGGCAGGGCGCAGTGCGGATCTGGCTGTGTCCACTCACCCACGTGAGACGGGCAGGCAATGCGCAGTGCGGATCTGGCTTGTCCACTCACCCACGGCAGACGGGCAGGCAGGGCGCAGTGCGGATCTGGCTGTGTCCACTCACCCACGTGAGACGGGCAGGCAAGGCGCAGTGCGGATCTGGCTTGTCCACTCACCCACGGGAGACGGGCAGGCTGGGCGGAGTGCGGATCCGGCTGTGTCCACTCACCCACGGGAGATGGGCAGAGACGGTGCTGTGTTGATCTGGCTATGTCCACTGACCCACGGCACACGGCCAGGCAGGGCGCAGTACGGATCTGGCTGTCTCCACTCACCCACGGCAGGCGGTCAGGCAGGGTGCAGTGCGGATCTGGCTGTGTCCACGCACCCACAGCAGGTGGTCAGGCAGAGCGTAGTGCGGATCTTGCTGTGTCCACTCTCCCACGGCAGACGGGCAGGCAGGGCGCAGTGCGGATCTGGCTGTGTCCACTCACACACGGCAGGCGGTCAGGCAGGACGCAGTGCGGATCTGGCTGTGTCCACGAACCCACAGCAGGCGGTCAGGCAAGGCGCAGTGCGGATCTGGCTGTGTCCACTCACCCACGGGAGACGGGCAGGTAGGGCGCAGTGCGGATCTGGCTGTGTCCACTCGCCCACGGGAGACGGGCAGGCAGGGCGCAGTGCGGATCTGGCTGTGTCCACTCACCCACGTGAGACGGGCAGGCAAGGCGCAGTGCGTATCTGGCTGTGTCCACTCACCCACGGCAGGCGGGCAGGCAGGGCGCAGTGCGGATCTGGCTGTGTCCACTCACCCACGGCAGATGGGCAGGCAGGGCGCAGTGTGGATCTGGCTGTGTCCACTCACCCACGGCAGACGGTCAGGCAGGGCGCAGTGCGGATCTGGCTGTGTCCACTCACCCATGGCAGACGGTAAGGCAGGGCGCAGTGCGGATCTGGCTGTATCCACTCGCCCACGGGAGACGGACAGGCAGGGCGCAGTGCGGATCTGGCTGTGTCCACTCGCCCACGGGAGACGGGCAGGCAGGGCGCAGTGCGGATCTGGCTGTGTCCACTCACGCAGGGGAGACGGGCAGGCAAAGCGCAGTGTGGATCTGGGTGTGTCCACTCACCCACGGGAGACGGGCAGAGAGGGTGCTGTGTGGATATGGCTATGTACACTGACCCACGGCAGACGGGCAGGCAGGGAGCAGTGCGGATCTGGCTGTGTCCACTCGCCCACGGGAGACCGGCAGGCAGGGCGCAGTGCGGATCTGGCTGTGTCCACTCACCCACGGCAGGCGGTCAGGCAGGGCGCAGTGCGGATCTGGCTGTGTCCACTCACCCACAGCAGACGGTCAGGCATGGCACAGTGCGGATCTGGCTGTGTCCACTCACCCACGGCAGGCGGTCAGGCAGTTCGCAATGCGGATCTGGCTGTGTCCACGCACACACAGCAGGTGGTCAGGCAGGGCGCAATGCGTATCTGGCTGTGTCCACTAACCCACGGCAGACGGTCAGGCAGGGCACAATGCGGATCTGGCTGTGTCCACTCACCCACGGCAGAGGGGCAGGCAGGGCGCAGTGTGGATCTGGGTGTGTCCACTCACCCACGGCAGGCGGTCAGGCAGGGCGCAGTGCGGATCTGGCTGTGTCCACTCACCCACGGCAGAGGGGCAGGCAGGGCGCAGTGTGGATCTGGGTGTGTCCACTCACCCACGGCAGACGGTCAGCCAGGGCGCAGTGTGGATGTGGCTGTGTCCACTCACCCACGGCAGACGGGCAGGCAGGGCGCAGTGCGGATTTGGCTGTGTCCACTCGCCCACGGGAGACGGGCAGGCAGGGTGCAGTGCTGATCTGGCTGTGTCCACTCACCCATGGCAGGCGGTCAGGGAGGGCGCAGTGCGGATCTGGCTGTCTCCACTCACCCACGGCAGACGGGCAGGCAGGGCGCAGTGCGGATCTGGCTGTGTCCACTCGCCGACGGGAGACGGGCAGGCAGGGCGCAGTGCGGATCTGTCTGTGTCCACTCACCCACGGGAGACGGGCAGGCAAGGCGCAGTGTGGATCTGGCTGTGTCCACTCACCCACGGGAGACGGGCAGAGAGGGTGCTGTGTGGATATGGCTATGTCCACTGACCCACGGCAGATGGGCAGGCAGGGAGCAGTGCGGATCTCGCTGTGTCCACTCACCCACAGCAGACGGGCAGGCAGGGCGCAGTGCGGATCTGGCGGTGTCCACTCGCCCACGGGAGACGGGCAGGCAGGGCGCAGTGCGGATCTGGCTGTGTCCACTCACCCATGGCAGGCGGTCAGGCAGGGCGCAGTGCGGATCTGGCTGTGTCCACTCGCCCACGGGAGACGGGCAGGCAGGGCGCAGTGCGGATCTGGCTGTGTCCACTCACCCACGGCAGACGGGCAGGCAGGGCGCAATGCGGATCTGGCTGTGTCCACTCACCGACGGGAGACGGGCAGGGAAGGCGCAGTGCAGATCTGGCTGTGTCCACTCACCCACAGGAGACGGGCAGGCAGGGCGCAGTGCGGATCTGGCTGTGTCCACTCACCCACGGGAGACGGGCAGGCAGGGCGCAGTGTGGATCTGGCTGTGTCCACTCGCCCACGGCAGACGGGCAGGCAGGGCGCAGTGCGGATATGGCTGTGTCCACTCGCCCACGGGAGACGGGCAGGCAGGGCGCAGTGCGGATCTGGCTGTGTCCACTCACCCATGGCAGATGGGCAGGCGGGGCGCAGTGTGGATCTGGCTGTGTCCACTCACCCACGGCAGACGGTCAGGCAGGGCGCAGTGCGGATCTGGCTGTGTCCACTCGCCCACGGCAGACGGGCAGGCAGGGCGCAGTGCGGATATGGCTGTGTACACTCGCCCACGGGAGACGGGCAGGCAGGGCGCAGTGCGGATCTGGCTGTGTCCACTCACCCATGGCAGATGGGCAGGCAGGGCGCAGTGTGGATCTGGCTGTGTCCACTCACCCACGGCAGACGGTCAGGCAGGGCGCAGTGCGGATCTGGCTGTGTCCACTCGCCCACGGCAGACGGTCAGGCAGGGCACAGTGCGGATCTGGCTGTGTCCACTCGCCCAAGGGAGACGGGCAGGCAAGGCGCAGTGTGGATCTGGCTGTGTCCACTCACCCACGGGAGACGGGCAGTGAGGGTGCTGTGTGGATATGGCTATGTACACTGACCCACGGCAGACGGGCAGGCAGCGCGCAGTGCGGATCTGGCTGTGTCCACTCACACACGGCAGACGGTCAGGCAGGGTGCAGTGCGGATCTGGCTGTGTCCACTCACCCACGGGAGACGGGCAGGCAGGGCGCAGTGCGGATCTGGCTGTGTCCACTCACCCACGTGAGACGGGCAGGCAAGGCGCAGTGCGGATCTGGCTGTGTCCACTCACCCACGGCAGACGGTCAGGCAGGGCGCAGTGCGGATCTGGCTGTGTCCACTCACCCACGGCAGACGGGCAGGCAGGGCGCTGTGCGGATCTGGCTGTGTCCACTTGCCCACGGCAGACGGGCTGGCAGGGCGCAGTGCGGATCTGGCTGTGTCCACTCGCCCACGGGAGACCGGCAGGCAGGGCGCAGTGCGGATCTGGCTGTGTCCACTCACCAAGGCAGGCGGTCAGGCAGGGCGCAGTGCGGATCTGGCTGTGTCCACTCACCCACAGCAGACGGTCAAGAAGGGCACAGTGCGGATCTGGCTGTGTCCACTCACCCACGGCAGGCGGTCAGGCAGTGCGCAGTGCGGATCTGGCTGTGTCCACGCACACACAGCATGTGGTCAGGCAGGGCGCAATGCGGATCTGGCTGTGTCCACTCACCCACGGCAGACGGTCAGGCAGGGCACAATGCGGATCTGGCTGTGTCCACTCACCCACGGCAGAGGGGCAGGCAGGGCGCAGTGTGGATCTTGGTGTGTCCACTCACCCACGGCAGACGGTCAGGCAGGACGCAGTGTGGATGTGCCTGTGTCCACTCACACACGGCAGACGGGCAGGCAGGGCACAGTGCGGATCTGGCTGTGTCCACTCACCCACGGGAGACGGGCAGGCAGGGCGCAGTGCGGATCTGGCTGTGTCCACTCACCCACGGCAGGCGGTCAGGGAGGGCGCAGTGCGGATCTGGCTGTGTCCACTCACCCACGGCAGACGGGCAGGCAGGGCCCAGTGCGGATCTGGCTGTGTCCACTCGCCCACGGGAGACGGGCAGGCAGATCGCAGTGTGGACCTGTCTGTGTCCACTCACCCACGGGAGACGGGCAGAGAGGGTGCTGTGTGGATATGGCTATGTCCACTGACCCACGGCAGATGGGCAGGCAGGGCGCAGTGCGGACCTGGCTGTGTCCACTCACCCACGGGAGACGGGCAGGCAGGGCGCAGTGCAGATCTGGCTATGTCCACTCACCCATGGCAGACGGGCAAGCAGGGAGCAGTGTGGTTCTGGCTGTGTCCACTCACCCACGGCAGACGGTCAGGCAGGGCGCAGTGCGGATCTGGCTGTGTCCACTCACCCACGGCAGACGGTCAGGCAGGGCGCAGTGTGGATCTTGGCTGTGTCGACTCGCCCACGGCAGACGGGCCGGTAGTGTGCAGTGTGGATCTGGCTGTGTCCACTCGCCCACGGTAGACGGGCAGGCAGGGCGCAGTGCCGATCTGGCTGTGTCCACTCACCCACGGGAGACGGGCAGGCAGGGCGCAGTGCAGATCTGGCTGTGACCACTCACCCAAGGCAGACGGTCAGTCAGGGCGCAGTGCGGATCTGGCTGTGTCCACTCACCCATGGCAGACGGGCAGGCAGGGCGCAGTGTGGATCTGGCTGTGTCCACTCACCCACGGCAGACGGGCAGGCAGGGCGCAGTGTGGATCTGGCTGTGTCCACTCACCCACGGCAGACGGTCAGACAGGGTGCAGTGCGGATCTGGCTGTGTCCACTCGCCCACGGCAGACGGGCAGGCAGGGCGCAGTGCGGATCTGGCATTGTCCACTCGCCCACGGGAGACGGGCAGGCAGGGCGCAGTGCGGATCTGGCTGTGTCCACTCACCCACGGCAGGCGGTCACGCAGGGCGCAGTGCGGATCTGGCTGTGTCCACTCACCCACGGGAGACGGGCAGGTAGGCGCAGTGCGGATCTGGCTGTGTCCACTCGCCCACGGGAGACGGGCAGGCAGGGCGCAGTGCGGATCTGGCTGTGTCCACTCACCCACGGCAGACAGGCAGGCAGGGCGCTGTGCGGATCTGGCTGTGTCCACTCACCGACGGGAGACGGGCAGGGAAGGCGCAGTGCAGATCTGGCTGTGTCCACTCACCCACAGGAGACGGGCAGGCAGGGCGCAGTGCGGATCTGGCTGTGTCCACTCACCCACGGGAGACAGGCAGGCAGGGCGCAGTGTGGATCTGGCTGTGTCCACTCACCCACGGCAGATGGTCAGGCAGGGCGCAGTGCGGATCTGGCTGTGTCCACTCACCCACGGCAGACGGTCAGGCAGGGCGCAGTGCGGATCTGGCTGTGTCCACTCACCCATGGCAGGCGGTCAGGCAGGGCGCAGTGCGGATCTGGCTGTGTCCACTCGCCCACGGGAGACGGGCAGGCAGGGCGCAGTGCGGATCTGGCTGTGTCCACTCACCGACGGGAGACGGGCAGGGAAGGCGCAGTGCAGATCTGGCTGTGTCCACTCACCCACAGGAGACGGGCAGGCAGGGCGCAGTGCGGATCTGGCTGTGTCCACTCACCCACGGGAGACGGGCAGGCAGGGCGCAGTGTGGATCTGGCTGTGTCCACTCGCCCACGGGAGACGGGCAGGCAGGGCGCAGTGCGGATCTGGCTGTGTCCACTCACCCAAGGCAGACGGTCAGGCAGGGCGCAGTGCGGATCTGGCTGTGTCCACTCACCCATGGCAGATGGGCAGGCAGGGCGCAGTGTGGATCTGGCTGTGTCCACTCACCCACGGCAGACGGGCAGGCAGGGCGCAGTGTGGATCTGGCTGTGTCCACTCACCCACGGCAGACGGTCAGACAGGGTGCAGTGCGGATCTGGCTGTGTCCACTCGCCCACGGCAGACGGGCAGGCAGGGCGCAGTGCGGATCTGGCATTGTCCACTCGCCCACGGGAGACGGGCAGGCAGGGCGCAGTGCGGATCTGGCTGTGTCCACTCACCCACGGCAGGCGGTCAGGCAGGGCGCAGTGCGGATCTGGCTGTGTCCACTCACCCACGGGAGACGGGCAGGTAGGCGCAGTGCGGATCTGGCTGTGTCCACTCGCCCACGGGAGACGGGCAGGCAGGGCGCAGTGCGGATCTGGCTGTGTCCACTCACCCACGGCAGACAGGCAGGCAGGGCGCTGTGCGGATCTGGCTGTGTCCACTCACCGACGGGAGACGGGCAGGGAAGGCGCAGTGCAGATCTGGCTGTGTCCACTCACCCACAGGAGACGGGCAGGCAGGGCGCAGTGCGGATCTGGCTGTGTCCACTCACCCACGGGAGACAGGCAGGCAGGGCGCAGTGTGGATCTGGCTGTGTCCACTCACCCACGGCAGATGGTCAGGCAGGGCGCAGTGCGGATCTGGCTGTGTCCACTCACCCACGGCAGACGGTCAGGCAGGGCGCAGTGCGGATCTGGCTGTGTCCACTCACCCATGGCAGGCGGTCAGGCAGGGCGCAGTGCGGATCTGGCTGTGTCCACTCGCCCACGGGAGACGGGCAGGCAGGGCGCAGTGCGGATCTGGCTGTGTCCACTCACCGACGGGAGACGGGCAGGGAAGGCGCAGTGCAGATCTGGCTGTGTCCACTCACCCACAGGAGACGGGCAGGCAGGGCGCAGTGCGGATCTGGCTGTGTCCACTCACCCACGGGAGACGGGCAGGCAGGGCGCAGTGTGGATCTGGCTGTGTCCACTCGCCCACGGGAGACGGGCAGGCAGGGCGCAGTGCGGATCTGGCTGTGTCCACTCACCCAAGGCAGACGGTCAGGCAGGGCGCAGTGCGGATCTGGCTGTGTCCACTCACCCATGGCAGATGGGCAGGCAGGGCGCAGTGTGGATCTGGCTGTGTCCACTCACCCACGGCAGACGGTCAGGCAGGGCGCAGTGCGGATCTGGCTGTGTCCACTCGCCCACGGCAGACGGGCAGGCAGGGCGCAGTGCGGATATGGCTGTGTCCACTCGCCCACGGGAGACGGGCAGGCAGGGCGCAGTGCGGATCTGGCTGTGTCCACTCACCCATGGCAGATGGGCAGGCAGGGCGCAGTGTGGATCTGGCTGTGTCCACTCACCCACGGCAGACGGTCAGGCAGGGCGCAGTGCGGATCTGGCTGTGTCCACTCGCCCACGGCAGACGGTCAGGCAGGGCACAGTGCGGATCTGGCTGTGTCCACTCGCCCAAGGGAGACGGGCAGGCAAGGCGCAGTGTGGATCTGGCTGTGTCCACTCACCCACGGGAGACGGGCAGTGAGGGTGCTGTGTGGATATGGCTATGTACACTGACCCACGGCAGACGGGCAGGCAGCGCGCAGTGCGGATCTGGCTGTGTCCACTCACACACGGCAGACGGTCAGGCAGGGTGCAGTGCGGATCTGGCTGTGTCCACTCACCCACGGGAGACGGGCAGGCAGGGCGCAGTGCGGATCTGGCTGTGTCCACTCACCCACGTGAGACGGGCAGGCAAGGCGCAGTGCGGATCTGGCTGTGTCCACTCACCCACGGCAGACGGTCAGGCAGGGCGCAGTGCGGATCTGGCTGTGTCCACTCACCCACGGCAGACGGGCAGGCAGGGCGCAGTGTGGATCTGGCTGTGTCCACTCACCCACGGCAGACGGTCAGGCAGGGCGCAGTGCGGATCTGGCTGTGTCCACTCACCCATGGCAGACGGTAAGGCAGGGCGCACTGCGGATCTGGCTGTGTCCACTCGCCCACGGCAGACGGGCAGGCGGGGGGAGTGCGGATCTGGCTGTGTCCACTCGCCCACGGGAGACGGGCAGGCAGGGCGCAGTGCGGATCTGGCTGTGTCCACTCACCCAGGGGAGACGGGCAGGCAAATCGCAGTGTGGATCTGGGTGTGTCCACTCACCCACGGGAGACGGGCAGAGAGGGTGCTGTGTGGATATGGCTATGTACACTGACCCACGGGAGACGGGCAGAGAGGGTGCTGTGTGGATCTGGCTGTGTCCACTCGCCCACGGGAGACCGGCAGGCAGGGCGCAGTGCGGATCTGGCTGTGTCCACTCACCCACGGCAGACGGTCAGGCAGGGCGCAGTGCGGATCTGGCTGTGTCCACTCGCCCAGGGGAGACCGGCAGGCAAGGAGCAGTGTGGATCTGGCTGTGTCCACTCACCCACGGGAGACGGGCAGAGAGGGTGCTGTGTGGATATGGCTGTGTACACTGACCCACGGCAGACGGGCAGGCAGCGCGCAGTGCGGATCTGGCTGTGTCCACTCACCCACGGGACACGGGCAGGCAGGGCGCAGTGCGGATCTGGCTGTGTCCACTCGCCCACGGGAGACGGGCAGGCAGGGCGCAGTGCGGATCTGTCTGTGTCCACTCACCCACGGGAGATGAGCAGGCAGGGCGCAGTGCGGATCTGGCTGTGTCCACTCACTGACGGCAGACGGGCAGGCAAGGCGCAGTGCGGATCTGGCTGTGTCCACTCACCCACGGGAGACGGGCAGGCAGGGTGCAGTGCGGATCTGGCTGTGTCCACTCACCCACGGCAGACGGGCAAGCAGGGCGCAGTGTGGATCTGGCTGTGTCCTCTGACCCACGGCAGACGGGCAGGCAGGACTCAGTGTGGATCTGGCTGTGTCCACTCACCCACGGCAGACGGGCAGGCAGGGCGCAGTGCGGATCTGGCTGTGTCCACTCACCCACGTGAGACGGGCAGGCAAGGCGCAGTGCGGATCTGGCTTGTCCACTCACCCACGGGAGACGGGCAGGCTGGGCGCAGTGCGGATCCGGCTGTGTCCACTCACCCACGGGAGATGGGCAGAGACGGTGCTGTGTTGATCTGGCTATGTCCACTGACCCACGGCACACGGCCAGGCAGGGCGCAGTACGGATCTGGCTGTCTCCAATCACCCACGGCAGGCGGTCAGGCAGGGTGCAGTGCGGATCTGGCTGTGTCCACTCACCCACAGCAGGTGGTCAGGCAGAGCGTAGTGCGGATCTGGCTGTGTCCACTCACCCACGGCAGACGGGCAGGCAGGGCGCAGTGCGGATCTGGCTGTGTCCACTCACCCACGGCAGGCGGTCAGGCAGGGCGCAGTGCGGATCTGGCTGTGTCCACTCACCCACGGCAGACGGTCAGGCAGGGCGCAGTGCGGATCTGGCTGTGTCCACTCACCCACGGCAGACGGGCAGGCAGTGCGCAGTGCGGATCTGGCTGTGTCCACTCGCCCACGGGAGACGGGCAGGCAGGGCGCAGTGCGGATCTGGCTGTGTCCACTCACCCACGTGAGACGGGCAGGCAAGGCGCAGTGCGGATCTGGCTTGTCCACTCACCCACGGGAGACGGGCAGGCTGGGCGCAGTGCGGATCCGGCTGTGTCCACTCACCCACGGGAGATGGGCAGAGACGGTGCTATGTTGATCTGGCTATGTCCACTGACCCACGGAACACGGCCAGGCAGGGCGCAGTATGGATCTGGCTGTCTCCAATCACCCACGGCAGGCGGTCAGGCAGGGTGCAGTGCGGATCTGGCTGTGTCCACGCACCCACAGCAGGTGGTCAGGCAGAGCGTAGTGCGGATCTGGCTGTGTCCACTCACCCACGGCAGACGGGCAGGCAGGGCGCAGTGCGGATCTGGCTGTGTCCACTCACCCACGGCAGGCGGTCAGGCAGGACGCAGTGCGGATCTGGCTGTGTCCACGCACCTACAGCAGGCGGTCAGGCAGGGCGCAGTGCGGATCTGGCTGTGTCCACTCACCCACGGCAGACGGTCAGGCAGGGCGCAGTGCGGATCTGGCTGTGTCCACTCACCCACGGCAGATGGGCAGGCAGTGCGCAGTGCGGATCTGGCTGTGTCCACTCGCCCACGGGAGACGGGCAGGCAGGGCGCAGTGCGGATCTGGCTGTGTCCACTCACCCACGGGAGACGGGCAGGGCGCAGTGCGGATCTGGCTGTGTCCACTCACCCACGGGAGACGGGCAGGCAGGGCGCAGTGCGGATCGGGCTGTGTCCACTCACCCACGGCAGACGGGCAGGCAGGGCGCAGTGTGGATCTGGCTGTGTCCACTCACCCACGGCAGACGGTCAGGCAGGGCGCAGTGCGGATCTGGCTGTGTCCACTCACCCACGGGAGACGGGCAGGTAGGGCGCAGTGCGGATCTGGCTGTGTCCACTCGCCCACGGGAGACGGGCAGGCAGGGCGCAGTGCGGATCTGGCTGTGTCCACTCACCCACGTGAGACGGGCAGGCAAGGCGCAGTGCGGATCTGGCTGTGTCCACTCACCCACGGGAGATGAGCAGGCAGGGCGCAGTGAGGATCTGGCTGTGTCCACTCACTGACGGCAGACGGGCAGGCAAGGCGCAGTGCGGATCTGGCTGTGTCCACTCACCCACGGGAGACGGGCAGGCAGGGCGCAGTGCGGATCTGGCTGTGTCCACTCACCCACGGCAGGCGGTCAGGCAGGGAGCAGTGCGGATCTGGCTGTGTCCACGCACCCACAGCAGGCGGTCAGGCAGGGCGCAGTGCGGATCTGGCTGTGTCCACTCACCCACGGGAGACGGGCAGGCAGGGCGCAGTGCGGATCTGGCTGTGTCCACTCACCCAGGGGAGACGGGCAGACAAGGCGCAGTGTGGATCTGGCTGTGTCCACTCACCCACGGGAGACGGGCAGTGAGGGTGCTGTGTGGATATGGCTATGTACACTGACCCACGGCAGACGGGCAGGCAGCGCGCAGTGCGGATCTGGCTGTGTCCACTCACACACGGCAGACGGTCAGGCAGGGTGCAGTGCGGATCTGGCTGTGTCCACTCACCCACGGGAGACGGGCAGGCAGGGCGCAGTGCGGATCTGGCTGTGTCCACTCACCCACGTGAGACGGGCAGGCAAGGCGCAGTGCGGATCTGGCTGTGTCCACTCACCCACGGCAGACGGTCAGGCAGGGCGCAGTGCGGATCTGGCTGTGTCCACTCACCCACGGCAGACGGGCAGGCAGGGCGCAGTGTGGATCTGGCTGTGTCCACTCACCCACGGCAGACGGTCAGGCAGGGCGCAGTGCGGATCTGGCTGTGTCCACTCACCCATGGCAGACGGTAAGGCAGGGCGCACTGCGGATCTGGCTGTGTCCACTCGCCCACGGCAGACGGGCAGGCGGGGGGAGTGCGGATCTGGCTGTGTCCACTCGCCCACGGGAGACGGGCAGGCAGGGCGCAGTGCGGATCTGGCTGTGTCCACTCACCCAGGGGAGACGGGCAGGCAAATCGCAGTGTGGATCTGGGTGTGTCCACTCACCCACGGGAGACGGGCAGAGAGGGTGCTGTGTGGATATGGCTATGTACACTGACCCACGGGAGACGGGCAGAGAGGGTGCTGTGTGGATCTGGCTGTGTCCACTCGCCCACGGGAGACCGGCAGGCAGGGCGCAGTGCGGATCTGGCTGTGTCCACTCACCCACGGCAGACGGTCAGGCAGGGCGCAGTGCGGATCTGGCTGTGTCCACTCGCCCAGGGGAGACCGGCAGGCAAGGAGCAGTGTGGATCTGGCTGTGTCCACTCACCCACGGGAGACGGGCAGAGAGGGTGCTGTGTGGATATGGCTGTGTACACTGACCCACGGCAGACGGGCAGGCAGCGCGCAGTGCGGATCTGGCTGTGTCCACTCACCCACGGGACACGGGCAGGCAGGGCGCAGTGCGGATCTGGCTGTGTCCACTCGCCCACGGGAGACGGGCAGGCAGGGCGCAGTGCGGATCTGTCTGTGTCCACTCACCCACGGGAGATGAGCAGGCAGGGCGCAGTGCGGATCTGGCTGTGTCCACTCACTGACGGCAGACGGGCAGGCAAGGCGCAGTGCGGATCTGGCTGTGTCCACTCACCCACGGGAGACGGGCAGGCAGGGTGCAGTGCGGATCTGGCTGTGTCCACTCACCCACGGCAGACGGGCAAGCAGGGCGCAGTGTGGATCTGGCTGTGTCCTCTGACCCACGGCAGACGGGCAGGCAGGACTCAGTGTGGATCTGGCTGTGTCCACTCACCCACGGCAGACGGGCAGGCAGGGCGCAGTGCGGATCTGGCTGTGTCCACTCACCCACGTGAGACGGGCAGGCAAGGCGCAGTGCGGATCTGGCTTGTCCACTCACCCACGGGAGACGGGCAGGCTGGGCGCAGTGCGGATCCGGCTGTGTCCACTCACCCACGGGAGATGGGCAGAGACGGTGCTGTGTTGATCTGGCTATGTCCACTGACCCACGGCACACTGCCAGGCAGGGCGCAGTACGGATCTGGCTGTCTCCAATCACCCACGGCAGGCGGTCAGGCAGGGTGCAGTGCGGATCTGGCTGTGTCCACTCACCCACAGCAGGTGGTCAGGCAGAGCGTAGTGCGGATCTGGCTGTGTCCACTCACCCACGGCAGACGGGCAGGCAGGGCGCAGTGCGGATCTGGCTGTGTCCACTCACCCACGGCAGGCGGTCAGGCAGGGCGCAGTGCGGATCTGGCTGTGTCCACTCACCCACGGCAGACGGTCAGGCAGGGCGCAGTGCGGATCTGGCTGTGTCCACTCACCCACGGCAGACGGGCAGGCAGTGCGCAGTGCGGATCTGGCTGTGTCCACTCGCCCACGGGAGACGGGCAGGCAGGGCGCAGTGCGGATCTGGCTGTGTCCACTCACCCACGTGAGACGGGCAGGCAAGGCGCAGTGCGGATCTGGCTTGTCCACTCACCCACGGGAGACGGGCAGGCTGGGCGCAGTGCGGATCCGGCTGTGTCCACTCACCCACGGGAGATGGGCAGAGACGGTGCTATGTTGATCTGGCTATGTCCACTGACCCACGGAACACGGCCAGGCAGGGCGCAGTATGGATCTGGCTGTCTCCAATCACCCACGGCAGGCGGTCAGGCAGGGTGCAGTGCGGATCTGGCTGTGTCCACGCACCCACAGCAGGTGGTCAGGCAGAGCGTAGTGCGGATCTGGCTGTGTCCACTCACCCACGGCAGACGGGCAGGCAGGGCGCAGTGCGGATCTGGCTGTGTCCACTCACCCACGGCAGGCGGTCAGGCAGGACGCAGTGCGGATCTGGCTGTGTTCACGCACCTACAGCAGGCGGTCAGGCAGGGCGCAGTGCGGATCTGGCTGTGTCCACTCACCCACGGCAGACGGTCAGGCAGGGCGCAGTGCGGATCTGGCTGTGTCCACTCACCCACGGCAGATGGGCAGGCAGTGCGCAGTGCGGATCTGGCTGTGTCCACTCGCCCACGGGAGACGGGCAGGCAGGGCGCAGTGCGGATCTGGCTGTGTCCACTCACCCACGGGAGACGGGCAGGGCGCAGTGCGGATCTGGCTGTGTCCACTCACCCACGGGAGACGGGCAGGCAGGGCGCAGTGCGGATCGGGCTGTGTCCACTCACCCACGGCAGACGGGCAGGCAGGGCGCAGTGTGGATCTGGCTGTGTCCACTCACCCACGGCAGACGGTCAGGCAGGGCGCAGTGCGGATCTGGCTGTGTCCACTCACCCACGGGAGACGGGCAGGTAGGGCGCAGTGCGGATCTGGCTGTGTCCACTCGCCCACGGGAGACGGGCAGGCAGGGCGCAGTGCGGATCTGGCTGTGTCCACTCACCCACGTGAGACGGGCAGGCAAGGCGCAGTGCGGATCTGGCTGTGTCCACTCACCCACGGGAGATGAGCAGGCAGGGCGCAGTGAGGATCTGGCTGTGTCCACTCACTGACGGCAGACGGGCAGGCAAGGCGCAGTGCGGATCTGGCTGTGTCCACTCACCCACGGGAGACGGGCAGGCAGGGCGCAGTGCGGATCTGGCTGTGTCCACTCACCCACGGCAGGCGGTCAGGCAGGGAGCAGTGCGGATCTGGCTGTGTCCACGCACCCACAGCAGGCGGTCAGGCAGGGCGCAGTGCGGATCTGGCTGTGTCCACTCACCCACGGGAGACGGGCAGGCAGGGCGCAGTGCGGATCTGGCTGTGTCCACTCACCCAGGGGAGACGGGCAGACAAGGCGCAGTGTGGATCTGGCTGTGTCCACTCACACACGGGAGACGGGCAGGCAGGGCGCAGTGCGGATCTGGCTGTGTCCACTCGCCCACGGGAGACGGGCAGGCAGGGCGCAGTGCGGATCTGGCTGTGTCCACTCGCCCACGGGAGACGGGCAGGCAGGGCGCAGTGCGGATCTGGCTGTGTCCACTCACCCACGGGAGACGAGCAGGCAGGGCGCAGTGCGGATCTGGCTGTGTCCACTCACCCACGGCAGACGGGCAAGCAGGGCGCAGTGTGGATCTGGCTGTGTCCACTCACCCACGGCAGACGGGCAGGCAGGGCGCAGTGTGGATCTGGCTGTGTCCACTCACCCACGGCAGACGGGCAGGCAGGGCGCAGTGCGGATCTGGCAGTGTCCACTCACCCACGTGAGACGGGCAGGCAAGGCGCAGTGCGGATCTGGCTTGTCCACTCACCCACGGGAGACGGGCAGGCTGGGCGCAGTGCGGATCCGGCTGTGTCCACTCACCCACGGGAGATGGGCAGAGACGGTGCTGTGTGGATCTGGCTATGTCCACTGACCCACGGCACACGGCCAGGCAGGGCGCAGTACGGATCTGGCTGTGTCGACTCACCCACGGCAGGCGGTCAGGCAGGGTGAGGTGCGGATCTGGCTGTGTCCACGCACCCACAGCAGGCGGTCAGGCAGGGCGTAGTGCGGATCTGGCTGTGTCCACTCACCCACGGCAGACGGGCAGGCAGGGCGCAGTGCGGATCTGGCTGTGTCCACTCACCCACGGCAGACGGGCAGGCAGGGCGCAGTGCCGATCTGGCTGTGTCCACTCACCCACGGCAGACGGTCAGGCAGGGCGCAGTGCGGATCTGGCTGTGTCCACTCACCCACGGCAGACGGCCAGGCAGGGCGCAGTGCGGATCTGGCTGTGTCCACTCGCCCACGGGAGACGGGCAGGCAGGGCGCAGTGCGGATCTGGCTGTGTGCACTCACCCACGGAAGGCGGTCAGGCAGGGCGCAGTGCGGATCTGGCTGTGTCCACTCACCCACGGCAGACTGTCAGGCAGGGCGCAGTGCGGATCTGGCTGTGTACACTCGCCCACGGCAGACGGGCAGGCAGGGTGCAGTGTGGATCTGGCTGTGTCCACTCACCCACGGCAGACGGTCAGGCAGGCGCAGTGCGGATCTGGCTGTGTCCACTCACCCACGGCAGACGGGCAGGCAGGGCGCAGTGCGGATCTGGCTGTGTCCACTCGCCCACGGGAGACGGGTAGGCAGGGCGCAGTGCGGATCTGGCTGTGTCCACTCACCCACGGCAGGCGGTCAGGCAGGGCGCAGTGCGGATCTGGCTGTGCCCCCCCCCCGCAGCAGACGGTCAGGCAGGGCACAGTGCGGATCTGGCTGTGTCCACTCACCCACGGCAGGCGGTCAGGCAGTGCGCAGTGCGGATCTGGCTGTGTCCACGCACACACAGCAGGTGGTCAGGCAGGGCGCAATGCGGATCTGGCTGTGTCCACTCACTCACGGCAGATGGTCAGGCAGGGCACAATGCGGATCTGGCTGTGTCCACTCACCCACGGCAGAGGGGCAGGCAGGGCGCAGTGTGGATCTGGGTGTGTCCACTCACCCACGGCAGACGGTCAGGCAGGGCGCAGTGTGGATGTGGCTGTGTCCACTCACCCACGGCAGACGGGCAGGCAGGGTGTAGTGCGGATCTGGCTGTTTCCACTCGCCCATGGGAGACGGGCAGGCAGGGCGCAGTGCGGATCTGGCTGTGTCCACTCACCCACGGCAGGCGGTCAGGGAGGGCGCAGTGCGGATCTGGCTGTGTCCACTCACCCACGGCAGACGGGCAGGCAGGGCGCAGTGCGGATCTGGCTGTGTCCACTCGCCCACGGGAGACGGGCAGGCAGGGCGCAGTGCGGATCTGTCTGTGTCCACTCACCCACGGGAGACGGGCAGGCAGGGCGCAGTGTGGATCTGGCTGTGTCCACTCACCCACGGGAGACGGGCAGAGAGGGTGCTGTGTGGATATGGCTATGTCCACTGACCCACGGCAGATGGGCAGGCAGGGCGCAGTGCGGATCTGGCTGTGTCCACTCACCCACGGGAGACGGGCAGGCAGGGCGCAGTGCGGATCTGGCTATGTCCACTCACCCACGGCAGACGGGCAAGCAGGGCGCAATGCGGATCTGGCTGTGTCCACTCACTCATGGCAGACGGTCAGGCAGGGCGCAATGCGGATCTGGCTGTGTCCACTCACTCACGGCAGACGGTCAGGCAGGGCACAATGCGGATCTGGCTGTGTCAATTCAACCACGGCAGAGGGGCAGGCAGGGCGCAGTGTGGATCTGGGTGTGTCCACTCACCCACGGCAGACGGTCAGGCAGGGCGCAGTGTGGATGTGGCTGTGTCCACTCACCCACGGCAGACGGGCAGGCAGGGCGCAGTGCGGATCTGGCTGTTTCCACTCGCCCACGGGAGACGGGCAGGCAGGGCGCAGTGCGGATCTGGCTGTGTCCACTCACCCACAGCAGGCGGTAAGGGAGGGCGCAGTGCGGATCTGGCTGTGTCCACTCACCCACGGCAGACGGGCAGGCAGGGCGCAGTGCGGATCTGGCTGTGTCCACTCGCCCACGGGTGACGGGCAGGTAGGGCGCAGTGCGGATCTGTCTGTGTCCACTCACCCACGGGAGACGGGCAGGTAGGGCGCAGTGTGGATCTGGCTGTGTCCACTCACCCACGGGAGACGGGCAGAGAGGGTGCTGTGTGGATATGGCTATGTCCACTGACCCACGGCAGATGGGCAGGCAGGGCACAGTGCGGATCTGGCTGTGTCCACTCACCCACGGGAGACGGGCAGGCAGGGCGCAGTGCGGATCTGGCTATGTCCACTCACCCACGGCAGACGGGCAAGCAGGGCGCAGTGTGGATCTGGCTGTGTCCACTCACCCACGGCAGACGGTCAGGCAGGGCGCAGTGCGGATCTTCCTGTGTCCACTCACCCACGGCAGACGGTCAGGCAGGGCGCAGTGTGGATCTTGGCTGTGTCGACTCGCCCACGGCAGACGGGCAGGTAGGGTGCAGTGCGGATCTGGCTGGGTCCACTCGCCCAGGGGAGACGGGCAGGCAAGGCGCAGTGTGGATCTGGCTGTGTCCACTCGCCCAGTGGAGACGGGCAGGCAAGGCGCAGTGTGGATCTGGCTGTGTCCACTTACCCACGGGAGATGGGCAGAGAGGGTGCTGTGTGGATATGGCTATGTACACTGACCCACGGATGACGGGCAGGCAGCGCGCAGTGCGGATCTGGCTGTGTCCACTCACCCACGGCAGACGGTCAGGCAGGGTGCAGTGCGGATCTGGCTGTGTCCACTCACCCACGGGAGACGGGCAGGCAGGGCGCAGTGCGGATCTGGCTGTGTCCACTCACCCACGTGAGACGGGCAGGCAAGGCGCAGTGCGGATCTGGCTGTGTCCACTCACCCACGGCAGACGGTCAGGCAGGGCGCAGTGCGGATCTGGCTGTGTCCACTCACCCACGGCAGACGGGCAGGCAGGGCGCAGTGCGGATCTGGCTGTGTCCACTCACCCACGGCAGACGGTCAGGCAGGGCGCAGTGCGGATCTGGGTGTGTCCACTCGCCCACGGCAGACGGGCAGGCAGGGCGCAGTGCGGATCTGGCTGTGTCCACTCGCCCACGGCAGACGGGCAGGCAGGGCGCAGTGCGGATCTGGCTGTGTCCACTCACCCAGGGGATACGGGCAGGCAAAGCGCAGTGTGGATCTGGGTGTGTCCACTCACCCACGGGAGACGGGCAGAGAGGGTGCTGTGTGGATATGGCTATGTACACTGACCCACGGCAGACGGGCAGGCAGGGCGCAGTGCGGATTTGGCTGTGTCCACTCACCCACGGCAGACGGGCAGGCAGGGCGCAGTGTGGTTCTGTATGTGACCACTCACCCACGGCAGACGGTCAGGCAGGGCGCAATGCGGATCTGGCTGTGTCCACTCACCCACGGCAGACGGTAAGGCAGGGCGCAGTGCGGATCTGGCTGTGTCCACTCGCCCACGGCAGACGGGCATGCAGGGCGCAGTGTGGATCTGGCTGTGTCCACTCACCCACGGCAGACGGTCAGGCAGGGCGCAGTGCGGATCTGGCTGTGTCCACTCGCCCACGGCAGACGGGCAGGCAGGGCGCAGTGCGGATCTGGCTGTGTCCACTCGCTCACGGGAGACGGGCAGGCAGGGCGCAGTGCGGATCTGGCTGTGTCCACTCGCCCACGGCAGGCGGTCAGGCAGGGCGCAGTGCGGATCTGGCTGTGTCCACTCACCCACGGCAGGCGGTCAGGCAGGGAGCAGTGCGGATCTGGCTGTGTCCACGCACCCACTGCAGGCGGTCAGGCAGGGCGCAGTGCGGATCTGGCTGTGTCCACTCACCCATGGGAGACGGGCAGGCAGGGCGCAGTGCGGATCTGGCTGTGTCCACTCACCCAGGGGAGACGGGCATACAAGGCGCAGTGTGGATCTCGCTGTGTCCACTAACCCACGTGAGATGGGCAGGCAGGGCGCAGTGCGGATCTGGCTGTGTCCACTCGCCCACGGGAGACGGGCAGGCAGGGTGCAGTGCGGATCTGTGTGTCCACTCACCCACGGGAGACGAGCAGGCAGGGCGCAGTGCGGATCTGGCTGTGTCCACTCACTGACGGCAGACGGGCAGGCAAGGCGCAGTGCGGATCTGGCTTGTCCACACACAAACGGGAGACGGGCAGGCTGGGCGCAGTGCGGATCCGGCTGTGTCCACTCACCCACGGGAGATGGGCAGAGACGGTGCTGTGTGGATCTGGCTATGTCCACTGACCCACGGCACACGGCCAGGCAGGGCGCAGTACGGATCTGGCTGTGTCCACTCACCCACGGCAGGCGGTCAGGCAGGGTGCAGTGCGGATCTGGCTGTGTCCACGCACCCACAGCAGGCGGTCAGGCAGGGCGTAGTGCAGATCTGGCTGTGTCCACTCACCCACGGCAGACGGGCAGGCAGGGCGCAGTGCTGATCTGGCTGTGTCCACTCACCCACGGCAGACGGGCAGGCAGGGCGCAGTGTGGATCTGGCTGTGTCCACTCACCCACGGCAGACGGTCAGGCAGGGCGCAGTGCGGATCTGGCTGTGTCCACTCACCCACGGCAGACGGCCAGGCAGGGCGCAGTGCGGATGTGGCTGTGTCCACTCGCCCACGGGAGACGGGCAGGCAGGGCGCAGTGCGGATCTGGCTGTGTGCACTCACCCACGGAAGGCGGTCAGGCAGGGCGCAGTGCGGATTTGGCTGTGTCCACTCACCCACGGCAGACGGTCAGGCAGGGCGCAGTGCGGATCTGGCTGTGTCCACTCGCCCACGGCAGACGGGCAGGCAGGGCGCAGTGTGGATCTGGCTGTGTCCACTCACCCACGGCAGACGGTCAGGCAGGGCGCAGTGCGGATCTGGCTGTGTCCACTCACCCACGGCAGACGGGCAGGCAGGGCGCAGTGCAGATCTGGCTGTGTCCACTCGCCCAGGGGAGACGGGCAGGCAAGGCGCAGTGTGGATCTGCCTGTGTCCACTCACCCACGGGAGATGGGCAGAGAGGGTGCTGTGTGGATATGGCTATGTACACTGACCCACGGCAGACGGGCAGGCAGCGCGCAGTGCGGATCTGGCTGTGTCCACTCACCCACGGCAGACGGTCAGGCAGGGTGCAGTGCGGATCTGGCTGTGTCCACTCACCAACGGGAGACGGGCAGGCAGGGCGCAGTGCGGATCTGGCTGTGTCCACTCACCCATGTGAGACGGGCAGGCAAGGCGCAGTGCGGATCTGGCTGTGTCCACTCACCCACGGCAGACGGTCAGGCAGGGCGCAGTGCGGATCTGGCTGTGTCCACTCACCCACGGCAGACGGGCAGGCAGGGCGCAGTGTCGATCTGGCTGTGTCCACTCACCCACGGCAGACGGTCAGGCAGGGCGCAGTGCGGATCTGGCTGTGTCCACTCACCCATGGCAGACGGTAAGGCAGGGCGCAGTGCGGATCTGGCTTGTCCACACACAAACGGGAGACGGGCAGGCTGGGCGCAGTGCGGATCCGGCTGTGTCCACTCACCCACGGGAGATGGGCAGAGACGGTGCTGTGTGGATCTGGCTATGTCCACTGACCCACGGCACACGGCCAGGCAGGGCGCAGTACGGATCTGGCTGTGTCCACTCACCCACGGCAGGCGGTCAGGCAGGGTGCAGTGCGGATCTGGCTGTGTCCACGCACCCACAGCAGGCGGTCAGGCAGGGCGTAGTGCGGATCTGGCTGTGTCCACTCACCCACGGCAGACGGGCAGGCAGGGCGCAGTGCTGATCTGGCTGTGTCCACTCACCCACGGCAGACGGGCAGGCAGGGCGCAGTGTGCATCTGGCTGTGTCCACTCACCCACTGCAGACGGTCAGGCAGGGCGCACTGCGGATCTGGCTGTGTCCACTCACCCACGGCAGACGGGCAGGCAGGGCGCAGTGCGGATCTGGCTGTGTCCACTCGCCCACGGGAGACGGGTAGGCAGGGCGCAGTGCGGATCTGGCTGTGTCCACTCACCCACGGCAGGCGGTCAGGCAGGGCGCAGTGCGGATCTGGCTGTGCCCCCCCCCCGCAGCAGACGGTCAGGCAGGGCATAGTGCGGATCTGGCTGTGTCCACTCACCCACGGCAGGCGGTCAGGCAGTGCGCAGTGCGGATCTGGCTGTGTCCACGCACACACAGCAGGTGGTCAGGCAGGGCGCAATGCGGATCTGGCTGTGTCCTCTCACTCACGGCAGATGGTCAGGCAGGGCACAATGCGGATCTGGCTGTGTCCACTCACCCACGGCAGAGGGGCAGGCAGGGCGCAGTGTGGATCTGGGTGTGTCCACTCACCCACGGCAGACGGTCAGGCAGGGCGCAGTGTGGATGTGGCTGTGTCCACTCACCCACGGCAGACGGGCAGGCAGGGTGCAGTGCGGATCTGGCTGTTTCCACTCGCCCACGGGAGACGGGCAGGCAGGGCGCAGTGCGGATCTGGCTGTGTCCACTCACCCACGGCAGGCGGTCAGGGAGGGCGCAGTGCGGATCTGGCTGTGTCCACTCACCCACGGCAGACGGGCAGGCAGGGCGCAGTGCGGATCTGGCTGTGTCCACTCGCCCACGGGAGACGGGCAGGCAGGGCGCAGTGCGGATCTGTCTGTGTCCACTCACCCACGGGAGACGGGCAGGCAGGGCGCAGTGTGGATCTGGCTGTGTCCACTCACCCACGGGAGACGGGCAGAGAGGGTGCTGTGTGGATATGGCTATGTCCACTGACCCACGGCAGATGGGCAGGCAGGGCGCAGTGCGGATCTGGCTGTGTCCACTCACCCACGGGAGACGGGCAGGCAGGGCGCAGTGCGGATCTGGCTATGTCCACTCACCCACGGCAGACGGGCAAGCAGGGCGCAATGCGGATCTGGCTGTGTCCACTCACTCACGGCAGACGGTCAGGCAGGGCGCAATGCGGATCTGGCTGTGTCCACTCACTCACGGCAGACGGTCAGGCAGGGCACAATGCGGATCTGGCTGTGTCCACTCACCCACGGCAGAGGGGCAGGCAGGGCGCAGTGTGGATCTGGGTGTGTCCACTCACCCACGGCAGACGGTCAGGCAGGGCGCAGTGTGGATGTGGCTGTGTCCACTCACCCACGGCATTCGGGCAGGCAGGGCGCAGTGCGGATCTGGCTGTTTCCACTCGCCCACGGGAGACGGGCAGGCAGGGCGCAGTGCGGATCTGGCTGTGTCCACTCACCCACGGCAGGCGGTAAGGGAGGGCGCAGTGCGGATCTGGCTGTGTCCACTCACCCACGGCAGACGGGCAGGCAGGGCGCAGTGCGGATCTGGCTGTGTCCACTCGCCCACGGGAGACGGGCAGGCAGGGCGCAGTGCGGATCTGTCTGTGTCCACTCACCCACGGGAGACGGGCAGGCAGGGCGCAGTGTGGATCTGGCTGTGTCCACTCACCCACGGGAGACGGGCAGAGAGGGTGCTGTGTGGATATGGCTATGTCCACTGACCCACGGCAGATGGGCAGGCAGGGCACAGTGCGGATCTGGCTGTGTCCACTCACCCACGGGAGACGGGCAGGCAGGGCGCAGTGCGGATCTGGCTATGTCCACTCACCCACGGCAGACGGGCAAGCAGGGCGCAGTGCGGATCTGGCTGTTTCCACTCACCCACGGCAGACGGTCAAGCAGGGCGCAGTGCGGATCTTCCTGTGTCCACTAACCCACGGCAGACGGTCAGGCAGGGCGCAGTGTGGATCTTGGCTGTGTCGACTCGCCCACGGCAGATGGGCAGGTAGGGTGCAGTGCGGATCTGGCTGGGTCCACTCGCCCAGGGGAGACGGGCAGGCAAGGCGCAGTGTGGATCTGGCTGTGTCCACTCGCCCAGGGGAGACGGGCAGGCAAGGCGCAGTGTGGATCTGGCTGTGTCCACTTACCCACGGGAGATGGGCAGAGAGGGTGCTGTGTGGATATGGCTATGTACACTGACCCACGGATGACGGGCAGGCGGCGCGCAGTGCGGATCTGGCTGTGTCCACTCACCCACGGCAGACGGTCAGGCAGGGTGCAGTGCGGATCTGGCTGTGTCCACTCACCCACGGGAGACGGGCAGGCAGGGCGCAGTGCGGATCTGGCTGTGTCCACTCACCCACGTGAGACGGGCAGGCAAGGCGCAGTGCGGATCTGGCTGTGTCCACTCACCCACGGCAGACGGTCAGGCAGGGCGCAGTGCGGATCTGGCTGTGTCCACTCACCCACGGCAGACGGGCAGGCAGGGCGCAGTGCGGATCTGGCTGTGTCCACTCACCCACGGCAGACGGTCAGGCAGGGCGCAGTGCGGATCTGGCTGTGTCCACTCGCCCACGGCAGACGGGCAGGCAGGGCGCAGTGCGGATCTGGCTGTGTCCACTCGCCCACGGCAGACGGGCATGCAGGGCGCAGTGTGGATCTGGCTGTGTCCACTCACCCACGGCAGATGGTCAGGCCGGGCGCAGTGCGGATCTGGCTGTGTCCACTCGCCCACGGCAGACGGGCAGGCAGGGCGCAGTGCGGATCTGGCTGTGTCCACTCGCTCACGGGAGACGGGCAGGCAGGGCGCAGTGCGGATCTGGCTGTGTCCACTCGCCCACGGCAGGCGGTCAGGCAGGGCGCAGTGCGGATCTGGCTGTGTCCACTCACCCACGGCAGGCGGTCAGGCAGGGAGCAGTGCGGATCTGGCTGTGTCCACGCACCCACTGCAGGCGGTCAGGCAGGGCGCAGTGCGGATCTGGCTGTGTCCACTCACCCACGGGAGACGGGCAGGCAGGGCGCAGTGCGGATCTGGCTGTGTCCACTCACCCAGGGGAGACGGGCATACAAGGCGCAGTGCGGATCTCGCTGTGTCCACTAACCTACGTGAGATGGGCAGGCAGGGCGCAGTGCGGATCTGGCTGTGTCCTCTCGCCCACGGGAGACGGGCAGGCAGGGTGCAGTGCGGATCTGTGTGTCCACTCACCCACGGGAGACGAGCAGGCAGGGCGCAGTGCGGATCTGGCTGTGTCCACTCACTGACGGCAGACGGGCAGGCAAGGCGCAGTGCGGATCTGGCTTGTCCACACACAAACGGGAGACGGGCAGGCTGGGCGCAGTGCGGATCCGGCTGTGTCCACTCACCCACGGGAGATGGGCAGAGACGGTGCTGTGTGGATCTGGCTATGTCCACTGACCCACGGCACACGGCCAGGCAGGGCGCAGTACGGATCTGGCTGTGTCCACTCACCCACGGCAGGCGGTCAGGCAGGGTGCAGTGCGGATCTGGCTGTGTCCACGCACCCACAGCAGGCGGTCAGGCAGGGCGTAGTGCGGATCTGGCTGTGTCCACTCACCCACGGCAGACGGGCAGGCAGGGCGCAGTGCTGATCTGGCTGTGTCCACTCACCCACGGCAGACGGGCAGGCAGGGCGCAGTGTGGATCTGGCTGTGTCCACTCACCCACGGCAGACGGTCAGGCAGGGCGCAGTGCGGATCTGTCTGTGTCCACTCACCCACGGCAGACGGCCAGGCAGGGCGCAGTGCGGATGTGGCTGTGTCCACTCGCCCACGGGAGACGGGCAGGCAGGGCGCAGTGCGGATCTGGCTGTGTGCACTCACCCACGGAAGGCGGTCAGGCAGGGCGCAGTGCGGATCTGGCTGTGTCCACTCACCCAAGGCAGACGGTCAGGCAGGGCGCAGTGCGGATCTGGCTGTGTCCACTCGCCCACGGCAGACGGGCAGGCAGGGCGCAGTGTGGATCTGGCTGTGTCCACTCACCCACGGCAGACGGTCAGGCAGGGCGCAGTGCGGATCTGGCTGTGTCCACTCACCCACGGCAGACGGGCAGGCAGGGCGCAGTGCAGATCTGGCTGTGTCCACTCGCCCAGGGGAGACGGGCAGGCAAGGTGCAGTGTGGATCTGCCTGTGTCCACTCACCCACGGGAGATGGGCAGAGAGGGTGCTGTGTGGATATGGCTATGTACACTGACCCACGGCAGACGGGCAGGCAGCGCGCAGTGCGGATCTGGCTGTGTCCACTCACCCACGGCAGACGGTCAGGCAGGGTGCAGTGCGGATCTGGCTGTGTCCACTCACCAACGGGAGAAGGGCAGGCAGGGCGCAGTGCGGATCTGGCTGTGTCCACTCACCCATGTGAGACGGGCAGGCAAGGCGCAGTGCGGATCTGGCTGTGTCCACTCACCCACGGCAGACGGTCAGGCAGGGCGCAGTGCGGATCTGGCTGTGTCCACTCACCCACGGCAGACGGGCAGGCAGGGCGCAGTGTCGATCTGGCTGTGTCCACTCACCCACGGCAGACGGTCAGTCAGGGCGCAGTGCGGATCTGGCTGTGTCCACTCACCCATGGCAGACGGTAAGGCAGGGCGCAGTGCGGATCTGGCTTGTCCACACACAAACGGGAGACGGGCAGGCTGGGCGCAGTGCGGATCCGGCTGTGTCCACTCACCCACGGGAGATGGGCAGAGACGGTGCTGTGTGGATCTGGCTATGTCCACTGACCCACGGCACACGGCCAGGCAGGGCGCAGTACGGATCTGGCTGTGTCCACTCACCCACGGCAGGCGGTCAGGCAGGGTGCAGTGCGGATCTGGCTGTGTCCACGCACCCACAGCAGGCGGTCAGGCAGGGCGTAGTGCGGATCTGGCTGTGTCCACTCACCCACGGCAGACGGGCAGGCA
Organism: Microcebus murinus; assembly: GCF_040939455.1. NCBI lineage: Eukaryota > Metazoa > Chordata > Mammalia > Primates > Cheirogaleidae > Microcebus > Microcebus murinus. Next base: position 387,972 of record NW_027438953.1, read on the forward strand.
GGGCGCAGTGCTGATCTGGCTGTGTCCACTCACCCACGGCAGACGGGCAGGCAGGGCGCAGTGTGCATCTGGCTGTGTCCACTCACCCACGGCAGACGGTCAGGCAGGGCGCACTGCGGATCTGGCTGTGTCCACTCACCCACGGCAGACGGGCAGGCAGGGCGCAGTGCGGATCTGGCTGTGTCCACTCGCCCACGGGAGACGGGTAGGCAGGGCGCAGTGCGGATCTGGCTGTGTCCACTCACCCACGGCAGGCGGTCAGGCAGGGCGCAGTGCGGATCTGGCTGTGCCCCCCACCCGCAGCAGACGGTCAGGCAGGGCATAGTGCGGATCTGGCTGTGTCCACTCACCCACGGCAGGCGGTCAGGCAGTGCGCAGTGCGGATCTGGCTGTGTCCACGCACACACAGCAGGTGGTCAGGCAGGGCGCAATGCGGATCTGGCTGTGTCCACTCACTCACGGCAGATGGTCAGGCAGGGCACAATGCGGATCTGGCTGTGTCCACTCACCCACGGCAGAGGGGCAGGCAGGGCGCAGTGTGGATCTGGGTGTGTCCACTCACCCACGGCAGACGGTCAGGCAGGGCGCAGTGTGGATGTGGCTGTGTCCACTCACCCACGGCAGACGGGCAGGCAGGGTGCAGTGCGGATCTGGCTGTTTCCACTCGCCCACGGGAGACGGGCAGGCAGGGCGCAGTGCGGATCTGGCTGTGTCCACTCACCCACGGCAGGCGGTCAGGGAGGGCGCAGTGCGGATCTGGCTGTGTCCACTCACCCACGGCAGACGGGCAGGCAGGGCGCAGTGCGGATCTGGCTGTGTCCACTCGCCCACGGGAGACGGGCAGGCAGGGCGCAGTGCGGATCTGTCTGTGTCCACTCACCCACGGGAGACGGGCAGGCAGGGCGCAGTGTGGATCTGGCTGTGTCCACTCACCCACGGGAGACGGGCAGAGAGGGTGCTGTGTGGATATGGCTATGTCCACTGACCCACGGCAGATGGGCAGGCAGGGCGCAGTGCGGATCTGGCTGTGTCCACTCACCCACGGGAGACGGGCAGGCAGGGCGCAGTGCGGATCTGGCTATGTCCACTCACCCACGGCAGACGGGCAAGCAGGGCGCAATGCGGATCTGGCTGTGTCCACTCACTCACGGCAGACGGTCAGGCAGGGCGCAATGCGGATCTGGCTGTGTCCACTCACTCACGGCAGACGGTCAGGCAGGGCACAATGCGGATCTGGCTGTGTCCACTCACCCACGGCAGAGGGGCAGGCAGGGCGCAGTGTGGATCTGGGTGTGTCCACTCACCCACGGCAGACGGTCAGGCAGGGCGCAGTGTGGATGTGGCTGTGTCCACTCACCCACGGCAGACGGGCAGGCAGGGCGCAGTGCGGATCTGGCTGTTTCCACTCGCCCACGGGAGGCGGGCAGGCAGGGCGCAGTGCGGATCTGGCTGTGTCCACTCACCCACGGCAGGCGGTAAGGGAGGGCGCAGTGCGGATCTGGCTGTGTCCACTCACCCACGGCAGACGGGCAGGCAGGGCGCAGTGCGGATCTGGCTGTGTCCACTCGCCCACGGGAGACGGGCAGGCAGGGCGCAGTGCGGATCTGTCTGTGCCCACTCACCCACGGGAGACGGGCAGGCAGGGCGCAGTGTGGATCTGGCTGTGTCCACTCACCCACGGGAGATGGGCAGAGAGGGTGCTGTGTGGATATGGCTATGTCCACTGACCCACGGCAGATGGGCAGGCAGGGCACAGTGCGGATCTGGCTGTGTCCACTCACCCACGGGAGACGGGCAGGCAGGGCGCAGTGCGGATCTGGCTATGTCCACTCACCCACGGCAGACGGGCAAGCAGGACGCAGTGCGGATCTGGCTGTTTCCACTCACCCACGGCAGACGGTCAGGCAGGGCGCAGTGCGGATCTTCCTGTGTCCACTCACCCACGGCAGACGGTCAGGCAGGGCGCAGTGTGGATCTTGGCTGTGTCGACTCGCCCACGGCAGATGGGCAGGTAGGGTGCAGTGCGGATCTGGCTGGGTCCACTCGCCCAGGGGAGACGGGCAGGCAAGGCGCAGTGTGGATCTGGCTGTGTCCACTCGCCCAGGGGAGACGGGCAGGCAAGGCGCAGTGTGGATCTGGCTGTGTCCACTTACCCACGGGAGATGGGCAGAGAGGGTGCTGTGTGGATATGGCTATGTACACTGACCCACGGATGACGGGCAGGCAGCGCGCAGTGCGGATCTGGCTGTGTCCACTCACCCACGGCAGACGGTCAGGCAGGGTGCAGTGCGGATCTGGCTGTGTCCACTCACCCACGGGAGACGGGCAGGCAGGGCGCAGTGCGGATCTGGCTGTGTCCACTCACCCACGTGAGACGGGCAGGCAAGGCGCAGTGCGGATCTGGCTGTGTCCACTCACCCACGGCAGACGGTCAGGCAGGGCGCAGTGCGGATCTGGCTGTGTCCACTCACCCACGGCAGACGGGCAGGCAGGGCGCAGTGCGGATCTGGCTGTGTCCACTCACCCACGGCAGACGGTCAGGCAGGGCGCAGTGCGGATCTGGCTGTGTCCACTCGCCCACGGCAGACGGGCAGGCAGGGCGCAGTGCGGATCTGGCTGTGTCCACTCGCCCACGGCAGACGGGCAGGCAGGGCGCAGTGCGGATCTGGCTGTGTCCACTCACCCAGGGGATACGGGCAGGCAAAGCGCAGTGTGGATCTGGGTGTGTCCACTCACCCACGGGAGACGGGCAGAGAGGGTGCTGTGTGGATATGGCTATGTACACTGACCCACGGCAGACGGGCAGGCAGGGCGCAGTGCGGATTTGGCTGTGTCCACTCACCCACGGCAGACGGGCAGGCAGGGCGCAGTGTGGTTCTGTCTGTGACCACTCACCCACGGCAGACGGTCAGGCAGGGCGCAATGCGGATCTGGCTGTGTCCACTCACCCACGGCAGACGGTAAGGCAGGGCGCAGTGCGGATCTGGCTGTGTCCACTCGCCCACGGCAGACAGGCATGCAGGGCGCAGTGTGGATCTGGCTGTGTCCACTCACCCACGGCAGACGGTCAGGCAGGGCGCAGTGCGGATCTGGCTGTGTCCACTCGCCCACGGCAGACGGGCAGGCAGGGCGCAGTGCGGATCTGGCTGTGTCCACTCGCTCACGGGAGACGGGCAGGCAGGGCGCAGTGCGGATCTGGCTGTGTCCACTCGCCCACGGCAGGCGGTCAGGCAGGGCGCAGTGCGGATCTGGCTGTGTCCACTCACCCACGGCAGGCGGTCAGGCAGGGAGCAGTGCGGATCTGGCTGTGTCCACGCACCCACTGCAGGCGGTCAGGCAGGGCGCAGTGCGGATCTGGCTGTGTCCACTCACCCACGGGAGACGGGCAGGCAGGGCGCAGTGCAGATCTGGCTGTGTCCACTCACCCAGGGGAGACGGGCATACAAGGCGCAGTGTGGATCTCGCTGTGTCCACTAACCCACGTGAGATGGGCAGGCAGGGCGCAGTGCGGATCTGGCTGTGTCCACTCGCCCACGGGAGACGGGCAGGCAGGGTGCAGTGCGGATCTGTGTGTCCACTCACCCACGGGAGACGAGCAGGCAGGGCGCAGTGCGGATCTGGCTGTGTCCACTCACTGACGGCAGACGGGCAGGCAAGGCGCAGTGCGGATCTGGCTTGTCCACACACAAACGGGAGACGGGCAGGCTGGGCGCAGTGCGGATCCGGCTGTGTCCACTCACCCACGGGAGATGGGCAGAGACGGTGCTGTGTGGATCTGGCTATGTCCACTGACCCACGGCACACGGCCAGGCAGGGCGCAGTACGGATCTGGCTGTGTCCACTCACCCACGGCAGGCGGTCAGGCAGGGTGCAGTGCGGATCTGGCTGTGTCCACGCACCCACAGCAGGCGGTCAGGCAGGGCGTAGTGCGGATCTGGCTGTGTCCACTCACCCACGGCAGACGGGCAGGCAGGGCGCAGTGATGATCTGGCTGTGTCCACTCACCCACGGCAGACGGGCAGGCAGGGCGCAGTGTGGATCTGGCTGTGTCCACTCACCCACGGCAGACGGTCAGGCAGGGCGCAGTGCGGATCTGGCTGTGTCCACTCACCCACGGCAGACGGCCAGGCAGGGCGCAGTGCGGATGTGGCTGTGTCCACTCGCCCACGGGAGACGGGCAGGCAGGGCGCAGTGCGGATCTGGCTGTGTGCACTCACCCACGGAAGGCGGTCAGGCAGGGCGCAGTGCGGATCTGGCTGTGTCCACTCACCCACGGCAGACGGTCAGGCAGGGCGCAGTGCGGATCTGGCTGTGTCCACTCGCCCACGGCAGACGGGCAGGCAGGGCGCAGTGTGGATCTGGCTGTGTCCACTCACCCACGGCAGACGGTCAGGCAGGGCGCAGTGCGGATCTGGCTGTGTCCACTCACCCACGGCAGACGGGCAGGCAGGGCGCAGTGCAGATCTGGCTGTGTCTACTCGCCCAGGGGAGACGGGCAGGCAAGGCGCAGTGTGGATCTGCCTGTGTCCACTCACCCACGGGAGATGGGCAGAGAGGGTGCTGTGTGGATATGGCTATGTACACTGACCCACGGCAGACGGGCAGGCAGCGCGCAGTGCGGATCTGGCTGTGTCCACTCACCCACGTCAGACGGTCAGGCAGGGTGCAGTGCGGATCTGGCTGTGTCCACTCACCAACGGGAGACGGGCAGGCAGGGCGCAGTGCGGATCTGGCTGTGTCCACTCACCCATGTGAGACGGGCAGGCAAGGCGCAGTGCGGATCTGGCTGTGTCCACTCACCCACGGCAGACGGTCAGGCAGGGCGCAGTGCGGATCTGGCTGTGTCCACTAACCCACGGCAGACGGGCAGGCAGGGCGCAGTGTCGATCTGGCTGTGTCCACTCACCCACGGCAGACGGTCAGTCAGGGCGCAGTGCGGATCTGGCTGTGTCCACTCACCCATGGCAGACGGTAAGGCAGGGCGCAGTGCGGATCTGGCTTGTCCACACACAAACGGGAGACGGGCAGGCTGGGCGCAGTGCGGATCCGGCTGTGTCCACTCACCCACGGGAGATGGGCAGAGACGGTGCTGTGTGGATCTGGCTATGTCCACTGACCCACGGCACACGGCCAGGCAGGGCGCAGTACGGATCTGGCTGTGTCCACTCACCCACGGCAGGCGGTCAGGCAGGGTGCAGTGCGGATCTGGCTGTGTCCACGCACCCACAGCAGGCGGTCAGGCAGGGCGTAGTGCGGATCTGGCTGTGTCCACTCACCCACGGCAGACGGGCAGGCAGGGCGCAGTGCTGATCTGGCTGTGTCCACTCACCCACGGCAGACGGGCAGGCAGGGTGCAGTGTGGATCTGTCTGTGACCACTCACCCACGGCAGACGGTCAGGCAGGGCGCAATGCGGATCTGGCTGTGTCCACTCACCCACGGCAGACGGTAAGGCAGGGCGCAGTGCGGATCTGGCTGTGTCCACTCGCCCACGGCAGACGGGCATGCAGGGCGCAGTGTGGATCTGGCTGTGTCCACTCACCCACGGCAGACGGTCAGGCAGGGCGCAGTGCGGATCTGGCTGTGTCCACTCGCCCACGGCAGACGGGCAGGCAGGGCGCAGTGCGGATCTGGCTGTGTCCACTCGCCCACGGGAGACGGGCAGGCAGGGCGCAGTGCGGATCTGGCTGTGTCCACTCGCCCACGGCAGGCGGTCAGGCAGGGCGCAGTGCGGATCTGGCTGTGTCCACTCACCCACGGCAGGCGGTCAGGCAGGGAGCAGTGCGGATCTGGCTGTGTCCACGCACCCACTGCAGGCGGTCAGGCAGGGCGCAGTGCGGATCTGGCTGTGTCACTCACCCACGGCAGACGGTCAGGCAGGGCGCAGTGCGGATCTGGCTGTGTCCACTCGCCCACGGCAGACGGGCAGGCAGGGCGCAGTGTGGATCTGGCTGTGTCCACTCACCCACGGCAGACGGTCAGGCAGGGCGCAGTGCGGATCTGGCTGTGTCCACTCACCCACGGCAGACGGGCAGGCAGGGCGCAGTGCAGATCTGGCTGTGTCTACTCGCCCAGGGGAGACGGGCAGGCAAGGCGCAGTGTGGATCTGCCTGTGTCCACTCACCCACGGGAGATGGGCAGAGAGGGTGCTGTGTGGATATGGCTATGTACACTGACCCACGGCAGACGGGCAGGCAGCGCGCAGTGCGGATCTGGCTGTGTCCACTCACCCACGGCAGACGGTCAGGCAGGGTGCAGTGCGGATCTGGCTGTGTCCACTCACCAACAGGAGACGGGCAGGCAGGGCGCAGTGCGGATCTGGCTGTGTCCACTCACCCATGTGAGACGGGCAGGCAAGGCGCAGTGCGGATCTGGCTGTGTCCACTCACCCACGGCAGACGGTCAGGCAGGGCGCAGTGCGGATCTGGCTGTGTCCACTCACCCACGGCAGACGGGCAGGCAGGGCGCAGTGTCGATCTGGCTGTGTCCACTCACCCACGGCAGACGGTCAGGCAGGGCGCAGTGCGGATCTGGCTGTGTCCACTCACCCATGGCAGACGGTAAGGCAGGGCGCAGTGCGGATCTGGCTTGTCCACACACAAACGGGAGACGGGCAGGCTGGGCGCAGTGCGGATCCGGCTGTGTCCACTCACCCACGGGAGATGGGCAGAGACGGTGCTGTGTGGATCTGGCTATGTCCACTCACCCACGGCAGACGGGCAAGCAGGGCGCAGTGTGGATCTGGCTGTGTCCACTCACCCACGGCAGACGGTCAGGCAGGGCGCAGTGCGGATCTTCCTGTGTCCACTCACCCACGGCAGACGGTCAGGCAGGGCGCAGTGTGGATCTTGGCTGTGTCGACTCGCCCACGGCAGACAGGCAGGTAGGGTGCAGTGCGGATCTGGCTGGGTCCACTCGCCCAGGGGAGACGGGCAGGCAAGGCGCAGTGTGGATCTGGCTGTGTCCACTCGCCCAGGGGAGACGGGCAGGCAAGGCGCAGTGTGGATCTGGCTGTGTCCACTCACCCACGGGAGATGGGCAGAGAGGGTGCTGTGTGGATATGGCTATGTACACTGACCCACGGCAGACGGGCAGGCAGGGCGCAGTGCGGATCTGGCTGTGTCCACTCACCCACGGCAGACGGTCAGGCAGGGTGCAGTGCGGATCTGGCTGTGTCCACTCACCAACGGGAGACGGGCAGGCAGGGCGCAGTGCGGATCTGGCTGTGTCCACTCACCCACGTGAGACGGGCAGGCAAGGCGCAGTGCGGATCTGGCTGTGTCCACTCACCCACGGCAGACGGTCAGGCAGGGCGCAGTGCGGATCTGGCTATGTCCACTCACCCACGGCAGACGGGCAGGCAGGGCGCAGTGAGGATCTGGCTGTGTCCACTCACCCACGGCAGACGGTCAGGCAGGGCGCAGTGCGGATCTGGCTGTGTCCACTCACCCATGGCAGACGGTAAGGCAGGGCGCAGTGCGGATCTGGCTGTGTCCACTCACCCACGGCAGACGGGCAGGCAGGGCGCAGTGCGGATCTGGCTGTGTCCACTCGCCCACGGCAGACGGGCAGGCAGGGCGCAGTGCGGATCTGGCTGTGTCCACTCGCCCACGGCAGACGGGCAGGCAGGGCGCAGTGCGGATCTGGCTGTGTCCACTCACCCAGGGGATACGGGCAGGCAAAGCGCAGTGTGGATCTTGGTGTGTCCACTCACCCACGGGAGACGGGCAGAGAGGGTGCTGTGTGGATATGGCTATGTACACTGACCCTCGGCAGACGGTCAGGCAGGGCGCAGTGCGGATTTGGCTGGGTCCACTCGCCCACGGCAGGCGGTCAGGCAGGGCGCAGTGCGGATCTGGCTGTGTCCACTCACCCACGGCAGGCGGTCAGGCAGGGAGCAGTGCGGATCTGGCTGTGTCCACGCACCCACTGCAGGCGGTCAGGCAGGGCGCAGTGTGGATCTGGCTGTGTCCACTCACCCACGGGAGACGGGCAGGCAGGGCGCAGTGCGGATCTGGCTGTGTCCACTCACCCAGGGGAGACGGGCATACAAGGCGCAATGTGGATCTGGCTGTGTCCACTAACCCACGTGAGATGGGCAGGCAGGGCGCAGTGCGGATCTGGCTGTGTCCACTCGCCCACGGGAGACGGGCAGGCAGGGCGCAGTGCGGATCTGTGTGTGTCCACTCACCCACGGGAGACGAGCAGGCAGGGCGCAGTGCGGGTCTGGCTGTGTCCACTCACTGACGGCAGACGGGCAGGCAAGGCGCAGTGCGGATCTGGCTTGTCCACTCATCCACGGGAGACGGGCAGGCTGGGCGCAGTGCGGATCCGGCTGTGTCCACTCACCCACGGGAGATGGGCAGAGACGGTGCTGTGTGGATCTGGCTATGTCCACTGACCCACGGCACACGGCCAGGCAGGGCGCAGTACGGATCTGGCTGTGTCCACTCACCAACGGCAGGCGGTCAGGCAGGGTGCAGTGCGGATATGGCTGTGTCCACGCACCCACAGCAGGCGGTCAGGCAGGGCGTAGTGCGGATCTGGCTGTGTCCACTCACCCACGGCAGACGGGCAGGCAGGGCGCAGTGCGGATCTGGCTGTGTCCACTCACCCACGGCAGACGGGCAGGCAGGGCGCAGTGTGGATCTGGCTGTGTCCACTCACCCACGGCAGACAGTCAGGCAGGGCGCAGTGCGGATCTGGCTGTGTCCACTCACCCACGGCAGACGGCCAGGCAGGGCGCAGTGCGGATCTGGCTGTGTCCACTCGCCCACGGGAGACGGGCAGGCAGGGCGCAGTGCGGATCTGGCTGTGTGCACTCACCCACGGAAGGCGGTCAGGCAGGGCGCAGTGCGGATCTGGCTGTGTCCACTCACCCACGGCAGACGGTCAGGCAGGGCGCAGTGCGGATCTGGCTGTGTCCACTCGCCCACGGCAGACGGGCAGGCAGGGCGCAGTGTGGATCTGGCTGTGTCCACTCACCCACGGCAGACGGTCAGGCAGGGCGCAGTGCGGATCTGGCTGTGTCCACTCACCCACGGCAGACGGGCAGGCAGCGTGCAGTGCGGATCTGGCTGGGTCCACTCGCCCAGGGGAGACAGGCAGGCAAGGCGCAGTGTGGATCTGGCTGTGTCCACTCGCCCAGGGGAGACGGGCAGGCAAGGCGCAGTGTGGATCTGGCTGTGTCCACTCACCCACGGGAGATGGGCAGAGAGGGTGCTGTGTGGATATGGCTATGTACACTGACCCACGGCAGACGGGCAGGCAGGGCGCAGTGCGGATTTGGCTGTGTCCACTCACCCACGGCAGACGGGTAGGCAGGGAGCAGTGTGGATCTGTCTGTGACCACTCACCCACGGCAGACGGTCAGGCAGGGCGCAATGCGGATCTGGCTGTGTCCACTCACCCACGGCAGACGGTAAGGCAGGGCGCAGTGCGGATCTGGCTGTGTCCACTCGCCCACGGCATACGGGCATGCAGGGCGCAGTGTGGATCTGGCTGTGTCCACTCACCCACGGCAGGCGGTCAGGCAGGGCGCAATGCGGATCTGGCTGTGTCCACTCACCCACGGCAGACGGTCAGGCAGGGCACAATGCGGATCTGGCTGTGTCCACTCACCCATGGCAGAGGGGCAGGCAGGGAGGAGTGTGGATCTGGGTGTGTCCACTAACCCACGGCAGACGGTCAGGCAGGGCGCAGTGTGGATGTGGCTGTGTCCACTCACCCACGGCACACGGGCAGGCAGGGCGCAGTGCGGTTCTGGCTGTGTCCAATCACCCACGTCAGACGGGCAGGCAGGGCGCAGTGCGGATCTGGCTGTGTCCACTCACCCACGGGAGACGGGCAGGCAGGGCGCAGTGTGGATCTGGCTGTGTCCACTCACCCACGGGAGACGGGCAGAGAGGGTGCTGTGTGGATATGGCTATGTCCACTGACCCACGGCAGATGGGCAGGCAGGGTGCAGTGCGGATCTGGCTGTGTCCACTCACCCACGGGAGACGGGCAGGCAGGGCGCAGTGCGGATCTGGCTATGTCCACTCACCCACGGCAGACGGGCAAGCAGTGCGCAGTGTGGATCTGGCTGTGTCCACTCACCCACGGCAGACGGTCAGGCAGGGCGCAGTGCGGATCTTCCTGTGTCCACTAACCCACGGCAGACGGGCAGGCAGGGCGCAGTGCGGATCTGGCTGTGTCCACTCGCCCACGGGAGACCGGTAGGCAGGGCGCAGTGCGGATCTGGCTGTGTCCACTCACCCACGGCAGACGGGCAGGCAGGGTGCAGTGCGGATCTGGCTGGGTCCACTCGCCCAGGGGAGACAGGCAGGCAAGGCGCAGTGTGGATCTGGCTGTGTCCACTCGCCCAGGGGAGATGGGCAGGCAAGGCGCAGTGTGGATCTGGCTGTGTCCACTCACCCACGGGAGATGGGCAGAGAGGGTGCTGTGTGGATATGGCTATGTACACTGACCCACGGCAGACGGGCAGGCAGGGCGCAGTGCGGATTTGGCTGTGTCCACTCACCCACGGCAGACGGGTAGGCAGGGCGCAGTGTGGATCTGTCTGTGACCACTCACCCACGGCAGACGGTCAGGCAGGGCGCAATGCGGATCTGGCTGTGTCCACTCACCCACGGCAGACGGTAAGGCAGGGCGCAGTGCGGATCTGGCTGTGTCCACTCGCCCACGGCATACGGGCATGCAGGGCGCAGTGTGGATCTGGCTGTGTCCACTCACCCACGGCAGACGGTCAGGCAGGGCGCAGTGCGGATCTGTCTGTGTCCACTCGCCCACGGCAGACGGGCAGGCAGGGCGCAGTGCGGATCTGGCTGTGTCCACTCGCCCACGGGAGACGGGCAGGCAGGGCGCAGTGCGGATCTGGCTGTGTCCACTCGCCCACGGCAGGCGGACAGGCAGGGCGCAGTGCGGATCTTCCTGTGTCCACTCACCCACGGCAGACGGTCAGGCAGGGCGCAGTGTGGATCTTGGCTGTGTCGACTCGCCCACGGCAGACGGGCAGGTAGGGTGCAGTGCGGATCTGGCTGGGTCCACTCGCCCAGGGGAGACGGGCAGGCAAGGCGCAGTGTGGATCTGGCTGTGTCCACTCACCCACGGCAGACGGGCAGGCAGGGTGCAGTGCGGATCTGGCTGGGTCCACTCGCCCAGGGGAGACAGGCAGGCAAGGCGCAGTGTGGATCTGGCTGTGTCCACTCGCCCAGGGGAGACGGGCAGGCAAGGCGCAGTGTGGATCTGGCTGTGTCCACTCACCCACGGGAGATGGGCAGAGAGGGTGCTGTGTGGATATGGCTATGTACACTGACCCACGGCAGACGGGCAGGCAGGGCGCAGTGCGGATTTGGCTGTGTCCACTCACCCACGGCAGACGGGTAGGCAGGGCGCAGTGTGGATCTGTCTGTGACCACTCAACCACGGCAGACGGTCAGGCAGGGCGCAATGCGGATCTGGCTGTGTCCACTCACCCACGGCAGACGGGCAGGCAGGGTGCAGTGCGGATCTGGCTGTGTCCACTCGCCCACGGCATACGGGCACGCAGGGCGCAGTGTGGATCTGGCTGTGTCCACTCACCCACGGCAGACGGTCAGGCAGGGCGCAGTGCGTATCTGTCTGTGTCCACTCGCCCACGGCAGACGGGCAGGCAGGGCGCAGTGCGGATCTGGCTGTGTCCACTCGCCCACGGGAGACGGGCAGGCAGGGCGCAGTGCGGATCTGGCTGTGTCCACTCGCCCACGGCAGGCGGTCAGGCAGGGCGCAGTGCGGATCTTCCTGTGTCCACTCACCCACGGCAGACGCTTAGGCAGGGCGCAGTGTGGATCTTGGCTGTGTCGACTCGCCCACGGCAGACGGGCAGGTAGGGTGCAGTGCGGATCTGGCTGGGTCCACTCGCCCAGGGGAGACGGGCAGGCAAGGCGCAGTGTGGATCTGGCTGTGTCCACTCGCCCAGGGGAGACGGGCAGGCAAGGCGCAGTGTGGATCTGGCTGTGTCCACTCACCCACGGGAGATGGGCAGAGAGGGTGCTGTGTGGATATGGCTATGTACACTGACCCACGGCAGACGGGCAGGCAGCGCGCAGTGCGGATCTGGCTGTGTCCACTCACCCACGGCAGACGGTCAGGCAGGGTGCAGTGCGGATCTGGCTGTGTCCACTCACCAATGGGAGACGGGCAGGCAGGGCGCAGTGCGGATCTGGCTTGTCCACTCACCCACGGGAGACGGGCAGGCTGGGCGCAGTGCGGATCCGGCTGTGTCCACTCACCCACGGGAGATGGGCAGAGACGGTGCTGTGTGGATCTGGCTATGTCCACTGACCCACGGCACACGGCCAGGCAGGGCGCAGTACGGATCTGGCTGTGTCCACTCACCCACGGCAGGCGGTCAGGCAGGGTGCAGTGCGGATATGGCTGTGTCCACGCACCCACAGCAGGCGGTCAGGCAGGGCGTAGTGCGGATCTGGCTGTGTCCACTCACCCACGGCAGACGGGCAGGCAGGGCGCAGTGCGGATCTGGCTGTGTCCACTCACCCACGGCAGACGGGCAGGCAGGGCGCAGTGCGGATCTGGCTGTGTCCACTCACCCACGGCAGACGGTCAGGCAGGGCGCAGTGCGGATCTGGCTGTGTCCACTCACCCACGGCAGACGGCCAGGCAGGGCGCAGTGCGGATCTGGCTGTGTCCACTCGCCCACGGGAGACGGGTAGGCAGGGCGCAGTGCGGATCTGGCTGTGTGCACTCACCCACGGAAGGCGGTCAGGCAGGGCGCAGTGCGGATCTGGCTGTGTCCACTCACCCACGGCAGACGGTCAGGCAGGGCGCAGTGCGGATCTGGCTGTGTCCACTCGCCCACGGCAGACGGGCAGGCAGGGCGCAGTGTGGATCTGGCTGTGTCCACTCACCCACGGCAGACGGTCAGGCAGGGCGCAGTGCGGATCTGGCTGTGTCCACTCACCCACGGCAGACGGGCAGGCAGGGTGCAGTGCGGATCTGGCTGGGTCCACTCGCCCAGGGGAGACAGGCAGGCAAGGCGCAGTGTGGATCTGGCTGTGTCCACTCGCCCAGGGGAGACGGGCAGGCAAGGCGCAGTGTGGATCTGGCTGTGTCCACTCACCCACGGGAGATGGGCAGAGAGGGTGCTGTGTGGATATGGCTTGTACACTGACCCACGGCAGACGGGCAGGCAGGGCGCAGTGCGGATTTGGCTGTGTCCACTCACCCACGGCAGACGGGTAGGCAGGGCGCAGTGTGGATCTGTCTGTGACCACTCACCCACGGCAGACGGTCAGGCAGGGCGCAATGCGGATCTGGCTGTGTCCACTCACCCACGGCAGACGGTAAGGCAGGGCGCAGTGCGGATCTGGCTGTGTCCACTCGCCCACGGCATACGGGCATGCAGGGCGCAGTGTGGATCTGGCTGTGTCCACTCACCCACGGCAGACGGTCAGGCAGGGCGCAGTGCGGATCTGTCTGTGTCCACTCGCCCACGGCAGACGGGCAGGCAGGGCGCAGTGCGGATCTGGCTGTGTCCACTCGCCCACGGGAGACGGGCAGGCAGGGCGCAGTGCGGATCTGGCTGTGTCCACTCGCCCACGGCAGGCGGACAGGCAGGGCGCAGTGCGGATCTTCCTGTGTCCACTCACCCACGGCAGACGGTCAGGCAGGGCGCAGTGTGGATCTTGGCTGTGTCGACTCGCCCACGGCAGACGGGCAGGTAGGGTGCAGTGCGGATCTGGCTGGGTCCACTCGCCCAGGGGAGACGGGCAGGCAAGGCGCAGTGTGGATCTGGCTGTGTCCACTCGCCCAGGGGAGACGGGCAGGCAAGGCGCAGTGTGGATCTGGCTGTGTCCACTCACCCACGGGAGATGGGCAGAGAGGGTGCTGTGTGGATATGGCTATGTACACTGACCCACGGCAGACGGGCAGGCAGCGCGCAGTGCGGATCTGGCTGTGTCCACTCACCCACGGCAGACGGTCAGGCAGGGTGCAGTGCGGATCTGGCTGTGTCCACTCACCAACGGGAGACGGGCAGGCAGGGCGCAGTGCGGATCTGGCTGTGTCCACTCACCCACGTGAGACGGGCAGGCAAGGCGCAGTGCGGATCTGGCTGTGTCCACTCACCCACGGCAGACGGTCAGGCAGGGCGCAGTGTGGATCTGGCTGTGTCCACTCACCCACGGCAGACGGGCAGGCAGGGCGCAGTGCGGATCTGGCTGTGTCCACTCACCCACGGCAGACGGTCAGGCAGGGCGCAGTGCGGATCTGGCTGTGTCCACTCACCCTTGGCAGACGGTAAGGCAGGGCGCAGTGCGGATCTGGCTGTGTCCACTCGCCCACGGCAGACGGGCAGGCAGGGCGCAGTGCGGATCTGGCTGTGTCCACTCGCCCACGGCAGACTGGCAGGCAGGGCGCAGTGCGGATCTGGCTGTGTCCACTCACCCAGGGGATACGGGCAGGCAAAGCGCAGTGTGGATCTGGGTGTGTCCTCTCACCCACGGGAGACGGGCAGAGAGGGTGCTGTGTGGATATGGCTATGTACACTGACCCACGGCAGACGGGCAGGCAGGGCGCAGTGCGGATTTGGCTGTGTCCACTCACCCACGGCAGGAGGTCAGGCAGGGCGCAGTGCGGATCTGGCTGTGTCCACTCACCCACGGCAGGCGGTCAGGCAGGGAGCAGTGCGGATCTGGCTGTGTCCACGCACCCACTGCAGGCGGTCAGGCAGGGCGCAGTGCGGATCTGGCTGTGTCCACTCACCCACGGGAGACGGGCAGGCAGGGCGCAGTGCGGATCTGGCTGTGTCCACTCACCCAGGGGAGACGGGCATACAAGGCGCAGTGTGGATCTGGCTGTGTCCACTAACCCACGTGAGATGGGCAGGCAGGGCGCAGTGCGGATCTGGCTGTGTCCACTCGCCCACGGGAGACGGGAAGGCAGGGCGCAGTGCGGATCTGTGTGTGTCCACTCACCCACGGGAGACGAGCAGGCAGGGCGCAGTGCGGATCTGGCTGTGTCCACTCACTGACGGCAGACGGGCAGGCAAGGCGCAGTGCGGATCTGGCTGTGTCCACTCACCCACGGGAGACGGGCAGGCAGGGCGCAGTGCGGATCTGGCTGTACCACTCACCCACGGTAGACGAGCAGGCAGGGCGCAGTGCGGATCTGGCTGTGTCCACTCACCCACGGCAGACGGGCAAGCAGGGCGCAGTGTGGATCTGGCTGTGTCCACTGACCCACGGCAGACGGGCAGGCAGGGCGCAGTGCGGATCTGGCTGTGTCCACTCACCCACGTGAGACGGGCAGGCAAGGTGCAGTGCGGATCTGGCTTGTCCACTCACCCACGGGAGACGGGCAGGCTGGGGCAGTGCGGATCCGGCTGTGTCCACTCACCCACGGGAGATGGGCAGAGACGGTGCTGTGTGGATCTGGCTATGTCCACTGACCCACGGCACACGGCCAGGCAGTGCGTAGTGCGGATCTGGCTGTGTCCACGCACCCACAGCAGGCGGTCAGGCAGGGCGCAATGCGGATCTGGCTGTGTCCACTAACCCACGGCAGACGGTCAGGCAGGGCACAATGCGGATCTGGCTGTGTCCACTCACCCATGGCAGAGGGGCAGGCAGGGAGGAGTGTGGATCTGGGTGTGTCCACTAACCCACGGCAGACGGTCAGGCAGGGCGCAGTGTGGATGTGGCTGTGTCCACTCACCCACGGCACACGGGCAGGCAGGGCGCAGTGCGGTTCTGGCTGTGTCCAATCACCCACGTCAGACGGGCAGGCAGGGCGCAGTGCGGATCTGGCTGTGTCCACTCACCCACGGGAGACGGGCAGGCAGGGCGCAGTGTGGATCTGGCTGTGTCCACTCACCCACGGGAGACGGGCAGAGAGGGTGCTGTGTGGATATGGCTATGTCCACTGACCCACGGCAGATGGGCAGGCAGGGCGCAGTGCGGATCTGGCTGTGTCCACTCACCCACGGGAGACGGGCAGGCAGGGCGCAGTGCGGATCTGGCTATGTCCACTCACCCACGGCAGACGGGCAAGCAGGACGCAGTGTGGATCTGGCTGTGTCCACTCACCCACGGCAGACGGTCAGGCAGGGCGCAGTGCGGATCTTCCTGTGTCCACTCACCCACGGCAGACGGGCAGGCAGGGCGCAGTGCGGATCTGGCTGTGTCCACTCGCCCACGGGAGACGGGTAGGCAGGGCGCAGTGCGGATCTGGCTGTGTCCACTCACCCACGGCAGGCGGTCAGGCAGGGCGCAGTGCGGATCTGGCTGTGCCCCCCCCCGCAGCAGACGGTCAGGCAGGGCACAGTGCGGATCTGGCTGTGTCCACTCACCCACGGCAGGCGGTCAGGCAGTGCGCAGTGCGGATCTGGCTGTGTCCACGCACACACAGCAGGTGGTCAGGCAGGGCGCAATGCGGATCTGGCTGTGTCCACTCACTCACGGCAGACGGTCAGGCAGGGCACAATGCGGATCTGGCTGTGTCCACTCACCCACGGCAGAGGGGCAGGCAGGGCGCAGTGCGGATCTGTCTGTGTCCACTCACCCACGGGAGACGGGCAGGCAGGGCGCAGTGTGGATCTGGCTGTGTCCACTAACCCACGGGAGACGGGCAGAGAGGGTGCTGTGTGGATATGGCTATGTCCACTGACCCACGGCAGATGGGCAGGCAGGGCGCAGTGCGGATCTGGCTGTGTCCACTCACCCACGGGAGACGGGCAGGCAGGGCGCAGTGCGGATTTGGCTATGTCCACTCACCCACGGCAGACGGGCAAGCAGGGCGCAGTGTGGATCTGGCTGTGTCCACTCACCCACGGCAGACGGTCAGGCAGGGCGCAGTGCGGATCTTCCTGTGTCCACTCACCCACGGCAGACGGTCAGGCAGGGCGCAGTGTGGATCTTGGCTGTGTCGACTCGCCCACGGCAGACAGGCAGGTAGGGTGCAGTGCGGATCTGGCTGGGTCCACTCGCCCAGGGGAGACGGGCAGGCAAGGCGCAGTGTGGATCTGGCTGTGTCCACTCGCCCAGGGGAGACGGGCAGGCAAGGCGCAGTGTGGATCTGGCTGTGTCCACTCACCCACGGGAGATGGGCAGAGAGGGTGCTGTGTGGATATGGCTATGTACACTGACCCACGGCAGACGGGCAGGCAGCGCGCAGTGCGGATCTGGCTGTGTCCACTCACCCACGGCAGACGGTCAGGCAGGGTGCAGTGCGGATCTGGCTGTGTCCACTCACCAACGGGAGACGGGCAGGCAGGGCGCAGTGCGGATCTGGCTGTGTCCACTCACCCACGTGAGACGGGCAGGCAAGGCGCAGTGCGGATCTGGCTGTGTCCACTCACCCACGGCAGACGGTCAGGCAGGGCGCAGTGCGGATCTGGCTGTGTCCACTCACCCACGGCAGACGGGCAGGCAGGGCGCAGTGTGGATCTGGCTGTGTCCACTCACCCACGGCAGACGGTCAGGCAGGGCGCAGTGCGGATCTGGCTGTGTCCACTCGCCCACGGCAGACGGGCAGGCAGGGCGCAATGCGGATCTGGCTGTGTCCACTCACCCACGGGAGACGAGCAGGCAGGGCGCAGTGCGGATCTGGCTGTGTCCACTCACTGACGGCAGACGGGCAGGTAAGGCACAGTGCGGATCTGGCTGTGTCCACTCACCCACGGGAGACGGGCAGGCAGGGCGCAGTGCGGATCTGGCTGTACCACTCACCCACGGTAGACGAGCAGGCAGGGCGCAGTGCGGATCTCGCTGTGTCCACTCACCCACGGCAGACGGGCAAGCAGGGCGCAGTGTGGATCTGGCTGTGTCCACTCACCCACGGCAGACGGGCAGGCAGGGCGCAGTGCGGATCTGGCTGTGTCCACTCACCCACGTGAGACGGGCAAGCAAGGTGCAGTGCGGATCTGGCTTGTCCACTCACCCACGGGAGACGGGCAGGCTGGGCGCAGTGCGGATCCGGCTGTGTCCACTCACCCACGGGAGATGGGCAGAGACGGTGCTGTGTGGATCTGGCTATGTCCACTGACCCACGGCACACGGCCAGGCAGTGCGTAGTGCGGATCTGGCTGTGTCCACGCACCCACAGCAGGCGGTCAGGCAGGGCGCAATGCGGATCTGGCTGTGTCCACTCACCCACGGCAGACGGTCAGGCAGGGCACAATGCGGATCTGGCTGTGTCCACTCACCCATGGCAGAGGGGCAGGCAGGGAGCAGTGTGGATCTGGGTGTGTCCACTCACCCACGGCAGACGGTCAGGCAGGGCGCAGTGTGGATGTGGCTGTGTCCACTCACCCACGGCACACGGGCAGGCAGGGCGCAGTGCGGATCTTCCTGTGTCCACTCACCCACGGCAGACGGGCAGGCAGGGCGCAGTGCGGATCTGGCTGTGTCCACTCGCCCACGGGAGACGGGTAGGCAGGGCGCAGTGCGGATCTGGCTGTGTCCACTCACCCACGGCAGGCGGTCAGGCAGGGCGCAGTGCGGATCTGGCTGTGCCCCCCCCCGCAGCAGACGGTCAGGCAGGGCACAGTGCGGATCTGGCTGTGTCCACTCACCCACGGCAGGCGGTCAGGCAGTGCGCAGTGCGGATCTGGCTGTGTCCACGCACACACAGCAGGTGGTCAGGCAGGGCGCAATGCGGATCTGGCTGTGTCCACTCACTCACGGCAGACGGTCAGGCAGGGCACAATGCGGATCTGGCTGTGTCCACTCACCCACGGCAGAGGGGCAGGCAGGGCGCAGTGCGGATCTGTCTGTGTCCACTCACCCACGGGAGACGGGCAGGCAGGGCGCAGTGTGGATCTGGCTGTGTCTACTCACCCACGGGAGACGGGCAGAGAGGGTGCTGTGTGGATATGGCTATGTCCACTGACCCACGGCAGATGGGCAGGCAGGGCGCAGTGCGGATCTGGCTGTGTCCACTCGCCCACGGGAGACGGGCAGGCAGGGCGCAGTGCGGATCTAGCTGTGTCCACTCGCCCACGGCAGGCGGTCAGGCAGGGCGCAGTGCGGATCTGGCTGTGTCCACTCACCCACGGCAGGCGGTCAGGCAGGGAGCAGTGCGGATCTGGCTGTGTCCACGCACCCACTGCAGGCGGTCAGGCAGGGCGCAGTGTGGATCTGGCTGTGTCCACTCACCCACGGGAGACGGGCAGGCAGGGCGCAGTGCGGATCTGGCTGTGTCCACTCACCCAGGGGAGACGGGCATACAAGGCGCAGTGTGGATCTGGCTGTGTCCACTAACCCACGTGAGATGGGCAGGCAGGGCGCAGTGCGGATCTGGCTGTGTCCACTCGCCCACGGGAGACGGGCAGGCAGGGCGCAGTGCGGATCTGTGTGTGTCCACTCACCCACGGGAGACGAGCAGGCAGGGCGCAGTGCGGATCTGGCTGTGTCCACTCACTGACGGCAGACGGGCAGGCAAGGCGCAGTGCGGATCTGGCTTGTCCACTCACCCACGGGAGACGGGCAGGCTGGGCGCAGTGCGGATCGGGCTGTGTCCACTCACCCACGGGAGATGGGCAGAGACGGTGCTGTGTGGATCTGGCTATGTCCACTGACCCACGGCACACGGCCAGGCAGGGCGCAGTACGGATCTGGCTGTGTCCACTCACCCACGGCAGGCGGTCAGGCAGGGTGCAGTGCGGATCTGGCTGTGTCCACGCACCCACAGCAGGCGGTCAGGCAGGGCGTAGTGCGGATCTGGCTGTGTCCACTCACCCACGGCAGACGGGCAGGCAGGGCGCAGTGCGGATCTGGCTGTGTCCACTCACCCACGGCAGACGGGCAGGCAGGGCGCAGTGTGGATCTGTCTGTGTCCACTCACACACGGCAGACGGTCAGGCAGGGCGCAGTGCGGATCTGGCTATGTCCACTCACCCACGGCAGACGGCCAGGCAGGGCGCAGTGCGGATCTGGCTGTGTCCACTCGCCCACGGGAGACGGGCAGGCAGGGCGCAGTGCGGATCTGGCTGTGTGCACTCACCCACGGAAGGCGGTCAGGCAGGGCGCAGTGCGGATCTGGCTGTGTCCTCTCACCCACGGCAGACGGTCAGGCAGGGCGCAGTGCGGATCTGGCTGTGTCCACACGCCCACGGCAGACGGGCAGGTAGGGCGCAGTGTGGATCTGGCAGTGTCCACTCACCCACGGCAGACGGTCAGGCAGGGCGCAGTGCGGATCTGGCTGTGTCCACTCACCCACGGCAGACGGGCAGGCAGGGTGCAGTGCGGATCTGGCTGGGTCCACTCGCCCAGGGGAGACAGGCAGGCAAGGCGCAGTGTGGATCTGGCTGTGTCCACTCGCCCAGGGGAGACGGGCAGGCAAGGCGCAGTGTGGATCTGGCTGTGTCCACTCACCCACGGGAGATGGGCAGAGAGGGTGCTGTGTGGATATGGCTATGTACACTGACCCACGGCAGACGGGCAGGCAGGGCGCAGTGCGGATTTGGCTGTGTCCACTCACCCACGGCAGACGGGCAGGCAGGGCGCAGTGTGGATCTGTCTGTGACCACTCACCCACGGCAGACGGTCAGGCAGGGCGCAATGCGGATCTGGCTGTGTCCACTCACCCACGGCAGACGGTAAGGCAGGGCGCAGTGCGGATCTGGCTGTGTCCACTCGCCCACGGCAGACGGGCATGCAGGGCGCAGTGTGGATCTGGCTGTGTCCACTCACCCACGGCAGATGGTCAGGCAGGGCGCAGTGCGGATCTGTCTGTGTCCACTCGCCCACGGCAGACGGGCAGGCAGGGCGCAGTGCGGATCTGGCTGTGTCCACTCGCCCACGGGAGACGGGCAGGCAGGGCCAGTGCGGATCTGGCTGTGTCCACTCGCCCACGGCAGGCGGTCAGGCAGGGCGCAGTGCGGATCTTCCTGTGTCCACTCACCCACGGCAAACGGTCAGGCAGGGCGCAGTGTGGATCTTGGCTGTGTCGACTCGCCCACGGCAGACGGGCAGGTAGGGTGCAGTGCGGATCTGGCTGGGTCCACTCGCCCAGGGGAGACGGGCAGGCAAGGCGCAGTGTGGATCTGGCTGTGTCCACTCACCCAGGGGAGACGGGCAGGCAAGGCGCAGTGTGGATCTGGCTGTGTCCACTCACCCACGGGAGATGGGCAGAGAGGGTGCTGTGTGGATATGGCTATGTACACTGACCCACGGCAGACGGGCAGGCAGCGCGCAGTGCGGATCTGGCTGTGTCCACACACCCACGGCAGACGGTCAGGCAGGGTGCAGTGCGGATCTGGCTGTGTCCACTCACCAACGGGAGACGGGCAGGCAGGGCGCAGTGCGGATCTGGCTGTGTCCACTCACCCACGTGAGACGGGCAGGCAAGGCGCAGTGCGGATCTGGCTGTGTCCACTCACCCACGGCAGACGGTCAGGCAGGGCGCAGTGCGGATCTGGCTGTGTCCACTCACCCACGGCAGACGGGCAGGCAGGGCGCAGTGCGGATCTGGCTGTGTCCACTCACCCACGGCAGACGGTCAGGCAGGGCGCAGTGCGGATCTGGCTGTGTCCACTCACCCATGGCAGACGGTAAGGCAAGGCGCAGTGCGGATCTGGCTGTGTCCACTCGCCCACGGCAGACGGGCAGGCAGGGCGCAGTGCGGATCTGGCTGTGTCCACTCGCCCACGGCAGACGGGCAGGCAGGGCGCAGTGCGGATCTGGCTGTGTCCACTCACCCAGGGGATACGGGCAGGCAAAGCGCAGTGTGGATCTGGGTGTGTCCACTCACCCACGGGAGACGGGCAGAGAGGGTGCTGTGTGGATATGGCTATGTACACTGACCCACGGCAGACGGGCAGGCAGGGCGCAGTGCGGATTTGGCTGTGTCCACTCACCCACGGCAGACGGGCAGGCAGGGCGCAGTGTGGATCTGTCTGTGACCACTCACCCACGGCAGACGGTCAGGCAGGGTGCAATGCGGATCTGGCTGTGTCCACTCACACACGGCAGACGGTAAGGCAGGGCGCAGTGCGGATCTGGCTGTGTCCACTCGCCCACGGCAGACGGGCATGCAGGGCGCAGTGTGGATCTGGCTGTTTCCACTCACCCACGGCAGACGGTCAGGCAGGGCGCAGTGCGGATCTGGCTGTGTCCACTCGCCCACGGCAGACGGGCAGGCAGGGCGCAGCGCGGATCTGGCTGTGTCCACTCGCCCACGGGAGACGGGCAGGCAGGGCGCAGTGCGGATCTGGCTGTGTCCACTCGCCCACGGCAGGCGGTCAGGCAGGGCGCAGTGCGGATCTGGCTGTGTCCACTCACCCACGGCAGGCGGTCAGGCAGGGAGCAGTGCGGATCTGGCTGTGTCCACGCACCCACTGCAGGCGGTCAGGCAGGGCGCAGTGCGGATCTGGCTGTGTCCACTCACCCACGGGAGACGGGCAGGCAGGGCGCAGTGCGGATCTGGCTGTGTCCACTCACCCAGGGGAGACGGGCATACAAGGCGCAGTGTGGATCTGGCTGTGTCCACTAACTCACGTGAGATGGGCAGGCAGGGCGCAGTGCGGATCTGGCTGTGTCCACTCGCCCACGGGAGACGGGAAGGCAGGGCGCAGTGCGGATCTGTGTGTGTCCACTCACCCACGGGAGACGAGCAGGCAGGGCGCAGTGCGGATCTGGCTGTGTCCACTCACTCATGGCAGATGGTCAGGCAGGGCACAATGCGGATCTGGCTGTGTCCACTCACCCACGGCAGAGGGGCAGGCAGGGCGCAGTGTGGATCTGGGTGTGTCCACTCACCCACGGCAGACGGTCAGGCAGGGCGCATTGTGGATGTGGCTGTGTCCACTCACCCACGGCAGACGGGCAGGCAGGGTGCAGTGCGGATCTGGCTGTTTCCACTCGCCCACGGGAGACGGTCAGGCAGGGCGCAGTGCGGATCTGGCTGTGTCCACTCACCCACGGCAGGCGGTCAGGGAGGGCGCAGTGCGGATCTGGCTGTGTCCACTCACCCACGGCAGACGGGCAGGCAGGGCGCAGTGCGGATCTGGCTGTGTCCACTCGCCCACGGGAGACGGGCAGGCAGGGCGCAGTGCGGATCTGTCTGTGTCCACACACCCACGGGAGACGGGCAGGCAGGGCGCAGTGTGGATCTGGCTGTGTCCACTCACCCATGGGAGACGGGCAGAGAGGGTGCTGTGTGGATATGGCTATGTCCACTGACCCACGGCAGATGGGCAGGCAGGGCGCAGTGCGGATCTGGCTGTGTCCACTCACCCACGGGAGACGGGCAGGCAGGGCGCAGTGCGGATCTGGCTATGTCCACTCACCCACGGCAGACGGGCAAGCAGGGCGCAATGCGGATCTGGCTGTGTCCACTCACTCACGGCAGACGGTCAGGCAGGGCGCAATGCGGATCTGGCTGTGTCCACTCACTCACGGCAGACGGTCAGGCAGGGAACAATGCGGATCTGGCTGTGTCCACTCATCCACGGCAGAGGGGCAGGCAGGGCGCAGTGTGGATCTGGGTGTGTCCACTCACCCACGGCAGACGGTCAGGCAGGGCGCAGTGTGGATGTGGCTGTGTCCACTCACCCACGGCAGACGGGCAGGCAGGGCGCAGTGCGGATCTGGCTGTTTCCACTCGCCCACGGGAGACGGGCAGGCAGGGCGCAGTGCGGATCTGGCTGTGTCCACTCACCCACGGCAGGCGGTAAGGGAGGGCGCAGTGCGGATCTGGCTGTGTCCACTCACCCACGGCAGACGGGCAGGCAGGGCGCAGTGCGGATCTGGCTGTGTCCACTCGCCCACGGGAGACGGGCAGGCAGGGCGCAGTGCGGATCTGTCTGTGTCCACTCACCCACGGGAGACGGGCAGGCAGGGCGCAGTGTGGATCTGGCTGTGTCCACTCACCCACGGCAGACGGTCAGGCAGGGCGCAGTGCGGATCTGGCTGTGTCCACTCGCCCACGGCAGACGGGCAGGCAGGGCGCAGTGTGGATCTGGCTGTGTCCACTCACCCACGGCAGACGGTCAGGCAGGGCGCAGTGCGGATCTGGCTGTGTCCACTCACCCACGGCAGACGGGCAGGCAGGGCGCAGTGCAGATCTGGCTGTGTCTACTCGCCCAGGGGAGACGGGCAGGCAAGGCGCAGTGTGGATCTGCCTGTGTCCACTCACCCACGGGAGATGGGCAGAGAGGGTGCTGTGTGGATATGGCTATGTACACTGACCCACGGCAGACGGGCAGGCAGCGCGCAGTGCGGATCTGGCTGTGTCCACTCACCCACGGCAGACGGTCAGGCAGGGTGCAGTGCGGATCTGGCTGTGTCCACTCACCAACGGGAGACGGGCAGGCAGGGCGCAGTGCGGATCTGGCTGTGTCCACTCACCCATGTGAGACAGGCAGGCAAGGCGCAGTGCGGATCTGGCTGTGTCCACTCACCCACGGCAGACGGTCAGGCAGGGCGCAGTGCGGATCTGGCTGTGTCCACTCACCCACGGCAGACGGGCAGGCAGGGCGCAGTGTCGATCTGGCTGTGTCCACTCACCCACGGCAGACGGTCAGGCAGGGCGCAGTGCGGATCTGGCTGTGTCCACTCACCCATGGCAGACGGTAAGGCAGGGCGCAGTGCGGATCTGGCTTGTCCACACACAAACGGGAGACGGGCAGGCTGGGCGCAGTGCGGATCCGGCTGTGTCCACTCACCCACGGGAGATGGGCAGAGACGGTGCTGTGTGGATCTGGCTATGTCCACTGACCCACGGCACACGGCCAGGCAGGGCGCAGTACGGATCTGGCTGTGTCCACTCACCCACGGCAGGCGTTCAGGCAGGGTGCATTGCGGATCTGGCTGTGTCCACGCACCCACAGCAGGCGGTCAGGCAGGGCGTAGTGCGGATCTGGCTGTGTCCACTCACCCACGGCAGACGGGCAGGCAGGGCGCAGTGCTGATCTGGCTGTGTCCACTCACCCACGGCAGACGGGCAGGCAGGGTGCAGTGTGGATCTGTCTGTGACCACTCACCCACGGCAGACGGTCAGGCAGGGCGCAATGCGGATCTGGCTGTGTCCACTCACCCACGGCAGACGGTAAGGCAGGGCGCAGTGCGGATCTGGCTGTGTCCACTCGCCCACGGCAGACGGGCATGCAGGGCGCAGTGTGGATCTGGCTGTGTCCACTCACCCACGGCAGACGGTCAGGCAGGGCGCAGTTCGGATCTGGCTGTGTCCACTCGCCCACGGCAGACGGGCAGGCAGGGCGCAGTGCGGATCTGGCTGTGTCCACTCGCCCACGGGAGACGGGCAGGCAGGGCGCAGTGCGGATCTGGCTGTGTCCACTCGCCCACGGCAGGCGGTCAGGCAGGGCGCAGTGCGGATCTGGCTGTGTCCACTCACCCACGGCAGGCGGTCAGGCAGGGAGCAGTGCGGATCTGGCTGTGTCCACGCACCCACTGCAGGCGGTCAGGCAGGGCGCAGTGCGGATCTGGCTGTGTCCACTCACCCACGGGAGACGGGCAGGCAGGGCGCAGTGCGGATCTGGCTGTGTCCACTCACCCAGGGGAGACAGGCATACAAGGAGCAGTGTGGATCTGGCTGTGTCCACTAACCCACGTGAGATGGGCAGGCAGGGCGCAGTGCGGATCTGGCTGTGTCCACTCGCCCACGGGAGACGGGCAGGCAGGGCGCAGTGCGGATCTGTGTGTGTCCACTCACCCACGGGAGACGAGCAGGCAGAGCGCAGTGCGGATCTGGCTGTGTCCACTCACTGACGGCAGACGGGCAGGCAAGGCGCAGTGCGGATCTGGCTTGTCCACTCACCCACGGGAGACGGGCAGGCTGGGCGCAGTGCGGATCCGGCTGTGTCCACTCACCCACGGGAGATGGGCAGAGACGGTGCTGTGTGGATCTGGCTATGTCCACTGACCCACGGCACACGGCCAGGCAGGGCGCAGTACGGATCTGGCTGTGTCCACTCACCCACGGCAGGCGGTCAGGCAGGGTGCAGTGCGGATCTGGCTGTGTCCACGCACCCACAGCAGGCGGTCAGGCAGGGCGTAGTGCGGATCTGGCTGTGTCCACTCACCCACGGCAGACGGGCAGGCAGGGCGCAGTGCGGATCTGGCTGTGTCCACTGACCCACGGCAGACGGTCAGGCAGGGCGCAGTGCGGATCTGGCTGTGTCCACTCACCCACGGCAGACGGGCAGGCAGGGTGCAGTGCGGATCTGGCTGGGTCCACTCGCCCAGGGGAGACAGGCAGGCAAGGCGCAGTGTGGTTCTGGCTGTGTCCACTCGCCAAGGGGAGACGGGCAGGCAAGGCGCAGTGTGGATCTGGCTGTGTCCACTCACCCACGGGAGATGGGCAGAGAGGGTGCTGTGTGGATATGGCTATGTACACTGACCCACGGCAGACGGGCAGGCAGGGCGCAGTGCGGATTTGGCTGTGTCCACTCACCCACGGCAGACAGGCAGGCAGGGCGCAGTGTGGATCTGTCTGTGACCACTCACCCACGGCAGACGGTCAGGCAGGGCGCAATGCGGATCTGGCTGTGTCCACTCACCCACGGCAGACGGTAAGGCAGGGCGCAGTGCGGATCTGGCTGTGTCCACTCGCCCACGGCAGACGGGCATGCAGGGCGCAGTGTGGATCTGGCTGTGTCCACTCACCCACGGCAGACGGTCAGGCAGGGCGCAGTGCGGATCTGTCTGTGTCCACTCGCCCACGGCAGACGGGCAGGCAGGGCGCAGTGCGGATCTGGCTGTGTCCACTCGCCCACGGGAGACGGGCAGGCAGGGCGCAGTGCGGATATGGCTGTGTCCACTCGCCCACGGCAGGCGGTCAGGCAGGGCGCAGTGCGGATCTTCCTGTGTCCACTCACCCACGGCAGACGGTCAGGCAGGGCGCAGTGTGGATCTTGGCTGTGTCGACTCGCCCACGGCAGACGGGCAGGTAGGGTGCAGTGCGGATCTGGCTGGGTCCACTCGCCCAGGGGAGACGGGCATGCAAGGCGCAGTGTGGATCTGGCTGTGTCCACTCGCCCAGGGGAGACGGGCAGGCAAGGCGCAGTGTGGATCTGGCTGTGTCCACTCACACACGGGAGATGGGCAGAGAGGGTGCTGTGTGGATATGGCTATGTACACTGACCCACGGCAGATGGGCAGGCAGCGCGCAGTGCGGATCTGGCTGTGTCCACTCACCCACGGCAGATGGTCAGGCAGGGCGCAGTGTGGATCTGGCTGTGTCCACTCACCCACGGCAGACGGTCAGGCAGGGCGCAGTGCGGATCTGGCTGTGTCCACTCACCCACGGCAGGCGGCCAGGCAGGGCGCAGTGCGGATCTGGCTGTGTCCACTCGCCCAAGGGAGACGGGCAGGCAGGGCGCAGTGCGGATCTGGCTGTGTGCACTCACCCACGGAAGGCTGTCAGGCAGGGCGCAGTGCGGATCTGGCTGTGTGCACTCACCCACGGAAGGCTGTCAGGCAGGGCGCAGTGCGGTTCTGGCTGTGCCCCCCCCCCGCAGCAGACGGTCAGGCAGGGCACAGTGCGGATCTGGCTGTGTCCACTCACCCACGCCAGGCGGTCAGGCAGTGCGCAGTGCGGATCTGGCTGTGTCCACGCACACACAGCAGGTGGTCAGGCAGGGCGCAATGCGGATCTGGCTGTGTCCACTCACTCACGGCAGACGGTCAGGCAGGGCACAATGCGGATCTGGCTGTGTCCACTCACCCACCACAGAGTGGTAGGCAGGGCGCAGTGCGGATCTGTCTGTGTCCACTCACCCACGGGAGACGGGCAGGCAGGGCGCAGTGTGGATCTGGCTGTGTCCACTCACCCACGGGAGACAGGCAGAGAGGGTGCTGTGTGGATATGGCTATGTCCACTGACCCACGGCAGATGGGCAGGCAGGGCGCAGTGCGGATCTGGCTGTGTCCACTCACCCACGGGAGACGGGCAGGCAGGGCGCAGTGCGGATCTGGCTATGTCCACTCACCCACGGCAGACGGGCAAGCAGGGCGCAGTGTGGATCTGGCTGTGTCCACTCACCCACGGCAGACGGTCAGGCAGGGCGCAGTGCGGATCTTCCTGTGTCCACTCACCCACGGCAGACGGTCAGGCAGGGCGCAGTGCGGATCTGGCTGTGTCCAATCACCCACGGCAGACGGCCAGGCAGGGCGCAGTGCGGATCTGGCTGTGTCCACTCGCCCACGGGAGACGGGCAGGCAGGGCGCAGTGCGGATCTGGCTGTGTGCACTCACCCACGGAAGGCGGTCAGGCAGGGCGCAGTGCGGATCTGGCTGTGTCCACTCACCCACGGCAGATGGTCAGGCAGGGCGCAGTGCGGATCTGGCTGTGTCCACTCGCCCACGGCAGACGGGCAGGCAGGGCGCAGTGTGGATCTGGCTGTGTCCACTCACCCACGGCAGACGGTCAGGCAGGGCGCAGTGCGGATCTGGCTGTGTCCACTCACCCACGGCAGACGGGCAGGCAGGGTGCAGTGCAGATCTGGCTGGGTCCACTCGCCCAGGGGAGACAGGCAGGCAAGGCGCAGTGTGGATCTGGCTGTGTCCACTCGCCCAGGGGAGACGGACAGGCAAGGCGCAGTGTGGATCTGGCTGTGTCCACTCACCCACGGGAGATGGGCAGAGAGGGTGCTGTGTGGATATGGCTATGTACACTGACCCACGGCAGACGGGCAGGCAGGGCGCAGTGCGGATTTGGCTGTGTCCACTCACCCACGGCAGACGGTAAGGCAGGGCGCAGTGCGGATCTGGCTGTGTCCACTCGCCCACGGCATACGGGCATGCAGGGCGCAGTGTGGATCTGGCTGTGTCCACTCACCCACGGCAGACGGTCAGGCAAGGCGCAGTGCGGATCTGTCTGTGTCCACTCGCCCACGGCAGACGGGCAGGCAGGGCGCAGTGCGGATCTGGCTGTGTCCACTCGCCCACGGGAGACGGGCAGGCAGGGCGCAGTGCGGATCTGGCTGTGTCCACTCGCCCACGGCAGGCGGACAGGCAGGGCGCAGTGCGGATCTTCCTGTGTCCACTCACCCACGGCAGACGGTCAGGCAGGGCGCAGTGTGGATCTTGGCTGTGTCGACTCGCCCACGGCAGACGGGCAGGTAGGGTGCAGTGCGGATCTGGCTGGGTCCACTCGCCCAGGGGAGACGGGCAGGCAAGGCGCAGTGTGTATCTGGCTGTGTCCACTCGCCCAGGGGAGACGGGCAGGCAAGGCGCAGTGTGGATCTGGCTGTGTCCACTCACCCACGGGAGATGGGCAGAGAGGGTGCTGTGTGGATATGGCTATGTACACTGACCCACGGCAGACGGGCAGGCAGCGCGCAGTGCGGATCTGGCTGTGTCCACTCGCCCACGGCAGACGGGCAGGCAGGGCGCAGTGCGGATCTGGCTGTGTCCACTCACCCAGGGGATACGGGCAGGCAAAGCGCAGTGTGGATCTGGGTGTGTCCACGCACCCACGGGAGACGGGCAGAGAGGGTGCTGTGTGGATATGGCTATGTACACTGACCCACGGCAGACGGGCAGGCAGGGCGCAGTGCGGATTTGGCTGTGTCCACTCACCCACGGCAGACGGGCAGGCAGGGCGCAGTGTGGATCTGTCTGTGACCACTCACCCACGGCAGACGGTCAGGCAGGGCGCAATGCGGATCTGGCTGTGTCCACTCGCCCACGGCAGACGGGCATGCAGGGCGCAGTGTGGATCTGGCTGTGTCCACTCACCCACGGCAGACGGTCAGGCAGGGCGCAGTGCGGATCTGGCTGTGTCCACTCGCCCACGGCAGACGGGCAGGCAGGGCGCAGTGCGGATCTGGCTGTGTCCACTCGCCCACGGGAGACGGGCAGGCAGGGCGCAGTGCGGATCTGGCTGTGTCCACTCACCCACGGCAGGCGGTCAGGCAGGGCGCAGTGCGGATCTGGCTGTGTCCACTCACCCACGGCAGGCGGTCAGGCAGGGAGCAGTGCGGATCTGGCTGTGTCCACGAACCCACTGCAGGCGGTCAGGCAGGGCGCAGTGCGGATCTGGCTGTGTCCACTCACCCACGGGAGACGGGCAGGCAGGGCGCAGTGCGGATCTGGCTGTGTCCACTCACCCAGGGGAGACGGGCATACAAGGCGCAGTGTGGATCTGGCTGTGTCCACTAACCCACGTGAGATGGGCAGGCAGGGCGCAGTGCGGATCTGGCTGTGTCCACTCGCCCACGGGAGACGGGAAGGCAGGGCGCAGTGCGGATCTGTGTGTGTCCACTCACCCACGGGAGACGAGCAGGCAGGGCGCAGTGCGGATCTGGCTGTGTCCACTCACTGACGGCAGACGGGCAGGCAAGGCGCAGTGCGGATCTGGCTGTGTCCACTCACCCACGGGAGACGGGCAGGCAGGGCGCAGTGCGGATCTGGCTGTGTCCACTCACCCACGGCAGACGGTCAGGCAGGGCGCAGTGCGGATCTTCCTGTGTCCACTCACCCACGGCAGACGGTCAGGCAGGGCGCAGTGTGGATCTTGGCTGTGTCGACTCGCCCACGGCAGACGGGCAGGTAGGGTGCAGTGCGGATCTGGCTGGGTCCACTCGCCCAGGGGAGACGGGCAGGCAAGGCGCAGTGTGGATCTGGCTGTGTCCACTCGCCCAGGGGAGACGGGGAGGCAAGGCGCAGTGTGGATCTGGCTGTGTCCACTCACCCACGGGAGATGGGCAGAGAGGGTGCTGTGTGGATATGGCTATGTACACTGACCCACGGCAGACGGGCAGGCAGCGCGCAGTGCGGATCTGGCTGTGTCCACTCACCCACGGCAGACGGTCAGGCAGGGTGCAGTGCGGATCTGGCTGTGTCCACTCACCAATGGGAGACGGGCAGGCAGGGCGCAGTGCGGATCTGGCTGTGTCCACTCACCCACGTGAGACGGGCAGGCAAGGCGCAGTGCGGATCTGGCTGTGTCCACTCACCCACGGCAGATGGTCAGGCAGGGCGCAGTGCGGATCTGGCTGTGTCCACTCACCCACGGCAGACGGGCAGGCAGGGCGTTGTGCGGATCTGGCTGTGTCCACTCGCCCACGGGAGACGGGCAGGCAGGGCGCAGTGCCGATCTGGCTGTGTCCACTCACCCACGGGAAACAGGCAGGCAGGGCGCAGTGCGGATCTGGCTTGTCCAATCACAAACCGGAGATGGCAGGCAGGGCGCAGTGCGGATCTGGCTGTGTCCACTCACCCACGGCAGGCGGTTAGGCAGGGCACAGTGCGGATCTGGCTGTGTCCACTCACCCACGGCAGGCGGTCAGGCAGGGCGCAGTGCGGATCTGGTTGTGTCCACTCACCCACGGGAGACGGGCAGGCAGGGCGCAGTGCGGATCTGGCTGTGTCCACTCACCCACGGGAGACGGGCAGGCAGGGCGCAGTGCGGATCCGGCTGTGTCCACTCACCCACGGGAGATGGGCAGAGACGGTGCTGTGTGGATCTGGCTATGTCCACTGACCCACGGCAAACGGGCAGGCAGGGCGCAGTACAGATCTGGCTGTGTCCACTCACCCACGGCAGGCGGTCAGGCAGGGCGCAGTGCGGATCTGCCTGTGTCCACTCACCGACGGGAGACGGGCAGGGAAGGCGCAGTGCGGATCTGGCTGTGTCCACTCACCCACAGGAGACGGGCAGGCAGGGCGCAGTGCGGATCTGGCTGTGTCCACTCACCCACGGGAGACGGGCAGAGAGGGTGCTGTGTGGATATGGCTATGTCCACTGACCCACGGCAGATGGGCAGGCAGGGCGCAGTGCGGATCTGGCTGTGTCCACTCACCCACGGCAGACGGGCAGGCAGGGCGCAGTGTGGATCTGGCTGTGTCCACTCACCCACGGCAGACGGTCAGGCAGGGCGCAGTGCGGATCTGGCTGTGTCCACTCACCCACGGCAGACGGGCAGGCAGGGCGTTGTGCGGATCTGGCTGTGTCCACTCGCCCACGGGAGACGGGCAGGCAGGGCGCAGTGCAGATCTGGCTGTGTCCACTCACCCACTGGAAACAGGCAGGCAGGGCGCAGTGCGGATCTGGCTTGTTCAATCACAAACCGGAGATGGCAGGCAGGGCGCAGTGCGGATCTGGCTGTGTCCACTAACCCACGGCAAACGGTCAGACACGGCGCAATGCGGATCTGGCCGTGTCCACTCACCCACGGCAGGCGGTCAGGCAGGGCGCAGTGCGGATCTGGCTGTGTCCACTCACCCACGGCAGGCGGTCAAGCTGGGCGCAGTGCGGATCTGGCTGTGTCCACTCACCCACGGCAGACGGGCAGGCAGGGCGCAGTGCGGATCTGGCTGTGTCCACTTGCCCAAGGCAGACGGGCAGGCAGGGCGCAGTGCGGATCTGGCTGTGTCCACTCACCCACGGGAGACGGGCAGGCAGGGCGCAGTGCGGAACTGGCTGTGTCCACTCACCCACGGGAGACGGGCAGGTAGGGCGCAGTGCGGATCTGGCTGTGTCCACTCACCCACGGGAGACGGGCAGGCAGGGCGCAGTGCGGATCCGGCTGTGTCCACTCACCCACGGGAGATGGGCAGAGACGGTGCTGTGTGGATCTGGCTATGTCCACTGACCCACGGCAAACGGGCAGGCAGGGCGCAGTACAGATCTGGCTGTGTCCACTCACCCACGGCAGGCGGTCAGGCAGGGCGCAGTGCGGATCTGCCTGTGTCCACTCACCCACGGCAGACGGGCAGGCAGGGCGCAGTACGGATCTGGCGGTGTCCACTCACCCACGGCAGACGGTCAGGCAGGGCGCAGTGTGGATCTGGCTGTGTCCACTCACCCACGGCAGACGGTCAGGCAGGGCGCAGTGCGGATCTGGCTGTGTCCACTCACCCACGGGAGACGGGCAGAGAGGGTGCTGTGTGGATATGGCTATGTCCACTGACCCACGGCAGATGGGCAGGCAGGGCGCAGTGCGGATCTGGCTGTGTCCACTCACCCACGGGAGACGGGCAGGCAGGGCGCAGTGCGGATCTGGCTATGTCCACTCACCCACGGCAGACGGGCAAGCAGGGCGCAGTGTGGATCTGGCTGTGTCCACACACCCACGGCAGACGGTCAGGCAGGGCGCAGTGCGGATCTTCCTGTGTCCACTCACCCACGGCAGACGGTCAGGCAGGGCGCAGTGTGGATCTTGGCTGTGTCGACTCGCCCACGGCAGACGGGCAGGTAGGGTGCAGTGCGGATCTGGCTGGGTCCACTCGCCCAGGGGAGACGGGCAGGCAAGGCGCAGTGTGGATCTGGCTGTTTCCACTCGCCCAGGGGAGACGGGCAGGCAAGGCGCAGTGTGGATCTGGCTGTGTCCACTCACCCACGGGAGATGGGCAGAGAGGGTGCTGTGTGGATATGGCTATGTACACTGACCCACGGCAGACGGGCAGGCAGCTCGCAGTGCGGATCTGGCTGTGTCCACTCACCCACGGCAGACGGTCAGGCAGGGTGCAGTGCGGATCTGGCTGTGTCCACTCACCAACGGGAGACGGGCAGGCAGGGCGCAGTGCGGATCTGGCTGTGTCCACTCACCCACGTGAGACGGGCAGGCAAGGAGCAGTGCGGATCTGGCTGTGTCCACTCACCCACGGCAGACGGTCAGGCAGGGCGGAGTGCGGATCTGGCTGTGTCCACTCACCCACGGCAGACGGGCAGGCAGGGCGTTGTGCGCATCTGGCTGTGTCCACTCACCCACGGGAGACGGGCAGGCAGGGCGCAGTGCCGATCTGGCTGTGTCCACTCACCCACGGGAAACAGGCAGGCAGGGCGCAGTGCGGATCTGGCTTGTCCAATCACAAACCGGAGATGGCAGGCAGGGCGCAGTGCGGATCTGGCTGTGTCCACTCACCCACGGGAGACGGGCAGAGAGGGTGTTGTGTGGATCTGGCTATGTCCACTGACCCACGGCAGGCGGGTAGGCAGGGCGCAATGCGGATCTGTCTGTGTCCACTCACCCACGGCAGACGGGTAGGCAGGGCGCAGTGCGGATCTGGCTGTGTCCACTCACCCACGGGAGACGGGCAGAGAGTGTGTTGTGTGGATCTTGCTATGTCCACTGACTCACGGCAGACGGGCAGGAAGGGCGCAGTGCGGATCTGGCTGTGTCCACTCACCCACGGCAGATGGGCAGGCAGGGCCTGTGCCGATCTGGCTGTGTCCACTACCCACGGGAAACGGGCAGGCAGGGCGCAGTGCGGATCTGGCTGTTTAAACTCACCCATGGGAGACGGGCAGGAAAGGCACAGTGTGGATCTGGCTGTGTCCACTCCCCCACGGGAGACGGGCAGGCAGGGCGCAGTGCGGAACTGGCTGTGTCCACTCACCCACGGGAGACGGGCAGGTAGGGCGCAGTGCGGATCTGGCTGTGTCCACTCACCCACGGGAGACGGGCAGGTAGGGCGCAGTGCGGATCCGGCTGTGTCCACTCACCCACGGGAGATGGGCAGAGACGGTGCTGTGTGGATCTGGCTATGTACACTGACCCACGGCAAACGGGCAGGCAGGGCGCAGTACAGATCTGGCTGTGTCCACTCACCCACGGCAGGCGGTCAGGCAGGGCGCAGTGCGGATCTGGCTGTGTCCACTCACCCACGGTAGACGGTCAGGCAGGGCGCAGTGCGGATCTGGCTGTGTCCACTCGCCCACGGCAGACGGGCAGGCAGGGCGCAGTGCGGATCTGGCTGTGTCCACTCACCCACGGCAGGCGGTCAGGCAGGGAGCAGTGCGGATCTGGCTGTGTCCACGCACCCACTGCATGCGGTCAGGCAGGGCGCAGTGCGGATCTGGCTGTGTCCACTCACCCACGGGAGACGGGCAGGCAGGGCGCAGTGCGGATCTGGCTGTGTCCACTCACACAGGGGAGACGGGCATACAAGGCGCAGTGTGGATCTGGCTGTGTCCACTAACCCACGTGAGATGGGCAGGCAGGGCGCAGTGCGGATCTGGCTGTGTCCACTCGCCCACGGGAGACGGGCAGGCAGGGCGCAGTGCGGATCTGTCTGTGTCCACTCACCCACGGGAGACGAGCAGGCACGGCGCAGTGCAGATCTGGCTGTGTCCACTCACTGACGGCAGACGGGCAGGCAAGGCGCAGTGCGGATCTGGCTGTGTCTACGCACCCACAGCAGGCGGTCAGGCAGGGCGCAGTGCGGATCTGGCTGTGTCCACTCACCCACGGGACAGAGGCAGGCAGGGCGCAGTGCGGATCTGGTTGTGTCCACTCACCCACGGGAGACGGGCAGGCAGGGCGCATTGCGGATCTGGTTGTGTCCACTCACCCACGGGAGACGGGCAGGCAGGGCGCATTGCGGATCTGGCTGTGTCCACTCGCCCACGGGAGACGGGCAGGCAGGGCGCAGTGCGGATCTGTCTGTGTCCACTCACCCACGAGAGACGGGCAGGCAAGGCGCAGTGCGGATCTGGCTGTGTCCACTCACCCACGGGAGACGGGCAGAGAGGGTGCTGTGTGGATATGGCTATATACACTGACCGACGGCAGATGGGCAGGCAGGGCGCAGTGCGGATCTGGCTGTGTCCACTCACCCACGGCAGACGGTCAGGCAGGGCGCAGTGTGGATCTGGCTGTGTCCACTCACCCACGGCAGACGGTCAGGCAGGGCGCAGTGCGGATCTGGCTGTGTCCACTTGCCCACGGCAGACGGGCAGGCAGGGCGCAATGCGGATCTGGCTGTGTCCACTCACCCACGGGAGACGGGCAGGCAGGGCGCAGTGCGGATCTGGCTGTGTCCACTCACCCACGGGAGACGGGCAGTTAGGGCGCAGTGCGGATCTGTTTGTGTCCACTCACCCACGGGAGACGGGCAGGCATGGCGCAGTGCGGATCCGGCTGTGTCCACTCACCCACGGGAGATGGGCAGAGACGGTGCTGTGTGGATCTGGCTATGTCCACTGACCCACGGCAAACGGGCAGGCAGGGCGCAGTACAGATCTGGCTGTGTCCACTCACCCACGGCAGGCGGTCAGGCAGGGCGCAGTGCGGATCTGCCTGTGTCCACTCACCCACGGCAGACGGGCAGGCAGGGCGCTGTACGGATCTGGCGGTGTCCACTCACCCACGGCAGACGGTCAGGCAGGGCGCAGTGTGGATCAGGCTGTGTACACTCACCCACGGCAGACGGTTAGGCAGGGCGCAGTGCGGATCTGGCTGTGTCCACTCGCCCACGGGAGACGGGCAGGCAGGGCGCGGTGCGGATCTGGCTGTGTCCACTCACCCACGGCAGGCGGTCAGGCAGGGCGCGGTGCGGATCAGGCTGTGTCCTCTCACCCACGGCAGGCGGTCAGGCAGGGCGCAGTGCGGATCTGGCTGTGTCCACTCACCCACGGCAGACGGTCTGGCAGGGCGCAGTGCGGATCTGGCTGTGTCCACTCACCCACGGCAGACGGTCAGGCAGGGCGCAGTGAGGATCTTGGCTGTGTCGACTCGCCCACGGCAGACGGGCAGGTAGGGTGCAGTGCGGATCTGGCTGTGTCCACTCGCCCAGGGGAGACGGGCAGGCAGGGCACAGTGCGGATCTGGCTGTGTCCACTCACCCACGGCAGACGGTCAGGCAGGGCGCAGTGCGGATCTGGCTGTGTCCACTCGCCCACGGCAGACGGGCAGGCAGGGCGCAGTGCGGATCTGGCTGTGTCCACTCACCCACGGGACACAGGCAGGCAGGGAGCAGTGCAGATCTGGTTGTGTCCACTCACCCACGGGAGACGGGCAGGCAGGGCGCAGTGCGTATCTGGCTGTGTCCACTCACCCACGGCAGACGGGCAGGCAGGGCGCAGTGCGGATCCGGCTGTGTCCACTCGCCCACGGGAGAAGGGCAGGCAGGGTGCAGTGCGGATCTGGCTGTGTCCACTCACCCACGTGAGTCGGGCAGGCAAGGCGCAGTGCGGATCTGGCTGTGTCCACTCACCCACGGCAGACGGTCAGGCAGGGCGCAGTGCCGATCTGGCTGTGTCCACTCACCCACGGCAGACGGGCAGGCAGGGCGCTGTGTGGATCTGGCTGTGTCCACTCACCCAGGGCAGACGGTCAGGCAGGGCGCATTGCGGATCTGGCTGTGTCCACTCACCCACGGCAGACGGGCAGGCAGGGTGCAGTGCGGATCTGGCTGTGTCCACTCACCCACGGCAGACGGTCAGGCAGGGCACAATGCGGATCTGGCTGTGTCCACTCACCCACGGCAGAGGGGCAGGCAGGGCCCAGTGTGGATCTGGGTGTGTCCACTCACCCACGGCAGACGGTCAGGCAGGGCGCAGTGTGGATGTGGCTGTGTCCACTCACCCACGGCAGACGGGCAGGCAGGGCGCAGTGCGGATCTGGCTGTGTTCACTCGCCCACGGGAGACGGGCAGGCACGGTGCAGTGCGGATCTGGCTGTGTCCACTCACCCACGGCAGGCGGTCAGGGAGGGCGCAGTGCGGATCTGGCTGTCTCCACTCACCCACGGCAGACGGGCAGGCAGGGCGCAGTGCGGATCTGGCTGTGTCCACTCACCCACGGCAGGCGGTCAGGGAGGGCGCAGTGCGGATCTGGCTGTGTCCACTTACCCAGGGGAGACGGGCAGACAAGGCGCAGTGTGGATCTGGCTGTGTCCACTCACCCACGGGAGACGGGCAGGCAGGGCGCAGTGCGGATCTGGCTGTGTCCACTCGCCCACGGGAGACGGGCAGGCAGGGCGCAGTGCGGATCTGGCTGTGTCCACTCGCCCACGGCAGACGGGCAGGCAGGGCGCAGTGCGGATCTGGCTGTGTCCACTCACCCACGGGACACAGGCAGGCAGGGAGCAGTGCAGATCTGGTTGTGTCCACTCACCCACGGGAGACGGGCAGGCAGGGCGCAGTGCGGATCTGGCTGTGTCCACTCACCCACGGCAGACGGGCAGGCAGGGCGCAGTGCGGATCCGGCTGTGTCCACTCGCCCACGGGAGAAGGGCAGGCAGGGTGCAGTGCGGATCTGGCTGTGTCCACTCACCCACGTGAGTCGGGCAGGCAAGGCGCAGTGCGGATCTGGCTGTGTCCACTCACCCAGGGCAGACGGTCAGGCAGGGCGCATTGCGGATCTGGCTGTGTCCACTCACCCACGGCAGACGGGCAGGCAGGGTGCAGTGCGGATCTGGCTGTGTCCACTCACCCACGGCAGACGGTCAGGCAGGGCACAATGCGGATCTGGCTGTGTCCACTCACCCACGGCAGAGGGGCAGGCAGGGCCCAGTGTGGATCTGGGTGTGTCCACTCACCCACGGCAGACGGTCAGGCAGGGCGCAGTGTGGATGTGGCTGTGTCCACTCACCCACGGCAGACGGGCAGGCAGGGCGCAGTGCGGATCTGGCTGTGTCCACTCACCCAGGGGAGACGGGCAGACAAGGCGCAGTGTGGATCTGGCTGTGTCCACTCACCCACGGGAGACGGGCAGGCAGGGCGCAGTGCGGATCTGGCTGTGTCCACTCGCCCACGGGAGATGGGCAGGCAGGGCGCAGTGCGGATCTGTCTGTGTCCACTCACCCACGGGAGACGAGCAGGCAGGGCGCAGTGAGGATCTGGCTGTGTCCACTCACTGACGGCAGACGGGCAGGCAAGGCGCAGTGCGGATCTGGCTGTGTCCACTCACCCACGGGAGACGGGCAGGCAAGGCGCAGTGCGGATCTGGCTGTGTCCACTCACCCACGGGAGACGGGCAGGCTGGGCGCAGTGCGGATCCGGCTGTGTCCACTCACCCACGGGAGATGGGCAGAGACGGTGCTGTGTGGATCTGGCTATGTCCACTGACCCACGGCACACGGCCAGGCAGTGCGTAGTGCGGATCTGGCTGTGTCCACGCACCCACAGCAGGCGGTCAGGCAGGGCGCAATGCGGATCTGGCTGTGTCCACTCACCCACGGCAGACGGTCAGGCAGGGCACAATGCGGATCTGTCTGTGTCCACTCACCCATGGCAGAGGGGCAGGCAGGGAGCAGTGTGGATCTGGGTGTGTCCACTCACCCACGGCAGACGGTCAGGCAGGGCGCAGTGTGGATGTGGCTGTGTCCACTCACCCACGGCAGACGGGCAGGCAGGGCGCAGTGCGGATCTGGCTGTGTCCACTCGCCCACGGGAGACGGGCAGGCAGGGCGCAGTGCGGATCTAGCTGTGTCCACTCACCCACGGCTGGCGGTCAGGGAGGGCGCAGTGCGGATCTGGCTGTGTCCACTCACCCACGGCAGACGGGCAGGCAGGGCGCAGTGCGGATCTGGCTGTGTCCACTCGCCCACGGGAGACGGGCAGGCAGGGCGCAGTGCGGATCTGTCTGTGTCCACTCACCCACGGGAGACGGGCAGGCTGGGCGCAGTGCGGATCCAGCTGTGTCCACTCACCCACGGGAGATGGGCAGAGACGGTGCTGTGTGGATCTGGCTATGTCCACTGACCCACGGCACACGGCCAGGCAGGGCGCAGTACGGATCTAGCTGTGTCCACTCACCCACGGCAGGCGGTCAGGCAGGGTGCAGTGCAGATCTGGCTGTGTCCACGCACCCACAGCAGGCGGTCAGGCAGGGCGTTGTGCGGATCTGGCTGTGTCCACTCACCCACGGCAGACGGGCAGGCAGGGCGCAGTGCGGACTGGCTGTGTCCACTCACCCACGGCAGGCGGTCAGGCAGGGCGCAGTGCGTATCTGGCTGTGTCCACTCACCCACGGCAGACGGGCAGGCAGGGCGCAGTGCGGATCTGGCTGTGTCCACTCGCCCACGGGAGACGAGCAGGCAGGGCGCAGTGCGGATCTGGCTGTGTCCACTCACCCACGGCAGGCGGTCAGGCAGGGCGCAGTGCGGATCTGGCTGTGCCCCCCCCCGCAGCAGACGGTCAGGCAGGGCACAGTGCGGATCTGGCTGTGTCCACTCACCCACGGCAGGCGGTCAGGCAGTGCGCAGTGCGGATCTGGCTGTGTCCACGCACACACAGCAGGTGGTCAGGCAGGGCGCAATGCGGATCTGGCTGTGTCCACTCACCCACGGCAGACGGTCAGGCAGGGCACAATGCGGATCTGGCTGTGTCCACTCACCCACGGCAGAGGGGCAGGCAGGGCGCAGTGTGGATCTGGGTGTGTCCACTCACCCACGGCAGACGGTCAGGCAGGGCTCAGTGTGGATGTGGCTGTGTCCACTCACCCACGGCAGACGGGCAGGCAGGGCGCAGTGCGGATCTGGCTGTGTCCACTCGCCCACGGGAGACGGGCAGGCAGGGCGCAGTGCGGATCTGGCTGTGTCCACAAACCTACGGCAGGCGGTCAGGGAGGGCGCAGTGCGGATCTGGCTGTGTCCACTCACCCACGGCAGACGGGCAGGCAGGGCGCAGTGCGGATCTGGCTGTGTCCACTCGCCCACGGGAGACGGGCAGGAAGGGCGCAGTGCGGATCTGTCTGTGTCCACTCGCCCACGGGAGACGGGCAGGCAGGGCGCAGTGTGGATCTGGCTGTGTCCACTCACCCACGGGAGACGGGCAGAGAGGGTGCTGTGTGGATATGGCTATGTCCACTGACCCACGGCAGATGGGCAGGCAGGGCGCAGTGCGGTTCTGGCTGTGTCCACTCACCCACGGGAGACGGGCAGGCAGGGCGCAGTGCGGATCTGGCTATGTCCACTCACCCACGGCAGACGGGCAAGCAGGGCGCAGTGTGGATCTGGCTGTGTCCACTCACCCACGGCAGACGGTCAGGCAGGGCGCAGTGCGGATCTTCCTGTGTCCACTCACCCACGGCAGACGGTCAGGCAGGGCGCAGTGTGGATCTTGGCTGTGTCGACTCGCCCACGGCAGACGGGCAGGTAGGGTGCAGTGCGGATCTGGCTGGGTCCACTCGCCCAGGGGAGACGGGCAGGCAAGGCGCAGTGTGGGTCTGGCTGTGTCCACTCGCCCAGGGGAGACGGGCAGGCAAGGCGCAGTGTGAATCTGGCTGTGTCCACTCACCCACGGGAGATGGGCAGAGAGGGTGCTGTGTGGATATGGCTATGTACACTGACCCACGGCAGACGGGCAGGCAGCGCGCAGTGCGAATCTGGCTGTGTCCACTCACCCACGGCAGACGGTCAGGCAGGGTGCAGTGCGGATCTGGCTGTGTCCACTCACCAACGGGAGACGGGCAGGCAGGGCGCAGTGCGGATCTGGCTGTGTCCACTCACCCACGTGAGACGGGCAGGCAAGGCGCAGTGCGGATCTGGCTGTGTCCACTCACCCACGGCAGACGGTCAGGCAGGGCGCAGTGCGGATCTGGCTGTGTCCACTCACCCACGGCAGACGGGCAGGCAGGGCGTTGTGCGGATCTGGCTGTGTCCACTCGCCCACGGGAGACGGGCAGGCAGGGCGCAGTGCCGATCTGGTTGTGTCCACTCACCCACGGGAGACGGGCAGGCAGGGCGCAGTGCGGATCTGGCTTGTCCAATCACAAACCGGAGATGGCAGGCAGGGCGCAGTGCGGATCTGGCTGTGTCCACTCACCCACGGCAGGCGGTCAGGCAGGGCACAGTGCGGATCTGGCTGTGTCCACTCACCCACGGCAGGCGGTCAGGCAGGGCGCAGTGCGGATCTGGTTGTGTCCACTCACCCACGGGAGACGGGCAGGCAGGGCGCAGTGCGGATCTGGCTGTGTCCACTCACCCACGGGAGACGGGCAGGCAGGGCGCAGTGCGGATCCGGCTGTGTCCACTCACCCACGGGAGATGGGCAGAGACGGTGCTGTGTGGATCTGGCTATGTCCACTGACCCACGGCAAACGGGCAGGCAGGGCGCAGTACAGATCTGGCTGTGTCCACTCACCCACGGCAGGCGGTCAGGCAGGGCGCAGTGCGGATCTGCCTGTGTCCACTCACCGACGGGAGACGGGCAGGGAAGGCGCAGTGCGGATCTGGCTGTGTCCACTCACCCACAGGAGACGGGCAGGCAGGGCGCAGTGCGGATCTGGCTGTGTCCACTCACCCACGGGAGACGGGCAGAGAGGGTGCTGTGTGGATATGGCTATGTCCACTGACCCACGGCAGATGGGCAGGCAGGGCGCAGTGCGGATCTGGCTGTGTCCACTCACCCACGGCAGACGGGCAGGCAGGGCGCAGTGTGGATCTGGCTGTGTCCACTCACCCACGGCAGACGGTCAGGCAGGGCGCAGTGCGGATCTGGCTGTGTCCACTCACCCACGGCAGACGGGCAGGCAGGGCGTTGTGCGGATCTGGCTGTGTCCACTCGCCCACGGGAGACGGGAAGGCAGGGCGCAGTGCAGATCTGGCTGTGTCCACTCACCCACTGGAAACAGGCAGGCAGGGCGCAGTGCGGATCTGGCTTGTTCAATCACAAACCGGAGATGGCAGGCAGGGCGCAGTGCGGATCTGGCTGTGTCCACTAACCCACGGCAAACGGTCAGACACGGCGCAATGCGGATCTGGCCGTGTCCACTCACCCACGGCAGGCGGTCAGGCAGGGCGCAGTGCGGATCTGGCTGTGTCCACTCACCCACGGCAGGCGGTCAAGCAGGGCGCAGTGCGGATCTGGCTGTGTCCACTCACCCACGGCAGACGGGCAGGCAGGGCGCAGTGCGGATCTGGCTGTGTCCACTTGCCCACGGCAGACGGGCAGGCAGGGCGCAGTGCGGATCTGGCTGTGTCCACTCACCCACGGGAGACGGGCAGGCAGGGCGCAGTGCGGAACTGGCTGTGTCCACTCACCCACGGGAGACGGGCAGGTAGGGCGCAGTGCGGATCTGGCTGTGTCCACTCACCCACGGGAGACGGGCAGGCAGGGCGCAGTGCGGATCCGGCTGTGTCCACTCACCCACGGGAGATGGGCAGAGACGGTGCTGTGTGGATCTGGCTATGTACACTGACCCACGGCAAACGGCCAGGCAGGGCGCAGTACGGATCTAGCTGTGTCCACTCACCCACGGCAGGCGGTCAGGCAGGGTGCAGTGCAGATCTGGCTGTGTCCACGCACCCACAGCAGGCGGTCAGGCAGGGCGTTGTGCGGATCTGGCTGTGTCCACTCACCCACGGCAGACGGGCAGGCAGGGCGCAGTGCGGACTGGCTGTGTCCACTCACCCACGGCAGGCGGTCAGGCAGGGCGCAGTGCGTATCTGGCTGTGTCCACTCACCCACGGCAGACGGGCAGGCAGGGCGCAGTGCGGATCTGGCTGTGTCCACTCGCCCACGGGAGACGAGCAGGCAGGGCGCAGTGCGGATCTGGCTGTGTCCACTCACCCACGGCAGGCGGTCAGGCAGGGCGCAGTGCGGATCTGGCTGTGCCCCCCCCCGCAGCAGACGGTCAGGCAGGGCACAGTGCGGATCTGGCTGTGTCCACTCACCCACGGCAGACGGGCAGGCAGGGCGCAGTGCGGATCTGGCTGTGTCCACTTGCCCACGGCAGACGGGCAGGCAGGGCGCAGTGCGGATCTGGCTGTGTCCACTCACCCACGGGAGACGGGC
This sequence comes from Microcebus murinus, assembly GCF_040939455.1. Lineage (NCBI taxonomy): Eukaryota > Metazoa > Chordata > Mammalia > Primates > Cheirogaleidae > Microcebus > Microcebus murinus. The sequence goes on from NW_027438953.1 coordinate 431,398, forward strand.
AGGCAGGGCGCAGTGCGGAACTGGCTGTGTCCACTCACCCACGGGAGACGGGCAGGTAGGGCGCAGTGCGGATCTGGCTGTGTCCACTCACCCACGGGAGACGGGCAGGCAGGGCGCAGTGCGGATCCGGCTGTGTCCACTCACCCACGGGAGATGGGCAGAGACGGTGCTGTGTGGATCTGGCTATGTACACTGACCCACGGCAAACGGCCAGGCAGGGCGCAGTACGGATCTAGCTGTGTCCACTCACCCACGGCAGGCGGTCAGGCAGGGTGCAGTGCAGATCTGGCTGTGTCCACGCACCCACAGCAGGCGGTCAGGCAGGGCGTTGTGCGGATCTGGCTGTGTCCACTCACCCACGGCAGACGGGCAGGCAGGGCGCAGTGCGGACTGGCTGTGTCCACTCACCCACGGCAGGCGGTCAGGCAGGGCGCAGTGCGTATCTGGCTGTGTCCACTCACCCACGGCAGACGGGCAGGCAGGGCGCAGTGCGGATCTGGCTGTGTCCACTCGCCCACGGGAGACGAGCAGGCAGGGCGCAGTGCGGATCTGGCTGTGTCCACTCACCCACGGCAGGCGGTCAGGCAGGGCGCAGTGCGGATCTGGCTGTGCCCCCCCCCGCAGCAGACGGTCAGGCAGGGCACAGTGCGGATCTGGCTGTGTCCACTCACCCACGGCAGGCGGTCAGGCAGTGCGCAGTGCGGATCTGGCTGTGTCCACGCACACACAGCAGGTGGTCAGGCAGGGCGCAATGCGGATCTGGCTGTGTCCACTCACCCACGGCAGACGGTCAGGCAGGGCACAATGCGGATCTGGCTGTGTCCACTCACCCACGGCAGAGGGGCAGGCAGGGCGCAGTGTGGATCTGGGTGTGTCCACTCACCCACGGCAGACGGTCAGGCAGGGCTCAGTGTGGATGTGGCTGTGTCCACTCACCCACGGCAGACGGGCAGGCAGGGCGCAGTGCGGATCTGGCTGTGTCCACTCGCCCACGGGAGACGGGCAGGCAGGGCGCAGTGCGGATCTGGCTGTGTCCACAAACCTACGGCAGGCGGTCAGGGAGGGCGCAGTGCGGATCTGGCTGTGTCCACTCACCCACGGCAGACGGGCAGGCAGGGCGCAGTGCGGATCTGGCTGTGTCCACTCGCCCACGGGAGACGGGCAGGCAGGGCGCAGTGCGGATCTGTCTGTGTCCACTCGCCCACGGGAGACGGGCAGGCAGGGCGCAGTGTGGATCTGGCTGTGTCCACTCACCCACGGGAGACGGGCAGAGAGGGTGCTGTGTGGATATGGCTATGTCCACTGACCCACGGCAGATGGGCAGGCAGGGCGCAGTGCGGTTCTGGCTGTGTCCACTCACCCACGGGAGACGGGCAGGCAGGGCGCAGTGCGGATCTGGCTATGTCCACTCACCCACGGCAGACGGGCAAGCAGGGCGCAGTGTGGATCTGGCTGTGTCCACTCACCCACGGCAGACGGTCAGGCAGGGCGCAGTGCGGATCTTCCTGTGTCCACTCACCCACGGCAGACGGTCAGGCAGGGCGCAGTGTGGATCTTGGCTGTGTCGACTCGCCCACGGCAGACGGGCAGGTAGGGTGCAGTGCGGATCTGGCTGGGTCCACTCGCCCAGGGGAGACGGGCAGGCAAGGCGCAGTGTGGGTCTGGCTGTGTCCACTCGCCCAGGGGAGACGGGCAGGCAAGGCGCAGTGTGGATCTGGCTGTGTCCACTCACCCACGGGAGATGGGCAGAGAGGGTGCTGTGTGGATATGGCTATGTACACTGACCCACGGCAGACGGGCAGGCAGCGCGCAGTGCGAATCTGGCTGTGTCCACTCACCCACGGCAGACGGTCAGGCAGGGTGCAGTGCGGATCTGGCTGTGTCCACTCACCAACGGGAGACGGGCAGGCAGGGCGCAGTGCGGATCTGGCTGTGTCCACTCACCCACGTGAGACGGGCAGGCAAGGCGCAGTGCGGATCTGGCTGTGTCCACTCACCCACGGCAGACGGTCAGGCAGGGCGCAGTGCGGATCTGGCTGTGTCCACTCACCCACGGCAGACGGGCAGGCAGGGCGTTGTGCGGATCTGGCTGTGTCCACTCGCCCACGGGAGACGGGCAGGCAGGGCGCAGTGCCGATCTGGCTGTGTCCACTCACCCACGGGAAACAGGCAGGCAGGGCGCAGTGCGGATCTGGCTTGTCCAATCACAAACCGGAGATGGCAGGCAGGGCGCAGTGCGGATCTGGCTGTGTCCACTCACCCACGGCAGGCGGTCAGGCAGGGCACAGTGCGGATCTGGCTGTGTCCACTCACCCACGGCAGGCGGTCAGGCAGGGCGCAGTGCGGATCTGGTTGTGTCCACTCACCCACGGGAGACGGGCAGGCAGGGCGCAGTGCGGATCTGGCTGTGTCCACTCACCCACGGGAGACGGGCAGGCAGGGCGCAGTGCGGATCCGGCTGTGTCCACTCACCAACGGGAGATGGGCAGAGACGGTGCTGTGTGGATCTGGCTATGTCCACTGACCCACGGCAAACGGGCAGGCAGGGCGCAGTACAGATCTGGCTGTGTCCACTCACCCACGGCAGGCGGTCAGGCAGGGCGCAGTGCGGATCTGCCTGTGTCCACTCACCGACGGGAGACGGGCAGGGAAGGCGCAGTGCGGATCTGGCTGTGTCCACTCACCCACAGGAGACGGGCAGGCAGGGCGCAGTGCGGATCTGGCTGTGTCCACTCACCCACGGGAGACGGGCAGAGAGGGTGCTGTGTGGATATGGCTATGTCCACTGACCCACGGCAGACGGGCAGGCAGGGCGCAGTGCGGATCTGGCTGTGTCCACTCACCCACGGCAGACGGGCAGGCAGGGCGCAGTGTGGATCTGGCTGTGTCCACTCACCCACGGCAGACGGTCAGGCAGGGCGCAGTGCGGATCTGGCTGTGTCCACTCACCCACGGCAGACGGGCAGGCAGGGCGTTGTGCGGATCTGGCTGTGTCCACTCGCCCACGGGAGACGGGCAGGCAGGGCGCAGTGCAGATCTGGCTGTGTCCACTCACCCACTGGAAACAGGCAGGCAGGGCGCAGTGCGGATCTGGCTTGTTCAATCACAAACCGGAGATGGCAGGCAGGGCGCAGTGCGGATCTGGCTGTGTCCACTAACCCACGGCAAACGGTCAGACACGGCGCAATGCGGATCTGGCCGTGTCCACTCACCCACGGCAGGCGGTCAGGCAGGGCGAAGTGCGGATCTGGCTGTGTCCACTCACCCACGGCAGGCGGTCAAGCAGGGCGCAGTGCGGATCTGGCTGTGTCCACTCACCCACGGCAGACGGTCAGGCAGGGCGCAGTGCGGATCTGGCTGTGTCCACTTGCCCACGGCAGACGGGCAGGCAGGGCGCAGTGCGGATCTGGCTGTGTCCACTCACCCACGGGAGACGGGCAGGCAGGGCGCAGTGCGGAACTGGCTGTGTCCACTCGACCACGGGAGACGGGCAGGCAGGGCGCGGTGCGGATCTGGCTGTGTCCACTCACCCACGGCAGGCGGTCAGGCAGGGCGCGGTGCGGATCAGGCTGTGTCCTCTCACCCACGGCAGGCGGTCAGGCAGGGCGCAGTGCGGATCTGGCTGTGTCCACTCACCCACGGCAGACGGTCTGGCAGGGCGCAGTGCGGATCTGGCTGTGTCCACTCACCCACGGCAGACGGTCAGGCAGGGCGCAGTGAGGATCTTGGCTGTGTCGACTCGCCCACGGCAGACGGGCAGGTAGGGTGCAGTGCGGATCTGGCTGTGTCCACTCGCCCAGGGGAGACGGGCAGGCAGGGCACAGTGCGGATCTGGCTGTGTCCACTCACCCACGGCAGACGGTCAGGCAGGGTGCAGTGCGGATCTGGCTGTGTCCACTCGCCCACGGCAGACGGGCAGGCAGGGCGCAGTGCGGATCTGGCTGTGTCCACTCACCCACGGGACACAGGCAGGCAGGGAGCAGTGCGGATCTGGTTGTGTCCACTCACCCACGGGAGACGGGCAGGCAGGGCGCAGTGCGGATCTGGCTGTGTCCACTCACCCACGGCAGACGGGCAGGCAGGGCGCAGTGCGGATCCGGCTGTGTCCACTCGCCCACGGGAGAAGGGCAGGCAGGGTGCAGTGCGGATCTGGCTGTGTCCACTCACCCACGTGAGTCGGGCAGGCAAGGCGCAGTGCGGATCTGGCTGTGTCCACTCACCCACGGCAGACGGTCAGGCAGGGCGCAGTGCCGATCTGGCTGTGTCCACTCACCCACGGCAGACGGGCAGGCAGGGCGCAGTGTGGATCTGGCTGTGTCCACTCACCCAGGGCAGACGGTCAGGCAGGGCGCATTGCGGATCTGGCTGTGTCCACTCACCCACGGCAGACGGGCAGGCAGGGTGCAGTGCGGATCTGGCTGTGTCCACTCACCCACGGCAGACGGTCAGGCAGGGCACAATGCGGATCTGGCTGTGTCCACTCACCCACGGCAGAGGGGCAGGCAGGGCCCAGTGTGGATCTGGGTGTGTCCACTCACCCACGGCAGACGGTCAGGCAGGGCGCAGTGTGGATGTGGCTGTGTCCACTCACCCACGGCAGACGGGCAGGCAGGGCGCAGTGCGGATCTGGCTGTGTTCACTCGCCCACGGGAGACGGGCAGGCAAGGTGCAGTGCGGATCTGGCTGTGTCCACTCACCCACGGCAGGCGGTCAGGGAGGGCACAGTGCGGATCTGGCTGTCTCCACTCACCCACGGCAGACGGGCAGGCAGGGCGCAGTGCGGATCTGGCTGTGTCCACTCACCCACGGCAGGCGGTCAGGGAGGGCGCAGTGCGGATCTGGCTGTGTCCACTCACCCAGGGGAGACGGGCAGACAAGGCGCAGTGTGGATCTGGCTGTGTCCACTCACCCACGGGAGACAGGCAGGCAGGGCGCAGTGCGGATCTGGCTGTGTCCACTCGCCCACGGGAGACGGGCAGGCAGGGCGCAGTGCGGATCTGTCTGTGTCCACTCACCCACGGGAGACGAGCAGGCAGGGCGCAGTGAGGATCTGGCTGTGTCCACTCACTGACGGCAGACGGGCAGGCAAGGCGCAGTGCGGATCTGGCTGTGTCCACTCACCCACGGGAGACGGGCAGGCAAGGCGCAGTGCGGATCTGGCTGTGTCCACTCACCCACGGGAGACGGGCCGGCTGGGCGCAGTGCGGATCCGGCTGTGTACACTCACCCACGGGAGATGGGCAGAGACGGTGCTGTGTGGATCTGGCTATGTCCACTGACCCACGGCACACGGCCAGGCAGTGCGTAGTGCGGATCTGGCTGTGTCCACGCACCCACAGCAGGCGGTCAGGCAGGGCGCAATGCGGATCTGGCTGTGTCCACTCACCCACGGCAGACGGTCAGGCAGGGCACAATGCGGATCTGTCTGTGTCCACTCACCCATGGCAGAGGGGCAGGCAGGGAGCAGTGTGGATCTGGGTGTGTCCACTCACCCACGGCAGACGGTCAGGCAGGGCGCAGTGTGGATGTGGCTGTGTCCAATCACCCACGGCAGACGGGCAGGCAGGGCGCAGTGCGGATCTGGCTGTGTCCACTCGCCCACGGGAGACGGGCAGGCAGGGCGCAGTGCGGATCTAGCTGTGTCCACTCACCCACGGCTGGCGGTCAGGGAGGGCGCAGTGCGGATCTGGCTGTGTCCACTCACCCACGGCAGACGGGCAGGCAGGGCGCAGTGCGGATCTGGCTGTGTCCACTCGCCCACGGGAGACGGGCAGGCAGGGCGCAGTGCGGATCTGTCTGTGTCCACTCACCCACGGGAGACGGGCAGGCTGGGCGCAGTGCGGATCCAGCTGTGTCCACTCACCCACGGGAGATGGGCAGAGACGGTGCTGTGTGGATCTGGCTATGTCCACTGACCCACGGCACACGGCCAGGCAGGGCGCAGTACGGATCTAGCTGTGTCCACTCACCCACGGCAGGCGGTCAGGCAGGGTGCAGTGCAGATCTGGCTGTGTCCACGCACCCACAGCAGGCGGTCAGGCAGGGCGTTGTGCGGATCTGGCTGTGTCCACTCACACACGGCAGACGGGCAGGCAGGGCGCAGTGCGGACTGGCTGTGTCCACTCACCCACGGCAGGCGGTCAGGCAGGGCGCAGTGCGTATCTGGCTGTGTCCACTCACCCACGGCAGACGGGCAGGCAGGGCGCAGTGCGGATCTGGCTGTGTCCACTCGCCCACGGGAGACGAGCAGGCAGGGCGCAGTGCGGATCTGGCTGTGTCCACTCACCCACGGCAGGCGGTCAGGCAGGGCGCAGTGCGGATCTGGCTGTGCCCCCCCCCGCAGCAGACGGTCAGGCAGGGCACAGTGCGGATCTGGCTGTGTCCACTCACCCACGGCAGGCGGTCAGGCAGTGCGCAGTGCGGATCTGGCTGTGTCCACGCACACACAGCAGGTGGTCAGGCAGGGCGCAATGCGGATCTGGCTGTGTCCACTCACCCACGGCAGACGGTCAGGCAGGGCACAATGCGGATCTGGCTGTGTCCACTCACCCACGGCAGAGGGGCAGGCAGGGCGCAGTGTGGATCTGGGTGTGTCCACTCACCCACGGCAGACGGTCAGGCAGGGCTCAGTGTGGATGTGGCTGTGTCCACTCACCCACGGCAGACGGGCAGGCAGGGCGCAGTGCGGATCTGGCTGTGTCCACTCGCCCACGGGAGACGGGCAGGCAGGGCGCAGTGCGGATCTGGCTGTGTCCACAAACCTACGGCAGGCGGTCAGGGAGGGCGCAGTGCGGATCTGGCTGTGTCCACTCACCCACGGCAGACGGGCAGGCAGGGCGCAGTGCGGATCTGGCTGTGTCCACTCGCCCACGGGAGACGGGCAGGCAGGGCGCAGTGCGGATCTGTCTGTGTCCACTCACCCACGGGAGACGGGCAGGCAGGGCGCAGTGTGGATCTGGCTGTGTCCACTCACCCACGGGAGACGGGCAGAGAGGGTGCTGTGTGGATATGGCTATGTCCACTGACCCACGGCAGATGGGCAGGCAGGGCGCAGTGCGGTTCTGGCTGTGTCCACTCACCCACGGGAGACGGGCAGGCAGGGCGCAGTGCGGATCTGGCTATGTCCACTCACCCACGGCAGACGGGCAAGCAGGGCGCAGTGTGGATCTGGCTGTGTCCACTCACCCACGGCAGACGGTCAGGCAGGGCGCAGTGCGGATCTTCCTGTGTCCACTCACCCACGGCAGACGGTCAGGCAGGGCGCAGTGTGGATCTTGGCTGTGTCGACTCGCCCACGGCAGACGGGCAGGTAGGGTGCAGTGCGGATCTGGCTGGGTCCACTCGCCCAGGGGAGACGGGCAGGCAAGGCGCAGTGTGGGTCTGGCTGTGTCCACTCGCCCAGGGGAGACGGGCAGGCAAGGCGCAGTGTGGATCTGGCTGTGTCCACTCACCCACGGGAGATGGGCAGAGAGGGTGCTGTGTGGATATGGCTATGTACACTGACCCACGGCAGACGGGCAGGCAGCGCGCAGTGCGGATCTGGCTGTGTCCACTCACCCACGGCAGACGGTCAGGCAGGGTGCAGTGCGGATCTGGCTGTGTCCACTCACCAACGGGAGACGGGCAGGCAGGGCGTAGTGCGGATCTGGCTGTGTCCACTCTCCCACGTGAGACGGGCAGGCAAGGTGCAGTGCGGATCTGGCTGTGTCCACTCACCCACGGCAGACGGTCAGGCAGGGCGCAGTGCGGATCTGGCTGTGTCCACTCACCCACGGCAGACGGGCAGGCAGGGCGTTGTGCGGATCTGGCTGTGTCCACTCGCCCACGGGAGACGGGCAGGCAGGGCGCAGTGCCGATCTGGCTGTGTCCACTCACCCACGGGAAACAGGCAGGCAGGGCGCAGTGCGGATCTGGCTTGTCCAATCACAAACCGGAGATGGCAGGCAGGGCGCAGTGCGGATCTGGCTGTGTCCACTCACCCACGGCAGGCGGTCAGGCAGGGCACAGTGCGGATCTGGCTGTGTCCACTCACCCACGGCAGGCGGTCAGGCAGGGCGCAGTGCGGATCTGGCTGTGTCCACTCACCCACGGCAGACGGGCAGGCAGGGCGCAGTGTGGATCCAGCTGTGTCCACTCACCCAAAGGAGACGGATAGAGAGAATGCTGTGTGGATCTGGCTATGTCCACTGACCCACGGCAGACGGCCAGGCAGGGCGCAGTGTGGATCTGGCTGTGTCCACTCACCCACGGCAGACGGGCAGGCAGGGCGCAGATTGGATCTGGCTGTGTCCACTCACCAACGGGAGACGGGCAGGCAAGGCGCAGTGTGGATCTGGCTGTGTCCACTCACCCACAGGAGAGGGGTAGAGAGGGTGCTGTGTGGATCTGGCTATGTCCACTCTCCCACGGCAGACGGGCAGGCAGGGCCCAGTGCGGATCTGGCTGTGTCCACTCACCCACGGCAGACGGTCAGGCAGGGCGCAGTACGGATCTGGCTGTGTCCACTCACCCTCTGGAGACGGGCAGGCAAGGCGCAGTGTGGATCTGGCTGTGTCCACTCACCCACGTAAGACGGGCAGAGAGGGTGTTGTGTGGATCTGGCTATGTCCACTGACCCACGGCAGACGGGCAGGCAGAGCGCAGTGCGGATCTGGCTGTGTACCCTCTCCCACGGCAGACGGGCAGGCAGGGCGCAGTGCGGATCTGGCTGTGTCCACTCACCAACGGGAGACGGGCAGTGAGGGCGCAGTGCGGATCTGGCTGTGTCCACTCACCCACGGGAGACAGGCAGGCAGGTCGCAGTGTGGATCTGGCTGTGTCCACTCACCCACGGGAGACGTGCAGAGAGGGTGCTGTGTGGATCTGGCTATGTCCTCTGACCCACGGCAGACGGGCAGGCAGGGCGCAGTGCGGATCTGGCTGTGTCCACTCACACACAGCAGACGGGCAGGCAGGGCGCAGTATAGATGTGGCTGTGCCCACTAACACACGGGAGACGGACAGGAAGGGCGCAGTGTGGATCTTGCCGTATCCACACACCCACGGGAGACTGGCAGGCAGGGCGCAGTGTGGATGTGGCTGTGTCCATTCACACATCTGTGACGGGCAGGCAGGGCGCAGTTTGGAACTGGCAGTGTCCACAACCACCACCAGAGACGGGCAGGCAGGACTCTGTGTGGATGTGCCTGTCTTCACTCAGCCACGGAAGATGGGCAGGCAGGGCGCAGTGTGGAAATGGCAGTGTCTACTCACCCACGGGAGATGGGCAGGCAGGGCGCTGAGTGGATCTGGCTGTTTCCACACACCCATGGGATACGGTCAGGCAGGGCGCAGTGTGGAACTGGCTGTGTCCACACACGCACTGGAGACGGGCAGGCAGGGCACTGTGTGCAACTGGCTGTGACCACACACCCACAGTAGATGGGCAGGCAGGGCGCAGTGTAGATCTGGCTGTGTCCACTCACTCACTGGAGACGGGCAGGCTGGGTGCCATGTGCATCTGACTGTGTCTACACACCCATGGGAGACGGGCAGGCTGGGCGTCGTGTGGATACGGCTGTGTGCACACACCCATGGGAGACTGCCAGGCAGGGTTCTGTGTGGGACTCGCTGTGCCCACACACCCACGGGAGACAGTCATGCAGAGTGCAGTGTGGTTCTGGCCGTGTCCACATACCCATGGGAGACGGGCAGGCAGGGTGCTGTGTGTATCTGGCTGTGTCCACTCACCCATGGGAGACGGGCAGGCAGGGTGCAGTGTGGATCTGACTGTGTCCACTCGCCCATGGGAGACGGGCAGGCAGGGCGCTGCGTGTATCTGGCTGTGTCCACACACCCATGGGAGACGTGCAGGCTGGGCACCGTGTGGATCTGGTTGTGTCGACACACTCATGAGAGACGGGCAGGCAGGGCACTGTGAGGATCTGGCTATGTCCACTAACCCACGGGAGACGGGCAGGCAGGTCGCAGCACTGTGTGGATCTGGCTGTGTCTACTCACCCACGGGAGACGGGCAGGCAGGGCGCTGTATGGATCTGCCTGTGTCTACTCACCCACGGGGGACGGGCAGGCAGGGCACAGTGTGGAACTGGCTGTGTCCACTCAACCACAGGAGACGGGCAGGTAGGGCACAGTGTGGATCTTGCCGTGTCCACACACTCATGGGAGATGGGCAGGCAGGGCCCAGTGTTGAACTGGCTGGTTCCACTCACCCAGGGTTGTCGGGCAGACAGGGCGCAGTGTGGAACTGGTGTGTCCACACACCCACGGTAAACGGGAGGCAGGGCGCAGTGTGGATGTGGCTGTGTCCACTCACCCACGGGAGACGGGCAGGCAGAGCGCAGTGTGGAACTTGCTGTGTCCACACACCCACCGGAGACGGGCAGGTAGGGCGCTGTGTGGAACTGGCTGTGTCCACACACCCATGGGAGATGGTCAGGCAAGGTGCTTTGTGGATGTGGCTGTGTCCACTCAACAATGGGAGATGGGCAGGCTGGGCGCCGTGTGTATCTGGCTCTGTCCACTCACCCACGGGAGATGAGCAGGCAGCACGCAGTGTGGATCCTGCTGTTTCCACTCACCCACAGGAGACAGGCAGGGCGCAGTGTCGATCTGACTGTGTCCACTCACGCATGGGTGATGGGCAGGCAGAGCTCTGTGTGGATCTGGCTTTGTCCACACACCCACCGGAGATGGGAAGGCAGGGCGCTGTTTGGATCTGGGTGTGTCCACTTACCCATGGGATACGGTCAGGCAGGGCGCTGTGTGGAACTGGCTGTGTCCACTCACCCACAGGAGACAGGGAGGCAGGGCGCAGTGTCGATCTTGCCGTGTCCACACACCCACGGGAGACGGGGAGGCAGGGCGCAGTGTGGATGTGGCTGTGTCCACTCACCCACGGGAGACGGGAAGGCAGGGCGCAGTGTAGATCTGGCTGTTTCCACTGACCCACGGTAGACGGGCAGGCAGGGCGCTGTGTGGATGTGGCTGTGTCCACTCACGCATGGGAGACGGGCAGGCTGGGTGCCGTGTGGAAGTTGCCGTGTACACACACTCACGGGAGACGGGCAGGGAGGGCGCTATGTGGATCTGGCTCTGTCCACTCACCCACGGCAGACGGGCAGGCAGGGCGCTGTGTGGAACATGCTGTGTCCACACATCCATGGGAGATGGTCAGAAAGGGTGCTGTGTGGATGTGGCTGTGTCCACTCACCCACGGGAGCCGGGCAGGCAGGGCGCTGTGTGGAACTGGCTGTGTCCACACACCCATGTGAGACAGTCAGCCAGGGTGCTGTGCGGATGTGGCTGTGTCCACTCACCCATGGGATTCGGGCAGGCTGGGCGCCGTGTGGATCTGGTTGTGTCGACACAGTCATGGGAGATGGGCAGGCAGGGCGCTGTGTGGATCTGGCTGTGTCCACACACCCACCAGAGACAGGCAGGCAGGGCGCTGTGTGGATCTGGCTGTGTCCACTCACCCATGGGAGACGGGCAGGCAGGGCGCTGTGTGGATCTGGCTGTGTCCACACACCCACCGGAGACGGGCATGCAGGGCACTGTGTAGATCTGTCTGTGTCCACTCACCCATGGGAGACGGGCAGGCAGGTCGCTGTGTGGATATGGCTGTGTCCACACACCCACCGGAGACGGGCAGGCAGGGTGCTGTGTGGATCTGGCTGTGTCCACTCACACATGGTTGACGGGCAAGCAGGGCGCAGTGTGGAAATGGCTGTGTACACACACCCACAAGAGACGGGCAGGCAGGGCGCTGTGTGGATGTGGCTATCTCCACTCACCCACAGGAGACTGGCAGGCAGGGCGCAGTGTGGAACTGGCTGTGTCCACTCACCCTTGGGAGATGGGCAGGCAGGGCGCAGTGTGGAACTGGCTGTGTCTACTCACCCACGGGAGATGGTCAGGCAGGGTGCTGTGTGGATGTGGCTGTGTCAACACACCCACGGGAGACGGGCAGGCTGGGAGCCGTGTGGATCTGGCTGTGTCCACACACAAACAGGAGACGGGCATGCAGGGCGCAGTGTACATCTGGCTGTGTCCACTCACGCATGGGTGACGAGAAGGCAGAGCGCAGTGTGGAACTGGCTATGTCCACACACCTACGGGAGACGGTCAGGCAGTGCTCTGTGTGGAATTGACTGTGTCCACACAAGCACGGGAGATGAGCAGGCTGGGCGCAGTGTGGAACTGACTGTGTCCACACAAGCACGGGAGACGAGCAGACCGGGCGCAGTGTGGATCTAGCTGTGTCCACTCACCCATGGGTGACGGGCAGGCTAGGCGCAGTGTGGAACCGGTTGTGTCCACTCACCCATGGGAGACGGGCATGCAGGGCGCAGTACGGATGTGGAGGTGTCCACTCACCAAAAGGAGATGGGCAGGCAGGGCTCTGTGTGGAACTGGCTGTGTCCACTTACTCACGGGAGACGGGCAGGCAGGGCGTCGTGTGGATGTGGCTGTGTCCAAAAACCCAAGGGAGACGGTCAGGCAGGGCGCAGTGTGGATGTGGCTGTGTCCACTCAACCATGGGAGATGGGCAGGCTGTTCGCCGTGTGGATCTGGCAGTGTCCACTCACCCACGGGAGATGGGCAGGCAGGGCACAGTGTGGATCTGGCTGAGTCCACTCACCCATCACCATGGGTGATGAACAGGCAGGGCACAGTGTGGAACTGGCTGTGTCAACACACGCACCGGAGACATGCAGGTAGGACTCTGTGTGGAACTGGCTGTGTCCACGCACCCATGGGAGACGGTTAGGCAGGGCGCTGTTTGGATCTTTCCGTGTCCACACACCCACGGGAGACGGGCAGGCAGGGCGCAGTGTGGATGTGGCTGTGTCCACTCACCCATGGGAGACGGGCAGGCAGGGGGCAGTGTGGATCTGGCTGTGTCCACTCACCCATGGGAGACGGGCAGGCAGGTCGCAGTGTGGATCTGGCTGTGTCCACTCACCCATGGGAGACGGGCAGGCAGGGCGTAGTGTGGATGTGGCTGTGTCCAATCACCCATGGGAGATGGGCAGGCAGGGCGCAGTGTGGATCTTGCCGTGTCCACACACCAACGGGAGAAGGGCAGGCTGGGCGCCGTGTGGATCTGGCTGTGTCCTCACACACACGGGAGACTTGCAGGCAGGGCGCAGTGTACATCTGGCTGTGTCCACTCAGCCATGCGTGACGGGCAGGCAGGGCCCAGTGTTGAACTGGCTGTGTACACACCCCCACCGGAGACGGGCAGGCAGGGCGCTGTGTGGATGTGGATGTCCCCACTCACCCACGGAAGATGGGCAGGCAGGGCGCAGTGTGGAACTAGCTGTGTCTACTTACCCACGGGAGACGGGCAGGCAGGGCGCTGTGTGGATCTGGCTGTTTCCACACACCCATGGGATACGTTCAGGCAGGGCGCTGTGTGGATCTGGCTGTGTCCACTCACCCACGTGAGACTGGCAGGAAGGGTGCTGTGTGGATGTGGCTGTGTCCACTCACCCACACGAGATGGGCAGGCTGGGCACCGTGACGATCTGGCTGTGTCCACTCACCCACGGGAGACAGGCAGGCAGGGTGCAGTGTGGATCTGGCTGTGATCACTCACCCATGGGTGACGGGCAAGCAGGACGCAGTGTGGAAATGGCTGTGTCCACACACCCACCAGAGACGGGCAGGCAGGGCATGTGTGGATGTGGCTGTCTCCACTCACCCACGGGAGACGGGCAGGCAGGGCGCAGTGTGGAATTGGCTGTGTCTACTCACCCACGGGAGACGGTCAGGCAGGGTGCTGTGTGGATGTGGCTGTGTCAACACACCCACGGGAGACGGGCAGGCTGGGAGCCGTGTGGATCTGCCTTGTCCACACTCCCATGGGAGACGGGCAGGCAGGGCCCAGTGTGGAACTGGCTGTGTCCACACCCCTACCGGAGACGGACAGGCAGGGCGCTGTGTGGATGTGCCTGTCTCCACTCACCCACGGAAGGTGGGCAGGCAGGGCACAGTGTGGAACTAGCTTTGTCTACTCACCCACGGGTGACGGGCAGGCAGGGCGCTGTGTGGATCTGCCTGTTTCCACACACCCATGGGATACTTTCAGGCAGGGCACTGTGTGGATCTGGCTGTGTCCACACACCCATGGGAGATGGACAGGAAGGGCGCTGTGTGGAACTTGCTGTGTCCACACACCCACCCGAGACGGGCAGGCTGGGCGTAGTGTGGAACTGGCTGTGTCCACACACCCATGGAAGACTGTCAGGCAGGGTGCTGTGTGGATGTGGCTGTGTCTACTCACCCACCGGAGTTGGGCAGGCTGGGCACCGTGATGATTTGGCTGTGTCCACTCACCGATGGGAGACGGGCAGGCTGGGCGATATGGGGATCTGTCTGTGTCCACTCACCCACGGGAGATGGGCAGGCAGGGCGCAGTGTGGAACTGGCTGTGTCCACACACCCATGGGAGGCGGTCAGCCAGGGTGCTGTGTGGATGTGGCTGTGTCCACACACCCATGGGAGACGGTCAGGTAGGGCGCATTGTGGAACTTGCAGTGTGCACTCTCCCACGGGAGACGGGCTGGCAGGTCACAGTGTGCATGTGGCTGTGTCCACTCACCCACGGGAGACGGGCAGGAAGGGCGCTGTGTGGATGTGGCTGTGTCCACTCACCCACGGGTGACGGGCAGGCAGGGTGCTGTGTGGATGTGGCTGTGTCCACTCACCCACCATAGACAGGCAGTCAGGGCGCAGTGTGGAACTGGCTGTGTCCACAAACCAACGGGAGGCGGGCAGGCAGGGCTGTGTGTGGAACTTTCTGTGTCCACAGACATATGGCAAACGGGCAGACAGGGCGCAGTGTGGAACTTGCTGTATCCACTCACCCATGGGTGACATGCAGGCTGGGCTATGTGTGGAACTGTCATTGTCCACACACCCACGGGACACGGGCAGACAAGGAGCAGTGTGGAACTTGCTGTGTCCACACATCAAACAGACGGGTAGGCAGGACGTGGCTGTGTCTACTCACCCACGGGAGACATGTAGGCTGGGCGCCGTGTGGATTTATTGTGTCCCCTCACCCACGGGAGACGGGTGGCAGAGCGCTGTGTGGAACTTGTTGTGTCCACACACCCAGCAGAGACAGGCGGACAGGGCGCAGAGTGGATGTGACTGTGTAAACTCACCCACGGGAGACGGGCAGTCAGGGCGCAGTGTGGAACTGGCTGTGTCCACACACCAAAGGGACACAGGCAGGCAGGGCGCAGTGTGGATCAGGCTGTGTCCACTCACCCATGGGAGATGGGCAGGCCGTGCGCTGTGTCGATCTGGGTGTGTCCACACACCCATGGGGGACGGTAAGACAGGGTGCCAGAACTTTGGTCTGAGACCTGACAGTCCAGATGCCACGCATGCTGCCGCGGGGCGGCGGTGTCGCGGCTTGGGACAAGAGGAGGCCCCACGGTGCGGGCTGGGGCGCCAGGCACCGCGCGGGCGCTGAGGGTGGGGGTGACCCCCACCCCGGGCCGCCGCCGCGCTCCCAGAAAGGGGACAGAACAAGAGGCAAAAAAAAAAAAAAAGCAGCAGCCTGTGGCACCCGGTATTCCCAGGCGGTCTCCCATCCAAGTACTAACCAGGCCCGACCCTGCTTAGCTTCCGAGACCAGACGAGATCGGGGGCGTTCAGGGTGGTGTGGCCCTAGACGGCGGCGGAGGGCGCCCCTGCCGAGCTTCTCTGGGCTTCCCCGCCGCCGCCTCCCGCCACAGGCCCCGCG
Organism: Microcebus murinus; assembly: GCF_040939455.1. Lineage (NCBI taxonomy): Eukaryota > Metazoa > Chordata > Mammalia > Primates > Cheirogaleidae > Microcebus > Microcebus murinus. The sequence goes on from NW_027438953.1 coordinate 447,161, forward strand.
CCGGGCTGGGCCGGGCCGGTTGAGTTCCCCGGCCGGGTCCCGTGGGCTCCCAGGGACGGGGTTGATGGGCGGGGCGGGGTGGGGCGGGGTGGGGGGCTGTCTCTCTATACACACACAAACACTCACACTCACTCACACTCACACAAGATGTGCCTCCACGGCTGGACTCGCCAAGGTGGAGCCCTCCCAGCCCCCCTCGTCTCCTCGCCCGGCCTCCTTCACCTACCCACTGCCCACCCCCAGCGCGCCGCTGCCGCTGACTGCGCACGAGCGGGACGCTCGCCCTTTGACCCCAGCCAGGGGCCGCCCTCCCCCACAACCCCTTTCAGCTGCGCCCCCCCCCTCGTCCTGTGGGTGGGCTGCCGCCTATTCCCCCGGGCCAGGGCTGGGGCACAGCCAGTGTATGGGGCGTCTCTCTCTGGGGATGTGTCCCATGGGTGGGGTGGGGTGGCGTGGTTTGGGGGGCGCTGAAGAAATCAGTCCCCTCCATCTCCTACCTCTGGAAAACGCCCAAGCCCGTGGAGAACTGCCGGCACCGCTTCGTGGGGGCCGGGACCCTCCTCCGTGTCCTCCTGTGGCCCAGTCCAAGGGGCCTGGGCCTGGCCGGGGCTGCATTGGACCCCGACCACCCTGGCGTGTGGACTCGCTAAAAATCGGCCATTAGATATTGGATTCCAGCTTCCTTGAGGTCATTTCACTAATGAGTGCACCGGAAAGAGTTTCCTAATCCATCTGTGAGGGTGGCAACTGAAAGAGAATTTGAAAGCTGACAGAATAGGCGAGGGAAGGCATAGGAGATTTCCACACCCAGCAAGGAAGACTTTCCCGAAATGGAAGAAAGAAACGAGCAAACAGAGACACCGGTAGCCCGCCCGGAAAAGAGTCTGCCCCTGAGAGAAAGCACCCTGACCAGGTTCACCCGTGGGTGGGTGGCGAGCTAGCGGCATTCAGAAGAGCGAGGCCCGCAGTCTGTGCGGAAGACACCTGCGCTCGGGTGTGTGTGGCGGCGCGATTCCCAAGCAGCTCTAGATGTTAAACCAAGGAGAAGCCAGGGAGTTCCCAACGCCCCAGGTGTCCTCAGCCCACGACTGGCTGCTGTGGGAATGCGAAGCCCGGCTCCTTGTCTCAGAGCGGGGTTCCCAGGAGGATCAGGCTGAAGCTGGGACTTGGCCTCAAAGTGTCCCCTCGCATGGCCACCCCCTTCCCCTTCCTGCTCCTCCACTCCTGGTGCCCCTCCATCCAGGGGCCAGACCTTAAAGAGTCACCGCAAGAGAATCCTGGTCCCAAAGGAGCCTCTGGGGGACCGGTGCTGAGAGAGGTTGTGGGCATGGCCCGCTGGGGCTCTGCCCGACCCAGGGCTGAGAGATGCCACCTCCCAGCTCTGGGTCCCTGCAGGAAGTGTTGGCAAGCACAGGGCCGGTCCTCCAAAGGCCCAGGTGCAGGGAGCCCAGGCCAAGCAGCCTGTGGAAGAAGCCACTTGCCGTGCCACCCCGGGAACAGGACTGCAGGCCCAGGCCCTTCCCACCTCCTCCTCCTCCTCCTCCTCCTCCCCCCCGCCCCGCCCCCACAGGGCACAGGGCTCAGAGACACCTCAGACTCTTGCTACCCAAAGTGCAAAGGGCATCAGTTGCTCCTCCAACCCCCCCCCCCGCCCAGCAGACCACGTTGTCCAGCCAGCCCCCGGGCCTCCCTGGGGTGCCCAGCACAAAAGTGCAGACACCCACCGGACCCTGAGTCTCAGTTTTCGGAGGTTTTTGCCACTCTAAGGACCCGCAGGCCAGCTGGGCCTTCGGGCAGGACAGAGAGCCCCGGAATCCGACGTGGAGAGCTGCGTGTACGTCCCCATCAGGAGGCGGTCCCCACCTCCGCGGCTCTCCCCTTGCGGGTAGCGGCAGCCCAGCCGGCAGCCGCAGGGCGGGCGCTGAGGGTGGGGGTCACCCCCACCCCGGGCCGCCGCCGCGCTCCCAGAAAGGGAACAGAACAAGAGGCAAAAAAAAAAAAAAAAAAAAAAAAAAACCAGAAGAAGCCTAAGGCACCCGGTATTCCCAGACGGTCTCCCATCCAAGTACTAAGGAGGCGCGACCCTGCTTAGCTTCCCAGACCAGACGAGCTCTGGGGCGTTCGGGGTGGTGTGGCCCTAGACGGCGGAGGGCGCCCCTGCCCCGCTCAAGAAGCCGAGCCTCTCTGCGCTTTCCCGCCGCCGCCGCCGCCGCCGCCGCCGCCGCCGCCGCCGCCGCCTCCTCCCGCCCCAGGCCCCGCGCCGGGCCGGGTCCGGTGTGCTCCGAGGGTCGGGGGTGACGGGCGGGGCGGGGCGGGGTGGGGCGGGGCGGGGGGGTGTCTCTCTATACACACACACACACTCACACTCACGCACACTCACACAAGATGCGCCTCCACGGCTGGACTCGCCAAGGTGGAGCCCTCCCAGGCCCCCTCCTCTCCTCGCCTGGCCTCCTTCACGTACCCGCTGCCCACCCCCGGCGCGTCGCCGCCGCTGACTGCGCACGCGCACGCGCGGGGCGCTCGCCCTTTGACCCCAGCCAGGGGCCGCCCTCCCCCACAACCCCTTTCAGCTGCGCCCCCCCCCTCGCCCTGTGGGTGGGCTGCCGCCTATTCCCCCGGGCCAGGGCTGGGGCACAGCCAGTGTATGGGGCGTCTCTCTCTGGGGATGTGTCCCATGGGTGGGGTGGGGTGGCGTGGTTTGGGGGGCGCTGAAGAAATCAGTCCCCTCCATCTCCTACCTCTGGAAAACGCCCAAGCCCGTGGAGAACTGCCGGCACCGCTTCGTGGGGGCCGGGACCCTCCTCCGTGTCCTCCTGTGGCCCAGTCCAAGGGGCCTGGGCCTGGCCGGGGCTGCATTGGACCCCGACCACCCTGGCGTGTGGACTCGCTAAAAATCGGCCATTAGATATTGGATTCCAGCTTCCTTGAGGTCATTTCACTAATGAGTGCACCGGAAAGAGTTTCCTAATCCATCTGTGAGGGTGGCAACTGAAAGAGAATTTGAAAGCTGACAGAATAGGCGAGGGAAGGCATAGGAGATTTCCACACCCAGCAAGGAAGACTTTCCCGAAATGGAAGAAAGAAACGAGCAAACAGAGACACCGGTAGCCCGCCCGGAAAAGAGTCTGCCCCTGAGAGAAAGCACCCTGACCAGGTTCACCCGTGGGTGGGTGGCGAGCTAGCGGCATTCAGAAGAGCGAGGCCCGCAGTCTGTGCGGAAGACACCTGCGCTCGGGTGTGTGTGGCGGCGTGATTCACAAGCAGTTCTAGATGTTAAACCCAGGAGAAGCCAGGGAGTTCCCAACGCCCCAGGTGTCCTCAGCACACGACTGGCTGCTGTGGGAATGCGAAGCCCGGCTCCTTGTCTCAGAGCGGGGTTCCCAGGAGGATCAGGCTGAAGCTGGGACTTGGCCTCAAAGTGTCCCCTCGCATGGCCACCCCCTTCCCCTTCCTGCTCCTCTACTCCTGGTGCCCCTCCATCCAGGGGCCAGACCTTAAAGAGTCACCGCAAGAGAATCCTGGTCCCAAAGGAGCCTTCTGGGGGACCGGTGCTGAGAGAGGTTGTGGGCATGGCCCGCTGGGGCTCTGCCCGACCCAGGGCTGAGAGATGCAACCTCCCAGCTCTGGGTCCCTGCAGGAAGTGTTGGCAAGCACAGGGCCGGTCCTCCAAAGGCCCAGGTGCAGGGAGCCCAGGCCAAGCAGCCTGTGGAAGAAGCCACTTGCCCTGCCACCCCGGGAACAGGACTGCGGGCCCCGGCCCTTCCCACCTCCTCCTCCTCCTCCTCCTCCGCCCTGCACCCCCCCCCCGACATGGCACAGGGCTCAGAGACACCTCAGACTCTTGCTACCCAAAGTGCAAAGGGCATCAGTTGCTCCTCCAAACCCCCCGCCCAGCAGACCGCGTCGTCCAGCCAGCCCCCGGGCCTCCCTGGGGTGCCCAGCACAAAAGTGCAGACACCCACCGGACCCTCAATCTCAGCTTTCGGATGCTTTTGCCACTCTAAGGACCCGCAGGCCCGCTGGGCCTTCGGGCAGGACAGAGAGCCCCGGAATCCGACGTGGAGAGCTGCGTGTACGTCCCCATCAGGAGGCGGTCCCCACCTCCGCGGCTCTCCCCTTGCGGGGAGCGGCAGCCGGCAGCCGCAGGGCCTCAGGGAAGACACCAGGCTGGGCCCCCGCGGCACAGCGGGGGCACGTCCCCCCGCACGCGACTTAGGGACGGCTGCTGGAGACTGCTGCGGCCACCCTGCTGCCGGGTTTCTGGAGGGCTTCCTGGAAGCAGCGTCCACACCAAGCCCTTGGAAGGCCCAGGCGACGGAGGAGCCGGTCAGGCAGGGGCCGAGGACGGTGAGAGGCCGGGCGGGAAGGAGCATGTCAGGCCGGGGCAGAGGACGGTGACACGCCGGGCGGGGAGGAGCCGGTCAGGCGGGGGCCCAGGACAGTGACGGGCCTGGCCGGGGAGGAGTGCGTCAGGCAGGGGCAGAGGTGACGGGCTGGGTAAGGGGTAGGGTGACAGTTAGGGCACAATTCACAATCGCAAAGATGTGGAAGCGACCCGAGTGCCCATCCATCCAGGAGTGCATTAATAAAATGTGGCGCGTGGACACCACGGAGTGCCATTCGGCTGTGAGGAGCAGCGGTGAGAGGGCACCTCTCGTGTTCTCCTGGCCAGAGCTGGAACCCGTTCCAGTAAGCCGAGTATCCCAAGAATGGACACACGAGCACCACGTGCTCGCGCTCACCAGCAAACTGGTACGAACGGATGGACACCTAAGTGGACAGAGAGGAATCACCTTCGTCGGGTGGGTGTCGGGCGGGTGGGGGGAGGGATGGGCATACACATCCGTTAGGGATGGGGTGGGTGCGCACCGACTGGGGGATGGGCGCGCTTGAAGCTCTGACCCGAGGGTGGAGGCTTGGAGAGGGCGACGTACCCGACCTTAACATTGGTGCCCCCACGATACGCTGGGACAACATGAGAGGTATCTGAATAAGAACACAGGGGGGAGGGGGGCACGGGCAACACATGTCACCTGAATACTTGTACTCCCATCATCTGCTTGAAAAGAGAGAGAAAAGAAAATGCAATAATAGAGGTAAGAGACACTTTTTAAAAATGATGAATCCGAAGAGAAAAGTAAAAGGAGGCCTGTGGAGCAGGTCTGGGTGTGACTCCGGATCCCCCAACATCAGGTGCCACCACCAAAGATTCCTACGTGTAGCCCATAGAACCCCAAAAGCAACGGGACGAGTTCTGGTCACATACTCCCTCAAAATGACATCCTGGCCTTCTTCTGGAACTCCCTCCCCTCTCAGATTCTCAAGGTTTCCTCCAACGTGTCGGTTCCCACAGAGCAGACCTTGGGTCTGAGACCTGACAGTCCAGATGCCACGCGTGCTGCCGCGTGGCGGCGGTGTCGCGGCTTGGGACAAGAGGAGGCCCCACGGTGCGGGCTGGGGCGCCAGGCACCGCGGCGGGCGCTGAGGGTGGGGGTCACCCCCACCCCGGGCCGCCGCCGCGCTCCCAGAAAGGGAACAGAACAGGAGGCAAAAAAAAAAAAAAAAAAAAAAAAACCAGAAGAAGCCTAAGGCACCCGGTATTCCCAGGCGGTCTCCCATCCAAGTACTAAGGAGGCCCGACCCTGCTTAGCTTCCCAGACCAGACGAGCTCGGGGGCGTTCGGGGTGGTGTGGCCCTAGACGGCGGAGGGCGCCCCTGCCCCGCTCAAGAAGCCGAGCCTCTCTGCGCTTTCCCGCCGCCGCCGCCGCCGCCGCCGCCGCCGCCGCCGCCGCCTCCTCCCGCCCCAGGCCCCGCGCCGGGCCGGGTCCGGTGTGCTCCGAGGGTCGGGGGTGACGGGCGGGGCGGGGCGGGGTGGGGCGGGGCGGGGGGGTGTCTCTCTATACACACACACACACTCACACTCACGCACACTCACACAAGATGCGCCTCCACGGCTAGACTCGCCAAGGTGGAGCCCTCCCAGGCCCCCTCGTCTCCTCGCCTGGCCTCCTTCACGTACCCGCTGCCCACCCCCGGCGCGTCGCCGCCGCCGCTGACTGCGCACGCGCACGCGCGGGGCGCTCGCCCTTTGACCCCAGCCAGGGGCCGCCCTCCCCCACAACCCCTTTCAGCTGCGCCCCCCCCCTCGCCCTGTGGGTGGGCTGCCGCCTATTCCCCCGGGCCAGGGCTGGGGCACAGCCAGTGTATGGGGCGTCTCTCTCTGGGGATGTGTCCCATGGGTGGGGTGGGGTGGCGTGGTTTGGGGGGCGCTGAAGAAATCAGTCCCCTCCATCTCCTACCTCTGGAAAACGCCCAAGCCCGTGGAGAACTGCCGGCACCGCTTCGTGGGGGCCGGGACCCTCCTCCGTGTCCTCCTGTGGCCCAGTCCAAGGGGCCTGGGCCTGGCCGGGGCTGCATTGGACCCCGACCACCCTGGCGTGTGGACTCGCTAAAAATCGGCCATTAGATATTGGATTCCAGCTTCCTTGAGGTCATTTCACTAATGAGTGCACCGGAAAGAGTTTCCTAATCCATCTGTGAGGGTGGCAACTGAAAGAGAATTTGAAAGCTGACAGAATAGGCGAGGGAAGGCATAGGAGATTTCCACACCCAGCAAGGAAGACTTTCCCGAAATGGAAGAAAGAAACGAGCAAACAGAGACACCGGTAGCCCGCCCGGAAAAGAGTCTGCCCCTGAGAGAAAGCACCCTGACCAGGTTCACCCGTGGGTGGGTGGCGAGCTAGCGGCATTCAGAAGAGCGAGGCCTGCAGTCTGTGCGGAAGACACCTGCGCTCGGGTGTGTGTGGCGGCGTGATTCACAAGCAGTTCTAGATGTTAAACCCAGGAGAAGCCAGGGAGTTCCCAACGCCCCAGGTGTCCTCAGCACACGACTGGCTGCTGTGGGAATGCGAAGCCCGGCTCCTTGTCTCAGAGCGGGGTTCCCAGGAGGATCAGGCTGAAGCTGGGACTTGGCCTCAAAGTGTCCCCTCGCATGGCCACCCCCTTCCCCTTCCTGCTCCTCTACTCCTGGTGCCCCTCCATCCAGGGGCCAGACCTTAAAGAGTCACCGCAAGAGAATCCTGGTCCCAAAGGAGCCTTCTGGGGGACCGGTGCTGAGAGAGGTTGTGGGCATGGCCCGCTGGGGCTCTGCCCGACCCAGGGCTGAGAGATGCAACCTCCCAGCTCTGGGTCCCTGCAGGAAGTGTTGGCAAGCACAGGGCCGGTCCTCCAAAGGCCCAGGTGCAGGGAGCCCAGGCCAAGCAGCCTGTGGAAGAAGCCACTTGCCGTGCCACCCCGGGAACAGGACTGCAGGCCCCGGCCCTTCCCACCTCCTCCTCCTCCTCCTCCTCCTCCTCCCCCCCGCCCCGCCCCCACAGGGCACAGGGCTCAGAGACACCTCAGACTCTTGCTACCCAAAGTGCAAAGGGCATCAGTTGCTCCTCCAAACCCCCCGCCCAGCAGACCGCGTCGTCCAGCCAGCCCCCGGGCCTCCCTGGGGTGCCCAGCACAAAAGTGCAGACACCCACCGGACCCTCAATCTCAGCTTTCGGATGCTTTTGCCACTCTAAGGACCCGCAGGCCCGCTGGGCCTTCGGGCAGGACAGAGAGCCCCGGAATCCGACGTGGAGAGCTGCGTGTACGTCCCCATCAGGAGGCGGTCCCCACCTCCGCGGCTCTCCCCTTGCGGGGAGCGGCAGCCGGCAGCCGCAGGGCCTCAGGGAAGACACCAGGCTGGGCCCCCGCGGCACAGCGGGGGCACGTCCCCCCGCACGCGACTTAGGGACGGCTGCTGGAGACTGCTGCGGCCACCCTGCTGCCGGGTTTCTGGAGGGCTTCCTGGAAGCAGCGTCCACACCAAGCCCTTGGAAGGCCCAGGCGACGGAGGAGCCGGTCAGGCAGGGGCCGAGGACGGTGAGAGGCCGGGCGGGAAGGAGCATGTCAGGCCGGGGCAGAGGACGGTGACACGCCGGGCGGGGAGGAGCCGGTCAGGCGGGGGCCCAGGACAGTGACGGGCCTGGCCGGGGAGGAGTGCGTCAGGCAGGGGCAGAGGTGACGGGCTGGGTAAGGGGTAGGGTGACAGTTAGGGCACAATTCACAATCCCAAAGATGTGGAAGCGACCCGAGTGCCCATCCATCCAGGAGTGCATTAATAAAATGTGGCGCGTGGACACCACGGAGTGCCATTCGGCTGTGAGGAGCAGCGGTGAGAGGGCACCTCTCGTGTTCTCCTGGCCAGAGCTGGAACCCGTTCCAGTAAGCCGAGTATCCCAAGAATGGACACACGAGCACCACGTGCTCGCGCTCACCAGCAAACTGGTACGAACGGATGGACACCTAAGTGGACAGAGAGGAATCACCTTCGTCGGGTGGGTGTCGGGCGGGTGGGGGGAGGGATGGGCATACACATCCGTTAGGGATGGGGTGGGTGCGCACCGACTGGGGGATGGGCGCGCTTGAAGCTCTGACCCGAGGGTGGAGGCTTGGAGAGGGCGACGTACCCGACCTTAACATTGGTGCCCCCACGATACGCTGGGACAACATGAGAGGTATCTGAATAAGAACACAGGGGGGAGGGGGGCACGGGCAACACATGTCACCTGAATACTTGTACTCCCATCATCTGCTTGAAAAGAGAGAGAAAAGAAAATGCAATAATAGAGGTAAGAGACACTTTTTAAAAATGATGAATCCGAAGAGAAAAGTAAAAGGAGGCCTGTGGAGCAGGTCTGGGTGTGACTCCGGATCCCCCAACATCAGGTGCCACCACCAAAGATTCCTACGTGTAGCCCATAGAACCCCAAAAGCAACGGGACGAGTTCTGGTCACATACTCCCTCAAAATGACATCCTGGCCTTCTTCTGGAACTCCCTCCCCTCTCAGATTCTCAAGGTTTCCTCCAACGTGTCGGTTCCCACAGAGCAGACCTTGGGTCTGAGACCTGACAGTCCAGATGCCACGCGTGCTGCCGCGTGGCGGCGGTGTCGCGGCTTGGGACAAGAGGAGGCCCCACGGTGCGGGCTGGGGCGCCAGGCACCGCGGCGGGCGCTGAGGGTGGGGGTCACCCCCACCCCGGGCCGCCGCCGCGCTCCCAGAAAGGGAACAGAACAGGAGGCAAAAAAAAAAAAAAAAAAAAAAAAACCAGAAGAAGCCTAAGGCACCCGGTATTCCCAGGCGGTCTCCCATCCAAGTACTAAGGAGGCCCGACCCTGCTTAGCTTCCCAGACCAGACGAGCTCGGGGGCGTTCGGGGTGGTGTGGCCCTAGACGGCGGAGGGCGCCCCTGCCCCGCTCAAGAAGCCGAGCCTCTCTGCGCTTTCCCGCCGCCGCCGCCGCCTCCTCCCGCCCCAGGCCCCGCGCCGGGCCGGGTCCGGTGTGCTCCGAGGGTCGGGGGTGACGGGCGGGGCGGGGCGGGGTGGGGCGGGGCGGGGGGGTGTCTCTCTATACACACACACACACTCACACTCACGCACACTCACACAAGATGCGCCTCCACGGCTGGACTCGCCAAGGTGGAGCCCTCCCAGGCCCCCTCGTCTCCTCGCCTGGCCTCCTTCACGTACCCGCTGCCCACCCCCGGCGCGTCGCCGCCGCCGCTGACTGCGCACGCGCACGCGCGGGGCGCTCGCCCTTTGACCCCAGCCAGGGGCCGCCCTCCCCCACAACCCCTTTCAGCTGCGCCCCCCCCCTCGCCCTATGGGTGGGCTGCCGCCTATTCCCCCGGGCCAGGGCTGGGGCACAGCCAGTGTATGGGGCGTCTCTCTCTGGGGATGTGTCCCATGGGTGGGGTGGGGTGGCGTGGTTTGGGGGGCGCTGAAGAAATCAGTCCCCTCCATCTCCTACCTCTGGAAAACGCCCAAGCCCGTGGAGAACTGCCGGCACCGCTTCGTGGGGGCCGGGACCCTCCTCCGTGTCCTCCTGTGGCCCAGTCCAAGGGGCCTGGGCCTGGCCGGGGCTGCATTGGACCCCGACCACCCTGGCGTGTGGACTCGCTAAAAATCGGCCATTAGATATTGGATTCCAGCTTCCTTGAGGTCATTTCACTAATGAGTGCACCGGAAAGAGTTTCCTAATCCATCTGTGAGGGTGGCAACTGAAAGAGAATTTGAAAGCTGACAGAATAGGCGAGGGAAGGCATAGGAGATTTCCACACCCAGCAAGGAAGACTTTCCCGAAATGGAAGAAAGAAACGAGCAAACAGAGACACCGGTAGCCCGCCCGGAAAAGAGTCTGCCCCTGAGAGAAAGCACCCTGACCAGGTTCACCCGTGGGTGGGTGGCGAGCTAGCGGCATTCAGAAGAGCGAGGCCCGCAGTCTGTGCGGAAGACACCTGCGCTCGGGTGTGTGTGGCGGCGTGATTCACAAGCAGTTCTAGATGTTAAACCCAGGAGAAGCCAGGGAGTTCCCAACGCCCCAGGTGTCCTCAGCACACGACTGGCTGCTGTGGGAATGCGAAGCCCGGCTCCTTGTCTCAGAGCGGGGTTCCCAGGAGGATCAGGCTGAAGCTGGGACTTGGCCTCAAAGTGTCCCCTCGCATGGCCACCCCCTTCCCCTTCCTGCTCCTCTACTCCTGGTGCCCCTCCATCCAGGGGCCAGACCTTAAAGAGTCACCGCAAGAGAATCCTGGTCCCAAAGGAGCCTTCTGGGGGACCGGTGCTGAGAGAGGTTGTGGGCATGGCCCGCTGGGGCTCTGCCCGACCCAGGGCTGAGAGATGCAACCTCCCAGCTCTGGGTCCCTGCAGGAAGTGTTGGCAAGCACAGGGCCGGTCCTCCAAAGGCCCAGGTGCAGGGAGCCCAGGCCAAGCAGCCTGTGGAAGAAGCCACTTGCCCTGCCACCCCGGGAACAGGACTGCGGGCCCCGGCCCTTCCCACCTCCTCCTCCTCCTCCTCCTCCGCCCTGCACCCCCCCCCGACATGGCACAGGGCTCAGAGACACCTCAGACTCTTGCTACCCAAAGTGCAAAGGGCATCAGTTGCTCCTCCAAACCCCCCGCCCAGCAGACCGCGTCGTCCAGCCAGCCCCCGGGCCTCCCTGGGGTGCCCAGCACAAAAGTGCAGACACCCACCGGACCCTCAATCTCAGCTTTCGGATGCTTTTGCCACTCTAAGGACCCGCAGGCCCGCTGGGCCTTCGGGCAGGACAGAGAGCCCCGGAATCCGACGTGGAGAGCTGCGTGTACGTCCCCATCAGGAGGCGGTCCCCACCTCCGCGGCTCTCCCCTTGCGGGGAGCGGCAGCCGGCAGCCGCAGGGCCTCAGGGAAGACACCAGGCTGGGCCCCCGCGGCACAGCGGGGGCACGTCCCCCCGCACGCGACTTAGGGACGGCTGCTGGAGACTGCTGCGGCCACCCTGCTGCCGGGTTTCTGGAGGGCTTCCTGGAAGCAGCGTCCACACCAAGCCCTTGGAAGGCCCAGGCGACGGAGGAGCCGGTCAGGCAGGGGCCGAGGACGGTGAGAGGCCGGGCGGGAAGGAGCATGTCAGGCCGGGGCAGAGGACGGTGACACGCCGGGCGGGGAGGAGCCGGTCAGGCGGGGGCCCAGGACAGTGACGGGCCTGGCCGGGGAGGAGTGCGTCAGGCAGGGGCAGAGGTGACGGGCTGGGTAAGGGGTAGGGTGACAGTTAGGGCACAATTCACAATCCCAAAGATGTGGAAGCGACCCGAGTGCCCATCCATCCAGGAGTGCATTAATAAAATGTGGCGCGTGGACACCACGGAGTGCCATTCGGCTGTGAGGAGCAGCGGTGAGAGGGCACCTCTCGTGTTCTCCTGGCCAGAGCTGGAACCCGTTCCAGTAAGCCGAGTATCCCAAGAATGGACACACGAGCACCACGTGCTCGCGCTCACCAGCAAACTGGTACGAACGGATGGACACCTAAGTGGACAGAGAGGAATCACCTTCGTCGGGTGGGTGTCGGGCGGGTGGGGGGAGGGATGGGCATACACATCCGTTAGGGATGGGGTGGGTGCGCACCGACTGGGGGATGGGCGCGCTTGAAGCTCTGACCCGAGGGTGGAGGCTTGGAGAGGGCGACGTACCCGACCTTAACATTGGTGCCCCCACGATACGCTGGGACAACATGAGAGGTATCTGAATAAGAACACAGGGGGGAGGGGGGCACGGGCAACACATGTCACCTGAATACTTGTACTCCCATCATCTGCTTGAAAAGAGAGAGAAAAGAAAATGCAATAATAGAGGTAAGAGACACTTTTTAAAAATGATGAATCCGAAGAGAAAAGTAAAAGGAGGCCTGTGGAGCAGGTCTGGGTGTGACTCCGGATCCCCCAACATCAGGTGCCACCACCAAAGATTCCTACGTGTAGCCCATAGAACCCCAAAAGCAACGGGACGAGTTCTGGTCACATACTCCCTCAAAATGACATCCTGGCCTTCTTCTGGAACTCCCTCCCCTCTCAGATTCTCAAGGTTTCCTCCAACGTGTCGGTTCCCACAGAGCAGACCTTGGGTCTGAGACCTGACAGTCCAGATGCCACGCGTGCTGCCGCGTGGCGGCGGTGTCGCGGCTTGGGACAAGAGGAGGCCCCACGGTGCGGGCTGGGGCGCCAGGCACCGCGGCGGGCGCTGAGGGTGGGGGTCACCCCCACCCCGGGCCGCCGCCGCGCTCCCAGAAAGGGAACAGAACAGGAGGCAAAAAAAAAAAAAAAAAAAAAAAAACCAGAAGAAGCCTAAGGCACCCGGTATTCCCAGGCGGTCTCCCATCCAAGTACTAAGGAGGCCCGACCCTGCTTAGCTTCCCAGACCAGACGAGCTCGGGGGCGTTCGGGGTGGTGTGGCCCTAGACGGCGGAGGGCGCCCCTGCCCCGCTCAAGAAGCCGAGCCTCTCTGCGCTTTCCCGCCGCCGCCGCCGCCTCCTCCCGCCCCAGGCCCCGCGCCGGGCCGGGTCCGGTGTGCTCCGAGGGTCGGGGGTGACGGGCGGGGCGGGGCGGGGTGGGGCGGGGCGGGGGGGTGTCTCTCTATACACACACACACACTCACACTCACGCACACTCACACAAGATGCGCCTCCACGGCTGGACTCGCCAAGGTGGAGCCCTCCCAGGCCCCCTCGTCTCCTCGCCTGGCCTCCTTCACGTACCCGCTGCCCACCCCCGGCGCGTCGCCGCCGCCGCTGACTGCGCACGCGCACGCGCGGGGCGCTCGCCCTTTGACCCCAGCCAGGGGCCGCCCTCCCCCACAACCCCTTTCAGCTGCGCCCCCCCCCTCGCCCTGTGGGTGGGCTGCCGCCTATTCCCCCGGGCCAGGGCTGGGGCACAGCCAGTGTATGGGGCGTCTCTCTCTGGGGATGTGTCCCATGGGTGGGGTGGGGTGGCGTGGTTTGGGGGGCGCTGAAGAAATCAGTCCCCTCCATCTCCTACCTCTGGAAAACGCCCAAGCCCGTGGAGAACTGCCGGCACCGCTTCGTGGGGGCCGGGACCCTCCTCCGTGTCCTCCTGTGGCCCAGTCCAAGGGGCCTGGGCCTGGCCGGGGCTGCATTGGACCCCGACCACCCTGGCGTGTGGACTCGCTAAAAATCGGCCATTAGATATTGGATTCCAGCTTCCTTGAGGTCATTTCACTAATGAGTGCACCGGAAAGAGTTTCCTAATCCATCTGTGAGGGTGGCAACTGAAAGAGAATTTGAAAGCTGACAGAATAGGCGAGGGAAGGCATAGGAGATTTCCACACCCAGCAAGGAAGACTTTCCCGAAATGGAAGAAAGAAACGAGCAAACAGAGACACCGGTAGCCCGCCCGGAAAAGAGTCTGCCCCTGAGAGAAAGCACCCTGACCAGGTTCACCCGTGGGTGGGTGGCGAGCTAGCGGCATTCAGAAGAGCGAGGCCCGCAGTCTGTGCGGAAGACACCTGCGCTCGGGTGTGTGTGGCGGCGTGATTCACAAGCAGTTCTAGATGTTAAACCCAGGAGAAGCCAGGGAGTTCCCAACGCCCCAGGTGTCCTCAGCACACGACTGGCTGCTGTGGGAATGCGAAGCCCGGCTCCTTGTCTCAGAGCGGGGTTCCCAGGAGGATCAGGCTGAAGCTGGGACTTGGCCTCAAAGTGTCCCCTCGCATGGCCACCCCCTTCCCCTTCCTGCTCCTCTACTCCTGGTGCCCCTCCATCCAGGGGCCAGACCTTAAAGAGTCACCGCAAGAGAATCCTGGTCCCAAAGGAGCCTTCTGGGGGACCGGTGCTGAGAGAGGTTGTGGGCATGGCCCGCTGGGGCTCTGCCCGACCCAGGGCTGAGAGATGCAACCTCCCAGCTCTGGGTCCCTGCAGGAAGTGTTGGCAAGCACAGGGCCGGTCCTCCAAAGGCCCAGGTGCAGGGAGCCCAGGCCAAGCAGCCTGTGGAAGAAGCCACTTGCCCTGCCACCCCGGGAACAGGACTGCGGGCCCCGGCCCTTCCCACCTCCTCCTCCTCCTCCTCCTCCGCCCTGCACCCCCCCCCCGACATGGCACAGGGCTCAGAGACACCTCAGACTCTTGCTACCCAAAGTGCAAAGGGCATCAGTTGCTCCTCCAAACCCCCCGCCCAGCAGACCGCGTCGTCCAGCCAGCCCCCGGGCCTCCCTGGGGTGCCCAGCACAAAAGTGCAGACACCCACCGGACCCTCAATCTCAGCTTTCGGATGCTTTTGCCACTCTAAGGACCCGCAGGCCCGCTGGGCCTTCGGGCAGGACAGAGAGCCCCGGAATCCGACGTGGAGAGCTGCGTGTACGTCCCCATCAGGAGGCGGTCCCCACCTCCGCGGCTCTCCCCTTGCGGGGAGCGGCAGCCGGCAGCCGCAGGGCCTCAGGGAAGACACCAGGCTGGGCCCCCGCGGCACAGCGGGGGCACGTCCCCCCGCACGCGACTTAGGGACGGCTGCTGGAGACTGCTGCGGCCACCCTGCTGCCGGGTTTCTGGAGGGCTTCCTGGAAGCAGCGTCCACACCAAGCCCTTGGAAGGCCCAGGCGACGGAGGAGCCGGTCAGGCAGGGGCCGAGGACGGTGAGAGGCCGGGCGGGAAGGAGCATGTCAGGCCGGGGCAGAGGACGGTGACACGCCGGGCGGGGAGGAGCCGGTCAGGCGGGGGCCCAGGACAGTGACGGGCCTGGCCGGGGAGGAGTGCGTCAGGCAGGGGCAGAGGTGACGGGCTGGGTAAGGGGTAGGGTGACAGTTAGGGCACAATTCACAATCCCAAAGATGTGGAAGCGACCCGAGTGCCCATCCATCCAGGAGTGCATTAATAAAATGTGGCGCGTGGACACCACGGAGTGCCATTCGGCTGTGAGGAGCAGCGGTGAGAGGGCACCTCTCGTGTTCTCCTGGCCAGAGCTGGAACCCGTTCCAGTAAGCCGAGTATCCCAAGAATGGACACACGAGCACCACGTGCTCGCGCTCACCAGCAAACTGGTACGAACGGATGGACACCTAAGTGGACAGAGAGGAATCACCTTCGTCGGGTGGGTGTCGGGCGGGTGGGGGGAGGGATGGGCATACACATCCGTTAGGGATGGGGTGGGTGCGCACCGACTGGGGGATGGGCGCGCTTGAAGCTCTGACCCGAGGGTGGAGGCTTGGAGAGGGCGACGTACCCGACCTTAACATTGGTGCCCCCACGATACGCTGGGACAACATGAGAGGTATCTGAATAAGAACACAGGGGGGAGGGGGGCACGGGCAACACATGTCACCTGAATACTTGTACTCCCATCATCTGCTTGAAAAGAGAGAGAAAAGAAAATGCAATAATAGAGGTAAGAGACACTTTTTAAAAATGATGAATCCGAAGAGAAAAGTAAAAGGAGGCCTGTGGAGCAGGTCTGGGTGTGACTCCGGATCCCCCAACATCAGGTGCCACCACCAAAGATTCCTACGTGTAGCCCATAGAACCCCAAAAGCAACGGGACGAGTTCTGGTCACATACTCCCTCAAAATGACATCCTGGCCTTCTTCTGGAACTCCCTCCCCTCTCAGACTCTCAAGGTTTCCTCCAACGTGTCGGTTCCCACAGAGCAGACCTTGGGTCTGAGACCTGACAGTCCAGATGCCACGCGTGCTGCCGCGTGGCGGCGGTGTCGCGGCTTGGGACAAGAGGAGGTCCCACGGTGCGGGCTGGGGCGCCAGGCAACGCGGCGGGCGCTGAGGGTGGGGGTCACCCCCACCCCGGGCCGCCGCCGCGCTCCCAGAAAGGGAACAGAACAGGAGGCAAAAAAAAAAAAAAAAAAAAAAAAAACCAGAAGAAGCCTAAGGCACCCGGTATTCCCAGGCGGTCTCCCATCCAAGTACTAAGGAGGCCCGACCCTGCTTAGCTTCCCAGACCAGACGAGCTCGGGGGCGTTCGGGGTGGTGTGGCCCTAGACGGCGGAGGGCGCCCCTGCCCCGCTCAAGAAGCCGAGCCTCTCTGCGCTTTCCCCCCGCCGCCGCCGCCGCCGCCGCCGCCGCCGCCGCCGCCGCCGCCTCCTCCCGCCCCAGGCCCCGCGCCGGGCCGGGTCCGGTGTGCTCCGAGGGTCGGGGGTGACGGGCGGGGCGGGGCGGGGCGGGGCGGGGCGGGGGGGTGTCTCTCTATACACACACACACACTCACACTCACGCACACTCACACAAGATGCGCCTCCACGGCTGGACTCGCCAAGGTGGAGCCCTCCCAGCCCCCCTAGTCTCCTCGCCTGGCCTCCTTCACGTACCCGCTGCCCACCCCCGGCGCCTCGCTGCCGCTGACTGCGCACGCGCACGCCCTTTGACCCCAGCCAGGGGCCGCCCTCCGCCACAACCCCTTTCAGCTGCGGCCCCCCTCGCCCTGTGGGTGGGCTGCCGCCTATTCCCCCGGGCCAGGGCTGGGGCACAGCCAGTGTATGGGGCGTCTCTCTCTGGGGATGTGTCCCATGGGTGGGGTGGGGTGGCGTGGTTTGGGGGGCGCTGAAGAAATCAGTCCCCTCCATCTCCTACCTCTGGAAAACTCCTAAGCCCGTGGAGAACTGCCAGCACCGCTTCGTGGGGGCCGGGACCCTCCTCCGTGTCCTCCTGTGGCCCAGTCCAAGGGGCCTGGGCCTGGCCGGGGCTGCATTGGACCCCGACCACCCTGGCGTGTGGACTCGCTAAAAATCGGCCATTAGATATTGGATTCCAGCTTCCTTGAGGTCATTTCACTAATGAGTGCACCGGAAAGAGTTTCCTAATCCATCTGTGAGGGTGGCAACTGAAAGAGAATTTGAAAGCTGACAGAATAGGCGAGGGAAGGCATAGGAGATTTCCACACCCAGCAAGGAAGACTTTCCCGAAATGGAAGAAAGAAACGAGCAAACAGAGACACCGGTAGCCCGCCCGGAAAAGAGTCTGCCCCTGAGAGAAAGCACCCTGACCAGGTTCACCCGTGGGTGGGTGGCGAGCTAGCGGCATTCAGAAGAGCGAGGCCCGCAGTCTGTGCGGAAGACACCTGCGCTCGGGTGTGTGTGGCGGCGCGATTCCCAAGCAGCTCTAGATGTTAAACCAAGGAGAAGCCAGGGAGTTCCCAACGCCCCAGGTGTCCTCAGCCCACGACTGGCTGCTGTGGGAATGCGAAGCCCGGCTCCTTGTCTCAGAGCGGGGTTCCCAGGAGGATCAGGCTGAAGCTGGGACTTGGCCTCAAAGTGTCCCCTCGCATGGCCACCCCCTTCCCCTTCCTGCTCCTCTACTCCTGGTGCCCCTCCATCCAGGGGCCAGACCTTAAAGAGTCACCGCAAGAGAATCCTGGTCCCAAAGGAGCCTTCTGGGGGACCGGTGCTGAGAGAGGTTGTGGGCATGGCCCGCTGGGGCTCTGCCCGACCCAGGGCTGAGAGATGCCACCTCCCAGCTCTGGGTCCCTGCAGGAAGTGTTGGCAAGCACAGGGCCGGTCCTCCAAAGGCCCAGGTGCAGGGAGCCCAGGCCAAGCAGCCTGTGGAAGAAGCCACTTGCCGTGCCACCCCGGGAACAGGACTGCAGGCCCCGGCCCTTCCCACCTCCTCCTCCTCCTCCTCCTCCTCCCCCCCGCCCCGCCCCCACAGGGCACAGGGCTCAGAGACACCTCAGACTCTTGCTACCCAAAGTGCAAAGGGCATCAGTTGCTCCTCCAACCCCCCCCCCCACCGCCCAGCAGACCACGTTGTCCAGCCAGCCCCCGGGCCTCCCTGGGGTGCCCAGCACAAAAGTGCAGACACCCACCGGACCCTGAGTCTCAGTTTTCGGAGGTTTTTGCCACTCTAAGGACCCGCAGGCCAGCTGGGCCTTCGGGCAGGACAGAGAGCCCCGGAATCCGACGTGGAGAGCTGCGTGTACGTCCCCATCAGGAGGCGGTCCCCACATCCGCGGCTCTCCCCTTGCGGGTAGCGGCAGCCCAGCCGGCAGCCGCAGGGCGGGCGCTGAGGGTGGGGGTCACCCCCACCCCGGGCCGCCGCCGCGCTCCCAGAAAGGGAACAGAACAAGAGGCAAAAAAAAAAACAAAAAAAACAAAAACCAGAAGAAGCCTAAGGCACCCGGTATTCCCAGGCGGTCTCCCATCCAAGTACTAAGGAGGCGCGACCCTGCTTAGCTTCCCAGACCAGACGAGCTCTGGGGCGTTCGGGGTGGTGTGGCCCTAGACGGCGGAGGGCGCCCCTGCCCCGCTCAAGAAGCCGAGCCTCTCTGCGCTTTCCCGCCGCCGCCGCCGCCGCCGCCGCCGCCGCCGCCGCCGCCGCCGCCGCCGCCGCCTCCTCCCGCCCCAGGCCCCGCGCCGGGCCGGGTCCGGTGTGCTCCGAGGGTCGGGGGTGACGGGCGGGGCGGGTCGGGTGGGGCGGGGCGGGGGGGTGTCTCTCTATACACACACACACACTCACACTCACGCACACTCACACAAGATGCGCCTCCACGGCTGGACTCGCCAAGGTGGAGCCCTCCCAGGCCCCCTCGTCTCCTCGCCTGGCCTCCTTCACGTACCCGCTGCCCACCCCCGGCGCGTCGCCGCCGCCGCTGACTGCGCACGCGCACGCGCGGGGCGCTCGCCCTTTGACCCCAGCCAGGGGCCGCCCTCCCCCACAACCCCTTTCAGCTGCGCCCCCCCCCTCGCCCTGTGGGTGGGCTGCCGCCTATTCCCCCGGGCCAGGGCTGGGGCACAGCCAGTGTATGGGGCGTCTCTCTCTGGGGATGTGTCCCATGGGTGGGGTGGGGTGGCGTGGTTTGGGGGGCGCTGAAGAAATCAGTCCCCTCCATCTCCTACCTCTGGAAAACGCCCAAGCCCGTGGAGAACTGCCGGCACCGCTTCGTGGGGGCCGGGACCCTCCTCCGTGTCCTCCTGTGGCCCAGTCCAAGGGGCCTGGGCCTGGCCGGGGCTGCATTGGACCCCGACCACCCTGGCGTGTGGACTCGCTAAAAATCGGCCATTAGATATTGGATTCCAGCTTCCTTGAGGTCATTTCACTAATGAGTGCACCGGAAAGAGTTTCCTAATCCATCTGTGAGGGTGGCAACTGAAAGAGAATTTGAAAGCTGACAGAATAGGCGAGGGAAGGCATAGGAGATTTCCACACCCAGCAAGGAAGACTTTCCCGAAATGGAAGAAAGAAACGAGCAAACAGAGACACCGGTAGCCCGCCCGGAAAAGAGTCTGCCCCTGAGAGAAAGCACCCTGACCAGGTTCACCCGTGGGTGGGTGGCGAGCTAGCGGCATTCAGAAGAGCGAGGCCCGCAGTCTGTGCGGAAGACACCTGCGCTCGGGTGTGTGTGGCGGCGTGATTCACAAGCAGTTCTAGATGTTAAACCCAGGAGAAGCCAGGGAGTTCCCAACGCCCCAGGTGTCCTCAGCCCACGACTGGCTGCTGTGGGAATGCGAAGCCCGGCTCCTTGTCTCAGAGCGGGGTTCCCAGGAGGATCAGGCTGAAGCTGGGACTTGGCCTCAAAGTGTCCCCTCGCATGGCCACCCCCTTCCCCTTCCTGCTCCTCTACTCCTGGTGCCCCTCCATCCAGGGGCCAGACCTTAAAGAGTCACCGCAAGAGAATCCTGGTCCCAAAGGAGCCTTCTGGGGGACCGGTGCTGAGAGAGGTTGTGGGCATGGCCCGCTGGGGCTCTGCCCGACCCAGGGCTGAGAGATGCAACCTCCCAGCTCTGGGTCCCTGCAGGAAGTGTTGGCAAGCACAGGGCCGGTCCTCCAAAGGCCCAGGTGCAGGGAGCCCAGGCCAAGCAGCCTGTGGAAGAAGCCACTTGCCGTGCCACCCCGGGAACAGGACTGCAGGCCCCGGCCCTTCCCACCTCCTCCTCCTCCTCCTCCTCCTCCCCCCCGCCCCGCCCCCACAGGGCACAGGGCTCAGAGACACCTCAGACTCTTGCTACCCAAAGTGCAAAGGGCATCAGTTGCTCCTCCAAACCCCCGCCCAGCAGACCGCGTCGTCCAGCCAGCCCCCGGGCCTCCCTGGGGTGCCCAGCACAAAAGTGCAGACACCCACCGGACCCTCAATCTCAGCTTTCGGATGCTTTTGCCACTCTAAGGACCCGCAGGCCCGCTGGGCCTTCGGGCAGGACAGAGAGCCCCGGAATCCGACGTGGAGAGCTGCGTGTACGTCCCCATCAGGAGGCGGTCCCCACCTCCGCGGCTCTCCCCTTGCGGGGAGCGGCAGCCGGCAGCCGCAGGGCCTCAGGGAAGACACCAGGCTGGGCCCCCGCGGCACAGCGGGGGCACGTCCCCCCGCACGCGACTTAGGGACGGCTGCTGGAGACTGCTGCGGCCACCCTGCTGCCGGGTTTCTGGAGGGCTTCCTGGAAGCAGCGTCCACACCAAGCCCTTGGAAGGCCCAGGCGACGGAGGAGCCGGTCAGGCAGGGGCCGAGGACGGTGAGAGGCCGGGCGGGAAGGAGCATGTCAGGCCGGGGCAGAGGACGGTGACACGCCGGGCGGGGAGGAGCCGGTCAGGCGGGGGCCCAGGACAGTGACGGGCCTGGCCGGGGAGGAGTGCGTCAGGCAGGGGCAGAGGTGACGGGCTGGGTAAGGGGTAGGGTGACAGTTAGGGCACAATTCACAATCCCAAAGATGTGGAAGCGACCCGAGTGCCCATCCATCCAGGAGTGCATTAATAAAATGTGGCGCGTGGACACCACGGAGTGCCATTCGGCTGTGAGGAGCAGCGGTGAGAGGGCGCCTCTCGTGTTCTCCTGGCCAGAGCTGGAACCCGTTCCAGTAAGCCGAGTATCCCAAGAATGGACACACGAGCACCACGTGCTCGCGCTCACCAGCAAACTGGTACGAACGGATGGACACCTAAGTGGACAGAGAGGAATCACCTTCGTCGGGTGGGTGTCGGGCGGGTGGGGGGAGGGATGGGCATACACATCCGTTAGGGATGGGGTGGGTGCGCACCGACTGGGGGATGGGCGCGCTTGAAGCTCTGACCCGAGGGTGGAGGCTTGGAGAGGGCGACGTACCCGACCTTAACATTGGTGCCCCCACGATACGCTGGGACAACATGAGAGGTATCTGAATAAGAACACAGGGGGGAGGGGGGCACGGGCAACACATGTCACCTGAATACTTGTACTCCCATCATCTGCTTGAAAAGAGAGAGAAAAGAAAATGCAATAATAGAGGTAAGAGACACTTTTTAAAAATGATGAATCCGAAGAGAAAAGTAAAAGGAGGCCTGTGGAGCAGGTCTGGGTGTGACTCCGGATCCCCCAACATCAGGTGCCACCACCAAAGATTCCTACGTGTAGCCCATAGAACCCCAAAAGCAACGGGACGAGTTCTGGTCACATACTCCCTCAAAATGACATCCTGGCCTTCTTCTGGAACTCCCTCCCCTCTCAGATTCTCAAGGTTTCCTCCAACGTGTCGGTTCCCACAGAGCAGACCTTGGGTCTGAGACCTGACAGTCCAGATGCCACGCGTGCTGCCGCGTGGCGGCGGTGTCGCGGCTTGGGACAAGAGGAGGCCCCACGGTGCGGGCTGGGGCGCCAGGCACCGCGGCGGGCGCTGAGGGTGGGGGTCACCCCCACCCCGGGCCGCCGCCGCGCTCCCAGAAAGGGAACAGAACAGGAGGCAAAAAAAAAAAAAAAAAAAAAAAAAACCAGAAGAAGCCTAAGGCACCCGGTATTCCCAGGCGGTCTCCCATCCAAGTACTAAGGAGGCCCGACCCTGCTTAGCTTCCCAGACCAGACGAGCTCGGGGGCGTTCGGGGTGGTGTGGCCCTAGACGGTGGAGGGCGCCCCTGCCCCGCTCAAGAAGCCGAGCCTCTCTGCGCTTTCCCCCCGCCGCCGCCGCCGCCGCCGCCGCCGCCGCCGCCGCCGCCGCCGCCGCCGCCGCCGCCGCCGCCGCCGCCGCCTCCTCCCGCCCCAGGCCCCGCGCCGGGCCGGGTCCGGTGTGCTCCGAGGGTCGGGGGTGACGGGCGGGGCGGGGCGGGGCGGGGCGGGGCGGGGGGGCTGTCTCTCTATACACACACACACACTCACACTCACGCACACTCACACAAGATGCGCCTCCACGGCTGGACTCGCCAAGGTGGAGCCCTCCCAGCCCCCCTCGTCTCCTCGCCTGGCCTCCTTCACGTACCCGCTGCCCACCCCCGGCGCCTCGCCGCCGCTGACTGCGCACGCGCACGCCCTTTGACCCCAGCCAGGGGCCGCCCTCCGCCACAACCCCTTTCAGCTGCGGCCCCCCTCGCCCTGTGGGTGGGCTGCCGCCTATTCCCCCGGGCCAGGGCTGGGGCACAGCCAGTGTATGGGGCGTCTCTCTCTGGGGATGTGTCCCATGGGTGGGGTGGGGTGGCGTGGTTTGGGGGGCGCTGAAGAAATCAGTCCCCTCCATCTCCTACCTCTGGAAAACTCCTAAGCCCGTGGAGAACTGCCGGCACCGCTTCGTGGGGGCCGGGACCCTCCTCCGTGTCCTCCTGTGGCCCAGTCCAAGGGGCCTGGGCCTGGCCGGGGCTGCATTGGACCCCGACCCCGTGTGGACTCGCTAAAAATCGGCCATTAGATATTGGATTCCAGCTTCCTTGAGGTCATTTCACTAATGAGTGCACCGGAAAGAGTTTCCTAATCCATCTGTGAGGGTGGCAACTGAAAGAGAATTTGAAAGCTGACAGAATAGGCGAGGGAAGGCATAGGAGATTTCCACACCCAGCAAGGAAGACTTTCCCGAAATGGAAGAAAGAAACGAGCAAACAGAGACACCGGTAGCCCGCCCGGAAAAGAGTCTGCCCCTGAGAGAAAGCACCCTGACCAGGTTCACCCGTGGGTGGGTGGCGAGCTAGCGGCATTCAGAAGAGCGAGGCCCGCAGTCTGTGCGGAAGACACCTGCGCTCGGGTGTGTGTGGCGGCGCGATTCCCAAGCAGCTCTAGATGTTAAACCAAGGAGAAGCCAGGGAGTTCCCAACGCCCCAGGTGTCCTCAGCCCACGACTGGCTGCTGTGGGAATGCGAAGCCCGGCTCCTTGTCTCAGAGCGGGGTTCCCAGGAGGATCAGGCTGAAGCTGGGACTTGGCCTCAAAGTGTCCCCTCGCATGGCCACCCCCTTCCCCTTCCTGCTCCTCCACTCCTGGTGCCCCTCCATCCAGGAGCCAGACCTTAAAGAGTCACCGCAAGAGAATCCTGGTCCCAAAGGAGCCTTCTGGGGGACCGGTGCTGAGAGAGGTTGTGGGCATGGCCCGCTGGGGCTCTGCCCGACCCAGGGCTGAGAGATGCCACCTCCCAGCTCTGGGTCCCTGCAGGAAGTGTTGGCAAGCACAGGGCCGGTCCTCCAAAGGCCCAGGTGCAGGGAGCCCAGGCCAAGCAGCCTGTGGAAGAAGCCACTTGCCGTGCCACCCCGGGAACAGGACTGCAGGCCCCGGCCCTTCCCACCTCCTCCTCCTCCTCCTCCTCCTCCTCCCCCCCGCCCCGCCCCCACAGGGCACAGGGCTCAGAGACACCTCAGACTCTTGCTACCCAAAGTGCAAAGGGCATCAGTTGCTCCTCCAAACCCCCCGCCCAGCAGACCGCGTCGTCCAGCCAGCCCCCGGGCCTCCCTGGGGTGCCCAGCACAAAAGTGCAGACACCCACCGGACCCTCAATCTCAGCTTTCGGATGCTTTTGCCACTCTAAGGACCCGCAGGCCCGCTGGGCCTTCGGGCAGGACAGAGAGCCCCGGAATCCGACGTGGAGAGCTGCGTGTACGTCCCCATCAGGAGGCGGTCCCCACCTCCGCGGCTCTCCCCTTGCGGGGAGCGGCAGCCGGCAGCCGCAGGGCCTCAGGGAAGACACCAGGCTGGGCCCCCGCGGCACAGCGGGGGCACGTCCCCCCGCACGCGACTTAGGGACGGCTGCTGGAGACTGCTGCGGCCACCCTGCTGCCGGGTTTCTGGAGGGCTTCCTGGAAGCAGCGTCCACACCAAGCCCTTGGAAGGCCCAGGCGACGGAGGAGCCGGTCAGGCAGGGGCCGAGGACGGTGAGAGGCCGGGCGGGAAGGAGCATGTCAGGCCGGGGCAGAGGACGGTGACACGCCGGGCGGGGAGGAGCCGGTCAGGCGGGGGCCCAGGACAGTGACGGGCCTGGCCGGGGAGGAGTGCGTCAGGCAGGGGCAGAGGTGACGGGCTGGGTAAGGGGTAGGGTGACAGTTAGGGCACAATTCACAATCCCAAAGATGTGGAAGCGACCCGAGTGCCCATCCATCCAGGAGTGCATTAATAAAATGTGGCGCGTGGACACCACGGAGTGCCATTCGGCTGTGAGGAGCAGCGGTGAGAGGGCGCCTCTCGTGTTCTCCTGGCCAGAGCTGGAACCCGTTCCAGTAAGCCGAGTATCCCAAGAATGGACACACGAGCACCACGTGCTCGCGCTCACCAGCAAACTGGTACGAACGGATGGACACCTAAGTGGACAGAGAGGAATCACCTTCGTCGGGTGGGTGTCGGGCGGGTGGGGGGAGGGATGGGCATACACATCCGTTAGGGATGGGGTGGGTGCGCACCGACTGGGGGATGGGCGCGCTTGAAGCTCTGACCCGAGGGTGGAGGCTTGGAGAGGGCGACGTACCCGACCTTAACATTGGTGCCCCCACGATACGCTGGGACAACATGAGAGGTATCTGAATAAGAACACAGGGGGGAGGGGGGCACGGGCAACACATGTCACCTGAATACTTGTACTCCCATCATCTGCTTGAAAAGAGAGAGAAAAGAAAATGCAATAATAGAGGTAAGAGACACTTTTTAAAAATGATGAATCCGAAGAGAAAAGTAAAAGGAGGCCTGTGGAGCAGGTCTGGGTGTGACTCCGGATCCCCCAACATCAGGTGCCACCACCAAAGATTCCTACGTGTAGCCCATAGAACCCCAAAAGCAACGGGACGAGTTCTGGTCACATACTCCCTCAAAATGACATCCTGGCCTTCTTCTGGAACTCCCTCCCCTCTCAGACTCTCAAGGTTTCCTCCAGCGTGTCGGTTCCCACAGAGCAGACCTTGGGTCTGAGACCTGACAGTCCAGATGCCACGCGTGCTGCCGCGTGGCGGCGGTGTCGCGGCTTGGGACAAGAGGAGGCCCCACGGTGCGGGCTGGGGCGCCAGGCACCGCGGCGGGCGCTGAGGGTGGGGGTCACCCCCACCCCGGGCCGCCGCCGCGCTCCCAGAAAGGGAACAGGAGGCAAAAAAAAAAAAAAAAAAACCAGAAGAAGCCTAAGGCACCCGGTATTCCCAAGCGGTCTCCCATCCAAGTACTAAGGAGGCCCGACCCTGCTTAGCTTCCCAGACCAGACGAGCTCGGGGGCGTTCGGGGTGGTGTGGCCCTAGACGGCGGAGGGCGCCCCTGCCCCGCTCAAGAAGCCGAGCCTCTCTGCGCTTTCCCGCCGCCGCCGCCGCCTCCTCCCGCCCCAGGCCCCGCGCCGGGCCGGGTCCGGTGTGCTCCGAGGGTCGGGGGTGACGGGCGGGGCGGGGCGGGGTGGGGCGGGGCGCGGGGCTGTCTCTCTATACACACACACACTCACACTCACGCACACTCACACAATATGCGCCTCCACGGCTGGACTCGCCAAGGTGGAGCCCTCCCAGCCCCCCTCGTCTCCTTGCCTGGCCTCCTTCACATACCCGCTGCCCACCCCCGCGCCTCGCCGCCGCTGACTGCGCACGCGCTGGACGCTCGCCCTTTGACCCCAGCCAGGGGCCGCCCTCCCCCACAACCCCTTTCATCTGCGGCCCCCCTCGCCCTTTGGGTGGGCTGCCGCCTATTCCCCCGGGCCAGGGCTGGGGCACAGCCAGTGTATGGGGCGTCTCTCTCTGGGGATGTGTCCCATGGGTGGGGTGGGGTGGCGTGGTTTGGGGGGCGCTGAAGAAATCAGTCCCCTCCATCTCCTACCTCTGGAAAACGCCCAAGCCCGTGGAGAACTGCCGGCACCGCTTCGTGGGGGCCGGGACCCTCCTCCGTGTCCTCCTGTGGCCCAGTCCAAGGGGCCTGGGCCTGCCCGGGGCTGCATTGGACCCCGACCACCCTGGCGTGTGGACTCGCTAAAAATCGGCCATTAGATATTGGATTCCAGCTTCCTTGAGGTCATTTCACTAATGAGTGCACCGGAAAGAGTTTCCTAATCCATCTGTGAGGGTGGCAACTGAAAGAGAATTTGAAAGCTGACAGAATAGGCGAGGGAAGGCATAGGAGATTTCCACACCCAGCAAGGAAGACTTTCCCGAAATGGAAGAAAGAAACGAGCAAACAGAGACACCGGTAGCCCGCCCGGAAAAGAGTCTGCCCCTGAGAGAAAGCACCCTGACCAGGTTCACCCGTGGGTGTGTGGCGAGCTAGCGGCATTCAGAAGAGCGAGGCCCGCAGTCTGTGCGGAAGACACCTGCGCTCGGGTGTGTGTGGCGGCGCGATTCCCAAGCAGCTCTAGATGTTAAACCAAGGAGAAGCCAGGGAGTTCCCAACGCCCCAGGTGTCCTCAGCACACGACTGGCTGCTGTGGGAATGCGAAGCCCGGCTCCTTGTCTCAGAGCGGGGTTCCCAGGAGGATCAGGCTGAAGCTGGGACTTGGCCTCAAAGTGTCCCTTCGCATGGCCACCCCCTTCCCCTTCCTGCTCCTCCACTCCTGGTGCCCCTCCATCCAGGGGCCAGACCTTAAAGAGTCACCGCAAGAGAATCCTGGTCCCAAAGGAGCCTTCTGGGGGACCGGTGCTGAGAGAGGTTGTGGGCATGGCCCGCTGGGGCTCTGCCCGACCCAGGGCTGAGAGATGCCACCTCCCAGCTCTGGGTCCCTGCAGGAAGTGTTGGCAAGCACAGGGCCGGTCCTCCAAAGGCCCAGGTGCAGGGAGCCCAGGCCAAGCAGCCTGTGGAAGAAGCCACTTGCCGTGCCACCCCGGGAACAGGACTGCAGGCCCCGGCCCTTCCCACCTCCTCCTCCTCCTCCTCCTCCTCCCCCCCGCCCCGCCCCCACAGGGCACAGGGCTCAGAGACACCTCAGACTCTTGCTACCCAAAGTGCAAAGGGCATCAGTTGCTCCTCCAAACCCCCGCCCAGCAGACCGCGTCGTCCAGCCAGCCCCCGGGCCTCCCTGGGGTGCCCAGCACAAAAGTGCAGACACCCACCGGACCCTCAATCTCAGCTTTCGGATGCTTTTGCCACTCTAAGGACCCGCAGGCCCGCTGGGCCTTCGGGCAGGACAGAGAGCCCCGGAATCCGACGTGGAGAGCTGCGTGTACGTCCCCATCAGGAGGCGGTCCCCACCTCCGCGGCTCTCCCCTTGCGGGGAGCGGCAGCCGGCAGCCGCAGGGCCTCAGGGAAGACACCAGGCTGGGCCCCCGCGGCACAGCGGGGGCACGTCCCCCCGCACGCGACTTAGGGACGGCTGCTGGAGACTGCTGCGGCCACCCTGCTGCCGGGTTTCTGGAGGGCTTCCTGGAAGCAGCGTCCACACCAAGCCCTTGGAAGGCCCAGGCGACGGAGGAGCCGGTCAGGCAGGGGCCGAGGACGGTGAGAGGCCGGGCGGGAAGGAGCATGTCAGGCCGGGGCAGAGGACGGTGACACGCCGGGCGGGGAGGAGCCGGTCAGGCGGGGGCCCAGGACAGTGACGGGCCTGGCCGGGGAGGAGTGCGTCAGGCAGGGGCAGAGGTGACGGGCTGGGTAAGGGGTAGGGTGACAGTTAGGGCACAATTCACAATCCCAAAGATGTGGAAGCGACCCGAGTGCCCATCCATCCAGGAGTGCATTAATAAAATGTGGCGCGTGGACACCACGGAGTGCCATTCGGCTGTGAGGAGCAGCGGTGAGAGGGCACCTCTCGTGTTCTCCTGGCCAGAGCTGGAACCCGTTCCAGTAAGCCGAGTATCCCAAGAATGGACACACGAGCACCACGTGCTCGCGCTCACCAGCAAACTGGTACGAACGGATGGACACCTAAGTGGACAGAGAGGAATCACCTTCGTCGGGTGGGTGTCGGGCGGGTGGGGGGAGGGATGGGCATACACATCCGTTAGGGATGGGGTGGGTGCGCACCGACTGGGGGATGGGCGCGCTTGAAGCTCTGACCCGAGGGTGGAGGCTTGGAGAGGGCGACGTACCCGACCTTAACATTGGTGCCCCCACGATACGCTGGGACAACATGAGAGGTATCTGAATAAGAACACAGGGGGGAGGGGGGCACGGGCAACACATGTCACCTGAATACTTGTACTCCCATCATCTGCTTGAAAAGAGAGAGAAAAGAAAATGCAATAATAGAGGTAAGAGACACTTTTTAAAAATAATGAATCCGAAGAGAAAAGTAAAAGGAGGCCTGTGGAGCAGGTCTGGGTGTGACTCCGGATCCCCCAACATCAGGTGCCACCACCAAAGATTCCTACGTGTAGCCCATAGAACCCCAAAAGCAACGGGACGAGTTCTGGTCACATACTCCCTCAAAATGACATCCTGGCCTTCTTCTGGAACTCCCTCCCCTCTCAGATTCTCAAGGTTTCCTCCAACGTGTCGGTTCCCACAGAGCAGACCTTGGGTCTGAGACCTGACAGTCCAGATGCCACGCGTGCTGCCGCGTGGCGGCGGTGTCGCGGCTTGGGACAAGAGGAGGCCCCACGGTGCGGGCTGGGGCGCCAGGCACCGCGGCGGGCGCTGAGGGTGGGGGTCACCCCCACCCCGGGCCGCCGCCGCGCTCCCAGAAAGGGAACAGAACAGGAGGCAAAAAAAAAAAAAAAAAAAAAAACCAGAAGAAGCCTAAGGCACCCGGTATTCCCAGGCGGTCTCCCATCCAAGTACTAAGGAGGCCCGACCCTGCTTAGCTTCCCAGACCAGACGAGCTCGGGGGCGTTCGGGGTGGTGTGGCCCTAGACGGTGGAGGGCGCCCCTGCCCCGCTCAAGAAGCCGAGCCTCTCTGCGCTTTCCCCCCGCCGCCGCCGCCGCCGCCGCCGCCGCCGCCGCCGCCGCCGCCGCCGCCTCCTCCCGCCCCAGGCCCCGCGCCGGGCCGGGTCCGGTGTGCTCCGAGGGTCGGGGGTGACGGGCGGGGCGGGGCGGGGTGGGGCGGGGCGGGGGGGCTGTCTCTCTATACACACACACACACTCACACTCACGCACACTCACACAAGATGCGCCTCCACGGCTGGACTCGCCAAGGTGGAGCCCTCCCAGCCCCCCTAGTCTCCTCGCCTGGCCTCCTTCACGTACCCGCTGCCCACCCCCGGCGCCTCGCCGCCGCTGACTGCGCACGCGCACGCCCTTTGACCCCAGCCAGGGGCCGCCCTCCGCCACAACCCCTTTCAGCTGCGGCCCCCCTCGCCCTGTGGGTGGGCTGCCGCCTATTCCCCCGGGCCAGGGCTGGGGCACAGCCAGTGTATGGGGCGTCTCTCTCTGGGGATGTGTCCCATGGGTGGGGTGGGGTGGCGTGGTTTGGGGGGCGCTGAAGAAATCAGTCCCCTCCATCTCCTACCTCTGGAAAACTCCTAAGCCCGTGGAGAACTGCCGGCACCGCTTCGTGGGGGCCGGGACCCTCCTCCGTGTCCTCCTGTGGCCCAGTCCAAGGGGCCTGGGCCTGGCCGGGGCTGCATTGGACCCCGACCCCGTGTGGACTCGCTAAAAATCGGCCATTAGATATTGGATTCCAGCTTCCTTGAGGTCATTTCACTAATGAGTGCACCGGAAAGAGTTTCCTAATCCATCTGTGAGGGTGGCAACTGAAAGAGAATTTGAAAGCTGACAGAATAGGCGAGGGAAGGCATAGGAGATTTCCACACCCAGCAAGGAAGACTTTCCCGAAATGGAAGAAAGAAACGAGCAAACAGAGACACCGGTAGCCCGCCCGGAAAAGAGTCTGCCCCTGAGAGAAAGCACCCTGACCAGGTTCACCCGTGGGTGGGTGGCGAGCTAGCGGCATTCAGAAGAGCGAGGCCCGCAGTCTGTGCGGAAGACACCTGCGCTCGGGTGTGTGTGGCGGCGCGATTCCCAAGCAGCTCTAGATGTTAAACCAAGGAGAAGCCAGGGAGTTCCCAACGCCCCAGGTGTCCTCAGCCCACGACTGGCTGCTGTGGGAATGCGAAGCCCGGCTCCTTGTCTCAGAGCGGGGTTCCCAGGAGGATCAGGCTGAAGCTGGGACTTGGCCTCAAAGTGTCCCCTCGCATGGCCACCCCCTTCCCCTTCCTGCTCCTCCACTCCTGGTGCCCCTCCATCCAGGAGCCAGACCTTAAAGAGTCACCGCAAGAGAATCCTGGTCCCAAAGGAGCCTTCTGGGGGACCGGTGCTGAGAGAGGTTGTGGGCATGGCCCGCTGGGGCTCTGCCCGACCCAGGGCTGAGAGATGCCACCTCCCAGCTCTGGGTCCCTGCAGGAAGTGTTGGCAAGCACAGGGCCGGTCCTCCAAAGGCCCAGGTGCAGGGAGCCCAGGCCAAGCAGCCTGTGGAAGAAGCCACTTGCCGTGCCACCCCGGGAACAGGACTGCAGGCCCCGGCCCTTCCCACCTCCTCCTCCTCCTCCTCCTCCTCCTCCCCCCCGCCCCGCCCCCACAGGGCACAGGGCTCAGAGACACCTCAGACTCTTGCTACCCAAAGTGCAAAGGGCATCAGTTGCTCCTCCAAACCCCCCGCCCAGCAGACCGCGTCGTCCAGCCAGCCCCCGGGCCTCCCTGGGGTGCCCAGCACAAAAGTGCAGACACCCACCGGACCCTCAATCTCAGCTTTCGGATGCTTTTGCCACTCTAAGGACCCGCAGGCCCGCTGGGCCTTCGGGCAGGACAGAGAGCCCCGGAATCCGACGTGGAGAGCTGCGTGTACGTCCCCATCAGGAGGCGGTCCCCACCTCCGCGGCTCTCCCCTTGCGGGGAGCGGCAGCCGGCAGCCGCAGGGCCTCAGGGAAGACACCAGGCTGGGCCCCCGCGGCACAGCGGGGGCACGTCCCCCCGCACGCGACTTAGGGACGGCTGCTGGAGACTGCTGCGGCCACCCTGCTGCCGGGTTTCTGGAGGGCTTCCTGGAAGCAGCGTCCACACCAAGCCCTTGGAAGGCCCAGGCGACGGAGGAGCCGGTCAGGCAGGGGCCGAGGACGGTGAGAGGCCGGGCGGGAAGGAGCATGTCAGGCCGGGGCAGAGGACGGTGACACGCCGGGCGGGGAGGAGCCGGTCAGGCGGGGGCCCAGGACAGTGACGGGCCTGGCCGGGGAGGAGTGCGTCAGGCAGGGGCAGAGGTGACGGGCTGGGTAAGGGGTAGGGTGACAGTTAGGGCACAATTCACAATCCCAAAGATGTGGAAGCGACCCGAGTGCCCATCCATCCAGGAGTGCATTAATAAAATGTGGCGCGTGGACACCACGGAGTGCCATTCGGCTGTGAGGAGCAGCGGTGAGAGGGCGCCTCTCGTGTTCTCCTGGCCAGAGCTGGAACCCGTTCCAGTAAGCCGAGTATCCCAAGAATGGACACACGAGCACCACGTGCTCGCGCTCACCAGCAAACTGGTACGAACGGATGGACACCTAAGTGGACAGAGAGGAATCACCTTCGTCGGGTGGGTGTCGGGCGGGTGGGGGGAGGGATGGGCATACACATCCGTTAGGGATGGGGTGGGTGCGCACCGACTGGGGGATGGGCGCGCTTGAAGCTCTGACCCGAGGGTGGAGGCTTGGAGAGGGCGACGTACCCGACCTTAACATTGGTGCCCCCACGATACGCTGGGACAACATGAGAGGTATCTGAATAAGAACACAGGGGGGAGGGGGGCACGGGCAACACATGTCACCTGAATACTTGTACTCCCATCATCTGCTTGAAAAGAGAGAGAAAAGAAAATGCAATAATAGAGGTAAGAGACACTTTTTAAAA
Organism: Microcebus murinus; assembly: GCF_040939455.1. NCBI lineage: Eukaryota > Metazoa > Chordata > Mammalia > Primates > Cheirogaleidae > Microcebus > Microcebus murinus. The sequence goes on from NW_027438953.1 coordinate 479,367, forward strand.
ATGATGAATCCGAAGAGAAAAGTAAAAGGAGGCCTGTGGAGCAGGTCTGGGTGTGACTCCGGATCCCCCAACATCAGGTGCCACCACCAAAGATTCCTACGTGTAGCCCATAGAACCCCAAAAGCAACGGGACGAGTTCTGGTCACATACTCCCTCAAAATGACATCCTGGCCTTCTTCTGGAACTCCCTCCCCTCTCAGACTCTCAAGGTTTCCTCCAGCGTGTCGGTTCCCACAGAGCAGACCTTGGGTCTGAGACCTGACAGTCCAGATGCCACGCGTGCTGCCGCGTGGCGGCGGTGTCGCGGCTTGGGACAAGAGGAGGCCCCACGGTGCGGGCTGGGGCGCCAGGCACCGCGGCGGGCGCTGAGGGTGGGGGTCACCCCCACCCCGGGCCGCCGCCGCGCTCCCAGAAAGGGAACAGGAGGCAAAAAAAAAAAAAAAAAAACCAGAAGAAGCCTAAGGCACCCGGTATTCCCAAGCGGTCTCCCATCCAAGTACTAAGGAGGCCCGACCCTGCTTAGCTTCCCAGACCAGACGAGCTCGGGGGCGTTCGGGGTGGTGTGGCCCTAGACGGCGGAGGGCGCCCCTGCCCCGCTCAAGAAGCCGAGCCTCTCTGCGCTTTCCCGCCGCCGCCGCCGCCTCCTCCCGCCCCAGGCCCCGCGCCGGGCCGGGTCCGGTGTGCTCCGAGGGTCGGGGGTGACGGGCGGGGCGGGGCGGGGTGGGGCGGGGCGCGGGGCTGTCTCTCTATACACACACACACTCACACTCACGCACACTCACACAATATGCGCCTCCACGGCTGGACTCGCCAAGGTGGAGCCCTCCCAGCCCCCCTCGTCTCCTTGCCTGGCCTCCTTCACATACCCGCTGCCCACCCCCGCGCCTCGCCGCCGCTGACTGCGCACGCGCTGGACGCTCGCCCTTTGACCCCAGCCAGGGGCCGCCCTCCCCCACAACCCCTTTCATCTGCGGCCCCCCTCGCCCTTTGGGTGGGCTGCCGCCTATTCCCCCGGGCCAGGGCTGGGGCACAGCCAGTGTATGGGGCGTCTCTCTCTGGGGATGTGTCCCATGGGTGGGGTGGGGTGGCGTGGTTTGGGGGGCGCTGAAGAAATCAGTCCCCTCCATCTCCTACCTCTGGAAAACGCCCAAGCCCGTGGAGAACTGCCGGCACCGCTTCGTGGGGGCCGGGACCCTCCTCCGTGTCCTCCTGTGGCCCAGTCCAAGGGGCCTGGGCCTGCCCGGGGCTGCATTGGACCCCGACCACCCTGGCGTGTGGACTCGCTAAAAATCGGCCATTAGATATTGGATTCCAGCTTCCTTGAGGTCATTTCACTAATGAGTGCACCGGAAAGAGTTTCCTAATCCATCTGTGAGGGTGGCAACTGAAAGAGAATTTGAAAGCTGACAGAATAGGCGAGGGAAGGCATAGGAGATTTCCACACCCAGCAAGGAAGACTTTCCCGAAATGGAAGAAAGAAACGAGCAAACAGAGACACCGGTAGCCCGCCCGGAAAAGAGTCTGCCCCTGAGAGAAAGCACCCTGACCAGGTTCACCCGTGGGTGTGTGGCGAGCTAGCGGCATTCAGAAGAGCGAGGCCCGCAGTCTGTGCGGAAGACACCTGCGCTCGGGTGTGTGTGGCGGCGCGATTCCCAAGCAGCTCTAGATGTTAAACCAAGGAGAAGCCAGGGAGTTCCCAACGCCCCAGGTGTCCTCAGCACACGACTGGCTGCTGTGGGAATGCGAAGCCCGGCTCCTTGTCTCAGAGCGGGGTTCCCAGGAGGATCAGGCTGAAGCTGGGACTTGGCCTCAAAGTGTCCCTTCGCATGGCCACCCCCTTCCCCTTCCTGCTCCTCCACTCCTGGTGCCCCTCCATCCAGGGGCCAGACCTTAAAGAGTCACCGCAAGAGAATCCTGGTCCCAAAGGAGCCTTCTGGGGGACCGGTGCTGAGAGAGGTTGTGGGCATGGCCCGCTGGGGCTCTGCCCGACCCAGGGCTGAGAGATGCCACCTCCCAGCTCTGGGTCCCTGCAGGAAGTGTTGGCAAGCACAGGGCCGGTCCTCCAAAGGCCCAGGTGCAGGGAGCCCAGGCCAAGCAGCCTGTGGAAGAAGCCACTTGCCGTGCCACCCCGGGAACAGGACTGCAGGCCCCGGCCCTTCCCACCTCCTCCTCCTCCTCCTCCTCCTCCCCCCCGCCCCGCCCCCACAGGGCACAGGGCTCAGAGACACCTCAGACTCTTGCTACCCAAAGTGCAAAGGGCATCAGTTGCTCCTCCAAACCCCCGCCCAGCAGACCGCGTCGTCCAGCCAGCCCCCGGGCCTCCCTGGGGTGCCCAGCACAAAAGTGCAGACACCCACCGGACCCTCAATCTCAGCTTTCGGATGCTTTTGCCACTCTAAGGACCCGCAGGCCCGCTGGGCCTTCGGGCAGGACAGAGAGCCCCGGAATCCGACGTGGAGAGCTGCGTGTACGTCCCCATCAGGAGGCGGTCCCCACCTCCGCGGCTCTCCCCTTGCGGGGAGCGGCAGCCGGCAGCCGCAGGGCCTCAGGGAAGACACCAGGCTGGGCCCCCGCGGCACAGCGGGGGCACGTCCCCCCGCACGCGACTTAGGGACGGCTGCTGGAGACTGCTGCGGCCACCCTGCTGCCGGGTTTCTGGAGGGCTTCCTGGAAGCAGCGTCCACACCAAGCCCTTGGAAGGCCCAGGCGACGGAGGAGCCGGTCAGGCAGGGGCCGAGGACGGTGAGAGGCCGGGCGGGAAGGAGCATGTCAGGCCGGGGCAGAGGACGGTGACACGCCGGGCGGGGAGGAGCCGGTCAGGCGGGGGCCCAGGACAGTGACGGGCCTGGCCGGGGAGGAGTGCGTCAGGCAGGGGCAGAGGTGACGGGCTGGGTAAGGGGTAGGGTGACAGTTAGGGCACAATTCACAATCCCAAAGATGTGGAAGCGACCCGAGTGCCCATCCATCCAGGAGTGCATTAATAAAATGTGGCGCGTGGACACCACGGAGTGCCATTCGGCTGTGAGGAGCAGCGGTGAGAGGGCACCTCTCGTGTTCTCCTGGCCAGAGCTGGAACCCGTTCCAGTAAGCCGAGTATCCCAAGAATGGACACACGAGCACCACGTGCTCGCGCTCACCAGCAAACTGGTACGAACGGATGGACACCTAAGTGGACAGAGAGGAATCACCTTCGTCGGGTGGGTGTCGGGCGGGTGGGGGGAGGGATGGGCATACACATCCGTTAGGGATGGGGTGGGTGCGCACCGACTGGGGGATGGGCGCGCTTGAAGCTCTGACCCGAGGGTGGAGGCTTGGAGAGGGCGACGTACCCGACCTTAACATTGGTGCCCCCACGATACGCTGGGACAACATGAGAGGTATCTGAATAAGAACACAGGGGGGAGGGGGGCACGGGCAACACATGTCACCTGAATACTTGTACTCCCATCATCTGCTTGAAAAGAGAGAGAAAAGAAAATGCAATAATAGAGGTAAGAGACACTTTTTAAAAATAATGAATCCGAAGAGAAAAGTAAAAGGAGGCCTGTGGAGCAGGTCTGGGTGTGACTCCGGATCCCCCAACATCAGGTGCCACCACCAAAGATTCCTACGTGTAGCCCATAGAACCCCAAAAGCAACGGGACGAGTTCTGGTCACATACTCCCTCAAAATGACATCCTGGCCTTCTTCTGGAACTCCCTCCCCTCTCAGATTCTCAAGGTTTCCTCCAACGTGTCGGTTCCCACAGAGCAGACCTTGGGTCTGAGACCTGACAGTCCAGATGCCACGCGTGCTGCCGCGTGGCGGCGGTGTCGCGGCTTGGGACAAGAGGAGGCCCCACGGTGCGGGCTGGGGCGCCAGGCACCGCGGCGGGCGCTGAGGGTGGGGGTCACCCCCACCCCGGGCCGCCGCCGCGCTCCCAGAAAGGGAACAGAACAGGAGGCAAAAAAAAAAAAAAAAAAAAAACCAGAAGAAGCCTAAGGCACCCGGTATTCCCAGGCGGTCTCCCATCCAAGTACTAAGGAGGCCCGACCCTGCTTAGCTTCCCAGACCAGACGAGCTCGGGGGCGTTCGGGGTGGTGTGGCCCTAGACGGTGGAGGGCGCCCCTGCCCCGCTCAAGAAGCCGAGCCTCTCTGCGCTTTCCCCCCGCCGCCGCCGCCGCCGCCGCCGCCGCCGCCGCCGCCGCCGCCGCCGCCTCCTCCCGCCCCAGGCCCCGCGCCGGGCCGGGTCCGGTGTGCTCCGAGGGTCGGGGGTGACGGGCGGGGCGGGGCGGGGTGGGGCGGGGCGGGGGGGCTGTCTCTCTATACACACACACACACTCACACTCACGCACACTCACACAAGATGCGCCTCCACGGCTGGACTCGCCAAGGTGGAGCCCTCCCAGCCCCCCTAGTCTCCTCGCCTGGCCTCCTTCACGTACCCGCTGCCCACCCCCGGCGCCTCGCCGCCGCTGACTGCGCACGCGCACGCCCTTTGACCCCAGCCAGGGGCCGCCCTCCGCCACAACCCCTTTCAGCTGCGGCCCCCCTCGCCCTGTGGGTGGGCTGCCGCCTATTCCCCCGGGCCAGGGCTGGGGCACAGCCAGTGTATGGGGCGTCTCTCTCTGGGGATGTGTCCCATGGGTGGGGTGGGGTGGCGTGGTTTGGGGGGCGCTGAAGAAATCAGTCCCCTCCATCTCCTACCTCTGGAAAACTCCTAAGCCCGTGGAGAACTGCCGGCACCGCTTCGTGGGGGCCGGGACCCTCCTCCGTGTCCTCCTGTGGCCCAGTCCAAGGGGCCTGGGCCTGGCCGGGGCTGCATTGGACCCCGACCCCGTGTGGACTCGCTAAAAATCGGCCATTAGATATTGGATTCCAGCTTCCTTGAGGTCATTTCACTAATGAGTGCACCGGAAAGAGTTTCCTAATCCATCTGTGAGGGTGGCAACTGAAAGAGAATTTGAAAGCTGACAGAATAGGCGAGGGAAGGCATAGGAGATTTCCACACCCAGCAAGGAAGACTTTCCCGAAATGGAAGAAAGAAACGAGCAAACAGAGACACCGGTAGCCCGCCCGGAAAAGAGTCTGCCCCTGAGAGAAAGCACCCTGACCAGGTTCACCCGTGGGTGGGTGGCGAGCTAGCGGCATTCAGAAGAGCGAGGCCCGCAGTCTGTGCGGAAGACACCTGCGCTCGGGTGTGTGTGGCGGCGCGATTCCCAAGCAGCTCTAGATGTTAAACCAAGGAGAAGCCAGGGAGTTCCCAACGCCCCAGGTGTCCTCAGCCCACGACTGGCTGCTGTGGGAATGCGAAGCCCGGCTCCTTGTCTCAGAGCGGGGTTCCCAGGAGGATCAGGCTGAAGCTGGGACTTGGCCTCAAAGTGTCCCCTCGCATGGCCACCCCCTTCCCCTTCCTGCTCCTCCACTCCTGGTGCCCCTCCATCCAGGAGCCAGACCTTAAAGAGTCACCGCAAGAGAATCCTGGTCCCAAAGGAGCCTTCTGGGGGACCGGTGCTGAGAGAGGTTGTGGGCATGGCCCGCTGGGGCTCTGCCCGACCCAGGGCTGAGAGATGCCACCTCCCAGCTCTGGGTCCCTGCAGGAAGTGTTGGCAAGCACAGGGCCGGTCCTCCAAAGGCCCAGGTGCAGGGAGCCCAGGCCAAGCAGCCTGTGGAAGAAGCCACTTGCCGTGCCACCCCGGGAACAGGACTGCAGGCCCCGGCCCTTCCCACCTCCTCCTCCTCCTCCTCCTCCTCCTCCCCCCCGCCCCGCCCCCACAGGGCACAGGGCTCAGAGACACCTCAGACTCTTGCTACCCAAAGTGCAAAGGGCATCAGTTGCTCCTCCAAACCCCCCGCCCAGCAGACCGCGTCGTCCAGCCAGCCCCCGGGCCTCCCTGGGGTGCCCAGCACAAAAGTGCAGACACCCACCGGACCCTCAATCTCAGCTTTCGGATGCTTTTGCCACTCTAAGGACCCGCAGGCCCGCTGGGCCTTCGGGCAGGACAGAGAGCCCCGGAATCCGACGTGGAGAGCTGCGTGTACGTCCCCATCAGGAGGCGGTCCCCACCTCCGCGGCTCTCCCCTTGCGGGGAGCGGCAGCCGGCAGCCGCAGGGCCTCAGGGAAGACACCAGGCTGGGCCCCCGCGGCACAGCGGGGGCACGTCCCCCCGCACGCGACTTAGGGACGGCTGCTGGAGACTGCTGCGGCCACCCTGCTGCCGGGTTTCTGGAGGGCTTCCTGGAAGCAGCGTCCACACCAAGCCCTTGGAAGGCCCAGGCGACGGAGGAGCCGGTCAGGCAGGGGCCGAGGACGGTGAGAGGCCGGGCGGGAAGGAGCATGTCAGGCCGGGGCAGAGGACGGTGACACGCCGGGCGGGGAGGAGCCGGTCAGGCGGGGGCCCAGGACAGTGACGGGCCTGGCCGGGGAGGAGTGCGTCAGGCAGGGGCAGAGGTGACGGGCTGGGTAAGGGGTAGGGTGACAGTTAGGGCACAATTCACAATCCCAAAGATGTGGAAGCGACCCGAGTGCCCATCCATCCAGGAGTGCATTAATAAAATGTGGCGCGTGGACACCACGGAGTGCCATTCGGCTGTGAGGAGCAGCGGTGAGAGGGCGCCTCTCGTGTTCTCCTGGCCAGAGCTGGAACCCGTTCCAGTAAGCCGAGTATCCCAAGAATGGACACACGAGCACCACGTGCTCGCGCTCACCAGCAAACTGGTACGAACGGATGGACACCTAAGTGGACAGAGAGGAATCACCTTCGTCGGGTGGGTGTCGGGCGGGTGGGGGGAGGGATGGGCATACACATCCGTTAGGGATGGGGTGGGTGCGCACCGACTGGGGGATGGGCGCGCTTGAAGCTCTGACCCGAGGGTGGAGGCTTGGAGAGGGCGACGTACCCGACCTTAACATTGGTGCCCCCACGATACGCTGGGACAACATGAGAGGTATCTGAATAAGAACACAGGGGGGAGGGGGGCACGGGCAACACATGTCACCTGAATACTTGTACTCCCATCATCTGCTTGAAAAGAGAGAGAAAAGAAAATGCAATAATAGAGGTAAGAGACACTTTTTAAAAATGATGAATCCGAAGAGAAAAGTAAAAGGAGGCCTGTGGAGCAGGTCTGGGTGTGACTCCGGATCCCCCAACATCAGGTGCCACCACCAAAGATTCCTACGTGTAGCCCATAGAACCCCAAAAGCAACGGGACGAGTTCTGGTCACATACTCCCTCAAAATGACATCCTGGCCTTCTTCTGGAACTCCCTCCCCTCTCAGATTCTCAAGGTTTCCTCCAACGTGTCGGTTCCCACAGAGCAGACCTTGGGTCTGAGACCTGACAGTCCAGATGCCACGCGTGCTGCCGCGTGGCGGCGGTGTCGCGGCTTGGGACAAGAGGAGGCCCCACGGTGCGGGCTGGGGCGCCAGGCACCGCGGCGGGCGCTGAGGGTGGGGGTCACCCCCACCCCGGGCCGCCGCCGCGCTCCCAGAAAGGGAACAGAACAGGAGGCAAAAAAAAAAAAAAAAAAAAAAACCAGAAGAAGCCTAAGGCACCCGGTATTCCCAGGCGGTCTCCCATCCAAGTACTAAGGAGGCCCGACCCTGCTTAGCTTCCCAGACCAGACGAGCTCGGGGGCGTTCGGGGTGGTGTGGCCCTAGACGGCGGAGGGCGCCCCTGCCCCGCTCAAGAAGCCGAGCCTCTCTGCGCTTTCCCGCCGCCGCCGCCGCCGCCGCCGCCGCCGCCGCCGCCGCCTCCTCCCGCCCCAGGCCCCGCGCCGGGCCGGGTCCGGTGTGCTCCGAGGGTCGGGGGTGACGGGCGGGGCGGGGCGGGGTGGGGCGGGGCGGGGGGGTGTCTCTCTATACACACACACACACTCACACTCACGCACACTCACACAAGATGCGCCTCCACGGCTAGACTCGCCAAGGTGGAGCCCTCCCAGGCCCCCTCGTCTCCTCGCCTGGCCTCCTTCACGTACCCGCTGCCCACCCCCGGCGCGTCGCCGCCGCCGCTGACTGCGCACGCGCACGCGCGGGGCGCTCGCCCTTTGACCCCAGCCAGGGGCCGCCCTCCCCCACAACCCCTTTCAGCTGCGCCCCCCCCTCGCCCTGTGGGTGGGCTGCCGCCTATTCCCCCGGGCCAGGGCTGGGGCACAGCCAGTGTATGGGGCGTCTCTCTCTGGGGATGTGTCCCATGGGTGGGGTGGGGTGGCGTGGTTTGGGGGGCGCTGAAGAAATCAGTCCCCTCCATCTCCTACTTCTGGAAAACGCCCAAGCCCGTGGAGAACTGCCGGCACCGCTTCGTGGGGGCCGGGACCCTCCTCCGTGTCCTCCTGTGGCCCAGTCCAAGGGGCCTGGGCCTGGCCGGGGCTGCATTGGACCCCGACCACCCTGGCGTGTGGACTCGCTAAAAATCGGCCATTAGATATTGGATTCCAGCTTCCTTGAGGTCATTTCACTAATGAGTGCACCGGAAAGAGTTTCCTAATCCATCTGTGAGGGTGGCAACTGAAAGAGAATTTGAAAGCTGACAGAATAGGCGAGGGAAGGCATAGGAGATTTCCACACCCAGCAAGGAAGACTTTCCCGAAATGGAAGAAAGAAACGAGCAAACAGAGACACCGGTAGCCCGCCCGGAAAAGAGTCTGCCCCTGAGAGAAAGCACCCTGACCAGGTTCACCCGTGGGTGGGTGGCGAGCTAGCGGCATTCAGAAGAGCGAGGCCCGCAGTCTGTGCGGAAGACACCTGCGCTCGGGTGTGTGTGGCGGCGTGATTCACAAGCAGCTCTAGATGTTAAACCCAGGAGAAGCCAGGGAGTTCCCAACGCCCCAGGTGTCCTCAGCACACGACTGGCTGCTGTGGGAATGCGAAGCCCGGCTCCTTGTCTCAGAGCGGGGTTCCCAGGAGGATCAGGCTGAAGCTGGGACTTGGCCTCAAAGTGTCCCCTCGCATGGCCACCCCCTTCCCCTTCCTGCTCCTCTACTCCTGGTGCCCCTCCATCCAGGGGCCAGACCTTAAAGAGTCACCGCAAGAGAATCCTGGTCCCAAAGGAGCCTTCTGGGGGACCGGTGCTGAGAGAGGTTGTGGGCATGGCCCGCTGGGGCTCTGCCCGACCCAGGGCTGAGAGATGCCACCTCCCAGCTCTGGGTCCCTGCAGGAAGTGTTGGCAAGCACAGGGCCGGTCCTCCAAAGGCCCAGGTGCAGGGAGCCCAGGCCAAGCAGCCTGTGGAAGAAGCCACTTGCCGTGCCACCCCGGGAACAGGACTGCAGGCCCCGGCCCTTCCCACCTCCTCCTCCTCCTCCTCCTCCTCCTCCCCCCCGCCCCGCCCCCACAGGGCACAGGGCTCAGAGACACCTCAGACTCTTGCTACCCAAAGTGCAAAGGGCATCAGTTGCTCCTCCAAACCCCCCGCCCAGCAGACCGCGTCGTCCAGCCAGCCCCCGGGCCTCCCTGGGGTGCCCAGCACAAAAGTGCAGACACCCACCGGACCCTCAATCTCAGCTTTCGGATGCTTTTGCCACTCTAAGGACCCGCAGGCCCGCTGGGCCTTCGGGCAGGACAGAGAGCCCCGGAATCCGACGTGGAGAGCTGCGTGTACGTCCCCATCAGGAGGCGGTCCCCACCTCCGCGGCTCTCCCCTTGCGGGGAGCGGCAGCCGGCAGCCGCAGGGCCTCAGGGAAGACACCAGGCTGGGCCCCCGCGGCACAGCGGGGGCACGTCCCCCCGCACGCGACTTAGGGACGGCTGCTGGAGACTGCTGCGGCCACCCTGCTGCCGGGTTTCTGGAGGGCTTCCTGGAAGCAGCGTCCACACCAAGCCCTTGGAAGGCCCAGGCGACGGAGGAGCCGGTCAGGCAGGGGCCGAGGACGGTGAGAGGCCGGGCGGGAAGGAGCATGTCAGGCCGGGGCAGAGGACGGTGACACGCCGGGCGGGGAGGAGCCGGTCAGGCGGGGGCCCAGGACAGTGACGGGCCTGGCCGGGGAGGAGTGCGTCAGGCAGGGGCAGAGGTGACGGGCTGGGTAAGGGGTAGGGTGACAGTTAGGGCACAATTCACAATCCCAAAGATGTGGAAGCGACCCGAGTGCCCATCCATCCAGGAGTGCATTAATAAAATGTGGCGCGTGGACACCACGGAGTGCCATTCGGCTGTGAGGAGCAGCGGTGAGAGGGCGCCTCTCGTGTTCTCCTGGCCAGAGCTGGAACCCGTTCCAGTAAGCCGAGTATCCCAAGAATGGACACACGAGCACCACGTGCTCGCGCTCACCAGCAAACTGGTACGAACGGATGGACACCTAAGTGGACAGAGAGGAATCACCTTCGTCGGGTGGGTGTCGGGCGGGTGGGGGGAGGGATGGGCATACACATCCGTTAGGGATGGGGTGGGTGCGCACCGACTGGGGGATGGGCGCGCTTGAAGCTCTGACCCGAGGGTGGAGGCTTGGAGAGGGCGACGTACCCGACCTTAACATTGGTGCCCCCACGATACGCTGGGACAACATGAGAGGTATCTGAATAAGAACACAGGGGGGAGGGGGGCACGGGCAACACATGTCACCTGAATACTTGTACTCCCATCATCTGCTTGAAAAGAGAGAGAAAAGAAAATGCAATAATAGAGGTAAGAGACACTTTTTAAAAATGATGAATCCGAAGAGAAAAGTAAAAGGAGGCCTGTGGAGCAGGTCTGGGTGTGACTCCGGATCCCCCAACATCAGGTGCCACCACCAAAGATTCCTACGTGTAGCCCATAGAACCCCAAAAGCAACGGGACGAGTTCTGGTCACATACTCCCTCAAAATGACATCCTGGCCTTCTTCTGGAACTCCCTCCCCTCTCAGACTCTCAAGGTTTCCTCCAGCGTGTCGGTTCCCACAGAGCAGACCTTGGGTCTGAGACCTGACAGTCCAGATGCCACGCGTGCTGCCGCGTGGCGGCGGTGTCGCGGCTTGGGACAAGAGGAGGCCCCACGGTGCGGGCTGGGGCGCCAGGCACCGCGGCGGGCGCTGAGGGTGGGGGTCACCCCCACCCCGGGCCGCCGCCGCGCTCCCAGAAAGGGAACAGGAGGCAAAAAAAAAAAAAAAAAAACCAGAAGAAGCCTAAGGCACCCGGTATTCCCAAGCGGTCTCCCATCCAAGTACTAAGGAGGCCCGACCCTGCTTAGCTTCCCAGACCAGACGAGCTCGGGGGCGTTCGGGGTGGTGTGGCCCTAGACGGCGGAGGGCGCCCCTGCCCCGCTCAAGAAGCCGAGCCTCTCTGCGCTTTCCCGCCGCCGCCGCCGCCTCCTCCCGCCCCAGGCCCCGCGCCGGGCCGGGTCCGGTGTGCTCCGAGGGTCGGGGGTGACGGGCGGGGCGGGGCGGGGTGGGGCGGGGCGCGGGGCTGTCTCTCTATACACACACACACTCACACTCACGCACACTCACACAATATGCGCCTCCACGGCTGGACTCGCCAAGGTGGAGCCCTCCCAGCCCCCCTCGTCTCCTTGCCTGGCCTCCTTCACATACCCGCTGCCCACCCCCGCGCCTCGCCGCCGCTGACTGCGCACGCGCTGGACGCTCGCCCTTTGACCCCAGCCAGGGGCCGCCCTCCCCCACAACCCCTTTCATCTGCGGCCCCCCTCGCCCTTTGGGTGGGCTGCCGCCTATTCCCCCGGGCCAGGGCTGGGGCACAGCCAGTGTATGGGGCGTCTCTCTCTGGGGATGTGTCCCATGGGTGGGGTGGGGTGGCGTGGTTTGGGGGGCGCTGAAGAAATCAGTCCCCTCCATCTCCTACCTCTGGAAAACGCCCAAGCCCGTGGAGAACTGCCGGCACCGCTTCGTGGGGGCCGGGACCCTCCTCCGTGTCCTCCTGTGGCCCAGTCCAAGGGGCCTGGGCCTGCCCGGGGCTGCATTGGACCCCGACCACCCTGGCGTGTGGACTCGCTAAAAATCGGCCATTAGATATTGGATTCCAGCTTCCTTGAGGTCATTTCACTAATGAGTGCACCGGAAAGAGTTTCCTAATCCATCTGTGAGGGTGGCAACTGAAAGAGAATTTGAAAGCTGACAGAATAGGCGAGGGAAGGCATAGGAGATTTCCACACCCAGCAAGGAAGACTTTCCCGAAATGGAAGAAAGAAACGAGCAAACAGAGACACCGGTAGCCCGCCCGGAAAAGAGTCTGCCCCTGAGAGAAAGCACCCTGACCAGGTTCACCCGTGGGTGTGTGGCGAGCTAGCGGCATTCAGAAGAGCGAGGCCCGCAGTCTGTGCGGAAGACACCTGCGCTCGGGTGTGTGTGGCGGCGCGATTCCCAAGCAGCTCTAGATGTTAAACCAAGGAGAAGCCAGGGAGTTCCCAACGCCCCAGGTGTCCTCAGCACACGACTGGCTGCTGTGGGAATGCGAAGCCCGGCTCCTTGTCTCAGAGCGGGGTTCCCAGGAGGATCAGGCTGAAGCTGGGACTTGGCCTCAAAGTGTCCCTTCGCATGGCCACCCCCTTCCCCTTCCTGCTCCTCCACTCCTGGTGCCCCTCCATCCAGGGGCCAGACCTTAAAGAGTCACCGCAAGAGAATCCTGGTCCCAAAGGAGCCTTCTGGGGGACCGGTGCTGAGAGAGGTTGTGGGCATGGCCCGCTGGGGCTCTGCCCGACCCAGGGCTGAGAGATGCCACCTCCCAGCTCTGGGTCCCTGCAGGAAGTGTTGGCAAGCACAGGGCCGGTCCTCCAAAGGCCCAGGTGCAGGGAGCCCAGGCCAAGCAGCCTGTGGAAGAAGCCACTTGCCGTGCCACCCCGGGAACAGGACTGCAGGCCCCGGCCCTTCCCACCTCCTCCTCCTCCTCCTCCTCCTCCCCCCCGCCCCGCCCCCACAGGGCACAGGGCTCAGAGACACCTCAGACTCTTGCTACCCAAAGTGCAAAGGGCATCAGTTGCTCCTCCAAACCCCCGCCCAGCAGACCGCGTCGTCCAGCCAGCCCCCGGGCCTCCCTGGGGTGCCCAGCACAAAAGTGCAGACACCCACCGGACCCTCAATCTCAGCTTTCGGATGCTTTTGCCACTCTAAGGACCCGCAGGCCCGCTGGGCCTTCGGGCAGGACAGAGAGCCCCGGAATCCGACGTGGAGAGCTGCGTGTACGTCCCCATCAGGAGGCGGTCCCCACCTCCGCGGCTCTCCCCTTGCGGGGAGCGGCAGCCGGCAGCCGCAGGGCCTCAGGGAAGACACCAGGCTGGGCCCCCGCGGCACAGCGGGGGCACGTCCCCCCGCACGCGACTTAGGGACGGCTGCTGGAGACTGCTGCGGCCACCCTGCTGCCGGGTTTCTGGAGGGCTTCCTGGAAGCAGCGTCCACACCAAGCCCTTGGAAGGCCCAGGCGACGGAGGAGCCGGTCAGGCAGGGGCCGAGGACGGTGAGAGGCCGGGCGGGAAGGAGCATGTCAGGCCGGGGCAGAGGACGGTGACACGCCGGGCGGGGAGGAGCCGGTCAGGCGGGGGCCCAGGACAGTGACGGGCCTGGCCGGGGAGGAGTGCGTCAGGCAGGGGCAGAGGTGACGGGCTGGGTAAGGGGTAGGGTGACAGTTAGGGCACAATTCACAATCCCAAAGATGTGGAAGCGACCCGAGTGCCCATCCATCCAGGAGTGCATTAATAAAATGTGGCGCGTGGACACCACGGAGTGCCATTCGGCTGTGAGGAGCAGCGGTGAGAGGGCACCTCTCGTGTTCTCCTGGCCAGAGCTGGAACCCGTTCCAGTAAGCCGAGTATCCCAAGAATGGACACACGAGCACCACGTGCTCGCGCTCACCAGCAAACTGGTACGAACGGATGGACACCTAAGTGGACAGAGAGGAATCACCTTCGTCGGGTGGGTGTCGGGCGGGTGGGGGGAGGGATGGGCATACACATCCGTTAGGGATGGGGTGGGTGCGCACCGACTGGGGGATGGGCGCGCTTGAAGCTCTGACCCGAGGGTGGAGGCTTGGAGAGGGCGACGTACCCGACCTTAACATTGGTGCCCCCACGATACGCTGGGACAACATGAGAGGTATCTGAATAAGAACACAGGGGGGAGGGGGGCACGGGCAACACATGTCACCTGAATACTTGTACTCCCATCATCTGCTTGAAAAGAGAGAGAAAAGAAAATGCAATAATAGAGGTAAGAGACACTTTTTAAAAATAATGAATCCGAAGAGAAAAGTAAAAGGAGGCCTGTGGAGCAGGTCTGGGTGTGACTCCGGATCCCCCAACATCAGGTGCCACCACCAAAGATTCCTACGTGTAGCCCATAGAACCCCAAAAGCAACGGGACGAGTTCTGGTCACATACTCCCTCAAAATGACATCCTGGCCTTCTTCTGGAACTCCCTCCCCTCTCAGATTCTCAAGGTTTCCTCCAACGTGTCGGTTCCCACAGAGCAGACCTTGGGTCTGAGACCTGACAGTCCAGATGCCACGCGTGCTGCCGCGTGGCGGCGGTGTCGCGGCTTGGGACAAGAGGAGGCCCCACGGTGCGGGCTGGGGCGCCAGGCACCGCGGCGGGCGCTGAGGGTGGGGGTCACCCCCACCCCGGGCCGCCGCCGCGCTCCCAGAAAGGGAACAGAACAGGAGGCAAAAAAAAAAAAAAAAAAAAAACCAGAAGAAGCCTAAGGCACCCGGTATTCCCAGGCGGTCTCCCATCCAAGTACTAAGGAGGCCCGACCCTGCTTAGCTTCCCAGACCAGACGAGCTCGGGGGCGTTCGGGGTGGTGTGGCCCTAGACGGTGGAGGGCGCCCCTGCCCCGCTCAAGAAGCCGAGCCTCTCTGCGCTTTCCCCCCGCCGCCGCCGCCGCCGCCGCCGCCGCCGCCGCCGCCGCCGCCGCCGCCTCCTCCCGCCCCAGGCCCCGCGCCGGGCCGGGTCCGGTGTGCTCCGAGGGTCGGGGGTGACGGGCGGGGCGGGGCGGGGTGGGGCGGGGCGGGGGGGCTGTCTCTCTATACACACACACACACTCACACTCACGCACACTCACACAAGATGCGCCTCCACGGCTGGACTCGCCAAGGTGGAGCCCTCCCAGCCCCCCTAGTCTCCTCGCCTGGCCTCCTTCACGTACCCGCTGCCCACCCCCGGCGCCTCGCCGCCGCTGACTGCGCACGCGCACGCCCTTTGACCCCAGCCAGGGGCCGCCCTCCGCCACAACCCCTTTCAGCTGCGGCCCCCCTCGCCCTGTGGGTGGGCTGCCGCCTATTCCCCCGGGCCAGGGCTGGGGCACAGCCAGTGTATGGGGCGTCTCTCTCTGGGGATGTGTCCCATGGGTGGGGTGGGGTGGCGTGGTTTGGGGGGCGCTGAAGAAATCAGTCCCCTCCATCTCCTACCTCTGGAAAACTCCTAAGCCCGTGGAGAACTGCCGGCACCGCTTCGTGGGGGCCGGGACCCTCCTCCGTGTCCTCCTGTGGCCCAGTCCAAGGGGCCTGGGCCTGGCCGGGGCTGCATTGGACCCCGACCCCGTGTGGACTCGCTAAAAATCGGCCATTAGATATTGGATTCCAGCTTCCTTGAGGTCATTTCACTAATGAGTGCACCGGAAAGAGTTTCCTAATCCATCTGTGAGGGTGGCAACTGAAAGAGAATTTGAAAGCTGACAGAATAGGCGAGGGAAGGCATAGGAGATTTCCACACCCAGCAAGGAAGACTTTCCCGAAATGGAAGAAAGAAACGAGCAAACAGAGACACCGGTAGCCCGCCCGGAAAAGAGTCTGCCCCTGAGAGAAAGCACCCTGACCAGGTTCACCCGTGGGTGGGTGGCGAGCTAGCGGCATTCAGAAGAGCGAGGCCCGCAGTCTGTGCGGAAGACACCTGCGCTCGGGTGTGTGTGGCGGCGCGATTCCCAAGCAGCTCTAGATGTTAAACCAAGGAGAAGCCAGGGAGTTCCCAACGCCCCAGGTGTCCTCAGCCCACGACTGGCTGCTGTGGGAATGCGAAGCCCGGCTCCTTGTCTCAGAGCGGGGTTCCCAGGAGGATCAGGCTGAAGCTGGGACTTGGCCTCAAAGTGTCCCCTCGCATGGCCACCCCCTTCCCCTTCCTGCTCCTCCACTCCTGGTGCCCCTCCATCCAGGAGCCAGACCTTAAAGAGTCACCGCAAGAGAATCCTGGTCCCAAAGGAGCCTTCTGGGGGACCGGTGCTGAGAGAGGTTGTGGGCATGGCCCGCTGGGGCTCTGCCCGACCCAGGGCTGAGAGATGCCACCTCCCAGCTCTGGGTCCCTGCAGGAAGTGTTGGCAAGCACAGGGCCGGTCCTCCAAAGGCCCAGGTGCAGGGAGCCCAGGCCAAGCAGCCTGTGGAAGAAGCCACTTGCCGTGCCACCCCGGGAACAGGACTGCAGGCCCCGGCCCTTCCCACCTCCTCCTCCTCCTCCTCCTCCTCCTCCCCCCCGCCCCGCCCCCACAGGGCACAGGGCTCAGAGACACCTCAGACTCTTGCTACCCAAAGTGCAAAGGGCATCAGTTGCTCCTCCAAACCCCCCGCCCAGCAGACCGCGTCGTCCAGCCAGCCCCCGGGCCTCCCTGGGGTGCCCAGCACAAAAGTGCAGACACCCACCGGACCCTCAATCTCAGCTTTCGGATGCTTTTGCCACTCTAAGGACCCGCAGGCCCGCTGGGCCTTCGGGCAGGACAGAGAGCCCCGGAATCCGACGTGGAGAGCTGCGTGTACGTCCCCATCAGGAGGCGGTCCCCACCTCCGCGGCTCTCCCCTTGCGGGGAGCGGCAGCCGGCAGCCGCAGGGCCTCAGGGAAGACACCAGGCTGGGCCCCCGCGGCACAGCGGGGGCACGTCCCCCCGCACGCGACTTAGGGACGGCTGCTGGAGACTGCTGCGGCCACCCTGCTGCCGGGTTTCTGGAGGGCTTCCTGGAAGCAGCGTCCACACCAAGCCCTTGGAAGGCCCAGGCGACGGAGGAGCCGGTCAGGCAGGGGCCGAGGACGGTGAGAGGCCGGGCGGGAAGGAGCATGTCAGGCCGGGGCAGAGGACGGTGACACGCCGGGCGGGGAGGAGCCGGTCAGGCGGGGGCCCAGGACAGTGACGGGCCTGGCCGGGGAGGAGTGCGTCAGGCAGGGGCAGAGGTGACGGGCTGGGTAAGGGGTAGGGTGACAGTTAGGGCACAATTCACAATCCCAAAGATGTGGAAGCGACCCGAGTGCCCATCCATCCAGGAGTGCATTAATAAAATGTGGCGCGTGGACACCACGGAGTGCCATTCGGCTGTGAGGAGCAGCGGTGAGAGGGCGCCTCTCGTGTTCTCCTGGCCAGAGCTGGAACCCGTTCCAGTAAGCCGAGTATCCCAAGAATGGACACACGAGCACCACGTGCTCGCGCTCACCAGCAAACTGGTACGAACGGATGGACACCTAAGTGGACAGAGAGGAATCACCTTCGTCGGGTGGGTGTCGGGCGGGTGGGGGGAGGGATGGGCATACACATCCGTTAGGGATGGGGTGGGTGCGCACCGACTGGGGGATGGGCGCGCTTGAAGCTCTGACCCGAGGGTGGAGGCTTGGAGAGGGCGACGTACCCGACCTTAACATTGGTGCCCCCACGATACGCTGGGACAACATGAGAGGTATCTGAATAAGAACACAGGGGGGAGGGGGGCACGGGCAACACATGTCACCTGAATACTTGTACTCCCATCATCTGCTTGAAAAGAGAGAGAAAAGAAAATGCAATAATAGAGGTAAGAGACACTTTTTAAAAATGATGAATCCGAAGAGAAAAGTAAAAGGAGGCCTGTGGAGCAGGTCTGGGTGTGACTCCGGATCCCCCAACATCAGGTGCCACCACCAAAGATTCCTACGTGTAGCCCATAGAACCCCAAAAGCAACGGGACGAGTTCTGGTCACATACTCCCTCAAAATGACATCCTGGCCTTCTTCTGGAACTCCCTCCCCTCTCAGATTCTCAAGGTTTCCTCCAACGTGTCGGTTCCCACAGAGCAGACCTTGGGTCTGAGACCTGACAGTCCAGATGCCACGCGTGCTGCCGCGTGGCGGCGGTGTCGCGGCTTGGGACAAGAGGAGGCCCCACGGTGCGGGCTGGGGCGCCAGGCACCGCGGCGGGCGCTGAGGGTGGGGGTCACCCCCACCCCGGGCCGCCGCCGCGCTCCCAGAAAGGGAACAGAACAGGAGGCAAAAAAAAAAAAAAAAAAAAAAACCAGAAGAAGCCTAAGGCACCCGGTATTCCCAGGCGGTCTCCCATCCAAGTACTAAGGAGGCCCGACCCTGCTTAGCTTCCCAGACCAGACGAGCTCGGGGGCGTTCGGGGTGGTGTGGCCCTAGACGGCGGAGGGCGCCCCTGCCCCGCTCAAGAAGCCGAGCCTCTCTGCGCTTTCCCGCCGCCGCCGCCGCCGCCGCCGCCGCCGCCGCCGCCGCCTCCTCCCGCCCCAGGCCCCGCGCCGGGCCGGGTCCGGTGTGCTCCGAGGGTCGGGGGTGACGGGCGGGGCGGGGCGGGGTGGGGCGGGGCGGGGGGGTGTCTCTCTATACACACACACACACTCACACTCACGCACACTCACACAAGATGCGCCTCCACGGCTAGACTCGCCAAGGTGGAGCCCTCCCAGGCCCCCTCGTCTCCTCGCCTGGCCTCCTTCACGTACCCGCTGCCCACCCCCGGCGCGTCGCCGCCGCCGCTGACTGCGCACGCGCACGCGCGGGGCGCTCGCCCTTTGACCCCAGCCAGGGGCCGCCCTCCCCCACAACCCCTTTCAGCTGCGCCCCCCCCTCGCCCTGTGGGTGGGCTGCCGCCTATTCCCCCGGGCCAGGGCTGGGGCACAGCCAGTGTATGGGGCGTCTCTCTCTGGGGATGTGTCCCATGGGTGGGGTGGGGTGGCGTGGTTTGGGGGGCGCTGAAGAAATCAGTCCCCTCCATCTCCTACTTCTGGAAAACGCCCAAGCCCGTGGAGAACTGCCGGCACCGCTTCGTGGGGGCCGGGACCCTCCTCCGTGTCCTCCTGTGGCCCAGTCCAAGGGGCCTGGGCCTGGCCGGGGCTGCATTGGACCCCGACCACCCTGGCGTGTGGACTCGCTAAAAATCGGCCATTAGATATTGGATTCCAGCTTCCTTGAGGTCATTTCACTAATGAGTGCACCGGAAAGAGTTTCCTAATCCATCTGTGAGGGTGGCAACTGAAAGAGAATTTGAAAGCTGACAGAATAGGCGAGGGAAGGCATAGGAGATTTCCACACCCAGCAAGGAAGACTTTCCCGAAATGGAAGAAAGAAACGAGCAAACAGAGACACCGGTAGCCCGCCCGGAAAAGAGTCTGCCCCTGAGAGAAAGCACCCTGACCAGGTTCACCCGTGGGTGGGTGGCGAGCTAGCGGCATTCAGAAGAGCGAGGCCCGCAGTCTGTGCGGAAGACACCTGCGCTCGGGTGTGTGTGGCGGCGTGATTCACAAGCAGCTCTAGATGTTAAACCCAGGAGAAGCCAGGGAGTTCCCAACGCCCCAGGTGTCCTCAGCACACGACTGGCTGCTGTGGGAATGCGAAGCCCGGCTCCTTGTCTCAGAGCGGGGTTCCCAGGAGGATCAGGCTGAAGCTGGGACTTGGCCTCAAAGTGTCCCCTCGCATGGCCACCCCCTTCCCCTTCCTGCTCCTCTACTCCTGGTGCCCCTCCATCCAGGGGCCAGACCTTAAAGAGTCACCGCAAGAGAATCCTGGTCCCAAAGGAGCCTTCTGGGGGACCGGTGCTGAGAGAGGTTGTGGGCATGGCCCGCTGGGGCTCTGCCCGACCCAGGGCTGAGAGATGCAACCTCCCAGCTCTGGGTCCCTGCAGGAAGTGTTGGCAAGCACAGGGCCGGTCCTCCAAAGGCCCAGGTGCAGGGAGCCCAGGCCAAGCAGCCTGTGGAAGAAGCCACTTGCCCTGCCACCCCGGGAACAGGACTGCGGGCCCCGGCCCTTCCCACCTCCTCCTCCTCCTCCTCCTCCGCCCTGCACCCCCCCCCCCCGACATGGCACAGGGCTCAGAGACACCTCAGACTCTTGCTACCCAAAGTGCAAAGGGCATCAGTTGCTCCTCCAAACCCCCCGCCCAGCAGACCGCGTCGTCCAGCCAGCCCCCGGGCCTCCCTGGGGTGCCCAGCACAAAAGTGCAGACACCCACCGGACCCTCAATCTCAGCTTTCGGATGCTTTTGCCACTCTAAGGACCCGCAGGCCCGCTGGGCCTTCGGGCAGGACAGAGAGCCCCGGAATCCGACGTGGAGAGCTGCGTGTACGTCCCCATCAGGAGGCGGTCCCCACCTCCGCGGCTCTCCCCTTGCGGGGAGCGGCAGCCGGCAGCCGCAGGGCCTCAGGGAAGACACCAGGCTGGGCCCCCGCGGCACAGCGGGGGCACGTCCCCCCGCACGCGACTTAGGGACGGCTGCTGGAGACTGCTGCGGCCACCCTGCTGCCGGGTTTCTGGAGGGCTTCCTGGAAGCAGCGTCCACACCAAGCCCTTGGAAGGCCCAGGCGACGGAGGAGCCGGTCAGGCAGGGGCCGAGGACGGTGAGAGGCCGGGCGGGAAGGAGCATGTCAGGCCGGGGCAGAGGACGGTGACACGCCGGGCGGGGAGGAGCCGGTCAGGCGGGGGCCCAGGACAGTGACGGGCCTGGCCGGGGAGGAGTGCGTCAGGCAGGGGCAGAGGTGACGGGCTGGGTAAGGGGTAGGGTGACAGTTAGGGCACAATTCACAATCCCAAAGATGTGGAAGCGACCCGAGTGCCCATCCATCCAGGAGTGCATTAATAAAATGTGGCGCGTGGACACCACGGAGTGCCATTCGGCTGTGAGGAGCAGCGGTGAGAGGGCGCCTCTCGTGTTCTCCTGGCCAGAGCTGGAACCCGTTCCAGTAAGCCGAGTATCCCAAGAATGGACACACGAGCACCACGTGCTCGCGCTCACCAGCAAACTGGTACGAACGGATGGACACCTAAGTGGACAGAGAGGAATCACCTTCGTCGGGTGGGTGTCGGGCGGGTGGGGGGAGGGATGGGCATACACATCCGTTAGGGATGGGGTGGGTGCGCACCGACTGGGGGATGGGCGCGCTTGAAGCTCTGACCCGAGGGTGGAGGCTTGGAGAGGGCGACGTACCCGACCTTAACATTGGTGCCCCCACGATACGCTGGGACAACATGAGAGGTATCTGAATAAGAACACAGGGGGGAGGGGGGCACGGGCAACACATGTCACCTGAATACTTGTACTCCCATCATCTGCTTGAAAAGAGAGAGAAAAGAAAATGCAATAATAGAGGTAAGAGACACTTTTTAAAAATGATGAATCCGAAGAGAAAAGTAAAAGGAGGCCTGTGGAGCAGGTCTGGGTGTGACTCCGGATCCCCCAACATCAGGTGCCACCACCAAAGATTCCTACGTGTAGCCCATAGAACCCCAAAAGCAACGGGACGAGTTCTGGTCACATACTCCCTCAAAATGACATCCTGGCCTTCTTCTGGAACTCCCTCCCCTCTCAGACTCTCAAGGTTTCCTCCAGCGTGTCGGTTCCCACAGAGCAGACCTTGGGTCTGAGACCTGACAGTCCAGATGCCACGCGTGCTGCCGCGTGGCGGCGGTGTCGCGGCTTGGGACAAGAGGAGGCCCCACGGTGCGGGCTGGGGCGCCAGGCACCGCGGCGGGCGCTGAGGGTGGGGGTCACCCCCACCCCGGGCCGCCGCCGCGCTCCCAGAAAGGGAACAGGAGGCAAAAAAAAAAAAAAAAAAACCAGAAGAAGCCTAAGGCACCCGGTATTCCCAAGCGGTCTCCCATCCAAGTACTAAGGAGGCCCGACCCTGCTTAGCTTCCCAGACCAGACGAGCTCGGGGGCGTTCGGGGTGGTGTGGCCCTAGACGGCGGAGGGCGCCCCTGCCCCGCTCAAGAAGCCGAGCCTCTCTGCGCTTTCCCGCCGCCGCCGCCGCCTCCTCCCGCCCCAGGCCCCGCGCCGGGCCGGGTCCGGTGTGCTCCGAGGGTCGGGGGTGACGGGCGGGGCGGGGCGGGGTGGGGCGGGGCGCGGGGCTGTCTCTCTATACACACACACACTCACACTCACGCACACTCACACAATATGCGCCTCCACGGCTGGACTCGCCAAGGTGGAGCCCTCCCAGCCCCCCTCGTCTCCTTGCCTGGCCTCCTTCACATACCCGCTGCCCACCCCCGCGCCTCGCCGCCGCTGACTGCGCACGCGCTGGACGCTCGCCCTTTGACCCCAGCCAGGGGCCGCCCTCCCCCACAACCCCTTTCATCTGCGGCCCCCCTCGCCCTTTGGGTGGGCTGCCGCCTATTCCCCCGGGCCAGGGCTGGGGCACAGCCAGTGTATGGGGCGTCTCTCTCTGGGGATGTGTCCCATGGGTGGGGTGGGGTGGCGTGGTTTGGGGGGCGCTGAAGAAATCAGTCCCCTCCATCTCCTACCTCTGGAAAACGCCCAAGCCCGTGGAGAACTGCCGGCACCGCTTCGTGGGGGCCGGGACCCTCCTCCGTGTCCTCCTGTGGCCCAGTCCAAGGGGCCTGGGCCTGCCCGGGGCTGCATTGGACCCCGACCACCCTGGCGTGTGGACTCGCTAAAAATCGGCCATTAGATATTGGATTCCAGCTTCCTTGAGGTCATTTCACTAATGAGTGCACCGGAAAGAGTTTCCTAATCCATCTGTGAGGGTGGCAACTGAAAGAGAATTTGAAAGCTGACAGAATAGGCGAGGGAAGGCATAGGAGATTTCCACACCCAGCAAGGAAGACTTTCCCGAAATGGAAGAAAGAAACGAGCAAACAGAGACACCGGTAGCCCGCCCGGAAAAGAGTCTGCCCCTGAGAGAAAGCACCCTGACCAGGTTCACCCGTGGGTGTGTGGCGAGCTAGCGGCATTCAGAAGAGCGAGGCCCGCAGTCTGTGCGGAAGACACCTGCGCTCGGGTGTGTGTGGCGGCGCGATTCCCAAGCAGCTCTAGATGTTAAACCAAGGAGAAGCCAGGGAGTTCCCAACGCCCCAGGTGTCCTCAGCACACGACTGGCTGCTGTGGGAATGCGAAGCCCGGCTCCTTGTCTCAGAGCGGGGTTCCCAGGAGGATCAGGCTGAAGCTGGGACTTGGCCTCAAAGTGTCCCTTCGCATGGCCACCCCCTTCCCCTTCCTGCTCCTCCACTCCTGGTGCCCCTCCATCCAGGGGCCAGACCTTAAAGAGTCACCGCAAGAGAATCCTGGTCCCAAAGGAGCCTTCTGGGGGACCGGTGCTGAGAGAGGTTGTGGGCATGGCCCGCTGGGGCTCTGCCCGACCCAGGGCTGAGAGATGCCACCTCCCAGCTCTGGGTCCCTGCAGGAAGTGTTGGCAAGCACAGGGCCGGTCCTCCAAAGGCCCAGGTGCAGGGAGCCCAGGCCAAGCAGCCTGTGGAAGAAGCCACTTGCCGTGCCACCCCGGGAACAGGACTGCAGGCCCCGGCCCTTCCCACCTCCTCCTCCTCCTCCTCCTCCTCCCCCCCGCCCCGCCCCCACAGGGCACAGGGCTCAGAGACACCTCAGACTCTTGCTACCCAAAGTGCAAAGGGCATCAGTTGCTCCTCCAAACCCCCGCCCAGCAGACCGCGTCGTCCAGCCAGCCCCCGGGCCTCCCTGGGGTGCCCAGCACAAAAGTGCAGACACCCACCGGACCCTCAATCTCAGCTTTCGGATGCTTTTGCCACTCTAAGGACCCGCAGGCCCGCTGGGCCTTCGGGCAGGACAGAGAGCCCCGGAATCCGACGTGGAGAGCTGCGTGTACGTCCCCATCAGGAGGCGGTCCCCACCTCCGCGGCTCTCCCCTTGCGGGGAGCGGCAGCCGGCAGCCGCAGGGCCTCAGGGAAGACACCAGGCTGGGCCCCCGCGGCACAGCGGGGGCACGTCCCCCCGCACGCGACTTAGGGACGGCTGCTGGAGACTGCTGCGGCCACCCTGCTGCCGGGTTTCTGGAGGGCTTCCTGGAAGCAGCGTCCACACCAAGCCCTTGGAAGGCCCAGGCGACGGAGGAGCCGGTCAGGCAGGGGCCGAGGACGGTGAGAGGCCGGGCGGGAAGGAGCATGTCAGGCCGGGGCAGAGGACGGTGACACGCCGGGCGGGGAGGAGCCGGTCAGGCGGGGGCCCAGGACAGTGACGGGCCTGGCCGGGGAGGAGTGCGTCAGGCAGGGGCAGAGGTGACGGGCTGGGTAAGGGGTAGGGTGACAGTTAGGGCACAATTCACAATCCCAAAGATGTGGAAGCGACCCGAGTGCCCATCCATCCAGGAGTGCATTAATAAAATGTGGCGCGTGGACACCACGGAGTGCCATTCGGCTGTGAGGAGCAGCGGTGAGAGGGCACCTCTCGTGTTCTCCTGGCCAGAGCTGGAACCCGTTCCAGTAAGCCGAGTATCCCAAGAATGGACACACGAGCACCACGTGCTCGCGCTCACCAGCAAACTGGTACGAACGGATGGACACCTAAGTGGACAGAGAGGAATCACCTTCGTCGGGTGGGTGTCGGGCGGGTGGGGGGAGGGATGGGCATACACATCCGTTAGGGATGGGGTGGGTGCGCACCGACTGGGGGATGGGCGCGCTTGAAGCTCTGACCCGAGGGTGGAGGCTTGGAGAGGGCGACGTACCCGACCTTAACATTGGTGCCCCCACGATACGCTGGGACAACATGAGAGGTATCTGAATAAGAACACAGGGGGGAGGGGGGCACGGGCAACACATGTCACCTGAATACTTGTACTCCCATCATCTGCTTGAAAAGAGAGAGAAAAGAAAATGCAATAATAGAGGTAAGAGACACTTTTTAAAAATGATGAATCCGAAGAGAAAAGTAAAAGGAGGCCTGTGGAGCAGGTCTGGGTGTGACTCCGGATCCCCCAACATCAGGTGCCACCACCAAAGATTCCTACGTGTAGCCCATAGAACCCCAAAAGCAACGGGACGAGTTCTGGTCACATACTCCCTCAAAATGACATCCTGGCCTTCTTCTGGAACTCCCTCCCCTCTCAGACTCTCAAGGTTTCCTCCAGCGTGTCGGTTCCCACAGAGCAGACCTTGGGTCTGAGACCTGACAGTCCAGATGCCACGCGTGCTGCCGCGTGGCGGCGGTGTCGCGGCTTGGGACAAGAGGAGGCCCCACGGTGCGGGCTGGGGCGCCAGGCACCGCGGCGGGCGCTGAGGGTGGGGGTCACCGCCACCCCGGGCCGCCGCCGCGCTCCCAGAAAGGGAACAGAACAAGAGGCAAAAAAAAAAAAAAAAAAAAAAAAAAACCAGAAGAAGCCTAAGGCACCCGGTATTCCCAGGCGGTCTCCCATCCAAGTACTAAGGAGGCCCGACCCTGCTTAGCTTCCCAGACCAGACGAGCTCGGGGGCGTTCGGGGTGGTGTGGCCCTAGACGGCGGAGGGCGCCCCTGCCCCGCTCAAGAAGCCGAGCCTCTCTGCGCTTTCCCGCCGCCGCCCCCGCCGCAGCCTCCGCCGCCGCCGCCGCCTCCTCCCGCCCCAGGCCCCGCGCCGGGCCGGGTCCGGTGTGCTCCGAGGGTCGGGGGTGACGGGCGGGGCGGGGCGGGGTGGGGCGGGGCGCGGGGCTGTCTCTCTATACACACACACACTCACACTCACGCACACTCACACAATATGCGCCTCCACGGCTGGACTCGCCAAGGTGGAGCCCTCCCAGCCCCCCTCGTCTCCTTGCCTGGCCTCCTTCACGTACCCGCTGCCCACCCCAGGCGCCTGGCCGCAGCTGACTGCGCACCAGCGGGACGCTCGCCCTTTGACCCCAGCCAGGGGCCGCCCTCCCCCACAACCCCTTTCAGCTGCGGCCCCCCTCGCCCTGTGGGTGGGCTGCCGCCTATTCCCCCGGGCCAGGGCTGGGGCACAGCCAGTGTATGGGGCGTCTCTCTCTGGGGATGTGTCCCATGGGTGGGGTGGGGTGGCGTGGTTTGGGGGGCGCTGAAGAAATCAGTCCCCTCCATCTCCTACCTCTGGAAAACGCCCAAGCCCGTGGAGAACTGCCGGCACCGCTTCGTGGGGGCCGGGACCCTCCTCCGTGTCCTCCTGTGGCCCAGTCCAAGGGGCCTGGGCCTGGCCGGGGCTGCATTGGACCCCGACCACCCTGGCGTGTGGACTCGCTAAAAATCGGCCATTAGATATTGGATTCCAGCTTCCTTGAGGTCATTTCACTAATGAGTGCACCGGAAAGAGTTTCCTAATCCATCTGTGAGGGTGGCAACTGAAAGAGAATTTGAAAGCTGACAGAATAGGCGAGGGAAGGCATAGGAGATTTCCACACCCAGCAAGGAAGACTTTCCCGAAATGGAAGAAAGAAACGAGCAAACAGAGACACCGGTAGCCCGCCCGGAAAAGAGTCTGCCCCTGAGAGAAAGCACCCTGACCAGGTTCACCCGTGGGTGGGTGGCGAGCTAGCGGCATTCAGAAGAGCGAGGCCCGCAGTCTGTGCGGAAGACACCTGCGCTCGGGTGTGTGTGGCGGCGCGATTCCCAAGCAGCTCTAGATGTTAAACCCAGGAGAAGCCAGGGAGTTCCCAACGCCCCAGGTGTCCTCAGCACACGACTGGCTGCTGTGGGAATGCGAAGCCCGGCTCCTTGTCTCAGAGCGGGGTTCCCAGGAGGATCAGGCTGAAGCTGGGACTTGGCCTCAAAGTGTCCCCTCGCATGGCCACCCCCTTCCCCTTCCTGCTCCTCTACTCCTGGTGCCCCTCCATCCAGGGGCCAGACCTTAAAGAGTCACCGCAAGAGAATCCTGGTCCCAAAGGAGCCTTCTGGGGGACCGGTGCTGAGAGAGGTTGTGGGCATGGCCCGCTGGGGCTCTGCCCGACCCAGGGCTGAGAGATGCAACCTCCCAGCTCTGGGTCCCTGCAGGAAGTGTTGGCAAGCACAGGGCCGGTCCTCCAAAGGCCCAGGTGCAGGGAGCCCAGGCCAAGCAGCCTGTGGAAGAAGCCACTTGCCCTGCCACCCCGGGAACAGGACTGCGGGCCCCGGCCCTTCCCACCTCCTTCTCCTCCTCCTCCTCCGCCCTGCACCCCCCCCCCCGACATGGCACAGGGCTCAGAGACACCTCAGACTCTTGCTACCCAAAGTGCAAAGGGCATCAGTTGCTCCTCCAAACCCCCCGCCCAGCAGACCGCGTCGTCCAGCCAGCCCCCGGGCCTCCCTGGGGTGCCCAGCACAAAAGTGCAGACACCCACCGGACCCTCAATCTCAGCTTTCGGATGCTTTTGCCACTCTAAGGACCCGCAGGCCCGCTGGGCCTTCGGGCAGGACAGAGAGCCCCGGAATCCGACGTGGAGAGCTGCGTGTACGTCCCCATCAGGAGGCGGTCCCCACCTCCGCGGCTCTCCCCTTGCGGGGAGCGGCAGCCGGCAGCCGCAGGGCCTCAGGGAAGACACCAGGCTGGGCCCCCGCGGCACAGCGGGGGCACGTCCCCCCGCACGCGACTTAGGGACGGCTGCTGGAGACTGCTGCGGCCACCCTGCTGCCGGGTTTCTGGAGGGCTTCCTGGAAGCAGCGTCCACACCAAGCCCTTGGAAGGCCCAGGCGACGGAGGAGCCGGTCAGGCAGGGGCCGAGGACGGTGAGAGGCCGGGCGGGAAGGAGCATGTCAGGCCGGGGCAGAGGACGGTGACACGCCGGGCGGGGAGGAGCCGGTCAGGCGGGGGCCCAGGACAGTGACGGGCCTGGCCGGGGAGGAGTGCGTCAGGCAGGGGCAGAGGTGACGGGCTGGGTAAGGGGTAGGGTGACAGTTAGGGCACAATTCACAATCCCAAAGATGTGGAAGCGACCCGAGTGCCCATCCATCCAGGAGTGCATTAATAAAATGTGGCGCGTGGACACCACGGAGTGCCATTCGGCTGTGAGGAGCAGCGGTGAGAGGGCGCCTCTCGTGTTCTCCTGGCCAGAGCTGGAACCCGTTCCAGTAAGCCGAGTATCCCAAGAATGGACACACGAGCACCACGTGCTCGCGCTCACCAGCAAACTGGTACGAACGGATGGACACCTAAGTGGACAGAGAGGAATCACCTTCGTCGGGTGGGTGTCGGGCGGGTGGGGGGAGGGATGGGCATACACATCCGTTAGGGATGGGGTGGGTGCGCACCGACTGGGGGATGGGCGCGCTTGAAGCTCTGACCCGAGGGTGGAGGCTTGGAGAGGGCGACGTACCCGACCTTAACATTGGTGCCCCCACGATACGCTGGGACAACATGAGAGGTATCTGAATAAGAACACAGGGGGGAGGGGGGCACGGGCAACACATGTCACCTGAATACTTGTACTCCCATCATCTGCTTGAAAAGAGAGAGAAAAGAAAATGCAATAATAGAGGTAAGAGACACTTTTTAAAAATGATGAATCCGAAGAGAAAAGTAAAAGGAGGCCTGTGGAGCAGGTCTGGGTGTGACTCCGGATCCCCCAACATCAGGTGCCACCACCAAAGATTCCTACGTGTAGCCCATAGAACCCCAAAAGCAACGGGACGAGTTCTGGTCACATACTCCCTCAAAATGACATCCTGGCCTTCTTCTGGAACTCCCTCCCCTCTCAGATTCTCAAGGTTTCCTCCAACGTGTCGGTTCCCACAGAGCAGACCTTGGGTCTGAGACCTGACAGTCCAGATGCCACGCGTGCTGCCGCGTGGCGGCGGTGTCGCGGCTTGGGACAAGAGGAGGCCCCACGGTGCGGGCTGGGGCGCCAGGCACCGCGGCGGGCGCTGAGGGTGGGGGTCACCCCCACCCCGGGCCGCCGCCGCGCTCCCAGAAAGGGAACAGAACAGGAGGCAAAAAAAAAAAAAAAAAAAAAAACCAGAAGAAGCCTAAGGCACCCGGTATTCCCAGGCGGTCTCCCATCCAAGTACTAAGGAGGCCCGACCCTGCTTAGCTTCCCAGACCAGACGAGCTCGGGGGCGTTCGGGGTGGTGTGGCCCTAGACGGCGGAGGGCGCCCCTGCCCCGCTCAAGAAGCCGAGCCTCTCTGCGCTTTCCCGCCGCCGCCGCCGCCGCCGCCGCCGCCGCCGCCGCCGCCTCCTCCCGCCCCAGGCCCCGCGCCGGGCCGGGTCCGGTGTGCTCCGAGGGTCGGGGGTGACGGGCGGGGCGGGGCGGGGTGGGGCGGGGCGGGGGGTGTCTCTCTATACACACACACACACTCACACTCACGCACACTCACACAAGATGCGCCTCCACGGCTAGACTCGCCAAGGTGGAGCCCTCCCAGGCCCCCTCGTCTCCTCGCCTGGCCTCCTTCACGTACCCGCTGCCCACCCCCGGCGCGTCGCCGCCGCCGCTGACTGCGCACGCGCACGCGCGGGGCGCTCGCCCTTTGACCCCAGCCAGGGGCCGCCCTCCCCCACAACCCCTTTCAGCTGCGCCCCCCCCCTCGCCCTGTGGGTGGGCTGCCGCCTATTCCCCCGGGCCAGGGCTGGGGCACAGCCAGTGTATGGGGCGTCTCTCTCTGGGGATGTGTCCCATGGGTGGGGTGGGGTGGCGTGGTTTGGGGGGCGCTGAAGAAATCAGTCCCCTCCATCTCCTACCTCTGGAAAACGCCCAAGCCCGTGGAGAACTGCCGGCACCGCTTCGTGGGGGCCGGGACCCTCCTCCGTGTCCTCCTGTGGCCCAGTCCAAGGGGCCTGGGCCTGGCCGGGGCTGCATTGGACCCCGACCACCCTGGCGTGTGGACTCGCTAAAAATCGGCCATTAGATATTGGATTCCAGCTTCCTTGAGGTCATTTCACTAATGAGTGCACCGGAAAGAGTTTCCTAATCCATCTGTGAGGGTGGCAACTGAAAGAGAATTTGAAAGCTGACAGAATAGGCGAGGGAAGGCATAGGAGATTTCCACACCCAGCAAGGAAGACTTTCCCGAAATGGAAGAAAGAAACGAGCAAACAGAGACACCGGTAGCCCGCCCGGAAAAGAGTCTGCCCCTGAGAGAAAGCACCCTGACCAGGTTCACCCGTGGGTGGGTGGCGAGCTAGCGGCATTCAGAAGAGCGAGGCCCGCAGTCTGTGCGGAAGACACCTGCGCTCGGGTGTGTGTGGCGGCGTGATTCACAAGCAGTTCTAGATGTTAAACCCAGGAGAAGCCAGGGAGTTCCCAACGCCCCAGGTGTCCTCAGCACACGACTGGCTGCTGTGGGAATGCGAAGCCCGGCTCCTTGTCTCAGAGCGGGGTTCCCAGGAGGATCAGGCTGAAGCTGGGACTTGGCCTCAAAGTGTCCCCTCGCATGGCCACCCCCTTCCCCTTCCTGCTCCTCTACTCCTGGTGCCCCTCCATCCAGGGGCCAGACCTTAAAGAGTCACCGCAAGAGAATCCTGGTCCCAAAGGAGCCTTCTGGGGGACCGGTGCTGAGAGAGGTTGTGGGCATGGCCCGCTGGGGCTCTGCCCGACCCAGGGCTGAGAGATGCAACCTCCCAGCTCTGGGTCCCTGCAGGAAGTGTTGGCAAGCACAGGGCCGGTCCTCCAAAGGCCCAGGTGCAGGGAGCCCAGGCCAAGCAGCCTGTGGAAGAAGCCACTTGCCCTGCCACCCCGGGAACAGGACTGCGGGCCCCGGCCCTTCCCACCTCCTCCTCCTCCTCCTCCTCCGCCCTGCACCCCCCCCCCGACATGGCACAGGGCTCAGAGACACCTCAGACTCTTGCTACCCAAAGTGCAAAGGGCATCAGTTGCTCCTCCAAACCCCCCGCCCAGCAGACCGCGTCGTCCAGCCAGCCCCCGGGCCTCCCTGGGGTGCCCAGCACAAAAGTGCAGACACCCACCGGACCCTCAATCTCAGCTTTCGGATGCTTTTGCCACTCTAAGGACCCGCAGGCCCGCTGGGCCTTCGGGCAGGACAGAGAGCCCCGGAATCCGACGTGGAGAGCTGCGTGTACGTCCCCATCAGGAGGCGGTCCCCACCTCCGCGGCTCTCCCCTTGCGGGGAGCGGCAGCCGGCAGCCGCAGGGCCTCAGGGAAGACACCAGGCTGGGCCCCCGCGGCACAGCGGGGGCACGTCCCCCCGCACGCGACTTAGGGACGGCTGCTGGAGACTGCTGCGGCCACCCTGCTGCCGGGTTTCTGGAGGGCTTCCTGGAAGCAGCGTCCACACCAAGCCCTTGGAAGGCCCAGGCGACGGAGGAGCCGGTCAGGCAGGGGCCGAGGATGGTGAGAGGCCGGGCGGGAAGGAGCATGTCAGGCCGGGGCAGAGGACGGTGACACGCCGGGCGGGGAGGAGCCGGTCAGGCGGGGGCCCAGGACAGTGACGGGCCTGGCCGGGGAGGAGTGCGTCAGGCAGGGGCAGAGGTGACGGGCTGGGTAAGGGGTAGGGTGACAGTTAGGGCACAATTCACAATCCCAAAGATGTGGAAGCGACCCGAGTGCCCATCCATCCAGGAGTGCATTAATAAAATGTGGCGCGTGGACACCACGGAGTGCCATTCGGCTGTGAGGAGCAGCGGTGAGAGGGCGCCTCTCGTGTTCTCCTGGCCAGAGCTGGAACCCGTTCCAGTAAGCCGAGTATCCCAAGAATGGACACACGAGCACCACGTGCTCGCGCTCACCAGCAAACTGGTACGAACGGATGGACACCTAAGTGGACAGAGAGGAATCACCTTCGTCGGGTGGGTGTCGGGCGGGTGGGGGGAGGGATGGGCATACACATCCGTTAGGGATGGGGTGGGTGCGCACCGACTGGGGGATGGGCGCGCTTGAAGCTCTGACCCGAGGGTGGAGGCTTGGAGAGGGCGACGTACCCGACCTTAACATTGGTGCCCCCACGATACGCTGGGACAACATGAGAGGTATCTGAATAAGAACACAGGGGGGAGGGGGGCACGGGCAACACATGTCACCTGAATACTTGTACTCCCATCATCTGCTTGAAAAGAGAGAGAAAAGAAAATGCAATAATAGAGGTAAGAGACACTTTTTAAAAATGATGAATCCGAAGAGAAAAGTAAAAGGAGGCCTGTGGAGCAGGTCTGGGTGTGACTCCGGATCCCCCAACATCAGGTGCCACCACCAAAGATTCCTACGTGTAGCCCATAGAACCCCAAAAGCAACGGGACGAGTTCTGGTCACATACTCCCTCAAAATGACATCCTGGCCTTCTTCTGGAACTCCCTCCCCTCTCAGACTCTCAAGGTTTCCTCCAGCGTGTCGGTTCCCACAGAGCAGACCTTGGGTCTGAGACCTGACAGTCCAGATGCCACGCGTGCTGCCGCGTGGCGGCGGTGTCGCGGCTTGGGACAAGAGGAGGCCCCACGGTGCGGGCTGGGGCGCCAGGCACCGCGGCGGGCGCTGAGGGTGGGGGTCACCCCCACCCCGGGCCGCCGCCGCGCTCCCAGAAAGGGAACAGGAGGCAAAAAAAAAAAAAAAAAAAACCAGAAGAAGCCTAAGGCACCCGGTATTCCCAAGCGGTCTCCCATCCAAGTACTAAGGAGGCCCGACCCTGCTTAGCTTCCCAGACCAGACGAGCTCGGGGGCGTTCGGGGTGGTGTGGCCCTAGACGGCGGAGGGCGCCCCTGCCCCGCTCAAGAAGCCGAGCCTCTCTGCGCTTTCCCGCCGCCGCCGCCGCCTCCTCCCGCCCCAGGCCCCGCGCCGGGCCGGGTCCGGTGTGCTCCGAGGGTCGGGGGTGACGGGCGGGGCGGGGCGGGGTGGGGCGGGGCGCGGGGCTGTCTCTCTATACACACACACACTCACACTCACGCACACTCACACAATATGCGCCTCCACGGCTGGACTCGCCAAGGTGGAGCCCTCCCAGCCCCCCTCGTCTCCTTGCCTGGCCTCCTTCACGTACCCGCTGCCCACCCCAGGCGCCTGGCCGCAGCTGACTGCGCACGAGCGGGACGCTCGCCCTTTGACCCCAGCCAGGGGCCGCCCTCCCCCACAACCCCTTTCAGCTGCGGCCCCCCTCGCCCTGTGGGTGGGCTGCCGCCTATTCCCCCGGGCCAGGGCTGGGGCACAGCCAGTGTATGGGGCGTCTCTCTCTGGGGATGTGTCCCATGGGTGGGGTGGGGTGGCGTGGTTTGGGGGGCGCTGAAGAAATCAGTCCCCTCCATCTCCTACCTCTGGAAAACGCCCAAGCCCGTGGAGAACTGCCGGCACCGCTTCGTGGGGGCCGGGACCCTCCTCCGTGTCCTCCTGTGGCCCAGTCCAAGGGGCCTGGGCCTGGCCGGGGCTGCATTGGACCCCGACCACCCTGGCGTGTGGACTCGCTAAAAATCGGCCATTAGATATTGGATTCCAGCTTCCTTGAGGTCATTTCACTAATGAGTGCACCGGAAAGAGTTTCCTAATCCATCTGTGAGGGTGGCAACTGAAAGAGAATTTGAAAGCTGACAGAATAGGCGAGGGAAGGCATAGGAGATTTCCACACCCAGCAAGGAAGACTTTCCCGAAATGGAAGAAAGAAACGAGCAAACAGAGACACCGGTAGCCCGCCCGGAAAAGAGTCTGCCCCTGAGAGAAAGCACCCTGACCAGGTTCACCCGTGGGTGGGTGGCGAGCTAGCGGCATTCAGAAGAGCGAGGCCCGCAGTCTGTGCGGAAGA
Organism: Microcebus murinus; assembly: GCF_040939455.1. Classification (NCBI taxonomy): domain Eukaryota; kingdom Metazoa; phylum Chordata; class Mammalia; order Primates; family Cheirogaleidae; genus Microcebus; species Microcebus murinus. The sequence goes on from NW_027438953.1 coordinate 512,850, forward strand.
CACCTGCGCTCGGGTGTGTGTGGCGGCGCGATTCCCAAGCAGCTCTAGATGTTAAACCCAGGAGAAGCCAGGGAGTTCCCAACGCCCCAGGTGTCCTCAGCACACGACTGGCTGCTGTGGGAATGCGAAGCCCGGCTCCTTGTCTCAGAGCGGGGTTCCCAGGAGGATCAGGCTGAAGCTGGGACTTGGCCTCAAAGTGTCCCCTCGCATGGCCACCCCCTTCCCCTTCCTGCTCCTCTACTCCTGGTGCCCCTCCATCCAGGGGCCAGACCTTAAAGAGTCACCGCAAGAGAATCCTGGTCCCAAAGGAGCCTTCTGGGGGACCGGTGCTGAGAGAGGTTGTGGGCATGGCCCGCTGGGGCTCTGCCCGACCCAGGGCTGAGAGATGCAACCTCCCAGCTCTGGGTCCCTGCAGGAAGTGTTGGCAAGCACAGGGCCGGTCCTCCAAAGGCCCAGGTGCAGGGAGCCCAGGCCAAGCAGCCTGTGGAAGAAGCCACTTGCCGTGCCACCCCGGGAACAGGACTGCGGGCCCCGGCCCTTCCCACCTCCTCCTCCTCCTCCTCCTCCCCCCCGCCCCGCCCCCACAGGGCACAGGGCTCAGAGACACCTCAGACTCTTGCTACCCAAAGTGCAAAGGGCATCAGTTGCTCCTCCAAACCCCCCGCCCAGCAGACCGCGTCGTCCAGCCAGCCCCCGGGCCTCCCTGGGGTGCCCAGCACAAAAGTGCAGACACCCACCGGACCCTCAATCTCAGCTTTCGGATGCTTTTGCCACTCTAAGGACCCGCAGGCCCTCTGGGCCTTCGGGCAGGACAGAGAGCCCCGGAATCCGACGTGGAGAGCTGCGTGTACGTCCCCATCAGGAGGCGGTCCCCACCTCCGCGGCTCTCCCCTTGCGGGGAGCGGCAGCCGGCAGCCGCAGGGCCTCAGGGAAGACACCAGGCTGGGCCCCCGCGGCACAGCGGGGGCACGTCCCCCCGCACGCGACTTAGGGACGGCTGCTGGAGACTGCTGCGGCCACCCTGCTGCCGGGATTCTGGAGGGCTTCCTGGAAGCAGCGTCCACACCAAGCCCTTGGAAGGCCCAGGCGACGGAGGAGCCGGTCAGGCAGGGGCCGAGGACGGTGAGAGGCCGGGCGGGAAGGAGCATGTCAGGCCGGGGCAGAGGACGGTGACACGCCGGGCGGGGAGGAGCCGGTCAGGCGGGGGCCCAGGACAGTGACGGGCCTGGCCGGGGAGGAGTGCGTCAGGCAGGGGCAGAGGTGACGGGCTGGGTAAGGGGTAGGGTGACAGTTAGGGCACAATTCACAATCCCAAAGATGTGGAAGCGACCCGAGTGCCCCTCCATCCAGGAGTGCATTAATAAAATGTGGCGCGTGGACACCACGGAGTGCCATTCGGCTGTGAGGAGCAGCGGTGAGAGGGCACCTCTCGTGTTCTCCTGGCCAGAGCTGGAACCCGTTCCAGTAAGCCGAGTATCCCAAGAATGGACACACGAGCACCACGTGCTCGCGCTCACCAGCAAACTGGTACGAACGGATGGACACCTAAGTGGACAGAGAGGAATCACCTTCGTCGGGTGGGTGTCGGGCGGGTGGGGGGAGGGATGGGCATACACATCCGTTAGGGATGGGGTGGGTGCGCACCGACTGGGGGATGGGCGCGCTTGAAGCTCTGACCCGAGGGTGGAGGCTTGGAGAGGGCGACGTACCCGACCTTAACATTGGTGCCCCCACGATACGCTGGGACAACATGAGAGGTATCTGAATAAGAACACAGGGGGGAGGGGGGCACGGGCAACACATGTCACCTGAATACTTGTACTCCCATCATCTGCTTGAAAAGAGAGAGAAAAGAAAATGCAATAATAGAGGTAAGAGACACTTTTTAAAAATGATGAATCCGAAGAGAAAAGTAAAAGGAGGCCTGTGGAGCAGGTCTGGGTGTGACTCCGGATCCCCCAACATCAGGTGCCACCACCAAAGATTCCTACGTGTAGCCCATAGAACCCCAAAAGCAACGGGACGAGTTCTGGTCACATACTCCCTCAAAATGACATCCTGGCCTTCTTCTGGAACTCCCTCCCCTCTCAGACTCTCAAGGTTTCCTCCAGCGTGTCGGTTCCCACAGAGCAGACCTTGGGTCTGAGACCTGACAGTCCAGATGCCACGCGTGCTGCCGCGTGGCGGCGGTGTCGCGGCTTGGGACAAGAGGAGGCCCCACGGTGCGGGCTGGGGCGCCAGGCACCGCGGCGGGCGCTGAGGGTGGGGGTCACCCCCACCCCGGGCCGCCGCCGCGCTCCCAGAAAGGGAACAGAAGAGGAGGCAAAAAAAAAAAAAAAAACCAGAAGAAGCCTAAGGCACCCGGTATTCCCAGGCGGTCTCCCATCCAAGTACTAAGGAGGCCCGACCCTGCTTAGCTTCCCAGACCAGACGAGCTCGGGGGCGTTCGGGGTGGTGTGGCCCTAGACGGTGGAGGGCGCCCCTGCCCCGCTCAAGAAGCCGAGCCTCTCTGCGCTTTCCCCCCGCCGCCGCCGCCGCCGCCGCCGCCGCCGCCGCCTCCTCCCGCCCCAGGCCCCGCGCCGGGCCGGGTCCGGTGTGCTCCGAGGGTCGGGGGTGACGGGCGGGGCGGGGCGGGGCGGGGCGGGGCGGGGGGGCTGTCTCTCTATACACACACACACACTCACACTCACGCACACTCACACAAGATGCGCCTCCACGGCTGGAATCGCCAAGGTGGAGCCCTCCCAGCCCCCCTCGTCTCCTCGCCTGGCCTCCTTCACGTACCCGCTGCCCACCCCCGGCGCCTCGCCGCCGCTGACTGCGCACGCGCACGCCCTTTGACCCCAGCCAGGGGCCGCCCTCCCCCACAACCCCTTTCAGCTGCGGCCCCCCTCGCCCTGTGGGTGGGCTGCCGCCTATTCCCCCGGGCCAGGGCTGGGGCACAGCCAGTGTATGGGGCGTCTCTCTCTGGGGATGTGTCCCATGGGTGGGGTGGGGTGGCGTGGTTTGGGGGGCGCTGAAGAAATCAGTCCCCTCCATCTCCTACCTCTGGAAAACTCCTAAGCCCGTGGAGAACTGCCGGCACCGCTTCGTGGGGGACGGGACCCTCCTCCGTGTCCTCCTGTGGCCCAGTCCAAGGGGCCTGGGCCTGGCCGGGGCTGCATTGGACCCCGACCCCGTGTGGACTCGCTAAAAATCGGCCATTAGATATTGGATTCCAGCTTCCTTGAGGTCATTTCACTAATGAGTGCACCGGAAAGAGTTTCCTAATCCATCTGTGAGGGTGGCAACTGAAAGAGAATTTGAAAGCTGACAGAATAGGCGAGGGAAGGCATAGGAGATTTCCACACCCAGCAAGGAAGACTTTCCCGAAATGGAAGAAAGAAACGAGCAAACAGAGACACCGGTAGCCCGCCCGGAAAAGAGTCTGCCCCTGAGAGAAAGCACCCTGACCAGGTTCACCCGTGGGTGGGTGGCGAGCTAGCGGCATTCAGAAGAGCGAGGCCCGCAGTCTGTGCGGAAGACACCTGCGCTCGGGTGTGTGTGGCGGCACGATTCCCGAGCAGCTCTAGACGTTAAACCCAGGAGAAGCCAGGGAGTTCCCAACGCCCCAGGTGTCCTCAGCCCACGACTGGCTGCTGTGGGAATGCGAAGCCCGGCTCCTTGTCTCAGAGCGGGGTTCCCAGGAGGATCAGGCTGAAGCTGGGACTTGGCCTCAAAGTGTCCCCTCGCATGGCCACCCCCTTCCCCTTCCTGCTCCTCTACTCCTGGTGCCCCTCCATCCAGGGGCCAGACCTTAAAGAGTCACCGCAAGAGAATCCTGGTCCCAAAGGAGCCTTCTGGGGGACCGGTGCTGAGAGAGGTTGTGGGCATGGCCCACTGGGGCTCTGCCCGACCCAGGGCTGAGAGATGCCACCTCCCAGCTCTGGGTCCCTGCAGGAAGTGTTGGCAAGCACAGGGCCGGTCCTCCAAAGGCCCAGGTGCAGGGAGCCCAGGCCAAGCAGCCTGTGGAAGAAGCCACTTGCCGTGCCACCCCGGGAACAGGACTGCAGGCCCCGGCCCTTCCCACCTCCTCCTCCTCCTCCTCCTCCTCCCCCCCGCCCCGCCCCCACAGGGCACAGGGCTCAGAGACACCTCAGACTCTTGCTACCCAAAGTGCAAAGGGCATCAGTTGCTCCTCCAACCCCCCCCCACCGCCCAGCAGACCACGTTGTCCAGCCAGCCCCCGGGCCTCCCTGGGGTGCCCAGCACAAAAGTGCAGACACCCACCGGACCCTCAGTCTCAGTTTTCAGAGGTTTTTGCCACTCTAAGGACCCGCAGGCCAGCTGGGCCTTCGGGCAGGACAGAGAGCCCCGGAATCCGACGTGGAGAGCTGCGTGTACGTCCCCATCAGGAGGCGGTGCCCACCTCCGCGGCTCTCCCCTTGCGGGTAGCGGCAGCCCAGCCGGCAGCCGCAGGGCGGGCGCTGAGGGTGGGGGTCACCCCCACCCCGGGCCGCCGCCGCGCTCCCAGAAAGGGAACAGAACAAGAGGCAAAAAAAAAAAAAAAAAAAAAAAACCAGAAGAAGCCTAAGGCACCCGGTATTCCCAGGCGGTCTCCCATCCAAGTACTAAGGAGGCCCGACCCTGCTTAGCTTCCCAGACCAGACGAGCTCTGGGGCGTTCGGGGTGGTGTGGCCCTAGACGGCGGAGGGCGCCCCTGCCCCGCTCAAGAAGCCGAGCCTCTCTGCGCTTTCCCGCCGCCGCCGCCGCCGCCGCCGCCGCCGCCGCCGCCGCCTCCTCCCGCCCCAGGCCCCGCGCCGGGCCGGGTCCGGTGTGCTCCGAGGGTCGGGGGTGACGGGCGGGGCGGGGCGGGGTGGGGCGGGGCGGGGGGGTGTCTCTCTATACACACACACACACTCACACTCACGCACACTCACACAAGATGCGCCTCCACGGCTGGACTCGCCAAGGTGGAGCCCTCCCAGGCCCCCTCGTCTCCTCGCCTGGCCTCCTTCACGTACCCGCTGCCCACCCCCGGCGCGTCGCCGCCGCTGACTGCGCACGCGCACGCGCGGGGCGCTCGCCCTTTGACCCCAGCCAGGGGCCGCCCTCCCCCACAACCCCTTTCAGCTGCGCCCACCCTCGCCCTGTGGGTGGGCTGCCGCCTATTCCCCCGGGCCAGGGCTGGGGCACAGCGCAACGGGGAGGGGAGCCAGTGTATGATGCGTCTCTCTCTGGGGATGTGTCCCATGGGTGGGGTGGGGTGGCGTGGTCTGTGGGGCGCTGAAGAAATCAGTCCCCTCCATCTCCTACCTCTGGAAAACGCCCAAGCCCGTGGAGAACTGCCGGCACCGCTTCGTGGGGGCCGGGACCCTCCTCTGTGTCCTCCTGTGGCCCAGTCCAAGGGGCCCGGGCCTGGCCGGGGCTGCATTGGACCCCGACCACCCTGGCGTGTGGACTCGCTAAAAATCGGCCATTAGATATTGGATTCCAGCTTCACTGAGGTCATTTCACTAATGAGTGCACCGGAAAGAGTTTCCTAATCCATCTGTGAGGGTGGCAACTGAAAGAGAATTTTAAAGCTGACAGAATAGGCGAGGGAAGGCACAGGAGATTTCCACACCCAGCAAGGAAGACTTTCCCGGAATGGAAGAACGAAACGAGCAAACAGAGACACCGGTAGCCCGCCCGGAAAAGAGTCTGCCCCTGAGAGAAAGCACCCTGACCAGGTGGTTCACCCGTGGGTGGGTGGCGAGCCAGCGGCATTCAGAAGAGCGAGGCCCGCAGTCTCTGCGGAAGACACCTGCGCTCGGGTGTGTGTGGCGGCACGATTCCCGAGCAGCTCTAGACGTTAAACCCAGGAGAAGCCAGGGAGTTCCCAACGCCCCAGGTGTCCTCAGCCCACGACTGGCTGCTGTGGGAATGCGAAGCCCGGCTCCTTGTCTCAGAGCGGGGTTCCCAGGAGGATCAGGCTGAAGCTGGGACTTGGCCTCAAAGTGTCCCCTCGCATGGCCACCCCCTTCCCCTTCCTGCTCCTCTACTCCTGGTGCCCCTCCATCCAGGGGCCAGACCTTAAAGAGTCACCGCAAGAGAATCCTGGTCCCAAAGGAGCCTTCTGGGGGACCGGTGCTGAGAGAGGTTGTGGGCATGGCCCGCTGGGGCTCTGCCCGACCCAGGGCTGAGAGATGCCACCTCCCAGCTCTGGGTCCCTGCAGGAAGTGTTGGCAAGCACAGGGCCGGTCCTCCAAAGGCCCAGGTGCAGGGAGCCCAGGCCAAGCAGCCTGTGGAAGAAGCCACTTGCCGTGCCACCCCGGGAACAGGACTGCAGGCCCCGGCCCTTCCCACCTCCTCCTCCTCCTCCTCCTCCGCCCCGCACCCCCCCCCGACATGGCACAGGGCTCAGAGACACCTCAGACTCTTGCTACCCAAAGTGCAAAGGGCATCAGTTGCTCCTCCAAACCCCCCGCCCAGCAGACCGCGTCGTCCAGCCAGCCCCCGGGCCTCCCTGGGGTGCCCAGCACAAAAGTGCAGACACCCACCGGACCCTCAATCTCAGCTTTCGGATGCTTTTGCCACTCTAAGGACCCGCAGGCCCGCTGGGCCTTCGGGCAGGACAGAGAGCCCCGGAATCCGACGTGGAGAGCTGCGTGTACGTCCCCATCAGGAGGCGGTCCCCACCTCCGCGGCTCTCCCCTTGCGGGGAGCGGCAGCCGGCAGCCGCAGGGCCTCAGGGAAGACACCAGGCTGGGCCCCCGCACGCGACTTAGGGACGGCTGCTGGAGACTGTTGCGGCCACCCTGCTGCCGGGTTTCTGGAGGGCTTCCTGGAAGCAGCGTCCACACCAAGCCCTTGGAAGGCCCAGGCGACGGAGGAGCCGGTCAGGCAGGGGCCGAGGACGGTGAGAGGCCGGGCGGGAAGGAGCATGTCAGGCCGGGGCAGAGGACGGTGACAGGCCGGGCGGGGAGGAGCCGGTCAGGCGGGGGCCCAGGACAGTGACGGGCCTGGCCGGGGAGGAGTGCGTCAGGCAGGGGCAGAGGAGACGGGCTGGGTAAGGGGTAGGGTGACACTTAGGGCACAATTCACAATCGCAAAGATGTGGAAGCGACCCGAGTGCCCATCCATCCAGGAGTGCATTAATAAAATGTGGCGCGTGGACACCACGGAGTGCCATTCGGCTGTGAGGAGCAGCGGTGAGAGGGCACCTCTCGTGTTCTCCTGGCCAGAGCTGGAACCCGTTCCAGTAAGCCGAGTATCCCAAGAATGGACACACGAGCACCACGTGCTCGCGCTCACCAGCAAACTGGTACGAACGGATGGACACCTAAGTGGACAGAGAGGAATCACCTTCGTCGGGTGGGTGTCGGGCGGGTGGGGGGAGGGATGGGCATACACATCCGTTAGGGATGGGGTGGGTGCGCACCGACTGGGGGATGGGCGCGCTTGAAGCTCTGACCCGAGGGTGGAGGCTTGGAGAGGGCGACGTACCCGACCTTAACATTGGTGCCCCCACGATACGCTGGGACAACATGAGAGGTATCTGAATAAGAACACAGGGGGGAGGGGGGCACGGGCAACACATGTCACCTGAATACTTGTACTCCCATCATCTGCTTGAAAAGAGAGAGAAAAGAAAATGCAATAATAGAGGTAAGAGACACTTTTTAAAAATGATGAATCCGAAGAGAAAAGTAAAAGGAGGCCTGTGGAGCAGGTCTGGGTGTGACTCCGGATCCCCCAACATCAGGTGCCACCACCAAAGATTCCTACGTGTAGCCCATAGAACCCCAAAAGCAACGGGACGAGTTCTGGTCACATACTCCCTCAAAATGACATCCTGGCCTTCTTCTGGAACACCCTCCCCTCTCAGATTCTCAAGGTTTCCTCCAACGTGTCGGTTCCCACAGAGCAGACCTTGGGTCTGAGACCTGACAGTCCAGATGCCACGCGTGCTGCCGCGTGGCGGCGGTGTCGCGGCTTGGGACAAGAGGAGGCCCCACGGTGCGGGCTGGGGCGCCAGGCACCGCGGCGGGCGCTGAGGGTGGGGGTCACCCCCACCCCGGGCCGCCGCCGCGCTCCCAGAAAGGGAACAGAACAGGAGGCAAAAAAAAAAAAAAAAAAAAAAAAACCAGAAGAAGCCTAAGGCACCCGGTATTCCCAGGCGGTCTCCCATCCAAGTACTAAGGAGGCCCGACCCTGCTTAGCTTCCCAGACCAGACGAGCTCGGGGGCGTTCGGGGTGGTGTGGCCCTAGACGGCGGAGGGCGCCCCTGCCCCGCTCAAGAAGCCGAGCCTCTCTGCGCTTTCCCGCCGCCGCCGCCGCCGCCGCCGCCGCCGCCGCCGCCTCCTCCCGCCCCAGGCCCCGCGCCGGGCCGGGTCCGGTGTGCTCCGAGGGTCGGGGGTGACGGGCGGGGCGGGGCGGGGCGGGGCGGGGGGGCTGTCTCTCTATACACACACACACACTCACACTCACGCACACTCACACAAGATGCGCCTCCACGGCTGGACTCGCCAAGGTGGAGCCCTCCCAGCCCCCCTCGTCTCCTCGCCTGGCCTCATTCACGTACCCGTTGCCCACCCCCGGCGCCTCGCCGCCGCTGACTGCGCACGCGCACGCCCTTTGACCCCAGCCAGGGGCCGCCCTCCGCCACAACCACTTTCAGCTGCGGCCCCCCTCGCCCTGTGGGTGGGCTGCCGCCTATTCCCCCGGGCCAGGGCTGGGGCACAGCCAGTGTATGGGGCGTCTCTCTCTGGGGATGTGTCCCATGGGTGGGGTGGGGTGGCGTGGTTTGGGGGGCGCTGAAGAAATCAGTCCCCTCCATCTCCTACCTCTGGAAAACTCCCAAGCCCGTGGAGAACTGCCGGCACCGCTTCGTGGGGGCCGGGACCCTCCTCCGTGTCCTCCTGTGGCCCAGTCCAAGGGGCCTGGGCCTGGCCGGGGCTGCATTGGACCCCGACCCCGTGTGGACTCGCTAAAAATCGGCCATTAGATATTGGATTCCAGCTTCCTTGAGGTCATTTCACTAATGAGTGCACCGGAAAGAGTTTCCTAATCCATCTGTGAGGGTGGCAACTGAAAGAGAATTTTGAAGCTGACAGAATAGGCGAGGGAAGGCATAGGAGATTTCCACACCCAGCAAGGAAGACTTTCCCGAAATGGAAGAAAGAAACGAGCAAACAGAGACACCGGTAGCCCGCCCGGAAAAGAGTCTGCCCCTGAGAGAAAGCACCCTGACCAGGTTCACCCGTGGGTGGGTGGCGAGCTAGCGGCATTCAGAAGAGCGAGGCCCGCAGTCTGTGCGGAAGACACCTGCGCTCGGGTGTGTGTGGCGGCGCGATTCCCAAGCAGCTCTAGATGTTAAACCAAGGAGAAGCCAGGGAGTTCCCAACGCCCCAGGTGTCCTCAGCCCACGACTGGCTGCTGTGGGAATGCGAAGCCCGGCTCCTTGTCTCAGAGCGGGGTTCCCAGGAGGATCAGGCTGAAGCTGGGACTTGGCCTCAAAGTGTCCCCTCGCATGGCCACCCCCTTCCCCTTCCGGCTCCTCTACTCCTGGTGCCCCTCCATCCAGGGGCCAGACCTTAAAGAGTCACCGCAAGAGAATCCTGGTCCCAAAGGAGCCTTCTGGGGGACCGGTGCTGAGAGAGGTTGTGGGCATGGCCCGCTGGGGCTCTGCCCGACCCAGGGCTGAGAGATGCCACCTCCCAGCTCTGGGTCCCTGCAGGAAGTGTTGGCAAGCACAGGGCCGGTCCTCCAAAGGCCCAGGTGCAGGGAGCCCAGGCCAAGCAGCCTGTGGAAGAAGCCACTTGCCGTGCCACCCGGGAACAGGACTGCAGGCCCCGGCCCTTCCCACCTCCTCCTCCTCCTCCTCCTCCTCCCCCCCGCCCCGCCCCCACAGGGCACAGGGCTCAGAGACACCTCAGACTCTTGCTACCCAAAGTGCAAAGGGCATCAGTTGCTCCTCCAACCCCCCCCCACCGCCCAGCAGACCACGTTGTCCAGCCAGCCCCCGGGCCTCCCTGGGGTGCCCAGCACAAAAGTGCAGACACCCACCGGACCCTCAGTCTCAGTTTTCGGAGGTTTTTGCCACTCTAAGGACCCGCAGGCCAGCTGGGCCTTCGGGCAGGACAGAGAGCCCCGGAATCCGACGTGGAGAGCTGCGTGTACGTCCCCATCAGGAGGCGGTCCCCACCTCCGCGGCTCTCCCCTTGCGGGTAGCGGCAGCCCAGCCGGCAGCCGCAGGGCGGGCGCTGAGGGTGGGGGTCACCCCCACCCCGGGCCGCCGCCGCGCTCCCAGAAAGGGAACAGAACAAGAGGCAAAAAAAAAAAAAAAAAAAAAAAAAAACCAGAAGAAGCCTAAGGCACCCGGTATTCCCAGGCGGTCTCCCATCCAAGTACTAAGGAGGCCCGACCCTGCTTAGCTTCCCAGACCAGACGAGCTCTGGGGCGTTCGGGGTGGTGTGGCCCTAGACGGCGGAGGGCGCCCCTGCCCTGCTCAAGAAGCCGAGCCTCTCTGCGCTTTCCCGCCGCCGCCGCCGCCGCCGCCGCCGCCGCCGCCGCCGCCTCCTCCCGCCCCAGGCCCCGCGCCGGGCCGGGTCCGGTGTGCTCCGAGGGTCGGGGGTGACGGGCGGGGCGGGGCGGGGTGGGGCGGGGCGGGGGGGTGTCTCTCTATACACACACACACACTCACACTCACGCACACTCACACAAGATGCGCCTCCACGGCTGGACTCGCCAAGGTGGAGCCCTCCCAGGCCCCCTCGTCTCCTCGCCTGGCCTCCTTCACGTACCCGCTGCCCACCCCCGGCGCGTCGCCGCCGCCGCTGACTGCGCACGCGCACGCGCGGGGCGCTCGCCCTTTGACCCCAGCCAGGGGCCGCCCTCCCCCACAACCCCTTTCAGCTGCGCCCCCCCCCTCGCCCTGTGGGTGGGCTGCCGCCTATTCCCCCGGGCCAGGGCTGGGGCACAGCCAGTGTATGGGGCGTCTCTCTCTGGGGATGTGTCCCATGGGTGGGGTGGGGTGGCGTGGTTTGGGGGGCGCTGAAGAAATCAGTCCCCTCCATCTCCTACCTCTGGAAAACTCCTAAGCCCGTGGAGAACTGCCGGCACCGCTTCGTGGGGGCCGGGACCCTCCTCCGTGTCCTCCTGTGGCCCAGTCCAAGGGGCCTGGGCCTGGCCGGGGCTGCATTGGACCCCGACCACCCTGGCGTGTGGACTCGCTAAAAATCGGCCATTAGATATTGGATTCCAGCTTCCTTGAGGTCATTTCACTAATGAGTGCACCGGAAAGAGTTTCCTAATCCATCTGTGAGGGTGGCAACTGAAAGAGAATTTGAAAGCTGACAGAATAGGCGAGGGAAGGCATAGGAGATTTCCACACCCAGCAAGGAAGACTTTCCCGAAATGGAAGAAAGAAACGAGCAAACAGAGACACCGGTAGCCCGCCCGGAAAAGAGTCTGCCCCTGAGAGAAAGCACCCTGACCAGGTTCACCCGTGGGTGGGTGGCGAGCTAGCGGCATTCAGAAGAGCGAGGCCCGCAGTCTGTGCGGAAGACACCTGCGCTCGGGTGTGTGTGGCGGCGCGATTCCCAAGCAGCTCTAGATGTTAAACCAAGGAGAAGCCAGGGAGTTCCCAACGCCCCAGGTGTCCTCAGCCCACGACTGGCTGCTGTGGGAATGCGAAGCCCGGCTCCTTGTCTCAGAGCGGGGTTCCCAGGAGGATCAGGCTGAAGCTGGGACTTGGCCTCAAAGTGTCCCCTCGCATGGCCACCCCCTTCCCCTTCCGGCTCCTCTACTCCTGGTGCCCCTCCATCCAGGGGCCAGACCTTAAAGAGTCACCGCAAGAGAATCCTGGTCCCAAAGGAGCCTTCTGGGGGACCGGTGCTGAGAGAGGTTGTGGGCATGGCCCGCTGGGGCTCTGCCCGACCCAGGGCTGAGAGATGCCACCTCCCAGCTCTGGGTCCCTGCAGGAAGTGTTGGCAAGCACAGGGCCGGTCCTCCAAAGGCCCAGGTGCAGGGAGCCCAGGCCAAGCAGCCTGTGGAAGAAGCCACTTGCCGTGCCACCCCGGGAACAGGACTGCAGGCCCCGGCCCTTCCCACCTCCTCCTCCTCCTCCTCCTCCTCCCCCCCGCCCCGCCCCCACAGGGCACAGGGCTCAGAGACACCTCAGACTCTTGCTACCCAAAGTGCAAAGGGCATCAGTTGCTCCTCCAACCCCCCCCCACCGCCCAGCAGACCACGTTGTCCAGCCAGCCCCCGGGCCTCCCTGGGGTGCCCAGCACAAAAGTGCAGACACCCACCGGACCCTCAGTCTCAGTTTTCGGAGGTTTTTGCCACTCTAAGGACCCGCAGGCCAGCTGGGCCTTCGGGCAGGACAGAGAGCCCCGGAATCCGACGTGGAGAGCTGCGTGTACGTCCCCATCAGGAGGCGGTCCCCACCTCCGCGGCTCTCCCCTTGCGGGTAGCGGCAGCCCAGCCGGCAGCCGCAGGGCGGGCGCTGAGGGTGGGGGTCACCCCCACCCCGGGCCGCCGCCGCGCTCCCAGAAAGGGAACAGAACAAGAGGCAAAAAAAAAAAAAAAAAAAAAAAAAACCAGAAGAAGCCTAAGGCACCCGGTATTCCCAGGCGGTCTCCCATCCAAGTACTAAGGAGGCCCGACCCTGCTTAGCTTCCCAGACCAGACGAGCTCTGGGGAGTTCGGGGTGGTGTGGCCCTAGACGGCGGAGGGCGCCCCTGCCCCGCTCAAGAAGCCGAGCCTCTCTGCGCTTTCCCGCCGCCGCCGCCGCCGCCGCCGCCGCCGCCGCCGCCGCCTCCTCCCGCCCCAGGCCCCGCGCCGGGCCGGGTCCGGTGTGCTCCGAGGGTCGGGGGTGACGCTCGGGGCGGGGCGGGGTGGGGCGGGGCGGGGGGGTGTCTCTCTATACACACACACACACTCACACTCACGCACACTCACACAAGATGCGCCTCCACGGCTGGACTCGCCAAGGTGGAGCCCTCCCAGGCCCCCTCGTCTCCTCGCCTGGCCTCCTTCACGTACCCGCTGCCCACCCCCGGCGCGTCGCCGCCGCTGACTGCGCACGCGCACGCGCGGGGCGCTCGCCCTTTGACCCCAGCCAGGGGCCGCCCTCCCCCACAACCCCTTTCAGCTGCGCCCCCCCCCTCGCCCTGTGGGTGGGCTGCCGCCTATTCCCCCGGGCCAGGGCTGGGGCACAGCCAGTGTATGGGGCGTCTCTCTCTGGGGATGTGTCCCATGGGTGGGGTGGGGTGGCGTGGTTTGGGGGGCGCTGAAGAAATCAGTCCCCTCCATCTCCTACCTCTGGAAAACGCCCAAGCCCGTGGAGAACTGCCGGCACCGCTTCGTGGGGGCCGGGACCCTCCTCCGTGTCCTCCTGTGGCCCAGTCCAAGGGGCCTGGGCCTGGCCGGGGCTGCATTGGACCCCGACCACCCTGGCGTGTGGACTCGCTAAAAATCGGCCATTAGATATTGGATTCCAGCTTCCTTGAGGTCATTTCACTAATGAGTGCACCGGAAAGAGTTTCCTAATCCATCTGTGAGGGTGGCAACTGAAAGAGAATTTGAAAGCTGACAGAATAGGCGAGGGAAGGCATAGGAGATTTCCACACCCAGCAAGGAAGACTTTCCCGAAATGGAAGAAAGAAACGAGCAAACAGAGACACCGGTAGCCCGCCCGGAAAAGAGTCTGCCCCTGAGAGAAAGCACCCTGACCAGGTTCACCCGTGGGTGGGTGGCGAGCTAGCGGCATTCAGAAGAGCGAGGCCCGCAGTCTGTGCGGAAGACACCTGCGCTCGGGTGTGTGTGGCGGCGCGATTCCCAAGCAGCTCTAGATGTTAAACCAAGGAGAAGCCAGGGAGTTCCCAACGCCCCAGGTGTCCTCAGCCCACGACTGGCTGCTGTGGGAATGCGAAGCCCGGCTCCTTGTCTCAGAGCGGGGTTCCCAGGAGGATCAGGCTGAAGCTGGGACTTGGCCTCAAAGTGTCCCCTCGCATGGCCACCCCCTTCCCCTTCCTGCTCCTCTACTCCTGGTGCCCCTCCATCCAGGGGCCAGACCTTAAAGAGTCACCGCAAGAGAATCCTGGTCCCAAAGGAGCCTTCTGGGGGACCGGTGCTGAGAGAGGTTGTGGGCATGGCCCGCTGGGGCTCTGCCCGACCCAGGGCTGAGAGATGCCACCTCCCAGCTCTGGGTCCCTGCAGGAAGTGTTGGCAAGCACAGGGCCGGTCCTCCAAAGGCCCAGGTGCAGGGAGCCCAGGCCAAGCAGCCTGTGGAAGAAGCCACTTGCCGTGCCACCCCGGGAACAGGACTGCAGGCCCCGGCCCTTCCCACCTCCTCCTCCTCCTCCTCCTCCTCCCCCCCGCCCCGCCCCCACAGGGCACAGGGCTCAGAGACACCTCAGACTCTTGCTACCCAAAGTGCAAAGGGCATCAGTTGCTCCTCCAACCCCCCCCCACCGCCCAGCAGACCACGTTGTCCAGCCAGCCCCCGGGCCTCCCTGGGGTGCCCAGCACAAAAGTGCAGACACCCACCGGACCCTCAGTCTCAGTTTTCGGAGGTTTTTGCCACTCTAAGGACCCGCAGGCCAGCTGGGCCTTCGGGCAGGACAGAGAGCCCCGGAATCCGACGTGGAGAGCTGCGTGTACGTCCCCATCAGGAGGCGGTCCCCACCTCCGCGGCTCTCCCCTTGCGGGTAGCGGCAGCCCAGCCGGCAGCCGCAGGGCGGGCGCTGAGGGTGGGGGTCACCCCCACCCCGGGCCGCCGCCGCGCTCCCAGAAAGGGAACAGAACAAGAGGCAAAAAAAAAAAAAAAAAAAAAAAAAACCAGAAGAAGCCTAAGGCACCCGGTATTCCCAGGCGGTCTCCCATCCAAGTACTAAGGAGGCCCGACCCTGCTTAGCTTCCCAGACCAGACGAGCTCTGGGGAGTTCGGGGTGGTGTGGCCCTAGACGGCGGAGGGCGCCCCTGCCCCGCTCAAGAAGCCGAGCCTCTCTGCGCTTTCCCGCCGCCGCCGCCGCCGCCGCCGCCGCCGCCGCCGCCGCCTCCTCCCGCCCCAGGCCCCGCGCCGGGCCGGGTCCGGTGTGCTCCGAGGGTCGGGGGTGACGGGCGGGGCGGGGCGGGGTGGGGCGGGGCGGGGGGGTGTCTCTCTATACACACACACACACTCACACTCACGCACACTCACACAAGATGCGCCTCCACGGCTGGACTCGCCAAGGTGGAGCCCTCCCAGGCCCCCTCGTCTCCTCGCCTGGCCTCCTTCACGTACCCGCTGCCCACCCCCGGCGCGTCGCCGCCGCTGACTGCGCACGCGCACGCGCGGGGCGCTCGCCCTTTGACCCCAGCCAGGGGCCGCCCTCCCCCACAACCCCTTTCAGCTGCGCCCCCCCCCTCGCCCTGTGGGTGGGCTGCCGCCTATTCCCCCGGGCCAGGGCTGGGGCACAGCCAGTGTATGGGGCGTCTCTCTCTGGGGATGTGTCCCATGGGTGGGGTGGGGTGGCGTGGTTTGGGGGGCGCTGAAGAAATCAGTCCCCTCCATCTCCTACCTCTGGAAAACGCCCAAGCCCGTGGAGAACTGCCGGCACCGCTTCGTGGGGGCCGGGACCCTCCTCCGTGTCCTCCTGTGGCCCAGTCCAAGGGGCCTGGGCCTGGCCGGGGCTGCATTGGACCCCGACCACCCTGGCGTGTGGACTTGCTAAAAATCGGCCATTAGATATTGGATTCCAGCTTCCTTGAGGTCATTTCACTAATGAGTGCACCGGAAAGAGTTTCCTAATCCATCTGTGAGGGTGGCAACTGAAAGAGAATTTGAAAGCTGACAGAATAGGCGAGGGAAGGCATAGGAGATTTCCACACCCAGCAAGGAAGACTTTCCCGAAATGGAAGAAAGAAACGAGCAAACAGAGACACCGGTAGCCCGCCCGGAAAAGAGTCTGCCCCTGAGAGAAAGCACCCTGACCAGGTTCACCCGTGGGTGGGTGGCGAGCTAGCGGCATTCAGAAGAGCGAGGCCCGCAGTCTGTGCGGAAGACACCTGCGCTCGGGTGTGTGTGGCGGCGCGATTCCCAAGCAGCTCTAGATGTTAAACCAAGGAGAAGCCAGGGAGTTCCCAACGCCCCAGGTGTCCTCAGCCCACGACTGGCTGCTGTGGGAATGCGAAGCCCGGCTCCGGTGTGCTCCGAGGGTCGGGGGTGACGGGCGGGGCGGGGCGGGGCGGGGCGGGGCGGGGGGGCTGTCTCTCTATACACACACACACACTCACACTCACGCACACTCACACAAGATGCGCCTCCACGGCTGGACTCGCCAAGGTGGAGCCCTCCCAGCCCCCCTCGTCTCCTCGCCTGGCCTCCTTCACGTACCCGCTGCCCACCCCCGGCGCCTCGCCGCCGCTGACTGCGCACGCGCACGCCCTTTGACCCCAGCCAGGGGCCGCCCTCCGCCACAACCCCTTTCAGCTGCGGCCCCCCTCGCCCTGTGGGTGGGCTGCCGCCTATTCCCCCGGGCCAGGGCTGGGGCACAGCCAGTGTATGGGGCGTCTCTCTCTGGGGATGTGTCCCATGGGTGGGGTGGGGTGGCGTGGTTTGGGGGGCGCTGAAGAAATCAGTCCCCTCCATCTCCTACCTCTGGAAAACTCCTAAGCCCGTGGAGAACTGCCGGCACCGCTTCGTGGGGGCCGGGACCCTCCTCCGTGTCCTCCTGTGGCCCAGTCCAAGGGGCCTGGGCCTGGCCGGGGCTGCATTGGACCCCGACCCCGTGTGGACTCGCTAAAAATCGGCCATTAGATATTGGATTCCAGCTTCCTTGAGGTCATTTCACTAATGAGTGCACCGGAAAGAGTTTCCTAATCCATCTGTGAGGGTGGCAACTGAAAGAGAATTTGAAAGCTGACAGAATAGGCGAGGGAAGGCATAGGAGATTTCCACACCCAGCAAGGAAGACTTTCCCGAAATGGAAGAAAGAAACGAGCAAACAGAGACACCGGTAGCCCGCCCGGAAAAGAGTCTGCCCCTGAGAGAAAGCACCCTGACCAGGTTCACCCGTGGGTGGGTGGCGAGCTAGCGGCATTCAGAAGAGCGAGGCCCGCAGTCTGTGCGGAAGACACCTGCGCTCGGGTGTGTGTGGCGGCGCGATTCCCAAGCAGCTCTAGATGTTAAACCAAGGAGAAGCCAGGGAGTTCCCAACGCCCCAGGTGTCCTCAGCCCACGACTGGCTGCTGTGGGAATGCGAAGCCCGGCTCCTTGTCTCAGAGCGGGGTTCCCAGGAGGATCAGGCTGAAGCTGGGACTTGGCCTCAAAGTGTCCCCTCGCATGGCCACCCCCTTCCCCTTCCTGCTCCTCCACTCCTGGTGCCCCTCCATCCAGGGGCCAGACCTTAAAGAGTCACCGCAAGAGAATCCTGGTCCCAAAGGAGCCTTCTGGGGGACCGGTGCTGAGAGAGGTTGTGGGCATGGCCCGCTGGGGCTCTGCCCGACCCAGGGCTGAGAGATGCCACCTCCCAGCTCTGGGTCCCTGCAGGAAGTGTTGGCAAGCACAGGGCCGGTCCTCCAAAGGCCCAGGTGCAGGGAGCCCAGGCCAAGCAGCCTGTGGAAGAAGCCACTTGCCGTGCCACCCCGGGAACAGGACTGCAGGCCCCGGCCCTTCCCACCTCCTCCTCCTCCTCCTCCTCCCCCCCGCCCCGCCCCCACAGGGCACAGGGCTCAGAGACACCTCAGACTCTTGCTACCCAAAGTGCAAAGGGCATCAGTTGCTCCTCCAAACCCCCCGCCCAGCAGACCGCGTCGTCCAGCCAGCCCCCGGGCCTCCCTGGGGTGCCCAGCACAAAAGTGCAGACACCCACCGGACCCTCAATCTCAGCTTTCGGATGCTTTTGCCACTCTAAGGACCCGCAGGCCCTCTGGGCCTTCGGGCAGGACAGAGAGCCCCGGAATCCGACGTGGAGAGCTGCGTGTACGTCCCCATCAGGAGGCGGTCCCCACCTCCGCGGCTCTCCCCTTGCGGGGAGCGGCAGCCGGCAGCCGCAGGGCCTCAGGGAAGACACCAGGCTGGGCCCCCGCGGCACAGCGGGGGCACGTCCCCCCGCACGCGACTTAGGGACGGCTGCTGGAGACTGCTGCGGCCACCCTGCTGCCGGGATTCTGGAGGGCTTCCTGGAAGCAGCGTCCACACCAAGCCCTTGGAAGGCCCAGGCGACGGAGGAGCCGGTCAGGCAGGGGCCGAGGACGGTGAGAGGCCGGGCGGGAAGGAGCATGTCAGGCCGGGGCAGAGGACGGTGACACGCCGGGCGGGGAGGAGCCGGTCAGGCGGGGGCCCAGGACAGTGACGGGCCTGGCCGGGGAGGAGTGCGTCAGGCAGGGGCAGAGGTGACGGGCTGGGTAAGGGGTAGGGTGACAGTTAGGGCACAATTCACAATCCCAAAGATGTGGAAGCGACCCGAGTGCCCCTCCATCCAGGAGTGCATTAATAAAATGTGGCGCGTGGACACCACGGAGTGCCATTCGGCTGTGAGGAGCAGCGGTGAGAGGGCACCTCTCGTGTTCTCCTGGCCAGAGCTGGAACCCGTTCCAGTAAGCCGAGTATCCCAAGAATGGACACACGAGCACCACGTGCTCGCGCTCACCAGCAAACTGGTACGAACGGATGGACACCTAAGTGGACAGAGAGGAATCACCTTCGTCGGGTGGGTGTCGGGCGGGTGGGGGGAGGGATGGGCATACACATCCGTTAGGGATGGGGTGGGTGCGCACCGACTGGGGGATGGGCGCGCTTGAAGCTCTGACCCGAGGGTGGAGGCTTGGAGAGGGCGACGTACCCGACCTTAACATTGGTGCCCCCACGATACGCTGGGACAACATGAGAGGTATCTGAATAAGAACACAGGGGGGAGGGGGGCACGGGCAACACATGTCACCTGAATACTTGTACTCCCATCATCTGCTTGAAAAGAGAGAGAAAAGAAAATGCAATAATAGAGGTAAGAGACACTTTTTAAAAATGATGAATCCGAAGAGAAAAGTAAAAGGAGGCCTGTGGAGCAGGTCTGGGTGTGACTCCGGATCCCCCAACATCAGGTGCCACCACCAAAGATTCCTACGTGTAGCCCATAGAACCCCAAAAGCAACGGGACGAGTTCTGGTCACATACTCCCTCAAAATGACATCCTGGCCTTCTTCTGGAACTCCCTCCCCTCTCAGACTCTCAAGGTTTCCTCCAGCGTGTCGGTTCCCACAGAGCAGACCTTGGGTCTGAGACCTGACAGTCCAGATGCCACGCGTGCTGCCGCGTGGCGGCGGTGTCGCGGCTTGGGACAAGAGGAGGCCCCACGGTGCGGGCTGGGGCGCCAGGCACCGCGGCGGGCGCTGAGGGTGGGGGTCACCCCCACCCCGGGCCGCCGCCGCGCTCCCAGAAAGGGAACAGAAGAGGAGGCAAAAAAAAAAAAAAAAACCAGAAGAAGCCTAAGGCACCCGGTATTCCCAGGCGGTCTCCCATCCAAGTACTAAGGAGGCCCGACCCTGCTTAGCTTCCCAGACCAGACGAGCTCGGGGGCGTTCGGGGTGGTGTGGCCCTAGACGGTGGAGGGCGCCCCTGCCCCGCTCAAGAAGCCGAGCCTCTCTGCGCTTTCCCCCCGCCGCCGCCGCCGCCGCCGCCGCCGCCGCCGCCGCCTCCTCCCGCCCCAGGCCCCGCGCCGGGCCGGGTCCGGTGTGCTCCGAGGGTCGGGGGTGACGGGCGGGGCGGGGCGGGGCGGGGCGGGGCGGGGGGGCTGTCTCTCTATACACACACACACACTCACACTCACGCACACTCACACAAGATGCGCCTCCACGGCTGGAATCGCCAAGGTGGAGCCCTCCCAGCCACCCTCGTCTCCTCGCCTGGCCTCCTTCACGTACCCGCTGCCCACCCCCGGCGCCTCGCCGCCGCTGACTGCGCACGCGCACGCCCTTTGACCCCAGCCAGGGGCCGCCCTCCCCCACAACCCCTTTCAGCTGCGGCCCCCCTCGCCCTGTGGGTGGGCTGCCGCCTATTCCCCCGGGCCAGGGCTGGGGCACAGCCAGTGTATGGGGCGTCTCTCTCTGGGGATGTGTCCCATGGGTGGGGTGGGGTGGCGTGGTTTGGGGGGCGCTGAAGAAATCAGTCCCCTCCATCTCCTACCTCTGGAAAACTCCTAAGCCCGTGGAGAACTGCCGGCACCGCTTCGTGGGGGACGGGACCCTCCTCCGTGTCCTCCTGTGGCCCAGTCCAAGGGGCCTGGGCCTGGCCGGGGCTGCATTGGACCCCGACCCCGTGTGGACTCGCTAAAAATCGGCCATTAGATATTGGATTCCAGCTTCCTTGAGGTCATTTCACTAATGAGTGCACCGGAAAGAGTTTCCTAATCCATCTGTGAGGGTGGCAACTGAAAGAGAATTTGAAAGCTGACAGAATAGGCGAGGGAAGGCATAGGAGATTTCCACACCCAGCAAGGAAGACTTTCCCGAAATGGAAGAAAGAAACGAGCAAACAGAGACACCGGTAGCCCGCCCGGAAAAGAGTCTGCCCCTGAGAGAAAGCACCCTGACCAGGTTCACCCGTGGGTGGGTGGCGAGCTAGCGGCATTCAGAAGAGCGAGGCCCGCAGTCTGTGCGGAAGACACCTGCGCTCGGGTGTGTGTGGCGGCACGATTCCCGAGCAGCTCTAGACGTTAAACCCAGGAGAAGCCAGGGAGTTCCCAACGCCCCAGGTGTCCTCAGCCCACGACTGGCTGCTGTGGGAATGCGAAGCCCGGCTCCTTGTCTCAGAGCGGGGTTCCCAGGAGGATCAGGCTGAAGCTGGGACTTGGCCTCAAAGTGTCCCCTCGCATGGCCACCCCCTTCCCCTTCCTGCTCCTCTACTCCTGGTGCCCCTCCATCCAGGGGCCAGACCTTAAAGAGTCACCGCAAGAGAATCCTGGTCCCAAAGGAGCCTTCTGGGGGACCGGTGCTGAGAGAGGTTGTGGGCATGGCCCACTGGGGCTCTGCCTGACCCAGGGCTGAGAGATGCCACCTCCCAGCTCTGGGTCCCTGCAGGAAGTGTTGGCAAGCACAGGGCCGGTCCTCCAAAGGCCCAGGTGCAGGGAGCCCAGGCCAAGCAGCCTGTGGAAGAAGCCACTTGCCGTGCCACCCCGGGAACAGGACTGCAGGCCCCGGCCCTTCCCACCTCCTCCTCCTCCTCCTCCTCCTCCCCCCCGCCCCGCCCCCACAGGGCACAGGGCTCAGAGACACCTCAGACTCTTGCTACCCAAAGTGCAAAGGGCATCAGTTGCTCCTCCAACCCCCCCCCACCGCCCAGCAGACCACGTTGTCCAGCCAGCCCCCGGGCCTCCCTGGGGTGCCCAGCACAAAAGTGCAGACACCCACCGGACCCTCAGTCTCAGTTTTCAGAGGTTTTTGCCACTCTAAGGACCCGCAGGCCAGCTGGGCCTTCGGGCAGGACAGAGAGCCCCGGAATCCGACGTGGAGAGCTGCGTGTACGTCCCCATCAGGAGGCGGTGCCCACCTCCGCGGCTCTCCCCTTGCGGGTAGCGGCAGCCCAGCCGGCAGCCGCAGGGCGGGCGCTGAGGGTGGGGGTCACCCCCACCCCGGGCCGCCGCCGCGCTCCCAGAAAGGGAACAGAACAAGAGGCAAAAAAAAAAAAAAAAAAAAAAAACCAGAAGAAGCCTAAGGCACCCGGTATTCCCAGGCGGTCTCCCATCCAAGTACTAAGGAGGCCCGACCCTGCTTAGCTTCCCAGACCAGACGAGCTCTGGGGCGTTCGGGGTGGTGTGGCCCTAGACGGCGGAGGGCGCCCCTGCCCCGCTCAAGAAGCCGAGCCTCTCTGCGCTTTCCCGCCGCCGCCGCCGCCGCCGCCGCCGCCGCCGCCTCCTCCCGCCCCAGGCCCCGCGCCGGGCCGGGTCCGGTGTGCTCCGAGGGTCGGGGGTGACGGGCGGGGCGGGGCGGGGTGGGGCGGGGCGGGGGGGTGTCTCTCTATACACACACACACACTCACACTCACGCACACTCACACAAGATGCGCCTCCACGGCTGGACTCGCCAAGGTGGAGCCCTCCCAGGCCCCCTCGTCTCCTCGCCTGGCCTCCTTCACGTACCCGCTGCCCACCCCCGGCGCGTCGCCGCCGCTGACTGCGCACGCGCACGCGCGGGGCGCTCGCCCTTTGACCCCAGCCAGGGGCCGCCCTCCCCCACAACCCCTTTCAGCTGCGCCCACCCTCGCCCTGTGGGTGGGCTGCCGCCTATTCCCCCGGGCCAGGGCTGGGGCACAGCGCAACGGGGAGGGGAGCCAGTGTATGATGCGTCTCTCTCTGGGGATGTGTCCCATGGGTGGGGTGGGGTGGCGTGGTCTGTGGGGCGCTGAAGAAATCAGTCCCCTCCATCTCCTACCTCTGGAAAACGCCCAAGCCCGTGGAGAACTGCCGGCACCGCTTCGTGGGGGCCGGGACCCTCCTCTGTGTCCTCCTGTGGCCCAGTCCAAGGGGCCCGGGCCTGGCCGGGGCTGCATTGGACCCCGACCACCCTGGCGTGTGGACTCGCTAAAAATCGGCCATTAGATATTGGATTCCAGCTTCACTGAGGTCATTTCACTAATGAGTGCACCGGAAAGAGTTTCCTAATCCATCTGTGAGGGTGGCAACTGAAAGAGAATTTTAAAGCTGACAGAATAGGCGAGGGAAGGCACAGGAGATTTCCACACCCAGCAAGGAAGACTTTCCCGGAATGGAAGAACGAAACGAGCAAACAGAGACACCGGTAGCCCGCCCGGAAAAGAGTCTGCCCCTGAGAGAAAGCACCCTGACCAGGTGGTTCACCCGTGGGTGGGTGGCGAGCCAGCGGCATTCAGAAGAGCGAGGCCCGCAGTCTCTGCGGAAGACACCTGCGCTCGGGTGTGTGTGGCGGCACGATTCCCGAGCAGCTCTAGACGTTAAACCCAGGAGAAGCCAGGGAGTTCCCAACGCCCCAGGTGTCCTCAGCCCACGACTGGCTGCTGTGGGAATGCGAAGCCCGGCTCCTTGTCTCAGAGCGGGGTTCCCAGGAGGATCAGGCTGAAGCTGGGACTTGGCCTCAAAGTGTCCCCTCGCATGGCCACCCCCTTCCCCTTCCTGCTCCTCTACTCCTGGTGCCCCTCCATCCAGGGGCCAGACCTTAAAGAGTCACCGCAAGAGAATCCTGGTCCCAAAGGAGCCTTCTGGGGGACCGGTGCTGAGAGAGGTTGTGGGCATGGCCCGCTGGGGCTCTGCCCGACCCAGGGCTGAGAGATGCCACCTCCCAGCTCTGGGTCCCTGCAGGAAGTGTTGGCAAGCACAGGGCCGGTCCTCCAAAGGCCCAGGTGCAGGGAGCCCAGGCCAAGCAGCCTGTGGAAGAAGCCACTTGCCGTGCCACCCCGGGAACAGGACTGCAGGCCCCGGCCCTTCCCACCTCCTCCTCCTCCTCCTCCTCCGCCCCGCACCCCCCCCCGACATGGCACAGGGCTCAGAGACACCTCAGACTCTTGCTACCCAAAGTGCAAAGGGCATCAGTTGCTCCTCCAAACCCCCCGCCCAGCAGACCGCGTCGTCCAGCCAGCCCCCGGGCCTCCCTGGGGTGCCCAGCACAAAAGTGCAGACACCCACCGGACCCTCAATCTCAGCTTTCGGATGCTTTTGCCACTCTAAGGACCCGCAGGCCCGCTGGGCCTTCGGGCAGGACAGAGAGCCCCGGAATCCGACGTGGAGAGCTGCGTGTACGTCCCCATCAGGAGGCGGTCCCCACCTCCGCGGCTCTCCCCTTGCGGGGAGCGGCAGCCGGCAGCCGCAGGGCCTCAGGGAAGACACCAGGCTGGGCCCCCGCACGCGACTTAGGGACGGCTGCTGGAGACTGTTGCGGCCACCCTGCTGCCGGGTTTCTGGAGGGCTTCCTGGAAGCAGCGTCCACACCAAGCCCTTGGAAGGCCCAGGCGACGGAGGAGCCGGTCAGGCAGGGGCCGAGGACGGTGAGAGGCCGGGCGGGAAGGAGCATGTCAGGCCGGGGCAGAGGACGGTGACAGGCCGGGCGGGGAGGAGCCGGTCAGGCGGGGGCCCAGGACAGTGACGGGCCTGGCCGGGGAGGAGTGCGTCAGGCAGGGGCAGAGGAGACGGGCTGGGTAAGGGGTAGGGTGACACTTAGGGCACAATTCACAATCGCAAAGATGTGGAAGCGACCCGAGTGCCCATCCATCCAGGAGTGCATTAATAAAATGTGGCGCGTGGACACCACGGAGTGCCATTCGGCTGTGAGGAGCAGCGGTGAGAGGGCACCTCTCGTGTTCTCCTGGCCAGAGCTGGAACCCGTTCCAGTAAGCCGAGTATCCCAAGAATGGACACACGAGCACCACGTGCTCGCGCTCACCAGCAAACTGGTACGAACGGATGGACACCTAAGTGGACAGAGAGGAATCACCTTCGTCGGGTGGGTGTCGGGCGGGTGGGGGGAGGGATGGGCATACACATCCGTTAGGGATGGGGTGGGTGCGCACCGACTGGGGGATGGGCGCGCTTGAAGCTCTGACCCGAGGGTGGAGGCTTGGAGAGGGCGACGTACCCGACCTTAACATTGGTGCCCCCACGATACGCTGGGACAACATGAGAGGTATCTGAATAAGAACACAGGGGGGAGGGGGGCACGGGCAACACATGTCACCTGAATACTTGTACTCCCATCATCTGCTTGAAAAGAGAGAGAAAAGAAAATGCAATAATAGAGGTAAGAGACACTTTTTAAAAATGATGAATCCGAAGAGAAAAGTAAAAGGAGGCCTGTGGAGCAGGTCTGGGTGTGACTCCGGATCCCCCAACATCAGGTGCCACCACCAAAGATTCCTACGTGTAGCCCATAGAACCCCAAAAGCAACGGGACGAGTTCTGGTCACATACTCCCTCAAAATGACATCCTGGCCTTCTTCTGGAACACCCTCCCCTCTCAGATTCTCAAGGTTTCCTCCAACGTGTCGGTTCCCACAGAGCAGACCTTGGGTCTGAGACCTGACAGTCCAGATGCCACGCGTGCTGCCGCGTGGCGGCGGTGTCGCGGCTTGGGACAAGAGGAGGCCCCACGGTGCGGGCTGGGGCGCCAGGCACCGCGGCGGGCGCTGAGGGTGGGGGTCACCCCCACCCCGGGCCGCCGCCGCGCTCCCAGAAAGGGAACAGAACAGGAGGCAAAAAAAAAAAAAAAAAAAAAAAAACCAGAAGAAGCCTAAGGCACCCGGTATTCCCAGGCGGTCTCCCATCCAAGTACTAAGGAGGCCCGACCCTGCTTAGCTTCCCAGACCAGACGAGCTCGGGGGCGTTCGGGGTGGTGTGGCCCTAGACGGCGGAGGGCGCCCCTGCCCCGCTCAAGAAGCCGAGCCTCTCTGCGCTTTCCCGCCGCCGCCGCCGCCGCCGCCGCCGCCGCCGCCGCCTCCTCCCGCCCCAGGCCCCGCGCCGGGCCGGGTCCGGTGTGCTCCGAGGGTCGGGGGTGACGGGCGGGGCGGGGCGGGGCGGGGCGGGGGGGCTGTCTCTCTATACACACACACACACTCACACTCACGCACACTCACACAAGATGCGCCTCCACGGCTGGACTCGCCAAGGTGGAGCCCTCCCAGCCCCCCTCGTCTCCTCGCCTGGCCTCATTCACGTACCCGTTGCCCACCCCCGGCGCCTCGCCGCCGCTGACTGCGCACGCGCACGCCCTTTGACCCCAGCCAGGGGCCGCCCTCCGCCACAACCACTTTCAGCTGCGGCCCCCCTCGCCCTGTGGGTGGGCTGCCGCCTATTCCCCCGGGCCAGGGCTGGGGCACAGCCAGTGTATGGGGCGTCTCTCTCTGGGGATGTGTCCCATGGGTGGGGTGGGGTGGCGTGGTTTGGGGGGCGCTGAAGAAATCAGTCCCCTCCATCTCCTACCTCTGGAAAACTCCCAAGCCCGTGGAGAACTGCCGGCACCGCTTCGTGGGGGCCGGGACCCTCCTCCGTGTCCTCCTGTGGCCCAGTCCAAGGGGCCTGGGCCTGGCCGGGGCTGCATTGGACCCCGACCCCGTGTGGACTCGCTAAAAATCGGCCATTAGATATTGGATTCCAGCTTCCTTGAGGTCATTTCACTAATGAGTGCACCGGAAAGAGTTTCCTAATCCATCTGTGAGGGTGGCAACTGAAAGAGAATTTTGAAGCTGACAGAATAGGCGAGGGAAGGCATAGGAGATTTCCACACCCAGCAAGGAAGACTTTCCCGAAATGGAAGAAAGAAACGAGCAAACAGAGACACCGGTAGCCCGCCCGGAAAAGAGTCTGCCCCTGAGAGAAAGCACCCTGACCAGGTTCACCCGTGGGTGGGTGGCGAGCTAGCGGCATTCAGAAGAGCGAGGCCCGCAGTCTGTGCGGAAGACACCTGCGCTCGGGTGTGTGTGGCGGCGCGATTCCCAAGCAGCTCTAGATGTTAAACCAAGGAGAAGCCAGGGAGTTCCCAACGCCCCAGGTGTCCTCAGCCCACGACTGGCTGCTGTGGGAATGCGAAGCCCGGCTCCTTGTCTCAGAGCGGGGTTCCCAGGAGGATCAGGCTGAAGCTGGGACTTGGCCTCAAAGTGTCCCCTCGCATGGCCACCCCCTTCCCCTTCCGGCTCCTCTACTCCTGGTGCCCCTCCATCCAGGGGCCAGACCTTAAAGAGTCACCGCAAGAGAATCCTGGTCCCAAAGGAGCCTTCTGGGGGACCGGTGCTGAGAGAGGTTGTGGGCATGGCCCGCTGGGGCTCTGCCCGACCCAGGGCTGAGAGATGCCACCTCCCAGCTCTGGGTCCCTGCAGGAAGTGTTGGCAAGCACAGGGCCGGTCCTCCAAAGGCCCAGGTGCAGGGAGCCCAGGCCAAGCAGCCTGTGGAAGAAGCCACTTGCCGTGCCACCCGGGAACAGGACTGCAGGCCCCGGCCCTTCCCACCTCCTCCTCCTCCTCCTCCTCCTCCCCCCCGCCCCGCCCCCACAGGGCACAGGGCTCAGAGACACCTCAGACTCTTGCTACCCAAAGTGCAAAGGGCATCAGTTGC
Source organism: Microcebus murinus (assembly GCF_040939455.1). NCBI lineage: Eukaryota > Metazoa > Chordata > Mammalia > Primates > Cheirogaleidae > Microcebus > Microcebus murinus. The sequence continues at coordinate 539,867 of NW_027438953.1, forward strand.
TCCTCCAACCCCCCCCCACCGCCCAGCAGACCACGTTGTCCAGCCAGCCCCCGGGCCTCCCTGGGGTGCCCAGCACAAAAGTGCAGACACCCACCGGACCCTCAGTCTCAGTTTTCGGAGGTTTTTGCCACTCTAAGGACCCGCAGGCCAGCTGGGCCTTCGGGCAGGACAGAGAGCCCCGGAATCCGACGTGGAGAGCTGCGTGTACGTCCCCATCAGGAGGCGGTCCCCACCTCCGCGGCTCTCCCCTTGCGGGTAGCGGCAGCCCAGCCGGCAGCCGCAGGGCGGGCGCTGAGGGTGGGGGTCACCCCCACCCCGGGCCGCCGCCGCGCTCCCAGAAAGGGAACAGAACAAGAGGCAAAAAAAAAAAAAAAAAAAAAAAAAACCAGAAGAAGCCTAAGGCACCCGGTATTCCCAGGCGGTCTCCCATCCAAGTACTAAGGAGGCCCGACCCTGCTTAGCTTCCCAGACCAGACGAGCTCTGGGGCGTTCGGGGTGGTGTGGCCCTAGACGGCGGAGGGCGCCCCTGCCCTGCTCAAGAAGCCGAGCCTCTCTGCGCTTTCCCGCCGCCGCCGCCGCCGCCGCCGCCGCCGCCGCCGCCGCCTCCTCCCGCCCCAGGCCCCGCGCCGGGCCGGGTCCGGTGTGCTCCGAGGGTCGGGGGTGACGGGCGGGGCGGGGCGGGGTGGGGCGGGGCGGGGGGGTGTCTCTCTATACACACACACACACTCACACTCACGCACACTCACACAAGATGCGCCTCCACGGCTGGACTCGCCAAGGTGGAGCCCTCCCAGGCCCCCTCGTCTCCTCGCCTGGCCTCCTTCACGTACCCGCTGCCCACCCCCGGCGCGTCGCCGCCGCCGCTGACTGCGCACGCGCACGCGCGGGGCGCTCGCCCTTTGACCCCAGCCAGGGGCCGCCCTCCCCCACAACCCCTTTCAGCTGCGCCCCCCCCCTCGCCCTGTGGGTGGGCTGCCGCCTATTCCCCCGGGCCAGGGCTGGGGCACAGCCAGTGTATGGGGCGTCTCTCTCTGGGGATGTGTCCCATGGGTGGGGTGGGGTGGCGTGGTTTGGGGGGCGCTGAAGAAATCAGTCCCCTCCATCTCCTACCTCTGGAAAACTCCTAAGCCCGTGGAGAACTGCCGGCACCGCTTCGTGGGGGCCGGGACCCTCCTCCGTGTCCTCCTGTGGCCCAGTCCAAGGGGCCTGGGCCTGGCCGGGGCTGCATTGGACCCCGACCACCCTGGCGTGTGGACTCGCTAAAAATCGGCCATTAGATATTGGATTCCAGCTTCCTTGAGGTCATTTCACTAATGAGTGCACCGGAAAGAGTTTCCTAATCCATCTGTGAGGGTGGCAACTGAAAGAGAATTTGAAAGCTGACAGAATAGGCGAGGGAAGGCATAGGAGATTTCCACACCCAGCAAGGAAGACTTTCCCGAAATGGAAGAAAGAAACGAGCAAACAGAGACACCGGTAGCCCGCCCGGAAAAGAGTCTGCCCCTGAGAGAAAGCACCCTGACCAGGTTCACCCGTGGGTGGGTGGCGAGCTAGCGGCATTCAGAAGAGCGAGGCCCGCAGTCTGTGCGGAAGACACCTGCGCTCGGGTGTGTGTGGCGGCGCGATTCCCAAGCAGCTCTAGATGTTAAACCAAGGAGAAGCCAGGGAGTTCCCAACGCCCCAGGTGTCCTCAGCCCACGACTGGCTGCTGTGGGAATGCGAAGCCCGGCTCCTTGTCTCAGAGCGGGGTTCCCAGGAGGATCAGGCTGAAGCTGGGACTTGGCCTCAAAGTGTCCCCTCGCATGGCCACCCCCTTCCCCTTCCGGCTCCTCTACTCCTGGTGCCCCTCCATCCAGGGGCCAGACCTTAAAGAGTCACCGCAAGAGAATCCTGGTCCCAAAGGAGCCTTCTGGGGGACCGGTGCTGAGAGAGGTTGTGGGCATGGCCCGCTGGGGCTCTGCCCGACCCAGGGCTGAGAGATGCCACCTCCCAGCTCTGGGTCCCTGCAGGAAGTGTTGGCAAGCACAGGGCCGGTCCTCCAAAGGCCCAGGTGCAGGGAGCCCAGGCCAAGCAGCCTGTGGAAGAAGCCACTTGCCGTGCCACCCCGGGAACAGGACTGCAGGCCCCGGCCCTTCCCACCTCCTCCTCCTCCTCCTCCTCCTCCCCCCCGCCCCGCCCCCACAGGGCACAGGGCTCAGAGACACCTCAGACTCTTGCTACCCAAAGTGCAAAGGGCATCAGTTGCTCCTCCAACCCCCCCCCACCGCCCAGCAGACCACGTTGTCCAGCCAGCCCCCGGGCCTCCCTGGGGTGCCCAGCACAAAAGTGCAGACACCCACCGGACCCTCAGTCTCAGTTTTCGGAGGTTTTTGCCACTCTAAGGACCCGCAGGCCAGCTGGGCCTTCGGGCAGGACAGAGAGCCCCGGAATCCGACGTGGAGAGCTGCGTGTACGTCCCCATCAGGAGGCGGTCCCCACCTCCGCGGCTCTCCCCTTGCGGGTAGCGGCAGCCCAGCCGGCAGCCGCAGGGCGGGCGCTGAGGGTGGGGGTCACCCCCACCCCGGGCCGCCGCCGCGCTCCCAGAAAGGGAACAGAACAAGAGGCAAAAAAAAAAAAAAAAAAAAAAAAAACCAGAAGAAGCCTAAGGCACCCGGTATTCCCAGGCGGTCTCCCATCCAAGTACTAAGGAGGCCCGACCCTGCTTAGCTTCCCAGACCAGACGAGCTCTGGGGAGTTCGGGGTGGTGTGGCCCTAGACGGCGGAGGGCGCCCCTGCCCCGCTCAAGAAGCCGAGCCTCTCTGCGCTTTCCCGCCGCCGCCGCCGCCGCCGCCGCCGCCGCCGCCGCCGCCTCCTCCCGCCCCAGGCCCCGCGCCGGGCCGGGTCCGGTGTGCTCCGAGGGTCGGGGGTGACGCTCGGGGCGGGGCGGGGTGGGGCGGGGCGGGGGGGTGTCTCTCTATACACACACACACACTCACACTCACGCACACTCACACAAGATGCGCCTCCACGGCTGGACTCGCCAAGGTGGAGCCCTCCCAGGCCCCCTCGTCTCCTCGCCTGGCCTCCTTCACGTACCCGCTGCCCACCCCCGGCGCGTCGCCGCCGCTGACTGCGCACGCGCACGCGCGGGGCGCTCGCCCTTTGACCCCAGCCAGGGGCCGCCCTCCCCCACAACCCCTTTCAGCTGCGCCCCCCCCCTCGCCCTGTGGGTGGGCTGCCGCCTATTCCCCCGGGCCAGGGCTGGGGCACAGCCAGTGTATGGGGCGTCTCTCTCTGGGGATGTGTCCCATGGGTGGGGTGGGGTGGCGTGGTTTGGGGGGCGCTGAAGAAATCAGTCCCCTCCATCTCCTACCTCTGGAAAACGCCCAAGCCCGTGGAGAACTGCCGGCACCGCTTCGTGGGGGCCGGGACCCTCCTCCGTGTCCTCCTGTGGCCCAGTCCAAGGGGCCTGGGCCTGGCCGGGGCTGCATTGGACCCCGACCACCCTGGCGTGTGGACTCGCTAAAAATCGGCCATTAGATATTGGATTCCAGCTTCCTTGAGGTCATTTCACTAATGAGTGCACCGGAAAGAGTTTCCTAATCCATCTGTGAGGGTGGCAACTGAAAGAGAATTTGAAAGCTGACAGAATAGGCGAGGGAAGGCATAGGAGATTTCCACACCCAGCAAGGAAGACTTTCCCGAAATGGAAGAAAGAAACGAGCAAACAGAGACACCGGTAGCCCGCCCGGAAAAGAGTCTGCCCCTGAGAGAAAGCACCCTGACCAGGTTCACCCGTGGGTGGGTGGCGAGCTAGCGGCATTCAGAAGAGCGAGGCCCGCAGTCTGTGCGGAAGACACCTGCGCTCGGGTGTGTGTGGCGGCGCGATTCCCAAGCAGCTCTAGATGTTAAACCAAGGAGAAGCCAGGGAGTTCCCAACGCCCCAGGTGTCCTCAGCCCACGACTGGCTGCTGTGGGAATGCGAAGCCCGGCTCCTTGTCTCAGAGCGGGGTTCCCAGGAGGATCAGGCTGAAGCTGGGACTTGGCCTCAAAGTGTCCCCTCGCATGGCCACCCCCTTCCCCTTCCTGCTCCTCTACTCCTGGTGCCCCTCCATCCAGGGGCCAGACCTTAAAGAGTCACCGCAAGAGAATCCTGGTCCCAAAGGAGCCTTCTGGGGGACCGGTGCTGAGAGAGGTTGTGGGCATGGCCCGCTGGGGCTCTGCCCGACCCAGGGCTGAGAGATGCCACCTCCCAGCTCTGGGTCCCTGCAGGAAGTGTTGGCAAGCACAGGGCCGGTCCTCCAAAGGCCCAGGTGCAGGGAGCCCAGGCCAAGCAGCCTGTGGAAGAAGCCACTTGCCGTGCCACCCCGGGAACAGGACTGCAGGCCCCGGCCCTTCCCACCTCCTCCTCCTCCTCCTCCTCCTCCCCCCCGCCCCGCCCCCACAGGGCACAGGGCTCAGAGACACCTCAGACTCTTGCTACCCAAAGTGCAAAGGGCATCAGTTGCTCCTCCAACCCCCCCCCCACCGCCCAGCAGACCACGTTGTCCAGCCAGCCCCCGGGCCTCCCTGGGGTGCCCAGCACAAAAGTGCAGACACCCACCGGACCCTCAGTCTCAGTTTTCGGAGGTTTTTGCCACTCTAAGGACCCGCAGGCCAGCTGGGCCTTCGGGCAGGACAGAGAGCCCCGGAATCCGACGTGGAGAGCTGCGTGTACGTCCCCATCAGGAGGCGGTCCCCACCTCCGCGGCTCTCCCCTTGCGGGTAGCGGCAGCCCAGCCGGCAGCCGCAGGGCGGGCGCTGAGGGTGGGGGTCACCCCCACCCCGGGCCGCCGCCGCGCTCCCAGAAAGGGAACAGAACAAGAGGCAAAAAAAAAAACAAAAAAAACAAAAACCAGAAGAAGCCTAAGGCACCCGGTATTCCCAGGCGGTCTCCCATCCAAGTACTAAGGAGGCGCGACCCTGCTTAGCTTCCCAGACCAGACGAGCTCTGGGGCGTTCGGGGTGGTGTGGCCCTAGACGGCGGAGGGCGCCCCTGCCCCGCTCAAGAAGCCGAGCCTCTCTGCGCTTTCCCGCCGCCGCCGCCGCCGCCGCCGCCGCCGCCGCCGCCGCCGCCTCCTCCCGCCCCAGGCCCCGCGCCGGGCCGGGTCCGGTGTGCTCCGAGGGTCGGGGGTGACGGGCGGGGCGGGGCGGGGTGGGGCGGGGCGGGGGGGTGTCTCTCTATACACACACACACACTCAAACTCACGCACACTCACACAAGATGCGCCTCCACGGCTGGACTCGCCAAGGTGGAGCCCTCCCAGGCCCCCTCGTCTCCTCGCCTGGCCTCCTTCACGTACCCGCTGCCCACCCCCGGCGCGTCGCCGCCGCCGCTGACTGCGCACGCGCACGCGCGGGGCGCTCGCCCTTTGACCCCAGCCAGGGGCCGCCCTCCCCCACAACCCCTTTCAGCTGCGCCCCCCCCCTCGCCCTGTGGGTGGGCTGCCGCCTATTCCCCCGGGCCAGGGCTGGGGCACAGCCAGTGTATGGGGCGTCTCTCTCTGGGGATGTGTCCCATGGGTGGGGTGGGGTGGCGTGGTTTGGGGGGCGCTGAAGAAATCAGTCCCCTCCATCTCCTACCTCTGGAAAACGCCCAAGCCCGTGGAGAACTGCCGGCACCGCTTCGTGGGGGCCGGGACCCTCCTCCGTGTCCTCCTGTGGCCCAGTCCAAGGGGCCTGGGCCTGCCCGGGGCTGCATTGGACCCCGACCACCCTGGCGTGTGGACTCGCTAAAAATCGGCCATTAGATATTGGATTCCAGCTTCCTTGAGGTCATTTCACTAATGAGTGCACCGGAAAGAGTTTCCTAATCCATCTGTGAGGGTGGCAACTGAAAGAGAATTTGAAAGCTGACAGAATAGGCGAGGGAAGGCATAGGAGATTTCCACACCCAGCAAGGAAGACTTTCCCGAAATGGAAGAAAGAAACGAGCAAACAGAGACACCGGTAGCCCGCCCGGAAAAGAGTTTGCCCCTGAGAGAAAGCACCCTGACCAGGTTCACCCGTGGGTGGGTGGCGAGCTAGCGGCATTCAGAAGAGCGAGGCCCGCAGTCTGTGCGGAAGACACCTGCGCTCGGGTGTGTGTGGCGGCGTGATTCACAAGCAGTTCTAGATGTTAAACCCAGGAGAAGCCAGGGAGTTCCCAACGCCCCAGGTGTCCTCAGCCCACGACTGGCTGCTGTGGGAATGCGAAGCCCGGCTCCTTGTCTCAGAGCGGGGTTCCCAGGAGGATCAGGCTGAAGCTGGGACTTGGCCTCAAAGTGTCCCCTCGCATGGCCACCCCCTTCCCCTTCCTGCTCCTCTACTCCTGGTGCCCCTCCATCCAGGGGCCAGACCTTAAAGAGTCACCGCAAGAGAATCCTGGTCCCAAAGGAGCCTTCTGGGGGACCGGTGCTGAGAGAGGTTGTGGGCATGGCCCGCTGGGGCTCTGCCCGACCCAGGGCTGAGAGATGCAACCTCCCAGCTCTGGGTCCCTGCAGGAAGTGTTGGCAAGCACAGGGCCGGTCCTCCAAAGGCCCAGGTGCAGGGAGCCCAGGCCAAGCAGCCTGTGGAAGAAGCCACTTGCCCTGCCACCCCGGGAACAGGACTGCGGGCCCCGGCCCTTCCCACCTCCTCCTCCTCCTCCTCCTCCGCCCTGCACCCCCCCCCGACATGGCACAGGGCTCAGAGACACCTCAGACTCTTGCTACCCAAAGTGCAAAGGGCATCAGTTGCTCCTCCAAACCCCCCGCCCAGCAGACCGCGTCGTCCAGCCAGCCCCCGGGCCTCCCTGGGGTGCCCAGCACAAAAGTGCAGACACCCACCGGACCCTCAATCTCAGCTTTCGGATGCTTTTGCCACTCTAAGGACCCGCAGGCCCGCTGGGCCTTCGGGCAGGACAGAGAGCCCCGGAATCCGACGTGGAGAGCTGCGTGTACGTCCCCATCAGGAGGCGGTCCCCACCTCCGCGGCTCTCCCCTTGCGGGGAGCGGCAGCCGGCAGCCGCAGGGCCTCAGGGAAGACACCAGGCTGGGCCCCCGCGGCACAGCGGGGGCACGTCCCCCCGCACGCGACTTAGGGACGGCTGCTGGAGACTGCTGCGGCCACCCTGCTGCCGGGTTTCTGGAGGGCTTCCTGGAAGCAGCGTCCACACCAAGCCCTTGGAAGGCCCAGGCGACGGAGGAGCCGGTCAGGCAGGGGCCGAGGACGGTGAGAGGCCGGGTGGGAAGGAGCATGTCAGGCCGGGGCAGAGGACGGTGACACGCCGGGCGGGGAGGAGCCGGTCAGGCGGGGGCCCAGGACAGTGACGGGCCTGGCCGGGGAGGAGTGCGTCAGGCAGGGGCAGAGGTGACGGGCTGGGTAAGGGGTAGGGTGACAGTTAGGGCACAATTCACAATCGCAAAGATGTGGAAGCGACCCGAGTGCCCATCCATCCAGGAGTGCATTAATAAAATGTGGCGCGTGGACACCACGGAGTGCCATTCGGCTGTGAGGAGCAGCGGTGAGAGGGCACCTCTCGTGTTCTCCTGGCCAGAGCTGGAACCCGTTCCAGTAAGCCGAGTATCCCAAGAATGGACACACGAGCACCACGTGCTCGCGCTCACCAGCAAACTGGTACGAACGGATGGACACCTAAGTGGACAGAGAGGAATCACCTTCGTCGGGTGGGTGTCGGGCGGGTGGGGGGAGGGATGGGCATACACATCCGTTAGGGATGGGGTGGGTGCGCACCGACTGGGGGATGGGCGCGCTTGAAGCTCTGACCCGAGGGTGGAGGCTTGGAGAGGGCGACGTACCCGACCTTAACATTGGTGCCCCCACGATACGCTGGGACAACATGAGAGGTATCTGAATAAGAACACAGGGGGGAGGGGGGCACGGGCAACACATGTCACCTGAATACTTGTACTCCCATCATCTGCTTGAAAAGAGAGAGAAAAGAAAATGCAATAATAGAGGTAAGAGACACTTTTTAAAAATAATGAATCCGAAGAGAAAAGTAAAAGGAGGCCTGTGGAGCAGGTCTGGGTGTGACTCCGGATCCCCCAACATCAGGTGCCACCACCAAAGATTCCTACGTGTAGCCCATAGAACCCCAAAAGCAACGGGACGAGTTCTGGTCACATACTCCCTCAAAATGACATCCTGGCCTTCTTCTGGAACTCCCTCCCCTCTCAGATTCTCAAGGTTTCCTCCAACGTGTCGGTTCCCACAGAGCAGACCTTGGGTCTGAGACCTGACAGTCCAGATGCCACGCGTGCTGCCGCGTGGCGGCGGTGTCGCGGCTTGGGACAAGAGGAGGCCCCACGGTGCGGGCTGGGGCGCCAGGCACCGCGGCGGGCGCTGAGGGTGGGGGTCACCCCCACCCCGGGCCGCCGCCGCGCTCCCAGAAAGGGAACAGAACAGGAGGCAAAAAAAAAAAAAAAAAAAAAAACCAGAAGAAGCCTAAGGCACCCGGTATTCCCAGGCGGTCTCCCATCCAAGTACTAAGGAGGCCCGACCCTGCTTAGCTTCCCAGACCAGACGAGCTCGGGGGCGTTCGGGGTGGTGTGGCCCTAGACGGTGGAGGGCGCCCCTGCCCCGCTCAAGAAGCCGAGCCTCTCTGCGCTTTCCCCCCGCCGCCGCCGCCGCCGCCGCCGCCGCCGCCGCCGCCGCCGCCGCCGCCGCCGCCGCCGCCTCCTCCCGCCCCAGGCCCCGCGCCGGGCCGGGTCCGGTGTGCTCCGAGGGTCGGGGGTGACGGGCGGGGCGGGGCGGGGCGGGGCGGGGCGGGGGGGCTGTCTCTCTATACACACACACACACTCACACTCACGCACACTCACACAAGATGCGCCTCCACGGCTGGACTCGCCAAGGTGGAGCCCTCCCAGCCCCCCTCGTCTCCTCGCCTGGCCTCCTTCACGTACCCGCTGCCCACCCCCGGCGCCTCGCCGCCGCTGACTGCGCACGCGCACGCCCTTTGACCCCAGCCAGGGGCCGCCCTCCGCCACAACCCCTTTCAGCTGCGGCCCCCCTCGCCCTGTGGGTGGGCTGCCGCCTATTCCCCCGGGCCAGGGCTGGGGCACAGCCAGTGTATGGGGCGTCTCTCTCTGGGGATGTGTCCCATGGGTGGGGTGGGGTGGCGTGGTTTGGGGGGCGCTGAAGAAATCAGTCCCCTCCATCTCCTACCTCTGGAAAACTCCTAAGCCCGTGGAGAACTGCCGGCACCGCTTCGTGGGGGCCGGGACCCTCCTCCGTGTCCTCCTGTGGCCCAGTCCAAGGGGCCTGGGCCTGGCCGGGGCTGCATTGGACCCCGACCCCGTGTGGACTCGCTAAAAATCGGCCATTAGATATTGGATTCCAGCTTCCTTGAGGTCATTTCACTAATGAGTGCACCGGAAAGAGTTTCCTAATCCATCTGTGAGGGTGGCAACTGAAAGAGAATTTTAAAGCTGACAGAATAGGCGAGGGAAGGCATAGGAGATTTCCACACCCAGCAAGGAAGACTTTCCCGAAATGGAAGAAAGAAACGAGCAAACAGAGACACCGGTAGCCCGCCCGGAAAAGAGTCTGCCCCTGAGAGAAAGCACCCTGACCAGGTTCACCCGTGGGTGGGTGGCGAGCTAGCGGCATTCAGAAGAGCGAGGCCCGCAGTCTGTGCGGAAGACACCTGCGCTCGGGTGTGTGTGGCGGCGCGATTCCCAAGCAGCTCTAGATGTTAAACCAAGGAGAAGCCAGGGAGTTCCCAACGCCCCAGGTGTCCTCAGCCCACGACTGGCTGCTGTGGGAATGCGAAGCCCGGCTCCTTGTCTCAGAGCGGGGTTCCCAGGAGGATCAGGCTGAAGCTGGGACTTGGCCTCAAAGTGTCCCCTCGCATGGCCACCCCCTTCCCCTTCCTGCTCCTCCACTCCTGGTGCCCCTCCATCCAGGGGCCAGACCTTAAAGAGTCACCGCAAGAGAATCCTGGTCCCAAAGGAGCCTTCTGGGGGACCGGTGCTGAGAGAGGTTGTGGGCATGGCCCGCTGGGGCTCTGCCCGACCCAGGGCTGAGAGATGCCACCTCCCAGCTCTGGGTCCCTGCAGGAAGTGTTGGCAAGCACAGGGCCGGTCCTCCAAAGGCCCAGGTGCAGGGAGCCCAGGCCAAGCAGCCTGTGGAAGAAGCCACTTGCCGTGCCACCCCGGGAACAGGACTGCAGGCCCCGGCCCTTCCCACCTCCTCCTCCTCCTCCTCCTCCTCCTCCCCCCCGCCCCGCCCCCACAGGGCACAGGGCTCAGAGACACCTCAGACTCTTGCTACCCAAAGTGCAAAGGGCATCAGTTGCTCCTCCAAACCCCCCGCCCAGCAGACCGCGTCGTCCAGCCAGCCCCCGGGCCTCCCTGGGGTGCCCAGCACAAAAGTGCAGACACCCACCGGACCCTCAATCTCAGCTTTCGGATGCTTTTGCCACTCTAAGGACCCGCAGGCCCGCTGGGCCTTCGGGCAGGACAGAGAGCCCCGGAATCCGACGTGGAGAGCTGCGTGTACGTCCCCATCAGGAGGCGGTCCCCACCTCCGCGGCTCTCCCCTTGCGGGGAGCGGCAGCCGGCAGCCGCAGGGCCTCAGGGAAGACACCAGGCTGGGCCCCCGCGGCACAGCGGGGGCACGTCCCCCCGCACGCGACTTAGGGACGGCTGCTGGAGACTGCTGCGGCCACCCTGCTGCCGGGTTTCTGGAGGGCTTCCTGGAAGCAGCGTCCACACCAAGCCCTTGGAAGGCCCAGGCGACGGAGGAGCCGGTCAGGCAGGGGCCGAGGACGGTGAGAGGCCGGGCGGGAAGGAGCATGTCAGGCCGGGGCAGAGGACGGTGACACGCCGGGCGGGGAGGAGCCGGTCAGGCGGGGGCCCAGGACAGTGACGGGCCTGGCCGGGGAGGAGTGCGTCAGGCAGGGGCAGAGGTGACGGGCTGGGTAAGGGGTAGGGTGACAGTTAGGGCACAATTCACAATCGCAAAGATGTGGAAGCGACCCGAGTGCCCCTCCATCCAGGAGTGCATTAATAAAATGTGGCGCGTGGACACCACGGAGTGCCATTCGGCTGTGAGGAGCAGCGGTGAGAGGGCACCTCTCGTGTTCTCCTGGCCAGAGCTGGAACCCGTTCCAGTAAGCCGAGTATCCCAAGAATGGACACACGAGCACCACGTGCTCGCGCTCACCAGCAAACTGGTACGAACGGATGGACACCTAAGTGGACAGAGAGGAATCACCTTCGTCGGGTTGGTGTCGGGCGGGTGGGGGGAGGGATGGGCATACACATCCGTTAGGGATGGGGTGGGTGCGCACCGACTGGGGGATGGGCGCGCTTGAAGCTCTGACCCGAGGGTGGAGGCTTGGAGAGGGCGACGTACCCGACCTTAACATTGGTGCCCCCACGATACGCTGGGACAACATGAGAGGTATCTGAATAAGAACACAGGGGGGAGGGGGGCACGGGCAACACATGTCACCTGAATACTTGTACTCCCATCATCTGCTTGAAAAGAGAGAGAAAAGAAAATGCAATAATAGAGGTAAGAGACACTTTTTAAAAATGATGAATCCGAAGAGAAAAGTAAAAGGAGGCCTGTGGAGCAGGTCTGGGTGTGACTCCGGATCCCCCAACATCAGGTGCCACCACCAAAGATTCCTACGTGTAGCCCATAGAACCCCAAAAGCAACGGGACGAGTTCTGGTCACATACTCCCTCAAAATGACATCCTGGCCTTCTTCTGGAACTCCCTCCCCTCTCAGACTCTCAAGGTTTCCTCCAGCGTGTCGGTTCCCACAGAGCAGACCTTGGGTCTGAGACCTGACAGTCCAGATGCCACGCGTGCTGCCGCGTGGCGGCGGTGTCGCGGCTTGGGACAAGAGGAGGCCCCACGGTGCGGGCTGGGGCGCCAGGCACCGCGGCGGGCGCTGAGGGTGGGGGTCACCCCCACCCCGGGCCGCCGCCGCGCTCCCAGAAAGGGAACAGGAGGCAAAAAAAAAAAAAAAAAAACCAGAAGAAGCCTAAGGCACCCGGTATTCCCAAGCGGTCTCCCATCCAAGTACTAAGGAGGCCCGACCCTGCTTAGCTTCCCAGACCAGACGAGCTCGGGGGCGTTCGGGGTGGTGTGGCCCTAGACGGCGGAGGGCGCCCCTGCCCCGCTCAAGAAGCCGAGCCTCTCTGCGCTTTCCCGCCGCCGCCGCCGCCTCCTCCCGCCCCAGGCCCCGCGCCGGGCCGGGTCCGGTGTGCTCCGAGGGTCGGGGGTGACGGGCGGGGCGGGGCGGGGTGGGGCGGGGCGCGGGGCTGTCTCTCTATACACACACACACTCACACTCACGCACACTCACACAATATGCGCCTCCACGGCTGGACTCGCCAAGGTGGAGCCCTCCCAGCCCCCCTCGTCTCCTTGCCTGGCCTCCTTCACATACCCGCTGCCCACCCCCGCGCCTCGCCGCCGCTGACTGCGCACGCGCTGGACGCTCGCCCTTTGACCCCAGCCAGGGGCCGCCCTCCCCCACAACCCCTTTCATCTGCGGCCCCCCTCGCCCTTTGGGTGGGCTGCCGCCTATTCCCCCGGGCCAGGGCTGGGGCACAGCCAGTGTATGGGGCGTCTCTCTCTGGGGATGTGTCCCATGGGTGGGGTGGGGTGGCGTGGTTTGGGGGGCGCTGAAGAAATCAGTCCCCTCCATCTCCTACCTCTGGAAAACGCCCAAGCCCGTGGAGAACTGCCGGCACCGCTTCGTGGGGGCCGGGACCCTCCTCCGTGTCCTCCTGTGGCCCAGTCCAAGGGGCCTGGGCCTGCCCGGGGCTGCATTGGACCCCGACCACCCTGGCGTGTGGACTCGCTAAAAATCGGCCATTAGATATTGGATTCCAGCTTCCTTGAGGTCATTTCACTAATGAGTGCACCGGAAAGAGTTTCCTAATCCATCTGTGAGGGTGGCAACTGAAAGAGAATTTGAAAGCTGACAGAATAGGCGAGGGAAGGCATAGGAGATTTCCACACCCAGCAAGGAAGACTTTCCCGAAATGGAAGAAAGAAACGAGCAAACAGAGACACCGGTAGCCCGCCCGGAAAAGAGTCTGCCCCTGAGAGAAAGCACCCTGACCAGGTTCACCCGTGGGTGTGTGGCGAGCTAGCGGCATTCAGAAGAGCGAGGCCCGCAGTCTGTGCGGAAGACACCTGCGCTCGGGTGTGTGTGGCGGCGCGATTCCCAAGCAGCTCTAGATGTTAAACCAAGGAGAAGCCAGGGAGTTCCCAACGCCCCAGGTGTCCTCAGCACACGACTGGCTGCTGTGGGAATGCGAAGCCCGGCTCCTTGTCTCAGAGCGGGGTTCCCAGGAGGATCAGGCTGAAGCTGGGACTTGGCCTCAAAGTGTCCCTTCGCATGGCCACCCCCTTCCCCTTCCTGCTCCTCCACTCCTGGTGCCCCTCCATCCAGGGGCCAGACCTTAAAGAGTCACCGCAAGAGAATCCTGGTCCCAAAGGAGCCTTCTGGGGGACCGGTGCTGAGAGAGGTTGTGGGCATGGCCCGCTGGGGCTCTGCCCGACCCAGGGCTGAGAGATGCCACCTCCCAGCTCTGGGTCCCTGCAGGAAGTGTTGGCAAGCACAGGGCCGGTCCTCCAAAGGCCCAGGTGCAGGGAGCCCAGGCCAAGCAGCCTGTGGAAGAAGCCACTTGCCGTGCCACCCCGGGAACAGGACTGCAGGCCCCGGCCCTTCCCACCTCCTCCTCCTCCTCCTCCTCCTCCCCCCCGCCCCGCCCCCACAGGGCACAGGGCTCAGAGACACCTCAGACTCTTGCTACCCAAAGTGCAAAGGGCATCAGTTGCTCCTCCAAACCCCCGCCCAGCAGACCGCGTCGTCCAGCCAGCCCCCGGGCCTCCCTGGGGTGCCCAGCACAAAAGTGCAGACACCCACCGGACCCTCAATCTCAGCTTTCGGATGCTTTTGCCACTCTAAGGACCCGCAGGCCCGCTGGGCCTTCGGGCAGGACAGAGAGCCCCGGAATCCGACGTGGAGAGCTGCGTGTACGTCCCCATCAGGAGGCGGTCCCCACCTCCGCGGCTCTCCCCTTGCGGGGAGCGGCAGCCGGCAGCCGCAGGGCCTCAGGGAAGACACCAGGCTGGGCCCCCGCGGCACAGCGGGGGCACGTCCCCCCGCACGCGACTTAGGGACGGCTGCTGGAGACTGCTGCGGCCACCCTGCTGCCGGGTTTCTGGAGGGCTTCCTGGAAGCAGCGTCCACACCAAGCCCTTGGAAGGCCCAGGCGACGGAGGAGCCGGTCAGGCAGGGGCCGAGGACGGTGAGAGGCCGGGCGGGAAGGAGCATGTCAGGCCGGGGCAGAGGACGGTGACACGCCGGGCGGGGAGGAGCCGGTCAGGCGGGGGCCCAGGACAGTGACGGGCCTGGCCGGGGAGGAGTGCGTCAGGCAGGGGCAGAGGTGACGGGCTGGGTAAGGGGTAGGGTGACAGTTAGGGCACAATTCACAATCCCAAAGATGTGGAAGCGACCCGAGTGCCCATCCATCCAGGAGTGCATTAATAAAATGTGGCGCGTGGACACCACGGAGTGCCATTCGGCTGTGAGGAGCAGCGGTGAGAGGGCACCTCTCGTGTTCTCCTGGCCAGAGCTGGAACCCGTTCCAGTAAGCCGAGTATCCCAAGAATGGACACACGAGCACCACGTGCTCGCGCTCACCAGCAAACTGGTACGAACGGATGGACACCTAAGTGGACACAGAGGAATCACCTTCGTCGGGTGGGTGTCGGGCGGGTGGGGGGAGGGATGGGCATACACATCCGTTAGGGATGGGGTGGGTGCGCACCGACTGGGGGATGGGCGCGCTTGAAGCTCTGACCCGAGGGTGGAGGCTTGGAGAGGGCGACGTACCCGACCTTAACATTGGTGCCCCCACGATACGCTGGGACAACATGAGAGGTATCTGAATAAGAACACAGGGGGGAGGGGGGCACGGGCAACACATGTCACCTGAATACTTGTACTCCCATCATCTGCTTGAAAAGAGAGAGAAAAGAAAATGCAATAATAGAGGTAAGAGACACTTTTTAAAAATAATGAATCCGAAGAGAAAAGTAAAAGGAGGCCTGTGGAGCAGGTCTGGGTGTGACTCCGGATCCCCCAACATCAGGTGCCACCACCAAAGATTCCTACGTGTAGCCCATAGAACCCCAAAAGCAACGGGACGAGTTCTGGTCACATACTCCCTCAAAATGACATCCTGGCCTTCTTCTGGAACTCCCTCCCCTCTCAGATTCTCAAGGTTTCCTCCAACGTGTCGGTTCCCACAGAGCAGACCTTGGGTCTGAGACCTGACAGTCCAGATGCCACGCGTGCTGCCGCGTGGCGGCGGTGTCGCGGCTTGGGACAAGAGGAGGCCCCACGGTGCGGGCTGGGGCGCCAGGCACCGCGGCGGGCGCTGAGGGTGGGGGTCACCCCCACCCCGGGCCGCCGCCGCGCTCCCAGAAAGGGAACAGAACAGGAGGCAAAAAAAAAAAAAAAAAAAAAACCAGAAGAAGCCTAAGGCACCCGGTATTCCCAGGCGGTCTCCCATCCAAGTACTAAGGAGGCCCGACCCTGCTTAGCTTCCCAGACCAGACGAGCTCGGGGGCGTTCGGGGTGGTGTGGCCCTAGACGGTGGAGGGCGCCCCTGCCCCGCTCAAGAAGCCGAGCCTCTCTGCGCTTTCCCCCCGCCGCCGCCGCCGCCGCCGCCGCCGCCGCCGCCGCCGCCGCCGCCTCCTCCCGCCCCAGGCCCCGCGCCGGGCCGGGTCCGGTGTGCTCCGAGGGTCGGGGGTGACGGGCGGGGCGGGGCGGGGCGGGGCGGGGCGGGGGGGCTGTCTCTCTATACACACACACACACTCACACTCACGCACACTCACACAAGATGCGCCTCCACGGCTGGACTCGCCAAGGTGGAGCCCTCCCAGCCCCCCTCGTCTCCTCGCCTGGCCTCCTTCACGTACCCGCTGCCCACCCCCGGCGCCTCGCAGCCGCTGACTGCGCACGCGCACGCCCTTTGACCCCAGCCAGGGGCCGCCCTCCGCCACAACCCCTTTCAGCTGCGGCCCCCCTCGCCCTGTGGGTGGGCTGCCGCCTATTCCCCCGGGCCAGGGCTGGGGCACAGCCAGTGTATGGGGCGTCTCTCTCTGGGGATGTGTCCCATGGGTGGGGTGGGGTGGCGTGGTTTGGGGGGCGCTGAAGAAATCAGTCCCCTCCATCTCCTACCTCTGGAAAACTCCTAAGCCCGTGGAGAACTGCCGGCACCGCTTCGTGGGGGCCGGGACCCTCCTCCGTGTCCTCCTGTGGCCCAGTCCAAGGGGCCTGGGCCTGGCCGGGGCTGCATTGGACCCCGACCCCGTGTGGACTCGCTAAAAATCGGCCATTAGATATTGGATTCCAGCTTCCTTGAGGTCATTTCACTAATGAGTGCACCGGAAAGAGTTTCCTAATCCATCTGTGAGGGTGGCAACTGAAAGAGAATTTGAAAGCTGACAGAATAGGCGAGGGAAGGCATAGGAGATTTCCACACCCAGCAAGGAAGACTTTCCCGAAATGGAAGAAAGAAACGAGCAAACAGAGACACCGGTAGCCCGCCCGGAAAAGAGTCTGCCCCTGAGAGAAAGCACCCTGACCAGGTTCACCCGTGGGTGGGTGGCGAGCTAGCGGCATTCAGAAGAGCGAGGCCCGCAGTCTGTGCGGAAGACACCTGCGCTCGGGTGTGTGTGGCGGCGCGATTCCCAAGCAGCTCTAGATGTTAAACCAAGGAGAAGCCAGGGAGTTCCCAACGCCCCAGGTGTCCTCAGCCCACGACTGGCTGCTGTGGGAATGCGAAGCCCGGCTCCTTGTCTCAGAGCGGGGTTCCCAGGAGGATCAGGCTGAAGCTGGGACTTGGCCTCAAAGTGTCCCCTCGCATGGCCACCCCCTTCCCCTTCCTGCTCCTCCACTCCTGGTGCCCCTCCATCCAGGGGCCAGACCTTAAAGAGTCACCGCAAGAGAATCCTGGTCCCAAAGGAGCCTTCTGGGGGACCGGTGCTGAGAGAGGTTGTGGGCATGGCCCGCTGGGGCTCTGCCCGACCCAGGGCTGAGAGATGCCACCTCCCAGCTCTGGGTCCCTGCAGGAAGTGTTGGCAAGCACAGGGCCGGTCCTCCAAAGGCCCAGGTGCAGGGAGCCCAGGCCAAGCAGCCTGTGGAAGAAGCCACTTGCCGTGCCACCCCGGGAACAGGACTGCAGGCCCCGGCCCTTCCCACCTCCTCCTCCTCCTCCTCCTCCTCCTCCCCCCCGCCCCGCCCCCACAGGGCACAGGGCTCAGAGACACCTCAGACTCTTGCTACCCAAAGTGCAAAGGGCATCAGTTGCTCCTCCAAACCCCCCGCCCAGCAGACCGCGTCGTCCAGCCAGCCCCCGGGCCTCCCTGGGGTGCCCAGCACAAAAGTGCAGACACCCACCGGACCCTCAATCTCAGCTTTCGGATGCTTTTGCCACTCTAAGGACCCGCAGGCCCGCTGGGCCTTCGGGCAGGACAGAGAGCCCCGGAATCCGACGTGGAGAGCTGCGTGTACGTCCCCATCAGGAGGCGGTCCCCACCTCCGCGGCTCTCCCCTTGCGGGGAGCGGCAGCCGGCAGCCGCAGGGCCTCAGGGAAGACACCAGGCTGGGCCCCCGCGGCACAGCGGGGGCACGTCCCCCCGCACACGACTTAGGGACGGCTGCTGGAGACTGCTGCGGCCACCCTGCTGCCGGGTTTCTGGAGGGCTTCCTGGAAGCAGCGTCCACACCAAGCCCTTGGAAGGCCCAGGCGACGGAGGAGCCGGTCAGGCAGGGGCCGAGGACGGTGAGAGGCCGGGCGGGAAGGAGCATGTCAGGCCGGGGCAGAGGACGGTGACACGCCGGGCGGGGAGGAGCCGGTCAGGCGGGGGCCCAGGACAGTGACGGGCCTGGCCGGGGAGGAGTGCGTCAGGCAGGGGCAGAGGTGACGGGCTGGGTAAGGGGTAGGGTGACAGTTAGGGCACAATTCACAATCGCAAAGATGTGGAAGCGACCCGAGTGCCCCTCCATCCAGGAGTGCATTAATAAAATGTGGCGCGTGGACACCACGGAGTGCCATTCGGCTGTGAGGAGCAGCGGTGAGAGGGCACCTCTCGTGTTCTCCTGGCCAGAGCTGGAACCCGTTCCAGTAAGCCGAGTATCCCAAGAATGGACACACGAGCACCACGTGCTCGCGCTCACCAGCAAACTGGTACGAACGGATGGACACCTAAGTGGACAGAGAGGAATCACCTTCGTCGGGTTGGTGTCGGGCGGGTGGGGGGAGGGATGGGCATACACATCCGTTAGGGATGGGGTGGGTGCGCACTGACTGGGGGATGGGCGCGCTTGAAGCTCTGACCCGAGGGTGGAGGCTTGGAGAGGGCGACGTACCCGACCTTAACATTGGTGCCCCCACGATACGCTGGGACAACATGAGAGGTATCTGAATAAGAACACAGGGGGGAGGGGGGCACGGGCAACACATGTCACCTGAATACTTGTACTCCCATCATCTGCTTGAAAAGAGAGAGAAAAGAAAATGCAATAATAGAGGTAAGAGACACTTTTTAAAAATGATGAATCCGAAGAGAAAAGTAAAAGGAGGCCTGTGGAGCAGGTCTGGGTGTGACTCCGGATCCCCCAACATCAGGTGCCACCACCAAAGATTCCTACATGTAGCCCATAGAACCCCAAAAGCAACGGGACGAGTTCTGGTCACATACTCCCTCAAAATGACATCCTGGCCTTCTTCTGGAACTCCCTCCCCTCTCAGACTCTCAAGGTTTCCTCCAGCGTGTCGGTTCCCACAGAGCAGACCTTGGGTCTGAGACCTGACAGTCCAGATGCCACGCGTGCTGCCGCGTGGCGGCGGTGTCGCGGCTTGGGACAAGAGGAGGCCCCACGGTGCGGGCTGGGGCGCCAGGCACCGCGGCGGGCGCTGAGGGTGGGGGTCACCCCCACCCCGGGCCGCCGCCGCGCTCCCAGAAAGGGAACAGGAGGCAAAAAAAAAAAAAAAAAAACCAGAAGAAGCCTAAGGCACCCGGTATTCCCAAGCGGTCTCCCATCCAAGTACTAAGGAGGCCCGACCCTGCTTAGCTTCCCAGACCAGACGAGCTCGGGGGCGTTCGGGGTGGTGTGGCCCTAGACGGCGGAGGGCGCCCCTGCCCCGCTCAAGAAGCCGAGCCTCTCTGCGCTTTCCCGCCGCCGCCGCCGCCTCCTCCCGCCCCAGGCCCCGCGCCGGGCCGGGTCCGGTGTGCTCCGAGGGTCGGGGGTGACGGGCGGGGCGGGGCGGGGTGGGGCGGGGCGCGGGGCTGTCTCTCTATACACACACACACTCACACTCACGCACACTCACACAATATGCGCCTCCACGGCTGGACTCGCCAAGGTGGAGCCCTCCCAGCCCCCCTCGTCTCCTTGCCTGGCCTCCTTCACATACCCGCTGCCCACCCCCGCGCCTCGCCGCCGCTGACTGCGCACGCGCTGGACGCTCGCCCTTTGACCCCAGCCAGGGGCCGCCCTCCCCCACAACCCCTTTCATCTGCGGCCCCCCTCGCCCTTTGGGTGGGCTGCCGCCTATTCCCCCGGGCCAGGGCTGGGGCACAGCCAGTGTATGGGGCGTCTCTCTCTGGGGATGTGTCCCATGGGTGGGGTGGGGTGGCGTGGTTTGGGGGGCGCTGAAGAAATCAGTCCCCTCCATCTCCTACCTCTGGAAAACGCCCAAGCCCGTGGAGAACTGCCGGCACCGCTTCGTGGGGGCCGGGACCCTCCTCCGTGTCCTCCTGTGGCCCAGTCCAAGGGGCCTGGGCCTGCCCGGGGCTGCATTGGACCCCGACCACCCTGGCGTGTGGACTCGCTAAAAATCGGCCATTAGATATTGGATTCCAGCTTCCTTGAGGTCATTTCACTAATGAGTGCACCGGAAAGAGTTTCCTAATCCATCTGTGAGGGTGGCAACTGAAAGAGAATTTGAAAGCTGACAGAATAGGCGAGGGAAGGCATAGGAGATTTCCACACCCAGCAAGGAAGACTTTCCCGAAATGGAAGAAAGAAACGAGCAAACAGAGACACCGGTAGCCCGCCCGGAAAAGAGTCTGCCCCTGAGAGAAAGCACCCTGACCAGGTTCACCCGTGGGTGTGTGGCGAGCTAGCGGCATTCAGAAGAGCGAGGCCCGCAGTCTGTGCGGAAGACACCTGCGCTCGGGTGTGTGTGGCGGCGCGATTCCCAAGCAGCTCTAGATGTTAAACCAAGGAGAAGCCAGGGAGTTCCCAACGCCCCAGGTGTCCTCAGCACACGACTGGCTGCTGTGGGAATGCGAAGCCCGGCTCCTTGTCTCAGAGCGGGGTTCCCAGGAGGATCAGGCTGAAGCTGGGACTTGGCCTCAAAGTGTCCCTTCGCATGGCCACCCCCTTCCCCTTCCTGCTCCTCCACTCCTGGTGCCCCTCCATCCAGGGGCCAGACCTTAAAGAGTCACCGCAAGAGAATCCTGGTCCCAAAGGAGCCTTCTGGGGGACCGGTGCTGAGAGAGGTTGTGGGCATGGCCCGCTGGGGCTCTGCCCGACCCAGGGCTGAGAGATGCCACCTCCCAGCTCTGGGTCCCTGCAGGAAGTGTTGGCAAGCACAGGGCCGGTCCTCCAAAGGCCCAGGTGCAGGGAGCCCAGGCCAAGCAGCCTGTGGAAGAAGCCACTTGCCGTGCCACCCCGGGAACAGGACTGCAGGCCCCGGCCCTTCCCACCTCCTCCTCCTCCTCCTCCTCCTCCCCCCCGCCCCGCCCCCACAGGGCACAGGGCTCAGAGACACCTC
The DNA here is from genome assembly GCF_040939455.1 of Microcebus murinus. NCBI lineage: Eukaryota > Metazoa > Chordata > Mammalia > Primates > Cheirogaleidae > Microcebus > Microcebus murinus. The sequence continues at coordinate 560,697 of NW_027438953.1, forward strand.
AGACTCTTGCTACCCAAAGTGCAAAGGGCATCAGTTGCTCCTCCAAACCCCCGCCCAGCAGACCGCGTCGTCCAGCCAGCCCCCGGGCCTCCCTGGGGTGCCCAGCACAAAAGTGCAGACACCCACCGGACCCTCAATCTCAGCTTTCGGATGCTTTTGCCACTCTAAGGACCCGCAGGCCCGCTGGGCCTTCGGGCAGGACAGAGAGCCCCGGAATCCGACGTGGAGAGCTGCGTGTACGTCCCCATCAGGAGGCGGTCCCCACCTCCGCGGCTCTCCCCTTGCGGGGAGCGGCAGCCGGCAGCCGCAGGGCCTCAGGGAAGACACCAGGCTGGGCCCCCGCGGCACAGCGGGGGCACGTCCCCCCGCACGCGACTTAGGGACGGCTGCTGGAGACTGCTGCGGCCACCCTGCTGCCGGGTTTCTGGAGGGCTTCCTGGAAGCAGCGTCCACACCAAGCCCTTGGAAGGCCCAGGCGACGGAGGAGCCGGTCAGGCAGGGGCCGAGGACGGTGAGAGGCCGGGCGGGAAGGAGCATGTCAGGCCGGGGCAGAGGACGGTGACACGCCGGGCGGGGAGGAGCCGGTCAGGCGGGGGCCCAGGACAGTGACGGGCCTGGCCGGGGAGGAGTGCGTCAGGCAGGGGCAGAGGTGACGGGCTGGGTAAGGGGTAGGGTGACAGTTAGGGCACAATTCACAATCCCAAAGATGTGGAAGCGACCCGAGTGCCCATCCATCCAGGAGTGCATTAATAAAATGTGGCGCGTGGACACCACGGAGTGCCATTCGGCTGTGAGGAGCAGCGGTGAGAGGGCACCTCTCGTGTTCTCCTGGCCAGAGCTGGAACCCGTTCCAGTAAGCCGAGTATCCCAAGAATGGACACACGAGCACCACGTGCTCGCGCTCACCAGCAAACTGGTACGAACGGATGGACACCTAAGTGGACAGAGAGGAATCACCTTCGTCGGGTGGGTGTCGGGCGGGTGGGGGGAGGGATGGGCATACACATCCGTTAGGGATGGGGTGGGTGCGCACCGACTGGGGGATGGGCGCGCTTGAAGCTCTGACCCGAGGGTGGAGGCTTGGAGAGGGCGACGTACCCGACCTTAACATTGGTGCCCCCACGATACGCTGGGACAACATGAGAGGTATCTGAATAAGAACACAGGGGGGAGGGGGGCACGGGCAACACATGTCACCTGAATACTTGTACTCCCATCATCTGCTTGAAAAGAGAGAGAAAAGAAAATGCAATAATAGAGGTAAGAGACACTTTTTAAAAATGATGAATCCGAAGAGAAAAGTAAAAGGAGGCCTGTGGAGCAGGTCTGGGTGTGACTCCGGATCCCCCAACATCAGGTGCCACCACCAAAGATTCCTACGTGTAGCCCATAGAACCCCAAAAGCAACGGGACGAGTTCTGGTCACATACTCCCTCAAAATGACATCCTGGCCTTCTTCTGGAACTCCCTCCCCTCTCAGACTCTCAAGGTTTCCTCCAGCGTGTCGGTTCCCACAGAGCAGACCTTGGGTCTGAGACCTGACAGTCCAGATGCCACGCGTGCTGCCGCGTGGCGGCGGTGTCGCGGCTTGGGACAAGAGGAGGCCCCACGGTGCGGGCTGGGGCGCCAGGCACCGCGGCGGGCGCTGAGGGTGGGGGTCACCGCCACCCCGGGCCGCCGCCGCGCTCCCAGAAAGGGAACAGAACAAGAGGCAAAAAAAAAAAAAAAAAAAAAAAAAAAAAAACCAGAAGAAGCCTAAGGCACCCGGTATTCCCAGGCGGTCTCCCATCCAAGTACTAAGGAGGCCCGACCCTGCTTAGCTTCCCAGACCAGACGAGCTCGGGGGCGTTCGGGGTGGTGTGGCCCTAGACGGCGGAGGGCGCCCCTGCCCCGCTCAAGAAGCCGAGCCTCTCTGCGCTTTCCCGCCGCCGCCCCCGCCGCAGCCTCCGCCGCCGCCGCCGCCTCCTCCCGCCCCAGGCCCCGCGCCGGGCCGGGTCCGGTGTGCTCCGAGGGTCGGGGGTGACGGGCGGGGCGGGGCGGGGTGGGGCGGGGCGCGGGGCTGTCTCTCTATACACACACACACTCACACTCACGCACACTCACACAATATGCGCCTCCACGGCTGGACTCGCCAAGGTGGAGCCCTCCCAGCCCCCCTCGTCTCCTTGCCTGGCCTCCTTCACGTACCCGCTGCCCACCCCAGGCGCCTGGCCGCAGCTGACTGCGCACGAGCGGGACGCTCGCCCTTTGACCCCAGCCAGGGGCCGCCCTCCCCCACAACCCCTTTCAGCTGCGGCCCCCCTCGCCCTGTGGGTGGGCTGCCGCCTATTCCCCCGGGCCAGGGCTGGGGCACAGCCAGTGTATGGGGCGTCTCTCTCTGGGGATGTGTCCCATGGGTGGGGTGGGGTGGCGTGGTTTGGGGGGCGCTGAAGAAATCAGTCCCCTCCATCTCCTACCTCTGGAAAACGCCCAAGCCCGTGGAGAACTGCCGGCACCGCTTCGTGGGGGCCGGGACCCTCCTCCGTGTCCTCCTGTGGCCCAGTCCAAGGGGCCTGGGCCTGGCCGGGGCTGCATTGGACCCCGACCACCCTGGCGTGTGGACTCGCTAAAAATCGGCCATTAGATATTGGATTCCAGCTTCCTTGAGGTCATTTCACTAATGAGTGCACCGGAAAGAGTTTCCTAATCCATCTGTGAGGGTGGCAACTGAAAGAGAATTTGAAAGCTGACAGAATAGGCGAGGGAAGGCATAGGAGATTTCCACACCCAGCAAGGAAGACTTTCCCGAAATGGAAGAAAGAAACGAGCAAACAGAGACACCGGTAGCCCGCCCGGAAAAGAGTCTGCCCCTGAGAGAAAGCACCCTGACCAGGTTCACCCGTGGGTGGGTGGCGAGCTAGCGGCATTCAGAAGAGCGAGGCCCGCAGTCTGTGCGGAAGACACCTGCGCTCGGGTGTGTGTGGCGGCGTGATTCACAAGCAGTTCTAGATGTTAAACCCAGGAGAAGCCAGGGAGTTCCCAACGCCCCAGGTGTCCTCAGCACACGACTGGCTGCTGTGGGAATGCGAAGCCCGGCTCCTTGTCTCAGAGCGGGGTTCCCAGGAGGATCAGGCTGAAGCTGGGACTTGGCCTCAAAGTGTCCCCTCGCATGGCCACCCCCTTCCCCTTCCTGCTCCTCTACTCCTGGTGCCCCTCCATCCAGGGGCCAGACCTTAAAGAGTCACCGCAAGAGAATCCTGGTCCCAAAGGAGCCTTCTGGGGGACCGGTGCTGAGAGAGGTTGTGGGCATGGCCCGCTGGGGCTCTGCCCGACCCAGGGCTGAGAGATGCAACCTCCCAGCTCTGGGTCCCTGCAGGAAGTGTTGGCAAGCACAGGGCCGGTCCTCCAAAGGCCCAGGTGCAGGGAGCCCAGGCCAAGCAGCCTGTGGAAGAAGCCACTTGCCCTGCCACCCCGGGAACAGGACTGCGGGCCCCGGCCCTTCCCACCTCCTCCTCCTCCTCCTCCTCCGCCCTGCACCCCCCCCCGACATGGCACAGGGCTCAGAGACACCTCAGACTCTTGCTACCCAAAGTGCAAAGGGCATCAGTTGCTCCTCCAAACCCCCCGCCCAGCAGACCGCGTCGTCCAGCCAGCCCCCGGGCCTCCCTGGGGTGCCCAGCACAAAAGTGCAGACACCCACCGGACCCTCAATCTCAGCTTTCGGATGCTTTTGCCACTCTAAGGACCCGCAGGCCCGCTGGGCCTTCGGGCAGGACAGAGAGCCCCGGAATCCGACGTGGAGAGCTGCGTGTACGTCCCCATCAGGAGGCGGTCCCCACCTCCGCGGCTCTCCCCTTGCGGGGAGCGGCAGCCGGCAGCCGCAGGGCCTCAGGGAAGACACCAGGCTGGGCCCCCGCGGCACAGCGGGGGCACGTCCCCCCGCACGCGACTTAGGGACGGCTGCTGGAGACTGCTGCGGCCACCCTGCTGCCGGGTTTCTGGAGGGCTTCCTGGAAGCAGCGTCCACACCAAGCCCTTGGAAGGCCCAGGCGACGGAGGAGCCGGTCAGGCAGGGGCCGAGGACGGTGAGAGGCCGGGCGGGAAGGAGCATGTCAGGCCGGGGCAGAGGACGGTGACACGCCGGGCGGGGAGGAGCCGGTCAGGCGGGGGCCCAGGACAGTGACGGGCCTGGCCGGGGAGGAGTGCGTCAGGCAGGGGCAGAGGTGACGGGCTGGGTAAGGGGTAGGGTGACAGTTAGGGCACAATTCACAATCCCAAAGATGTGGAAGCGACCCGAGTGCCCATCCATCCAGGAGTGCATTAATAAAATGTGGCGCGTGGACACCACGGAGTGCCATTCGGCTGTGAGGAGCAGCGGTGAGAGGGCGCCTCTCGTGTTCTCCTGGCCAGAGCTGGAACCCGTTCCAGTAAGCCGAGTATCCCAAGAATGGACACACGAGCACCACGTGCTCGCGCTCACCAGCAAACTGGTACGAACGGATGGACACCTAAGTGGACAGAGAGGAATCACCTTCGTCGGGTGGGTGTCGGGCGGGTGGGGGGAGGGATGGGCATACACATCCGTTAGGGATGGGGTGGGTGCGCACCGACTGGGGGATGGGCGCGCTTGAAGCTCTGACCCGAGGGTGGAGGCTTGGAGAGGGCGACGTACCCGACCTTAACATTGGTGCCCCCACGATACGCTGGGACAACATGAGAGGTATCTGAATAAGAACACAGGGGGGAGGGGGGCACGGGCAACACATGTCACCTGAATACTTGTACTCCCATCATCTGCTTGAAAAGAGAGAGAAAAGAAAATGCAATAATAGAGGTAAGAGACACTTTTTAAAAATGATGAATCCGAAGAGAAAAGTAAAAGGAGGCCTGTGGAGCAGGTCTGGGTGTGACTCCGGATCCCCCAACATCAGGTGCCACCACCAAAGATTCCTACGTGTAGCCCATAGAACCCCAAAAGCAACGGGACGAGTTCTGGTCACATACTCCCTCAAAATGACATCCTGGCCTTCTTCTGGAACTCCCTCCCCTCTCAGATTCTCAAGGTTTCCTCCAACGTGTCGGTTCCCACAGAGCAGACCTTGGGTCTGAGACCTGACAGTCCAGATGCCACGCGTGCTGCCGCGTGGCGGCGGTGTCGCGGCTTGGGACAAGAGGAGGCCCCACGGTGCGGGCTGGGGCGCCAGGCACCGCGGCGGGCGCTGAGGGTGGGGGTCACCCCCACCCCGGGCCGCCGCCGCGCTCCCAGAAAGGGAACAGAACAGGAGGCAAAAAAAAAAAAAAAAAAAAAAACCAGAAGAAGCCTAAGGCACCCGGTATTCCCAGGCGGTCTCCCATCCAAGTACTAAGGAGGCCCGACCCTGCTTAGCTTCCCAGACCAGACGAGCTCTGGGGCGTTCGGGGTGGTGTGGCCCTAGACGGCGGAGGGCGCCCCTGCCCCGCTCAAGAAGCCGAGCCTCTCTGCGCTTTCCCGCCGCCGCCGCCGCCGCCGCCGCCGCCGCCGCCGCCTCCTCCCGCCCCAGGCCCCGCGCCGGGCCGGGTCCGGTGTGCTCCGAGGGTCGGGGGTGACGGGCGGGGCGGGGCGGGGTGGGGCGGGGCGGGGGGGTGTCTCTCTATACACACACACACACTCACACTCACGCACACTCACACAAGATGCGCCTCCACGGCTAGACTCGCCAAGGTGGAGCCCTCCCAGGCCCCCTCGTCTCCTCGCCTGGCCTCCTTCACGTACCCGCTGCCCACCCCCGGCGCGTCGCCGCCGCCGCTGACTGCGCACGCGCACGCGCGGGGCGCTCGCCCTTTGACCCCAGCCAGGGGCCGCCCTCCCCCACAACCCCTTTCAGCTGCGCCCCCCCCCTGGCCCTGTGGGTGGGCTGCCGCCTATTCCCCCGGGCCAGGGCTGGGGCACAGCCAGTGTATGGGGCGTCTCTCTCTGGGGATGTGTCCCATGGGTGGGGTGGGGTGGCGTGGTTTGGGGGGCGCTGAAGAAATCAGTCCCCTCCATCTCCTACCTCTGGAAAACGCCCAAGCCCGTGGAGAACTGCCGGCACCGCTTCGTGGGGGCCGGGACCCTCCTCCGTGTCCTCCTGTGGCCCAGTCCAAGGGGCCTGGGCCTGGCCGGGGCTGCATTGGACCCCGACCACCCTGGCGTGTGGACTCGCTAAAAATCGGCCATTAGATATTGGATTCCAGCTTCCTTGAGGTCATTTCACTAATGAGTGCACCGGAAAGAGTTTCCTAATCCATCTGTGAGGGTGGCAACTGAAAGAGAATTTGAAAGCTGACAGAATAGGCGAGGGAAGGCATAGGAGATTTCCACACCCAGCAAGGAAGACTTTCCCGAAATGGAAGAAAGAAACGAGCAAACAGAGACACCGGTAGCCCGCCCGGAAAAGAGTCTGCCCCTGAGAGAAAGCACCCTGACCAGGTTCACCCGTGGGTGGGTGGCGAGCTAGCGGCATTCAGAAGAGCGAGGCCCGCAGTCTGTGCGGAAGACACCTGCGCTCGGGTGTGTGTGGTGGCACGATTCCCAAGCAGCTCTAGATGTTAAACCAAGGAGAAGCCAGGGAGTTCCCAACGCCCCAGGTGTCCTCAGCCCACGACTGGCTGCTGTGGGAATGCGAAGCCCGGCTCCTTGTCTCAGAGCGGGGTTCCCAGGAGGATCAGGCTGAAGCTGGGACTTGGCCTCAAAGTGTCCCCTCGCATGGCCACCCCCTTCCCCTTCCTGCTCCTCTACTCCTGGTGCCCCTCCATCCAGGGGCCAGACCTTAAAGAGTCACCGCAAGAGAATCCTGGTCCCAAAGGAGCCTTCTGGGGGACCGGTGCTGAGAGAGGTTGTGGGCATGGCCCGCTGGGGCTCTGCCCGACCCAGGGCTGAGAGATGCCACCTCCCAGCTCTGGGTCCCTGCAGGAAGTGTTGGCAAGCACAGGGCCGGTCCTCCAAAGGCCCAGGTGCAGGGAGCCCAGGCCAAGCAGCCTGTGGAAGAAGCCACTTGCCGTGCCACCCCGGGAACAGGACTGCAGGCCCCGGCCCTTCCCACCTCCTCCTCCTCCTCCTCCTCCTCCCCCCCGCCCCGCCCCCACAGGGCACAGGGCTCAGAGACACCTCAGACTCTTGCTACCCAAAGTGCAAAGGGCATCAGTTGCTCCTCCAACCCCCCCCCCACCGCCCAGCAGACCACGTTGTCCAGCCAGCCCCCGGGCCTCCCTGGGGTGCCCAGCACAAAAGTGCAGACACCCACCGGACCCTGAGTCTCAGTTTTCGGAGGTTTTTGCCACTCTAAGGACCCGCAGGCCAGCTGGGCCTTCGGGCAGGACAGAGAGCCCCGGAATCCGACGTGGAGAGCTGCGTGTACGTCCCCATCAGGAGGCGGTCCCCACCTCCGCGGCTCTCCCCTTGCGGGTAGCGGCAGCCCAGCCGGCAGCCGCAGGGCGGGCGCTGAGGGTGGGGGTCACCCCCACCCCGGGCCGCCGCCGCGCTCCCAGAAAGGGAACAGAACAAGAGGCAAAAAAAAAAAAAAAAAAAAAAAAAAAACCAGAAGAAGCCTAAGGCACCCGGTATTCCCAGGCGGTCTCCCATCCAAGTACTAAGGAGGCGCGACCCTGCTTAGCTTCCCAGACCAGACGAGCTCTGGGGCGTTCGGGGTGGTGTGGCCCTAGACGGCGGAGGGCGCCCCTGCCCCGCTCAAGAAGCCGAGCCTCTCTGCGCTTTCCCGCCGCCGCCGCCGCCGCCGCCGCCGCCGCCGCCGTCGCCGCCGCCGCCGCCGCCGCTGCCGCCTCCTCCCGCCCCAGGCCCCGCGCCGGGCCGGGTCCGGTGTGCTCCGAGGGTCGGGGGTGACGGGCGGGGCGGGTCGGGTGGGGCGGGGCGGGGGGGTGTCTCTCTATACACACACACACACTCACACTCACGCACACTCACACAAGATGCGCCTCCACGGCTGGACTCGCCAAGGTGGAGCCCTCCCAGGCCCCCTCGTCTCCTCGCCTGGCCTCCTTCACGTACCCGCTGCCCACCCCCGGCGCGTCGCCGCCGCCGCTGACTGCGCACGCGCACGCGCGGGGCGCTCGCCCTTTGACCCCAGCCAGGGGCCGCCCTCCCCCACAACCCCTTTCAGCTGCGCCCCCCCCCTCGCCCTGTGGGTGGGCTGCCGCCTATTCCCCCGGGCCAGGGCTGGGGCACAGCCAGTGTATGGGGCGTCTCTCTCTGGGGATGTGTCCCATGGGTGGTGTGGGGTGGCGTGGTTTGGGGGGCGCTGAAGAAATCAGTCCCCTCCATCTCCTACCTCTGGAAAACGCCCAAGCCCGTGGAGAACTGCCGGCACCGCTTCGTGGGGGCCGGGACCCTCCTCCGTGTCCTCCTGTGGCCCAGTCCAAGGGGCCTGGGCCTGGCCGGGGCTGCATTGGACCCCGACCACCCTGGCGTGTGGACTCGCTAAAAATCGGCCATTAGATATTGGATTCCAGCTTCCTTGAGGTCATTTCACTAATGAGTGCACCGGAAAGAGTTTCCTAATCCATCTGTGAGGGTGGCAACTGAAAGAGAATTTGAAAGCTGACAGAATAGGCGAGGGAAGGCATAGGAGATTTCCACACCCAGCAAGGAAGACTTTCCCGAAATGGAAGAAAGAAACGAGCAAACAGAGACACCGGTAGCCCGCCCGGAAAAGAGTCTGCCCCTGAGAGAAAGCACCCTGACCAGGTTCACCCGTGGGTGGGTGGCGAGCTAGCGGCATTCAGAAGAGCGAGGCCCGCAGTCTGTGCGGAAGACACCTGCGCTCGGGTGTGTGTGGCGGCGTGATTCACAAGCAGTTCTAGATGTTAAACCCAGGAGAAGCCAGGGAGTTCCCAACGCCCCAGGTGTCCTCAGCACACGACTGGCTGCTGTGGGAATGCGAAGCCCGGCTCCTTGTCTCAGAGCGGGGTTCCCAGGAGGATCAGGCTGAAGCTGGGACTTGGCCTCAAAGTGTCCCCTCGCATGGCCACCCCCTTCCCCTTCCTGCTCCTCTACTCCTGGTGCCCCTCCATCCAGGGGCCAGACCTTAAAGAGTCACCGCAAGAGAATCCTGGTCCCAAAGGAGCCTTCTGGGGGACCGGTGCTGAGAGAGGTTGTGGGCATGGCCCGCTGGGGCTCTGCCCGACCCAGGGCTGAGAGATGCAACCTCCCAGCTCTGGGTCCCTGCAGGAAGTGTTGGCAAGCACAGGGCCGGTCCTCCAAAGGCCCAGGTGCAGGGAGCCCAGGCCAAGCAGCCTGTGGAAGAAGCCACTTGCCCTGCCACCCCGGGAACAGGACTGCGGGCCCCGGCCCTTCCCACCTCCTCCTCCTCCTCCTCCTCCGCCCTGCACCCCCCCCCGACATGGCACAGGGCTCAGAGACACCTCAGACTCTTGCTACCCAAAGTGCAAAGGGCATCAGTTGCTCCTCCAAACCCCCCGCCCAGCAGACCGCGTCGTCCAGCCAGCCCCCGGGCCTCCCTGGGGTGCCCAGCACAAAAGTGCAGACACCCACCGGACCCTCAATCTCAGCTTTCGGATGCTTTTGCCACTCTAAGGACCCGCAGGCCCGCTGGGCCTTCGGGCAGGACAGAGAGCCCCGGAATCCGACGTGGAGAGCTGCGTGTACGTCCCCATCAGGAGGCGGTCCCCACCTCCGCGGCTCTCCCCTTGCGGGGAGCGGCAGCCGGCAGCCGCAGGGCCTCAGGGAAGACACCAGGCTGGGCCCCCGCGGCACAGCGGGGGCACGTCCCCCCGCACGCGACTTAGGGACGGCTGCTGGAGACTGCTGCGGCCACCCTGCTGCCGGGTTTCTGGAGGGCTTCCTGGAAGCAGCGTCCACACCAAGCCCTTGGAAGGCCCAGGCGACGGAGGAGCCGGTCAGGCAGGGGCCGAGGACGGTGAGAGGCCGGGCGGGAAGGAGCATGTCAGGCCGGGGCAGAGGACGGTGACACGCCGGGCGGGGAGGAGCCGGTCAGGCGGGGGCCCAGGACAGTGACGGGCCTGGCCGGGGAGGAGTGCGTCAGGCAGGGGCAGAGGTGACGGGCTGGGTAAGGGGTAGGGTGACAGTTAGGGCACAATTCACAATCCCAAAGATGTGGAAGCGACCCGAGTGCCCATCCATCCAGGAGTGCATTAATAAAATGTGGCGCGTGGACACCACGGAGTGCCATTCGGCTGTGAGGAGCAGCGGTGAGAGGGCACCTCTCGTGTTCTCCTGGCCAGAGCTGGAACCCGTTCCAGTAAGCCGAGTATCCCAAGAATGGACACACGAGCACCACGTGCTCGCGCTCACCAGCAAACTGGTACGAACGGATGGACACCTAAGTGGACAGAGAGGAATCACCTTCGTCGGGTGGGTGTCGGGCGGGTGGGGGGAGGGATGGGCATACACATCCGTTAGGGATGGGGTGGGTGCGCACCGACTGGGGGATGGGCGCGCTTGAAGCTCTGACCCGAGGGTGGAGGCTTGGAGAGGGCGACGTACCCGACCTTAACATTGGTGCCCCCACGATACGCTGGGACAACATGAGAGGTATCTGAATAAGAACACAGGGGGGAGGGGGGCACGGGCAACACATGTCACCTGAATACTTGTACTCCCATCATCTGCTTGAAAAGAGAGAGAAAAGAAAATGCAATAATAGAGGTAAGAGACACTTTTTAAAAATGATGAATCCGAAGAGAAAAGTAAAAGGAGGCCTGTGGAGCAGGTCTGGGTGTGACTCCGGATCCCCCAACATCAGGTGCCACCACCAAAGATTCCTACGTGTAGCCCATAGAACCCCAAAAGCAACGGGACGAGTTCTGGTCACATACTCCCTCAAAATGACATCCTGGCCTTCTTCTGGAACTCCCTCCCCTCTCAGATTCTCAAGGTTTCCTCCAACGTGTCGGTTCCCACAGAGCAGACCTTGGGTCTGAGACCTGACAGTCCAGATGCCACGCGTGCTGCCGCGTGGCGGCGGTGTCGCGGCTTGGGACAAGAGGAGGCCCCACGGTGCGGGCTGGGGCGCCAGGCACCGCGGCGGGCGCTGAGGGTGGGGGTCACCCCCACCCCGGGCCGCCGCCGCGCTCCCAGAAAGGGAACAGAACAGGAGGCAAAAAAAAAAAAAAAAAAAAAAACCAGAAGAAGCCTAAGGCACCCGGTATTCCCAGGCGGTCTCCCATCCAAGTACTAAGGAGGCCCGACCCTGCTTAGCTTCCCAGACCAGACGAGCTCGGGGGCGTTCGGGGTGGTGTGGCCCTAGACGGCGGAGGGCGCCCCTGCCCCGCTCAAGAAGCCGAGCCTCTCTGCGCTTTCCCGCCGCCGCCGCCGCCGCCGCCGCCGCCGCCGCCGCCGCCGCCTCCTCCCGCCCCAGGCCCCGCGCCGGGCCGGGTCCGGTGTGCTCCGAGGGTCGGGGGTGACGGGCGGGGCGGGGCGGGGTGGGGCGGGGCGGGGGGGTGTCTCTCTATACACACACACACACTCACACTCACGCACACTCACACAAGATGCGCCTCCACGGCTAGACTCGCCAAGGTGGAGCCCTCCCAGGCCCCCTCGTCTCCTCGCCTGGCCTCCTTCACGTACCCGCTGCCCACCCCCGGCGCGTCGCCGCCGCCGCTGACTGCGCACGCGCACGCGCGGGGCGCTCGCCCTTTGACCCCAGCCAGGGGCCGCCCTCCCCCACAACCCCTTTCAGCTGCGCCCCCCCCCTGGCCCTGTGGGTGGGCTGCCGCCTATTCCCCCGGGCCAGGGCTGGGGCACAGCCAGTGTATGGGGCGTCTCTCTCTGGGGATGTGTCCCATGGGTGGGGTGGGGTGGCGTGGTTTGGGGGGCGCTGAAGAAATCAGTCCCCTCCATCTCCTACCTCTGGAAAACGCCCAAGCCCGTGGAGAACTGCCGGCACCGCTTCGTGGGGGCCGGGACCCTCCTCCGTGTCCTCCTGTGGCCCAGTCCAAGGGGCCTGGGCCTGGCCGGGGCTGCATTGGACCCCGACCACCCTGGCGTGTGGACTCGCTAAAAATCGGCCATTAGATATTGGATTCCAGCTTCCTTGAGGTCATTTCACTAATGAGTGCACCGGAAAGAGTTTCCTAATCCATCTGTGAGGGTGGCAACTGAAAGAGAATTTGAAAGCTGACAGAATAGGCGAGGGAAGGCATAGGAGATTTCCACACCCAGCAAGGAAGACTTTCCCGAAATGGAAGAAAGAAACGAGCAAACAGAGACACCGGTAGCCCGCCCGGAAAAGAGTCTGCCCCTGAGAGAAAGCACCCTGACCAGGTTCACCCGTGGGTGGGTGGCGAGCTAGCGGCATTCAGAAGAGCGAGGCCCGCAGTCTGTGCGGAAGACACCTGCGCTCGGGTGTGTGTGGCGGCGTGATTCACAAGCAGTTCTAGATGTTAAACCCAGGAGAAGCCAGGGAGTTCCCAACGCCCCAGGTGTCCTCAGCACACGACTGGCTGCTGTGGGAATGCGAAGCCCGGCTCCTTGTCTCAGAGCGGGGTTCCCAGGAGGATCAGGCTGAAGCTGGGACTTGGCCTCAAAGTGTCCCCTCGCATGGCCACCCCCTTCCCCTTCCTGCTCCTCTACTCCTGGTGCCCCTCCATCCAGGGGCCAGACCTTAAAGAGTCACCGCAAGAGAATCCTGGTCCCAAAGGAGCCTTCTGGGGGACCGGTGCTGAGAGAGGTTGTGGGCATGGCCCGCTGGGGCTCTGCCCGACCCAGGGCTGAGAGATGCAACCTCCCAGCTCTGGGTCCCTGCAGGAAGTGTTGGCAAGCACAGGGCCGGTCCTCCAAAGGCCCAGGTGCAGGGAGCCCAGGCCAAGCAGCCTGTGGAAGAAGCCACTTGCCCTGCCACCCCGGGAACAGGACTGCGGGCCCCGGCCCTTCCCACCTCCTCCTCCTCCTCCTCCTCCGCCCTGCACCCCCCCCCCGACATGGCACAGGGCTCAGAGACACCTCAGACTCTTGCTACCCAAAGTGCAAAGGGCATCAGTTGCTCCTCCAAACCCCCCGCCCAGCAGACCGCGTCGTCCAGCCAGCCCCCGGGCCTCCCTGGGGTGCCCAGCACAAAAGTGCAGACACCCACCGGACCCTCAATCTCAGCTTTCGGATGCTTTTGCCACTCTAAGGACCCGCAGGCCCGCTGGGCCTTCGGGCAGGACAGAGAGCCCCGGAATCCGACGTGGAGAGCTGCGTGTACGTCCCCATCAGGAGGCGGTCCCCACCTCCGCGGCTCTCCCCTTGCGGGGAGCGGCAGCCGGCAGCCGCAGGGCCTCAGGGAAGACACCAGGCTGGGCCCCCGCGGCACAGCGGGGGCACGTCCCCCCGCACGCGACTTAGGGACGGCTGCTGGAGACTGCTGCGGCCACCCTGCTGCCGGGTTTCTGGAGGGCTTCCTGGAAGCAGCGTCCACACCAAGCCCTTGGAAGGCCCAGGCGACGGAGGAGCCGGTCAGGCAGGGGCCGAGGACGGTGAGAGGCCGGGCGGGAAGGAGCATGTCAGGCCGGGGCAGAGGACGGTGACACGCCGGGCGGGGAGGAGCCGGTCAGGCGGGGGCCCAGGACAGTGACGGGCCTGGCCGGGGAGGAGTGCGTCAGGCAGGGGCAGAGGTGACGGGCTGGGTAAGGGGTAGGGTGACAGTTAGGGCACAATTCACAATCCCAAAGATGTGGAAGCGACCCGAGTGCCCATCCATCCAGGAGTGCATTAATAAAATGTGGCGCGTGGACACCACGGAGTGCCATTCGGCTGTGAGGAGCAGCGGTGAGAGGGCGCCTCTCGTGTTCTCCTGGCCAGAGCTGGAACCCGTTCCAGTAAGCCGAGTATCCCAAGAATGGACACACGAGCACCACGTGCTCGCGCTCACCAGCAAACTGGTACGAACGGATGGACACCTAAGTGGACAGAGAGGAATCACCTTCGTCGGGTGGGTGTCGGGCGGGTGGGGGGAGGGATGGGCATACACATCCGTTAGGGATGGGGTGGGTGCGCACCGACTGGGGGATGGGCGCGCTTGAAGCTCTGACCCGAGGGTGGAGGCTTGGAGAGGGCGACGTACCCGACCTTAACATTGGTGCCCCCACGATACGCTGGGACAACATGAGAGGTATCTGAATAAGAACACAGGGGGGAGGGGGGCACGGGCAACACATGTCACCTGAATACTTGTACTCCCATCATCTGCTTGAAAAGAGAGAGAAAAGAAAATGCAATAATAGAGGTAAGAGACACTTTTTAAAAATGATGAATCCGAAGAGAAAAGTAAAAGGAGGCCTGTGGAGCAGGTCTGGGTGTGACTCCGGATCCCCCAACATCAGGTGCCACCACCAAAGATTCCTACGTGTAGCCCATAGAACCCCAAAAGCAACGGGACGAGTTCTGGTCACATACTCCCTCAAAATGACATCCTGGCCTTCTTCTGGAACTCCCTCCCCTCTCAGATTCTCAAGGTTTCCTCCAACGTGTCGGTTCCCACAGAGCAGACCTTGGGTCTGAGACCTGACAGTCCAGATGCCACGCGTGCTGCCGCGTGGCGGCGGTGTCGCGGCTTGGGACAAGAGGAGGCCCCACGGTGCGGGCTGGGGCGCCAGGCACCGCGGCGGGCGCTGAGGGTGGGGGTCACCCCCACCCCGGGCCGCCGCCGCGCTCCCAGAAAGGGAACAGAACAGGAGGCAAAAAAAAAAAAAAAAAAAAAAAAACCAGAAGAAGCCTAAGGCACCCGGTATTCCCAGGCGGTCTCCCATCCAAGTACTAAGGAGGCCCGACCCTGCTTAGCTTCCCAGACCAGACGAGCTCGGGGGCGTTCGGGGTGGTGTGGCCCTAGACGGTGGAGGGCGCCCCTGCCCCGCTCAAGAAGCCGAGCCTCTCTGCGCTTTCCCGCCGCCGCCGCCGCCGCCGCCGCCGCCGCCGCCGCCGCCGCCGCCGCCGCCGCGGCCGCCGCCGCCGCCGCCGCCGCCGCCGCCGCCTCCTCCCGCCCCAGGCCCCGCGCCGGGCCGGGTCCGGTGTGCTCCGAGGGTCGGGGGTGACGGGCGGGGCGGGGCGGGGCGGGGCGGGGCGGGGGGGCTGTCTCTCTATACACACACACACACTCACACTCACGCACACTCACACAAGATGCGCCTCCACGGCTGGACTCGCCAAGGTGGAGCCCTCCCAGCCCCCCTCGTCTCCTCGCCTGGCCTCCTTCACGTACCCGCTGCCCACCCCCGGCGCCTCGCCGCCGCTGACTGCGCACGCGCACGCCCTTTGACCCCAGCCAGGGGCCGCCCTCCGCCACAACCCCTTTCAGCTGCGGCCCCCCTCGCCCTGTGGGTGGGCTGCCGCCTATTCCCCCGGGCCAGGGCTGGGGCACAGCCAGTGTATGGGGCGTCTCTCTCTGGGGATGTGTCCCATGGGTGGGGTGGGGTGGCGTGGTTTGGGGGGCGCTGAAGAAATCAGTCCCCTCCATCTCCTACCTCTGGAAAACTCCTAAGCCCGTGGAGAACTGCCGGCACCGCTTCGTGGGGGCCGGGACCCTCCTCCGTGTCCTCCTGTGGCCCAGTCCAAGGGGCCTGGGCCTGGCCGGGGCTGCATTGGACCCCGACCCCGTGTGGACTCGCTAAAAATCGGCCATTAGATATTGGATTCCAGCTTCCTTGAGGTCATTTCACTAATGAGTGCACCGGAAAGAGTTTCCTAATCCATCTGTGAGGGTGGCAACTGAAAGAGAATTTGAAAGCTGACAGAATAGGCGAGGGAAGGCATAGGAGATTTCCACACCCAGCAAGGAAGACTTTCCCGAAATGGAAGAAAGAAACGAGCAAACAGAGACACCGGTAGCCCGCCCGGAAAAGAGTCTGCCCCTGAGAGAAAGCACCCTGACCAGGTTCACCCGTGGGTGGGTGGCGAGCTAGCGGCATTCAGAAGAGCGAGGCCCGCAGTCTGTGCGGAAGACACCTGCGCTCGGGTGTGTGTGGCGGCGCGATTCCCAAGCAGCTCTAGATGTTAAACCAAGGAGAAGCCAGGGAGTTCCCAACGCCCCAGGTGTCCTCAGCCCACGACTGGCTGCTGTGGGAATGCGAAGCCCGGCTCCTTGTCTCAGAGCGGGGTTCCCAGGAGGATCAGGCTGAAGCTGGGACTTGGCCTCAAAGTGTCCCCTCGCATGGCCACCCCCTTCCCCTTCCTGCTCCTCCACTCCTGGTGCCCCTCCATCCAGGGGCCAGACCTTAAAGAGTCACCGCAAGAGAATCCTGGTCCCAAAGGAGCCTTCTGGGGGACCGGTGCTGAGAGAGGTTGTGGGCATGGCCCGCTGGGGCTCTGCCCGACCCAGGGCTGAGAGATGCCACCTCCCAGCTCTGGGTCCCTGCAGGAAGTGTTGGCAAGCACAGGGCCGGTCCTCCAAAGGCCCAGGTGCAGGGAGCCCAGGCCAAGCAGCCTGTGGAAGAAGCCACTTGCCGTGCCACCCCGGGAACAGGACTGCAGGCCCCGGCCCTTCCCACCTCCTCCTCCTCCTCCTCCTCCCCCCCGCCCCGCCCCCACAGGGCACAGGGCTCAGAGACACCTCAGACTCTTGCTACCCAAAGTGCAAAGGGCATCAGTTGCTCCTCCAAACCCCCCGCCCAGCAGACCGCGTCGTCCAGCCAGCCCCCGGGCCTCCCTGGGGTGCCCAGCACAAAAGTGCAGACACCCACCGGACCCTCAATCTCAGCTTTCGGATGCTTTTGCCACTCTAAGGACCCGCAGGCCCTCTGGGCCTTCGGGCAGGACAGAGAGCCCCGGAATCCGACGTGGAGAGCTGCGTGTACGTCCCCATCAGGAGGCGGTCCCCACCTCCGCGGCTCTCCCCTTGCGGGGAGCGGCAGCCGGCAGCCGCAGGGCCTCAGGGAAGACACCAGGCTGGGCCCCCGCGGCACAGCGGGGGCACGTCCCCCCGCACGCGACTTAGGGACGGCTGCTGGAGACTGCTGCGGCCACCCTGCTGCCGGGATTCTGGAGGGCTTCCTGGAAGCAGCGTCCACACCAAGCCCTTGGAAGGCCCAGGCGACGGAGGAGCCGGTCAGGCAGGGGCCGAGGACGGTGAGAGGCCGGGCGGGAAGGAGCATGTCAGGCCGGGGCAGAGGACGGTGACACGCCGGGCGGGGAGGAGCCGGTCAGGCGGGGGCCCAGGACAGTGACGGGCCTGGCCGGGGAGGAGTGCGTCAGGCAGGGGCAGAGGTGACGGGCTGGGTAAGGGGTAGGGTGACAGTTAGGGCACAATTCACAATCCCAAAGATGTGGAAGCGACCCGAGTGCCCCTCCATCCAGGAGTGCATTAATAAAATGTGGCGCGTGGACACCACGGAGTGCCATTCGGCTGTGAGGAGCAGCGGTGAGAGGGCACCTCTCGTGTTCTCCTGGCCAGAGCTGGAACCCGTTCCAGTAAGCCGAGTATCCCAAGAATGGACACACGAGCACCACGTGCTCGCGCTCACCAGCAAACTGGTACGAACGGATGGACACCTAAGTGGACAGAGAGGAATCACCTTCGTCGGGTGGGTGTCGGGCGGGTGGGGGGAGGGATGGGCATACACATCCGTTAGGGATGGGGTGGGTGCGCACCGACTGGGGGATGGGCGCGCTTGAAGCTCTGACCCGAGGGTGGAGGCTTGGAGAGGGCGACGTACCCGACCTTAACATTGGTGCCCCCACGATACGCTGGGACAACATGAGAGGTATCTGAATAAGAACACAGGGGGGAGGGGGGCACGGGCAACACATGTCACCTGAATACTTGTACTCCCATCATCTGCTTGAAAAGAGAGAGAAAAGAAAATGCAATAATAGAGGTAAGAGACACTTTTTAAAAATGATGAATCCGAAGAGAAAAGTAAAAGGAGGCCTGTGGAGCAGGTCTGGGTGTGACTCCGGATCCCCCAACATCAGGTGCCACCACCAAAGATTCCTACGTGTAGCCCATAGAACCCCAAAAGCAACGGGACGAGTTCTGGTCACATACTCCCTCAAAATGACATCCTGGCCTTCTTCTGGAACTCCCTCCCCTCTCAGACTCTCAAGGTTTCCTCCAGCGTGTCGGTTCCCACAGAGCAGACCTTGGGTCTGAGACCTGACAGTCCAGATGCCACGCGTGCTGCCGCGTGGCGGCGGTGTCGCGGCTTGGGACAAGAGGAGGCCCCACGGTGCGGGCTGGGGCGCCAGGCACCGCGGCGGGCGCTGAGGGTGGGGGTCACCCCCACCCCGGGCCGCCGCCTCGCTCCCAGAAAGGGAACAGAACAGGAGGCAAAAAAAAAAAAAAAAAAAAAAAAAAACCAGAAGAAGCCTAAGGCACCCGGTATTCCCAGGCGGTCTCCCATCCAAGTACTAAGGAGGCCCGACCCTGCTTAGCTTCCCAGACCAGACGAGCTCGGGGGCGTTCGGGGTGGTGTGGCCCTAGACGGTGGAGGGCGCCCCTGCCCCGCTCAAGAAGCCGAGCCTCTCTGCGCTTTCCCCCCGCCGCCGCCGCCGCCGCCGCCGCCGCCGCCGCCGCCGCCGCCGCCGCCGCCGCCGCCGCCGCCTCCTCCCGCCCCAGGCCCCGCGCCGGGCCGGGTCCGGTGTGCTCCGAGGGTCGGGGGTGACGGGCGGGGCGGGGCGGGGCGGGGCGGGGCGGGGGGGCTGTCTCTCTATACACACACACACACTCACACTCACGCACACTCACACAAGATGCGCCTCCACGGCTGGAATCGCCAAGGTGGAGCCCTCCCAGCCCCCCTCGTCTCCTCGCCTGGCCTCCTTCACGTACCCGCTGCCCACCCCCGGCGCCTCGCCGCCGCAGACTGCGCACGCGCACGCCCTTTGACCCCAGCCAGGGGCCGCCCTCCCCCACAACCCCTTTCAGCTGCGGCCCCCCTCGCCCTGTGGGTGGGCTGCCGCCTATTCCCCCGGGCCAGGGCTGGGGCACAGCCAGTGTATGGGGCGTCTCTCTCTGGGGATGTGTCCCATGGGTGGGGTGGGGTGGCGTGGTTTGGGGGGCGCTGAAGAAATCAGTCCCCTCCATCTCCTACCTCTGGAAAACTCCTAAGCCCGTGGAGAACTGCCGGCACCGCTTCGTGGGGGCCGGGACCCTCCTCCGTGTCCTCCTGTGGCCCAGTCCAAGGGGCCTGGGCCTGGCCGGGGCTGCATTGGACCCCGACCCCGTGTGGACTCGCTAAAAATCGGCCATTAGATATTGGATTCCAGCTTCCTTGAGGTCATTTCACTAATGAGTGCACCGGAAAGAGTTTCCTAATCCATCTGTGAGGGTGGCAACTGAAAGAGAATTTTAAAGCTGACAGAATAGGCGAGGGAAGGCATAGGAGATTTCCACACCCAGCAAGGAAGACTTTCCCGAAATGGAAGAAAGAAACGAGCAAACAGAGACACCGGTAGCCCGCCCGGAAAAGAGTCTGCCCCTGAGAGAAAGCACCCTGACCAGGTTCACCCGTGGGTGGGTGGCGAGCTAGCGGCATTCAGAAGAGCGAGGCCCGCAGTCTGTGCGGAAGACACCTGCGCTCGGGTGTGTGTGGCGGCGCGATTCCCAAGCAGCTCTAGATGTTAAACCAAGGAGAAGCCAGGGAGTTCCCAACGCCCCAGGTGTCCTCAGCCCACGACTGGCTGCTGTGGGAATGCGAAGCCCGGCTCCTTGTCTCAGAGCGGGGTTCCCAGGAGGATCAGGCTGAAGCTGGGACTTGGCCTCAAAGTGTCCCCTCGCATGGCCACCCCCTTCCCCTTCCTGCTCCTCCACTCCTGGTGCCCCTCCATCCAGGGGCCAGACCTTAAAGAGTCACCGCAAGAGAATCCTGGTCCCAAAGGAGCCTTCTGGGGGACCGGTGCTGAGAGAGGTTGTGGGCATGGCCCGCTGGGGCTCTGCCCGACCCAGGGCTGAGAGATGCCACCTCCCAGCTCTGGGTCCCTGCAGGAAGTGTTGGCAAGCACAGGGCCGGTCCTCCAAAGGCCCAGGTGCAGGGAGCCCAGGCCAAGCAGCCTGTGGAAGAAGCCACTTGCCGTGCCACCCCGGGAACAGGACTGCAGGCCCCGGCCCTTCCCACCTCCTCCTCCTCCTCCTCCTCCCCCCCGCCCCGCCCCCACAGGGCACAGGGCTCAGAGACACCTCAGACTCTTGCTACCCAAAGTGCAAAGGGCATCAGTTGCTCCTCCAAACCCCCCGCCCAGCAGACCGCGTCGTCCAGCCAGCCCCCGGGCCTCCCTGGGGTGCCCAGCACAAAAGTGCAGACACCCACCGGACCCTCAATCTCAGCTTTCGGATGCTTTTGCCACTCTAAGGACCCGCAGGCCCTCTGGGCCTTCGGGCAGGACAGAGAGCCCCGGAATCCGACGTGGAGAGCTGCGTGTACGTCCCCATCAGGAGGCGGTCCCCACCTCCGCGGCTCTCCCCTTGCGGGGAGCGGCAGCCGGCAGCCGCAGGGCCTCAGGGAAGACACCAGGCTGGGCCCCCGCGGCACAGCGGGGGCACGTCCCCCCGCACGCGACTTAGGGACGGCTGCTGGAGACTGCTGCGGCCACCCTGCTGCCGGGATTCTGGAGGGCTTCCTGGAAGCAGCGTCCACACCAAGCCCTTGGAAGGCCCAGGCGACGGAGGAGCCGGTCAGGCAGGGGCCGAGGACGGTGAGAGGCCGGGCGGGAAGGAGCATGTCAGGCCGGGGCAGAGGACGGTGACACGCCGGGCGGGGAGGAGCCGGTCAGGCGGGGGCCCAGGACAGTGACGGGCCTGGCCGGGGAGGAGTGCGTCAGGCAGGGGCAGAGGTGACGGGCTGGGTAAGGGGTAGGGTGACAGTTAGGGCACAATTCACAATCCCAAAGATGTGGAAGCGACCCGAGTGCCCCTCCATCCAGGAGTGCATTAATAAAATGTGGCGCGTGGACACCACGGAGTGCCATTCGGCTGTGAGGAGCAGCGGTGAGAGGGCACCTCTCGTGTTCTCCTGGCCAGAGCTGGAACCCGTTCCAGTAAGCCGAGTATCCCAAGAATGGACACACGAGCACCACGTGCTCGCGCTCACCAGCAAACTGGTACGAACGGATGGACACCTAAGTGGACAGAGAGGAATCACCTTCGTCGGGTGGGTGTCGGGCGGGTGGGGGGAGGGATGGGCATACACATCCGTTAGGGATGGGGTGGGTGCGCACCGACTGGGGGATGGGCGCGCTTGAAGCTCTGACCCGAGGGTGGAGGCTTGGAGAGGGCGACGTACCCGACCTTAACATTGGTGCCCCCACGATACGCTGGGACAACATGAGAGGTATCTGAATAAGAACACAGGGGGGAGGGGGGCACGGGCAACACATGTCACCTGAATACTTGTACTCCCATCATCTGCTTGAAAAGAGAGAGAAAAGAAAATGCAATAATAGAGGTAAGAGACACTTTTTAAAAATGATGAATCCGAAGAGAAAAGTAAAAGGAGGCCTGTGGAGCAGGTCTGGGTGTGACTCCGGATCCCCCAACATCAGGTGCCACCACCAAAGATTCCTACGTGTAGCCCATAGAACCCCAAAAGCAACGGGACGAGTTCTGGTCACATACTCCCTCAAAATGACATCCTGGCCTTCTTCTGGAACTCCCTCCCCTCTCAGACTCTCAAGGTTTCCTCCAGCGTGTCGGTTCCCACAGAGCAGACCTTGGGTCTGAGACCTGACAGTCCAGATGCCACGCGTGCTGCCGCGTGGCGGCGGTGTCGCGGCTTGGGACAAGAGGAGGCCCCACGGTGCGGGCTGGGGCGCCAGGCACCGCGGCGGGCGCTGAGGGTGGGGGTCACCCCCACCCCGGGCCGCCGCCTCGCTCCCAGAAAGGGAACAGAACAGGAGGCAAAAAAAAAAAAAAAAAAAAAAAAAACCAGAAGAAGCCTAAGGCACCCGGTATTCCCAGGCGGTCTCCCATCCAAGTACTAAGGAGGCCCGACCCTGCTTAGCTTCCCAGACCAGACGAGCTCGGGGGCGTTCGGGGTGGTGTGGCCCTAGACGGTGGAGGGCGCCCCTGCCCCGCTCAAGAAGCCGAGCCTCTCTGCGCTTTCCCCCCGCCGCCGCCGCCGCCGCCGCCGCCGCCGCCGCCGCCGCCGCCGCCGCCGCCGCCGCCGCCGCCTCCTCCCGCCCCAGGCCCCGCGCCGGGCCGGGTCCGGTGTGCTCCGAGGGTCGGGGGTGACGGGCGGGGCGGGGCGGGGCGGGGCGGGGCGGGGGGGCTGTCTCTCTATACACACACACACACTCACACTCACGCACACTCACACAAGATGCGCCTCCACGGCTGGAATCGCCAAGGTGGAGCCCTCCCAGCCCCCCTCGTCTCCTCGCCTGGCCTCCTTCACGTACCCGCTGCCCACCCCCGGCGCCTCGCCGCCGCAGACTGCGCACGCGCACGCCCTTTGACCCCAGCCAGGGGCCGCCCTCCCCCACAACCCCTTTCAGCTGCGGCCCCCCTCGCCCTGTGGGTGGGCTGCCGCCTATTCCCCCGGGCCAGGGCTGGGGCACAGCCAGTGTATGGGGCGTCTCTCTCTGGGGATGTGTCCCATGGGTGGGGTGGGGTGGCGTGGTTTGGGGGGCGCTGAAGAAATCAGTCCCCTCCATCTCCTACCTCTGGAAAACTCCTAAGCCCGTGGAGAACTGCCGGCACCGCTTCGTGGGGGACGGGACCCTCCTCCGTGTCCTCCTGTGGCCCAGTCCAAGGGGCCTGGGCCTGGCCGGGGCTGCATTGGACCCCGACCCCGTGTGGACTCGCTAAAAATCGGCCATTAGATATTGGATTCCAGCTTCCTTGAGGTCATTTCACTAATGAGTGCACCGGAAAGAGTTTCCTAATCCATCTGTGAGGGTGGCAACTGAAAGAGAATTTTAAAGCTGACAGAATAGGCGAGGGAAGGCATAGGAGATTTCCACACCCAGCAAGGAAGACTTTCCCGAAATGGAAGAAAGAAACGAGCAAACAGAGACACCGGTAGCCCGCCCGGAAAAGAGTCTGCCCCTGAGAGAAAGCACCCTGACCAGGTTCACCCGTGGGTGGGTGGCGAGCTAGCGGCATTCAGAAGAGCGAGGCCCGCAGTCTGTGCGGAAGACACCTGCGCTCGGGTGTGTGTGGCGGCGCGATTCCCAAGCAGCTCTAGATGTTAAACCAAGGAGAAGCCAGGGAGTTCCCAACGCCCCAGGTGTCCTCAGCCCACGACTGGCTGCTGTGGGAATGCGAAGCCCGGCTCCTTGTCTCAGAGCGGGGTTCCCAGGAGGATCAGGCTGAAGCTGGGACTTGGCCTCAAAGTGTCCCCTCGCATGGCCACCCCCTTCCCCTTCCTGCTCCTCTACTCCTGGTGCCCCTCCATCCAGGGGCCAGACCTTAAAGAGTCACCGCAAGAGAATCCTGGTCCCAAAGGAGCCTTCTGGGGGACCGGTGCTGAGAGAGGTTGTGGGCATGGCCCGCTGGGGCTCTGCCCGACCCAGGGCTGAGAGATGCCACCTCCCAGCTCTGGGTCCCTGCAGGAAGTGTTGGCAAGCACAGGGCCGGTCCTCCAAAGGCCCAGGTGCAGGGAGCCCAGGCCAAGCAGCCTGTGGAAGAAGCCACTTGCCGTGCCACCCCGGGAACAGGACTGCAGGCCCCGGCCCTTCCCACCTCCTCCTCCTCCTCCTCCTCCTCCCCCCCGCCCCGCCCCCACAGGGCACAGGGCTCAGAGACACCTCAGACTCTTGCTACCCAAAGTGCAAAGGGCATCAGTTGCTCCTCCAACCCCCCCCCACCGCCCAGCAGACCACGTTGTCCAGCCAGCCCCCGGGCCTCCCTGGGGTGCCCAGCACAAAAGTGCAGACACCCACCGGACCCTCAGTCTCAGTTTTCAGAGGTTTTTGCCACTCTAAGGACCCGCAGGCCAGCTGGGCCTTCGGGCAGGACAGAGAGCCCCGGAATCCGACGTGGAGAGCTGCGTGTACGTCCCCATCAGGAGGCGGTGCCCACCTCCGCGGCTCTCCCCTTGCGGGTAGCGGCAGCCCAGCCGGCAGCCGCAGGGCGGGCGCTGAGGGTGGGGGTCACCCCCACCCCGGGCCGCCGCCGCGCTCCCAGAAAGGGAACAGAACAAGAGGCAAAAAAAAAAAAAAAAAAAAAAACCAGAAGAAGCCTAAGGCACCCGGTATTCCCAGGCGGTCTCCCATCCAAGTACTAAGGAGGCCCGACCCTGCTTAGCTTCCCAGACCAGACGAGCTCTGGGGCGTTCGGGGTGGTGTGGCCCTAGACGGCGGAGGGCGCCCCTGCCCCGCTCAAGAAGCCGAGCCTCTCTGCGCTTTCCCGCCGCCGCCGCCGCCGCCGCCGCCGCCGCCGCCGCCGCCGCCGCCGCCGCCGCCGCCTCCTCCCGCCCCAGGCCCCGCGCCGGGCCGGGTCCGGTGTGCTCCGAGGGTCGGGGGTGACGGGCGGGGCGGGGCGGGGTGGGGCGGGGCGGGGGGGTGTCTCTCTATACACACACACACACTCACACTCACGCACACTCACACAAGATGCGCCTCCACGGCTGGACTCGCCAAGGTGGAGCCCTCCCAGGCCCCCTCGTCTCCTCGCCTGGCCTCCTTCACGTACCCGCTGCCCACCCCCGGCGCGTCGCCGCCGCCGCTGACTGCGCACGCGCACGCGCGGGGCGCTCGCCCTTTGACCCCAGCCAGGGGCCGCCCTCCCCCACAACCCCTTTCAGCTGCGCCCCCCCCCTCGCCCTGTGGGTGGGCTGCCGCCTATTCCCCCGGGCCAGGGCTGGGGCACAGCCAGTGTATGGGGCGTCTCTCTCTGGGGATGTGTCCCATGGGTGGGGTGGGGTGGCGTGGTTTGGGGGGCGCTGAAGAAATCAGTCCCCTCCATCTCCTACCTCTGGAAAACGCCCAAGCCCGTGGAGAACTGCCGGCACCGCTTCGTGGGGGCCGGGACCCTCCTCCGTGTCCTCCTGTGGCCCAGTCCAAGGGGCCTGGGCCTGGCCGGGGCTGCATTGGACCCCGACCACCCTGGCGTGTGGACTCGCTAAAAATCGGCCATTAGATATTGGATTCCAGCTTCCTTGAGGTCATTTCACTAATGAGTGCACCGGAAAGAGTTTCCTAATCCATCTGTGAGGGTGGCAACTGAAAGAGAATTTGAAAGCTGACAGAATAGGCGAGGGAAGGCATAGGAGATTTCCACACCCAGCAAGGAAGACTTTCCCGAAATGGAAGAAAGAAACGAGCAAACAGAGACACCGGTAGCCCGCCCGGAAAAGAGTCTGCCCCTGAGAGAAAGCACCCTGACCAGGTTCACCCGTGGGTGGGTGGCGAGCTAGCGGCATTCAGAAGAGCGAGGCCCGCAGTCTGTGCGGAAGACACCTGCGCTCGGGTGTGTGTGGCGGCGTGATTCACAAGCAGTTCTAGATGTTAAACCCAGGAGAAGCCAGGGAGTTCCCAACGCCCCAGGTGTCCTCAGCACACGACTGGCTGCTGTGGGAATGCGAAGCCCGGCTCCTTGTCTCAGAGCGGGGTTCCCAGGAGGATCAGGCTGAAGCTGGGACTTGGCCTCAAAGTGTCCCCTCGCATGGCCACCCCCTTCCCCTTCCTGCTCCTCTACTCCTGGTGCCCCTCCATCCAGGGGCCAGACCTTAAAGAGTCACCGCAAGAGAATCCTGGTCCCAAAGGAGCCTTCTGGGGGACCGGTGCTGAGAGAGGTTGTGGGCATGGCCCGCTGGGGCTCTGCCCGACCCAGGGCTGAGAGATGCAACCTCCCAGCTCTGGGTCCCTGCAGGAAGTGTTGGCAAGCACAGGGCCGGTCCTCCAAAGGCCCAGGTGCAGGGAGCCCAGGCCAAGCAGCCTGTGGAAGAAGCCACTTGCCCTGCCACCCCGGGAACAGGACTGCGGGCCCCGGCCCTTCCCACCTCCTCCTCCTCCTCCTCCTCCGCCCTGCACCCCCCCCCCGACATGGCACAGGGCTCAGAGACACCTCAGACTCTTGCTACCCAAAGTGCAAAGGGCATCAGTTGCTCCTCCAAACCCCCCGCCCAGCAGACCGCGTCGTCCAGCCAGCCCCCGGGCCTCCCTGGGGTGCCCAGCACAAAAGTGCAGACACCCACCGGACCCTCAATCTCAGCTTTCGGATGCTTTTGCCACTCTAAGGACCCGCAGGCCCGCTGGGCCTTCGGGCAGGACAGAGAGCCCCGGAATCCGACGTGGAGAGCTGCGTGTACGTCCCCATCAGGAGGCGGTCCCCACCTCCGCGGCTCTCCCCTTGCGGGGAGCGGCAGCCGGCAGCCGCAGGGCCTCAGGGAAGACACCAGGCTGGGCCCCCGCGGCACAGCGGGGGCACGTCCCCCCGCACGCGACTTAGGGACGGCTGCTGGAGACTGCTGCGGCCACCCTGCTGCCGGGTTTCTGGAGGGCTTCCTGGAAGCAGCGTCCACACCAAGCCCTTGGAAGGCCCAGGCGACGGAGGAGCCGGTCAGGCAGGGGCCGAGGACGGTGAGAGGCCGGGCGGGAAGGAGCATGTCAGGCCGGGGCAGAGGACGGTGACACGCCGGGCGGGGAGGAGCCGGTCAGGCGGGGGCCCAGGACAGTGACGGGCCTGGCCGGGGAGGAGTGCGTCAGGCAGGGGCAGAGGTGACGGGCTGGGTAAGGGGTAGGGTGACAGTTAGGGCACAATTCACAATCCCAAAGATGTGGAAGCGACCCGAGTGCCCATCCATCCAGGAGTGCATTAATAAAATGTGGCGCGTGGACACCACGGAGTGCCATTCGGCTGTGAGGAGCAGCGGTGAGAGGGCACCTCTCGTGTTCTCCTGGCCAGAGCTGGAACCCGTTCCAGTAAGCCGAGTATCCCAAGAATGGACACACGAGCACCACGTGCTCGCGCTCACCAGCAAACTGGTACGAACGGATGGACACCTAAGTGGACAGAGAGGAATCACCTTCGTCGGGTGGGTGTCGGGCGGGTGGGGGGAGGGATGGGCATACACATCCGTTAGGGATGGGGTGGGTGCGCACCGACTGGGGGATGGGCGCGCTTGAAGCTCTGACCCGAGGGTGGAGGCTTGGAGAGGGCGACGTACCCGACCTTAACATTGGTGCCCCCACGATACGCTGGGACAACATGAGAGGTATCTGAATAAGAACACAGGGGGGAGGGGGGCACGGGCAACACATGTCACCTGAATACTTGTACTCCCATCATCTGCTTGAAAAGAGAGAGAAAAGAAAATGCAATAATAGAGGTAAGAGACACTTTTTAAAAATGATGAATCCGAAGAGAAAAGTAAAAGGAGGCCTGTGGAGCAGGTCTGGGTGTGACTCCGGATCCCCCAACATCAGGTGCCACCACCAAAGATTCCTACGTGTAGCCCATAGAACCCCAAAAGCAACGGGACGAGTTCTGGTCACATACTCCCTCAAAATGACATCCTGGCCTTCTTCTGGAACTCCCTCCCCTCTCAGACTCTCAAGGTTTCCTCCAACGTGTCGGTTCCCACAGAGCAGACCTTGGGTCTGAGACCTGACAGTCCAGATGCCACGCGTGCTGCCGCGTGGCGGCGGTGTCGCGGCTTGGGACAAGAGGAGGTCCCACGGTGCGGGCTGGGGCGCCAGGCAACGCGGCGGGCGCTGAGGGTGGGGGTCACCCCCACCCCGGGCCGCCGCCGCGCTCCCAGAAAGGGAACAGAACAGGAGGCAAAAAAAAAAAAAAAAAAAAAAAAAACCAGAAGAAGCCTAAGGCACCCGGTATTCCCAGGCGGTCTCCCATCCAAGTACTAAGGAGGCCCGACCCTGCTTAGCTTCCCAGACCAGACGAGCTCGGGGGCGTTCGGGGTGGTGTGGCCCTAGACGGCGGAGGGCGCCCCTGCCCCGCTCAAGAAGCCGAGCCTCTCTGCGCTTTCCCCCCGCCGCCGCCGCCGCCGCCGCCGCCGCCGCCGCCGCCGCCGCCTCCTCCCGCCCCAGGCCCCGCGCCGGGCCGGGTCCGGTGTGCTCCGAGGGTCGGGGGTGACGGGCGGGGCGGGGCGGGGCGGGGCGGGGCGGGGGGGTGTCTCTCTATACACACACACACACTCACACTCACGCACACTCACACAAGATGCGCCTCCACGGCTGGACTCGCCAAGGTGGAGCCCTCCCAGCCCCCCTAGTCTCCTCGCCTGGCCTCCTTCACGTACCCGCTGCCCACCCCCGGCGCCTCGCTGCCGCTGACTGCGCACGCGCACGCCCTTTGACCCCAGCCAGGGGCCGCCCTCCGCCACAACCCCTTTCAGCTGCGGCCCCCCTCGCCCTGTGGGTGGGCTGCCGCCTATTCCCCCGGGCCAGGGCTGGGGCACAGCCAGTGTATGGGGCGTCTCTCTCTGGGGATGTGTCCCATGGGTGGGGTGGGGTGGCGTGGTTTGGGGGGCGCTGAAGAAATCAGTCCCCTCCATCTCCTACCTCTGGAAAACTCCTAAGCCCGTGGAGAACTGCCAGCACCGCTTCGTGGGGGCCGGGACCCTCCTCCGTGTCCTCCTGTGGCCCAGTCCAAGGGGCCTGGGCCTGGCCGGGGCTGCATTGGACCCCGACCACCCTGGCGTGTGGACTCGCTAAAAATCGGCCATTAGATATTGGATTCCAGCTTCCTTGAGGTCATTTCACTAATGAGTGCACCGGAAAGAGTTTCCTAATCCATCTGTGAGGGTGGCAACTGAAAGAGAATTTGAAAGCTGACAGAATAGGCGAGGGAAGGCATAGGAGATTTCCACACCCAGCAAGGAAGACTTTCCCGAAATGGAAGAAAGAAACGAGCAAACAGAGACACCGGTAGCCCGCCCGGAAAAGAGTCTGCCCCTGAGAGAAAGCACCCTGACCAGGTTCACCCGTGGGTGGGTGGCGAGCTAGCGGCATTCAGAAGAGCGAGGCCCGCAGTCTGTGCGGAAGACACCTGCGCTCGGGTGTGTGTGGCGGCGCGATTCCCAAGCAGCTCTAGATGTTAAACCAAGGAGAAGCCAGGGAGTTCCCAACGCCCCAGGTGTCCTCAGCCCACGACTGGCTGCTGTGGGAATGCGAAGCCCGGCTCCTTGTCTCAGAGCGGGGTTCCCAGGAGGATCAGGCTGAAGCTGGGACTTGGCCTCAAAGTGTCCCCTCGCATGGCCACCCCCTTCCCCTTCCTGCTCCTCTACTCCTGGTGCCCCTCCATCCAGGGGCCAGACCTTAAAGAGTCACCGCAAGAGAATCCTGGTCCCAAAGGAGCCTTCTGGGGGACCGGTGCTGAGAGAGGTTGTGGGCATGGCCCGCTGGGGCTCTGCCCGACCCAGGGCTGAGAGATGCCACCTCCCAGCTCTGGGTCCCTGCAGGAAGTGTTGGCAAGCACAGGGCCGGTCCTCCAAAGGCCCAGGTGCAGGGAGCCCAGGCCAAGCAGCCTGTGGAAGAAGCCACTTGCCGTGCCACCCCGGGAACAGGACTGCAGGCCCCGGCCCTTCCCACCTCCTCCTCCTCCTCCTCCTCCTCCCCCCCGCCCCGCCCCCACAGGGCACAGGGCTCAGAGACACCTCAGACTCTTGCTACCCAAAGTGCAAAGGGCATCAGTTGCTCCTCCAACCCCCCCCCCCACCGCCCAGCAGACCACGTTGTCCAGCCAGCCCCCGGGCCTCCCTGGGGTGCCCAGCACAAAAGTGCAGACACCCACCGGACCCTGAGTCTCAGTTTTCGGAGGTTTTTGCCACTCTAAGGACCCGCAGGCCAGCTGGGCCTTCGGGCAGGACAGAGAGCCCCGGAATCCGACGTGGAGAGCTGCGTGTACGTCCCCATCAGGAGGCGGTCCCCACATCCGCGGCTCTCCCCTTGCGGGTAGCGGCAGCCCAGCCGGCAGCCGCAGGGCGGGCGCTGAGGGTGGGGGTCACCCCCACCCCGGGCCGCCGCCGCGCTCCCAGAAAGGGAACAGAACAAGAGGCAAAAAAAAAAACAAAAAAAACAAAAACCAGAAGAAGCCTAAGGCACCCGGTATTCCCAGGCGGTCTCCCATCCAAGTACTAAGGAGGCGCGACCCTGCTTAGCTTCCCAGACCAGACGAGCTCTGGGGCGTTCGGGGTGGTGTGGCCCTAGACGGTGGAGGGCGCCCCTGCCCCGCTCAAGAAGCCGAGCCTCTCTGCGCTTTCCCGCCGCCGCCGCCGCCGCCGCCGCCGCCGCCGCCGCCGCCGCCGCCGCCGCCGCCGCCTCCTCCCGCCCCAGGCCCCGCGCCGGGCCGGGTCCGGTGTGCTCCGAGGGTCGGGGGTGACGGGCGGGGCGGGTCGGGTGGGGCGGGGCGGGGGGGTGTCTCTCTATACACACACACACACTCACACTCACGCACACTCACACAAGATGCGCCTCCACGGCTGGACTCGCCAAGGTGGAGCCCTCCCAGGCCCCCTCGTCTCCTCGCCTGGCCTCCTTCACGTACCCGCTGCCCACCCCCGGCGCGTCGCCGCCGCCGCTGACTGCGCACGCGCACGCGCGGGGCGCTCGCCCTTTGACCCCAGCCAGGGGCCGCCCTCCCCCACAACCCCTTTCAGCTGCGCCCCCCCCCTCGCCCTGTGGGTGGGCTGCCGCCTATTCCCCCGGGCCAGGGCTGGGGCACAGCCAGTGTATGGGGCGTCTCTCTCTGGGGATGTGTCCCATGGGTGGGGTGGGGTGGCGTGGTTTGGGGGGCGCTGAAGAAATCAGTCCCCTCCATCTCCTACCTCTGGAAAACGCCCAAGCCCGTGGAGAACTGCCGGCACCGCTTCGTGGGGGCCGGGACCCTCCTCCGTGTCCTCCTGTGGCCCAGTCCAAGGGGCCTGGGCCTGGCCGGGGCTGCATTGGACCCCGACCACCCTGGCGTGTGGACTCGCTAAAAATCGGCCATTAGATATTGGATTCCAGCTTCCTTGAGGTCATTTCACTAATGAGTGCACCGGAAAGAGTTTCCTAATCCATCTGTGAGGGTGGCAACTGAAAGAGAATTTGAAAGCTGACAGAATAGGCGAGGGAAGGCATAGGAGATTTCCACACCCAGCAAGGAAGACTTTCCCGAAATGGAAGAAAGAAACGAGCAAACAGAGACACCGGTAGCCCGCCCGGAAAAGAGTCTGCCCCTGAGAGAAAGCACCCTGACCAGGTTCACCCGTGGGTGGGTGGCGAGCTAGCGGCATTCAGAAGAGCGAGGCCCGCAGTCTGTGCGGAAGACACCTGCGCTCGGGTGTGTGTGGCGGCGTGATTCACAAGCAGTTCTAGATGTTAAACCCAGGAGAAGCCAGGGAGTTCCCAACGCCCCAGGTGTCCTCAGCCCACGACTGGCTGCTGTGGGAATGCGAAGCCCGGCTCCTTGTCTCAGAGCGGGGTTCCCAGGAGGATCAGGCTGAAGCTGGGACTTGGCCTCAAAGTGTCCCCTCGCATGGCCACCCCCTTCCCCTTCCTGCTCCTCTACTCCTGGTGCCCCTCCATCCAGGGGCCAGACCTTAAAGAGTCACCGCAAGAGAATCCTGGTCCCAAAGGAGCCTTCTGGGGGACCGGTGCTGAGAGAGGTTGTGGGCATGGCCCGCTGGGGCTCTGCCCGACCCAGGGCTGAGAGATGCAACCTCCCAGCTCTGGGTCCCTGCAGGAAGTGTTGGCAAGCACAGGGCCGGTCCTCCAAAGGCCCAGGTGCAGGGAGCCCAGGCCAAGCAGCCTGTGGAAGAAGCCACTTGCCCTGCCACCCCGGGAACAGGACTGCGGGCCCCGGCCCTTCCCACCTCCTCCTCCTCCTCCTCCTCCGCCCTGCACCCCCCCCCCCGACATGGCACAGGGCTCAGAGACACCTCAGACTCTTGCTACCCAAAGTGCAAAGGGCATCAGTTGCTCCTCCAAACCCCCCGCCCAGCAGACCGCGTCGTCCAGCCAGCCCCCGGGCCTCCCTGGGGTGCCCAGCACAAAAGTGCAGACACCCACCGGACCCTCAATCTCAGCTTTCGGATGCTTTTGCCACTCTAAGGACCCGCAGGCCCGCTGGGCCTTCGGGCAGGACAGAGAGCCCCGGAATCCGACGTGGAGAGCTGCGTGTACGTCCCCATC
This sequence comes from Microcebus murinus, assembly GCF_040939455.1. NCBI lineage: Eukaryota > Metazoa > Chordata > Mammalia > Primates > Cheirogaleidae > Microcebus > Microcebus murinus. The sequence goes on from NW_027438953.1 coordinate 592,675, forward strand.
AGGAGGCGGTCCCCACCTCCGCGGCTCTCCCCTTGCGGGGAGCGGCAGCCGGCAGCCGCAGGGCCTCAGGGAAGACACCAGGCTGGGCCCCCGCGGCACAGCGGGGGCACGTCCCCCCGCACGCGACTTAGGGACGGCTGCTGGAGACTGCTGCGGCCACCCTGCTGCCGGGTTTCTGGAGGGCTTCCTGGAAGCAGCGTCCACACCAAGCCCTTGGAAGGCCCAGGCGACGGAGGAGCCGGTCAGGCAGGGGCCGAGGACGGTGAGAGGCCGGGCGGGAAGGAGCATGTCAGGCCGGGGCAGAGGACGGTGACACGCCGGGCGGGGAGGAGCCGGTCAGGCGGGGGCCCAGGACAGTGACGGGCCTGGCCGGGGAGGAGTGCGTCAGGCAGGGGCAGAGGTGACGGGCTGGGTAAGGGGTAGGGTGACAGTTAGGGCACAATTCACAATCCCAAAGATGTGGAAGCGACCCGAGTGCCCATCCATCCAGGAGTGCATTAATAAAATGTGGCGCGTGGACACCACGGAGTGCCATTCGGCTGTGAGGAGCAGCGGTGAGAGGGCGCCTCTCGTGTTCTCCTGGCCAGAGCTGGAACCCGTTCCAGTAAGCCGAGTATCCCAAGAATGGACACACGAGCACCACGTGCTCGCGCTCACCAGCAAACTGGTACGAACGGATGGACACCTAAGTGGACAGAGAGGAATCACCTTCGTCGGGTGGGTGTCGGGCGGGTGGGGGGAGGGATGGGCATACACATCCGTTAGGGATGGGGTGGGTGCGCACCGACTGGGGGATGGGCGCGCTTGAAGCTCTGACCCGAGGGTGGAGGCTTGGAGAGGGCGACGTACCCGACCTTAACATTGGTGCCCCCACGATACGCTGGGACAACATGAGAGGTATCTGAATAAGAACACAGGGGGGAGGGGGGCACGGGCAACACATGTCACCTGAATACTTGTACTCCCATCATCTGCTTGAAAAGAGAGAGAAAAGAAAATGCAATAATAGAGGTAAGAGACACTTTTTAAAAATGATGAATCCGAAGAGAAAAGTAAAAGGAGGCCTGTGGAGCAGGTCTGGGTGTGACTCCGGATCCCCCAACATCAGGTGCCACCACCAAAGATTCCTACGTGTAGCCCATAGAACCCCAAAAGCAACGGGACGAGTTCTGGTCACATACTCCCTCAAAATGACATCCTGGCCTTCTTCTGGAACTCCCTCCCCTCTCAGATTCTCAAGGTTTCCTCCAACGTGTCGGTTCCCACAGAGCAGACCTTGGGTCTGAGACCTGACAGTCCAGATGCCACGCGTGCTGCCGCGTGGCGGCGGTGTCGCGGCTTGGGACAAGAGGAGGCCCCACGGTGCGGGCTGGGGCGCCAGGCACCGCGGCGGGCGCTGAGGGTGGGGGTCACCCCCACCCCGGGCCGCCGCCGCGCTCCCAGAAAGGGAACAGAACAGGAGGCAAAAAAAAAAAAAAAAAAAAAAAAAACCAGAAGAAGCCTAAGGCACCCGGTATTCCCAGGCGGTCTCCCATCCAAGTACTAAGGAGGCCCGACCCTGCTTAGCTTCCCAGACCAGACGAGCTCGGGGGCGTTCGGGGTGGTGTGGCCCTAGACGGTGGAGGGCGCCCCTGCCCCGCTCAAGAAGCCGAGCCTCTCTGCGCTTTCCCCCCGCCGCCGCCGCCGCCGCCGCCGCCGCCGCCGCCGCCGCCGCCGCCGCCGCCGCCGCCGCCGCCGCCGCCGCCGCCGCCGCCGCCGCCTCCTCCCGCCCCAGGCCCCGCGCCGGGCCGGGTCCGGTGTGCTCCGAGGGTCGGGGGTGACGGGCGGGGCGGGGCGGGGCGGGGCGGGGCGGGGGGGCTGTCTCTCTATACACACACACACACTCACACTCACGCACACTCACACAAGATGCGCCTCCACGGCTGGACTCGCCAAGGTGGAGCCCTCCCAGCCCCCCTCGTCTCCTCGCCTGGCCTCCTTCACGTACCCGCTGCCCACCCCCGGCGCCTCGCCGCCGCTGACTGCGCACGCGCACGCCCTTTGACCCCAGCCAGGGGCCGCCCTCCGCCACAACCCCTTTCAGCTGCGGCCCCCCTCGCCCTGTGGGTGGGCTGCCGCCTATTCCCCCGGGCCAGGGCTGGGGCACAGCCAGTGTATGGGGCGTCTCTCTCTGGGGATGTGTCCCATGGGTGGGGTGGGGTGGCGTGGTTTGGGGGGCGCTGAAGAAATCAGTCCCCTCCATCTCCTACCTCTGGAAAACTCCTAAGCCCGTGGAGAACTGCCGGCACCGCTTCGTGGGGGCCGGGACCCTCCTCCGTGTCCTCCTGTGGCCCAGTCCAAGGGGCCTGGGCCTGGCCGGGGCTGCATTGGACCCCGACCCCGTGTGGACTCGCTAAAAATCGGCCATTAGATATTGGATTCCAGCTTCCTTGAGGTCATTTCACTAATGAGTGCACCGGAAAGAGTTTCCTAATCCATCTGTGAGGGTGGCAACTGAAAGAGAATTTGAAAGCTGACAGAATAGGCGAGGGAAGGCATAGGAGATTTCCACACCCAGCAAGGAAGACTTTCCCGAAATGGAAGAAAGAAACGAGCAAACAGAGACACCGGTAGCCCGCCCGGAAAAGAGTCTGCCCCTGAGAGAAAGCACCCTGACCAGGTTCACCCGTGGGTGGGTGGCGAGCTAGCGGCATTCAGAAGAGCGAGGCCCGCAGTCTGTGCGGAAGACACCTGCGCTCGGGTGTGTGTGGCGGCGCGATTCCCAAGCAGCTCTAGATGTTAAACCAAGGAGAAGCCAGGGAGTTCCCAACGCCCCAGGTGTCCTCAGCCCACGACTGGCTGCTGTGGGAATGCGAAGCCCGGCTCCTTGTCTCAGAGCGGGGTTCCCAGGAGGATCAGGCTGAAGCTGGGACTTGGCCTCAAAGTGTCCCCTCGCATGGCCACCCCCTTCCCCTTCCTGCTCCTCCACTCCTGGTGCCCCTCCATCCAGGGGCCAGACCTTAAAGAGTCACCGCAAGAGAATCCTGGTCCCAAAGGAGCCTTCTGGGGGACCGGTGCTGAGAGAGGTTGTGGGCATGGCCCGCTGGGGCTCTGCCCGACCCAGGGCTGAGAGATGCCACCTCCCAGCTCTGGGTCCCTGCAGGAAGTGTTGGCAAGCACAGGGCCGGTCCTCCAAAGGCCCAGGTGCAGGGAGCCCAGGCCAAGCAGCCTGTGGAAGAAGCCACTTGCCGTGCCACCCCGGGAACAGGACTGCAGGCCCCGGCCCTTCCCACCTCCTCCTCCTCCTCCTCCTCCTCCTCCCCCCCGCCCCGCCCCCACAGGGCACAGGGCTCAGAGACACCTCAGACTCTTGCTACCCAAAGTGCAAAGGGCATCAGTTGCTCCTCCAAACCCCCCGCCCAGCAGACCGCGTCGTCCAGCCAGCCCCCGGGCCTCCCTGGGGTGCCCAGCACAAAAGTGCAGACACCCACCGGACCCTCAATCTCAGCTTTCGGATGCTTTTGCCACTCTAAGGACCCGCAGGCCCGCTGGGCCTTCGGGCAGGACAGAGAGCCCCGGAATCCGACGTGGAGAGCTGCGTGTACGTCCCCATCAGGAGGCGGTCCCCACCTCCGCGGCTCTCCCCTTGCGGGGAGCGGCAGCCGGCAGCCGCAGGGCCTCAGGGAAGACACCAGGCTGGGCCCCCGCGGCACAGCGGGGGCACGTCCCCCCGCACGCGACTTAGGGACGGCTGCTGGAGACTGCTGCGGCCACCCTGCTGCCGGGTTTCTGGAGGGCTTCCTGGAAGCAGCGTCCACACCAAGCCCTTGGAAGGCCCAGGCGACGGAGGAGCCGGTCAGGCAGGGGCCGAGGACGGTGAGAGGCCGGGCGGGAAGGAGCATGTCAGGCCGGGGCAGAGGACGGTGACACGCCGGGCGGGGAGGAGCCGGTCAGGCGGGGGCCCAGGACAGTGACGGGCCTGGCCGGGGAGGAGTGCGTCAGGCAGGGGCAGAGGTGACGGGCTGGGTAAGGGGTAGGGTGACAGTTAGGGCACAATTCACAATCCCAAAGATGTGGAAGCGACCCGAGTGCCCCTCCATCCAGGAGTGCATTAATAAAATGTGGCGCGTGGACACCACGGAGTGCCATTCGGCTGTGAGGAGCAGCGGTGAGAGGGCACCTCTCGTGTTCTCCTGGCCAGAGCTGGAACCCGTTCCAGTAAGCCGAGTATCCCAAGAATGGACACACGAGCACCACGTGCTCGCGCTCACCAGCAAACTGGTACGAACGGATGGACACCTAAGTGGACAGAGAGGAATCACCTTCGTCGGGTTGGTGTCGGGCGGGTGGGGGGAGGGATGGGCATACACATCCGTTAGGGATGGGGTGGGTGCGCACCGACTGGGGGATGGGCGCGCTTGAAGCTCTGACCCGAGGGTGGAGGCTTGGAGAGGGCGACGTACCCGACCTTAACATTGGTGCCCCCACGATACGCTGGGACAACATGAGAGGTATCTGAATAAGAACACAGGGGGGAGGGGGGCACGGGCAACACATGTCACCTGAATACTTGTACTCCCATCATCTGCTTGAAAAGAGAGAGAAAAGAAAATGCAATAATAGAGGTAAGAGACACTTTTTAAAAATGATGAATCCGAAGAGAAAAGTAAAAGGAGGCCTGTGGAGCAGGTCTGGGTGTGACTCCGGATCCCCCAACATCAGGTGCCACCACCAAAGATTCCTACGTGTAGCCCATAGAACCCCAAAAGCAACGGGACGAGTTCTGGTCACATACTCCCTCAAAATGACATCCTGGCCTTCTTCTGGAACTCCCTCCCCTCTCAGACTCTCAAGGTTTCCTCCAGCGTGTCGGTTCCCACAGAGCAGACCTTGGGTCTGAGACCTGACAGTCCAGATGCCACGCGTGCTGCCGCGTGGCGGCGGTGTCGCGGCTTGGGACAAGAGGAGGCCCCACGGTGCGGGCTGGGGCGCCAGGCACCGCGGCGGGCGCTGAGGGTGGGGGTCACCCCCACCCCGGGCCGCCGCCGCGCTCCCAGAAAGGGAACAGGAGGCAAAAAAAAAAAAAAAAAAACCAGAAGAAGCCTAAGGCACCCGGTATTCCCAAGCGGTCTCCCATCCAAGTACTAAGGAGGCCCGACCCTGCTTAGCTTCCCAGACCAGACGAGCTCGGGGGCGTTCGGGGTGGTGTGGCCCTAGACGGCGGAGGGCGCCCCTGCCCCGCTCAAGAAGCCGAGCCTCTCTGCGCTTTCCCGCCGCCGCCGCCGCCTCCTCCCGCCCCAGGCCCCGCGCCGGGCCGGGTCCGGTGTGCTCCGAGGGTCGGGGGTGACGGGCGGGGCGGGGCGGGGTGGGGCGGGGCGCGGGGCTGTCTCTCTATACACACACACACTCACACTCACGCACACTCACACAATATGCGCCTCCACGGCTGGACTCGCCAAGGTGGAGCCCTCCCAGCCCCCCTCGTCTCCTTGCCTGGCCTCCTTCACATACCCGCTGCCCACCCCCGCGCCTCGCCGCCGCTGACTGCGCACGCGCTGGACGCTCGCCCTTTGACCCCAGCCAGGGGCCGCCCTCCCCCACAACCCCTTTCATCTGCGGCCCCCCTCGCCCTTTGGGTGGGCTGCCGCCTATTCCCCCGGGCCAGGGCTGGGGCACAGCCAGTGTATGGGGCGTCTCTCTCTGGGGATGTGTCCCATGGGTGGGGTGGGGTGGCGTGGTTTGGGGGGCGCTGAAGAAATCAGTCCCCTCCATCTCCTACCTCTGGAAAACGCCCAAGCCCGTGGAGAACTGCCGGCACCGCTTCGTGGGGGCCGGGACCCTCCTCCGTGTCCTCCTGTGGCCCAGTCCAAGGGGCCTGGGCCTGCCCGGGGCTGCATTGGACCCCGACCACCCTGGCGTGTGGACTCGCTAAAAATCGGCCATTAGATATTGGATTCCAGCTTCCTTGAGGTCATTTCACTAATGAGTGCACCGGAAAGAGTTTCCTAATCCATCTGTGAGGGTGGCAACTGAAAGAGAATTTGAAAGCTGACAGAATAGGCGAGGGAAGGCATAGGAGATTTCCACACCCAGCAAGGAAGACTTTCCCGAAATGGAAGAAAGAAACGAGCAAACAGAGACACCGGTAGCCCGCCCGGAAAAGAGTCTGCCCCTGAGAGAAAGCACCCTGACCAGGTTCACCCGTGGGTGTGTGGCGAGCTAGCGGCATTCAGAAGAGCGAGGCCCGCAGTCTGTGCGGAAGACACCTGCGCTCGGGTGTGTGTGGCGGCGCGATTCCCAAGCAGCTCTAGATGTTAAACCAAGGAGAAGCCAGGGAGTTCCCAACGCCCCAGGTGTCCTCAGCACACGACTGGCTGCTGTGGGAATGCGAAGCCCGGCTCCTTGTCTCAGAGCGGGGTTCCCAGGAGGATCAGGCTGAAGCTGGGACTTGGCCTCAAAGTGTCCCTTCGCATGGCCACCCCCTTCCCCTTCCTGCTCCTCCACTCCTGGTGCCCCTCCATCCAGGGGCCAGACCTTAAAGAGTCACCGCAAGAGAATCCTGGTCCCAAAGGAGCCTTCTGGGGGACCGGTGCTGAGAGAGGTTGTGGGCATGGCCCGCTGGGGCTCTGCCCGACCCAGGGCTGAGAGATGCCACCTCCCAGCTCTGGGTCCCTGCAGGAAGTGTTGGCAAGCACAGGGCCGGTCCTCCAAAGGCCCAGGTGCAGGGAGCCCAGGCCAAGCAGCCTGTGGAAGAAGCCACTTGCCGTGCCACCCCGGGAACAGGACTGCAGGCCCCGGCCCTTCCCACCTCCTCCTCCTCCTCCTCCTCCTCCCCCCCGCCCCGCCCCCACAGGGCACAGGGCTCAGAGACACCTCAGACTCTTGCTACCCAAAGTGCAAAGGGCATCAGTTGCTCCTCCAAACCCCCGCCCAGCAGACCGCGTCGTCCAGCCAGCCCCCGGGCCTCCCTGGGGTGCCCAGCACAAAAGTGCAGACACCCACCGGACCCTCAATCTCAGCTTTCGGATGCTTTTGCCACTCTAAGGACCCGCAGGCCCGCTGGGCCTTCGGGCAGGACAGAGAGCCCCGGAATCCGACGTGGAGAGCTGCGTGTACGTCCCCATCAGGAGGCGGTCCCCACCTCCGCGGCTCTCCCCTTGCGGGGAGCGGCAGCCGGCAGCCGCAGGGCCTCAGGGAAGACACCAGGCTGGGCCCCCGCGGCACAGCGGGGGCACGTCCCCCCGCACGCGACTTAGGGACGGCTGCTGGAGACTGCTGCGGCCACCCTGCTGCCGGGTTTCTGGAGGGCTTCCTGGAAGCAGCGTCCACACCAAGCCCTTGGAAGGCCCAGGCGACGGAGGAGCCGGTCAGGCAGGGGCCGAGGACGGTGAGAGGCCGGGCGGGAAGGAGCATGTCAGGCCGGGGCAGAGGACGGTGACACGCCGGGCGGGGAGGAGCCGGTCAGGCGGGGGCCCAGGACAGTGACGGGCCTGGCCGGGGAGGAGTGCGTCAGGCAGGGGCAGAGGTGACGGGCTGGGTAAGGGGTAGGGTGACAGTTAGGGCACAATTCACAATCCCAAAGATGTGGAAGCGACCCGAGTGCCCATCCATCCAGGAGTGCATTAATAAAATGTGGCGCGTGGACACCACGGAGTGCCATTCGGCTGTGAGGAGCAGCGGTGAGAGGGCGCCTCTCGTGTTCTCCTGGCCAGAGCTGGAACCCGTTCCAGTAAGCCGAGTATCCCAAGAATGGACACACGAGCACCACGTGCTCGCGCTCACCAGCAAACTGGTACGAACGGATGGACACCTAAGTGGACAGAGAGGAATCACCTTCGTCGGGTGGGTGTCGGGCGGGTGGGGGGAGGGATGGGCATACACATCCGTTAGGGATGGGGTGGGTGCGCACCGACTGGGGGATGGGCGCGCTTGAAGCTCTGACCCGAGGGTGGAGGCTTGGAGAGGGCGACGTACCCGACCTTAACATTGGTGCCCCCACGATACGCTGGGACAACATGAGAGGTATCTGAATAAGAACACAGGGGGGAGGGGGGCACGGGCAACACATGTCACCTGAATACTTGTACTCCCATCATCTGCTTGAAAAGAGAGAGAAAAGAAAATGCAATAATAGAGGTAAGAGACACTTTTTAAAAATGATGAATCCGAAGAGAAAAGTAAAAGGAGGCCTGTGGAGCAGGTCTGGGTGTGACTCCGGATCCCCCAACATCAGGTGCCACCACCAAAGATTCCTACGTGTAGCCCATAGAACCCCAAAAGCAACGGGACGAGTTCTGGTCACATACTCCCTCAAAATGACATCCTGGCCTTCTTCTGGAACTCCCTCCCCTCTCAGATTCTCAAGGTTTCCTCCAACGTGTCGGTTCCCACAGAGCAGACCTTGGGTCTGAGACCTGACAGTCCAGATGCCACGCGTGCTGCCGCGTGGCGGCGGTGTCGCGGCTTGGGACAAGAGGAGGCCCCACGGTGCGGGCTGGGGCGCCAGGCACCGCGGCGGGCGCTGAGGGTGGGGGTCACCCCCACCCCGGGCCGCCGCCGCGCTCCCAGAAAGGGAACAGAACAGGAGGCAAAAAAAAAAAAAAAAAAAAAAAACCAGAAGAAGCCTAAGGCACCCGGTATTCCCAGGCGGTCTCCCATCCAAGTACTAAGGAGGCCCGACCCTGCTTAGCTTCCCAGACCAGACGAGCTCGGGGGCGTTCGGGGTGGTGTGGCCCTAGACGGCGGAGGGCGCCCCTGCCCCGCTCAAGAAGCCGAGCCTCTCTGCGCTTTCCCGCCGCCGCCGCCGCCGCCGCCGCCGCCGCCGCCGCCGCCTCCTCCCGCCCCAGGCCCCGCGCCGGGCCGGGTCCGGTGTGCTCCGAGGGTCGGGGGTGACGGGCGGGGCGGGGCGGGGTGGGGCGGGGCGGGGGGGTGTCTCTCTATACACACACACACACTCACACTCACGCACACTCACACAAGATGCGCCTCCACGGCTAGACTCGCCAAGGTGGAGCCCTCCCAGGCCCCCTCGTCTCCTCGCCTGGCCTCCTTCACGTACCCGCTGCCCACCCCCGGCGCGTCGCCGCCGCCGCTGACTGCGCACGCGCACGCGCGGGGCGCTCGCCCTTTGACCCCAGCCAGGGGCCGCCCTCCCCCACAACCCCTTTCAGCTGCGCCCCCCCCCTCGCCCTGTGGGTGGGCTGCCGCCTATTCCCCCGGGCCAGGGCTGGGGCACAGCCAGTGTATGGGGCGTCTCTCTCTGGGGATGTGTCCCATGGGTGGGGTGGGGTGGCGTGGTTTGGGGGGCGCTGAAGAAATCAGTCCCCTCCATCTCCTACCTCTGGAAAACGCCCAAGCCCGTGGAGAACTGCCGGCACCGCTTCGTGGGGGCCGGGACCCTCCTCCGTGTCCTCCTGTGGCCCAGTCCAAGGGGCCTGGGCCTGGCCGGGGCTGCATTGGACCCCGACCACCCTGGCGTGTGGACTCGCTAAAAATCGGCCATTAGATATTGGATTCCAGCTTCCTTGAGGTCATTTCACTAATGAGTGCACCGGAAAGAGTTTCCTAATCCATCTGTGAGGGTGGCAACTGAAAGAGAATTTGAAAGCTGACAGAATAGGCGAGGGAAGGCATAGGAGATTTCCACACCCAGCAAGGAAGACTTTCCCGAAATGGAAGAAAGAAACGAGCAAACAGAGACACCGGTAGCCCGCCCGGAAAAGAGTCTGCCCCTGAGAGAAAGCACCCTGACCAGGTTCACCCGTGGGTGGGTGGCGAGCTAGCGGCATTCAGAAGAGCGAGGCCCGCAGTCTGTGCGGAAGACACCTGCGCTCGGGTGTGTGTGGCGGCGTGATTCACAAGCAGCTCTAGATGTTAAACCCAGGAGAAGCCAGGGAGTTCCCAACGCCCCAGGTGTCCTCAGCACACCACTGGCTGCTGTGGGAATGCGAAGCCCGGCTCCTTGTCTCAGAGCGGGGTTCCCAGGAGGATCAGGCTGAAGCTGGGACTTGGCCTCAAAGTGTCCCCTCGCATGGCCACCCCCTTCCCCTTCCTGCTCCTCCACTCCTGGTGCCCCTCCATCCAGGGGCCAGACCTTAAAGAGTCACCGCAAGAGAATCCTGGTCCCAAAGGAGCCTTCTGGGGGACCGGTGCTGAGAGAGGTTGTGGGCATGGCCCGCTGGGGCTCTGCCCGACCCAGGGCTGAGAGATGCAACCTCCCAGCTCTGGGTCCCTGCAGGAAGTGTTGGCAAGCACAGGGCCGGTCCTCCAAAGGCCCAGGTGCAGGGAGCCCAGGCCAAGCAGCCTGTGGAAGAAGCCACTTGCCCTGCCACCCCGGGAACAGGACTGCGGGCCCCGGCCCTTCCCACCTCCTCCTCCTCCTCCTCCTCCGCCCTGCACCCCCCCCCCCGACATGGCACAGGGCTCAGAGACACCTCAGACTCTTGCTACCCAAAGTGCAAAGGGCATCAGTTGCTCCTCCAAACCCCCCGCCCAGCAGACCGCGTCGTCCAGCCAGCCCCCGGGCCTCCCTGGGGTGCCCAGCACAAAAGTGCAGACACCCACCGGACCCTCAATCTCAGCTTTCGGATGCTTTTGCCACTCTAAGGACCCGCAGGCCCGCTGGGCCTTCGGGCAGGA